>NW_022681454.1:147459280-148136780 GCF_009764315.1 Trachypithecus francoisi
AGATTTATAGAGAGGAGAATATTAATTTAATCATGTCCATTTTCTCTGTGATGGTACACCCTTTCTTCTTGTTCTGAATTTAAAATGTACACCTTAGAAAGCTAATAATTTCACAGCTATTTTCATTTGAAAGGAAAAAGTAAAAAATATTTTGTTCTGTGGACTTGCAGAAATATTAATATTTCAAAATGTATTTCAATTGTTTCTGGCTTAACAAATAACAGAATTGATGCCTTAGAACAACTCTATTACTGAAACACTAATTATTTCTAGATAAATACATTTCATGGTCCATTTAGCTCTCCAAGATATTTTATTACATCAAAATCACTTCAGGAAAACCATGTTTTCCTTTTGATACCACATGTATACTATGCTACACAAAGGTACAGCTATCATCAGAAAGAATTTTGATCCCATCAAAAAGACCCATGAAATGCTTGGCATAAGTTATCTAAAGGTTTTTATTTTAAAACTGCAAAATCTTTTGGGTGAAAAAAATAACTTCTTAAAAAGATTCAACAAATGCACATTGAGTTCCCACTACGTGTCAGGCACTATGCATCAGAGTAACATCCTAATTTATTCAGTGTCTGATGTCAAAATGACATTAAATCTTTAATAATAAAGCACTCTGAAACTCTAAAACCCTCAATACAACACTCCTCCATTCTCCTTGCCATGGGCTTTTAGATGTTGCCAGATAAGGCACCAGAGATCACCAGCCCATGAATACATGTTATTTCCATGACCACTCTTGCACCTGCAGATCAACTGAAATACGATTAAAACAAACAAACATGGTTCCCGTTGGCTGTCCTTTTCATCTCAAGACCTTGACTTGCCTTTCTTTCTCTGAATATCAAAAATTAGGTACCCAGAAATATAATTCATTATATGCAAATATCCTTTGTAATAAATATCATATGCTACATTTATTCTATATTAGTGAATACTTTATACAAGTAGCTTTCAATGCAAATTTTTGAAGTTTACTTTTCTAAAAGTTAAAATTTTTTTCTTTATACTGGAAAATTTCTAAAACTGGATTTTGATGTCTGACAGACACATAAGTTACACAAATGGAAGCAAATTACACTCTTACATAATACACAAGTAATTTACTATTTTTGTTTTTGTTGTCGTATAGAAAAAGTTGTGCAAAAATTAGAAATTAAAATATAATGTTTTCTAATAGCCAAATAAAAAAACTTTTTGTCATTAACTTTACTTAAAAGAGTCAACACATGTTCCTGAAATTTGTAGCATAAAATATTCCATGGAGGATACATTTTATAATTTGTCAAGTTCCTTAGTCTTAAAAGGCAATTTAATTATTTTGTTTCTATAAAGTAAAATCAACAACAGCATGTCCAATTTGGCTATCTTAAAAGAAGGTAGATATATTGAGTAAAATTTTAAAGAAGGCATTTAACCAAGTTTATCATCACAGTCCTGCAATTTGCAACATAAGAAAAAAAATTTTTACTATATTTTCCAAACTATGCTTTGAAAATAGTTATTTTCAAATAACTAAAAAATATAAAAACAGCATCGTTTTTTAAAATAAAATGTTATATACGTAAAAATTTGGCTATAAGTGTAGATAGTAAGATAGTTTAAGTGCTTCCCTTAATAATTCATTTCAAAAGGAATAAGTAGATAAAGCAAATACTATTTTGGAAGTAGTTGAGGAAACTGATCTACAAAGATCCATAATTATACCCATACTGACTGGATAAATATGGATCTATAAAGATCCATAATTGTACCCATACTGATTTTCTCCTTCCCTTTGGCTTTAAATTCATACAGACGATGAAATACAAAATTAAATTACTTTCTTCTTCATCTGGCTTTGATCATATCCAAAGTCATTTATCTAAACCTAAGCCATCTACAGAAAATCACTGGCCAAATCCTAAAGGTATCCCTTTACCTCACTGCAGAATTTCCCCAGGCTCCATGCTTGTCTGTGAGAATGTTGATAATTTTCTGGATTAGTTGAGTTGCTGTCACATGGTCACGATATTTTGCTGCTCTTATCAAATGATCACACATCTTCTCATCTTCTCGTTTCTCTGCAGAATACTGGGCACACAGTGACTTGGAGAGAAAAAAAATTAATACTATAAAAAATATGAAAAAAAACCTTTAAAATCCATTATGAAATAATCTTTACCCTAAATCAAAACAACCAAAATTTTAAATCTACTTTTACATTCCTGATTAACCTAACTGACTGAGATTTAGTGATCTGCTCTTTCAGTAAAACATCCCACAAGAATTTACTTCTGTGAAGTCAATCATGAGTACACTCAGAAGTGGTAAACATTCAAGTAGAGACCTGAACAATGAGACAAAGACAGTCTTGTAAGAAGCAGGGGCCCAGCACGACAAACAGCATGAAGTGAAGTTGCAAAGGACTTGAGACATAGTGAATAAGGAGAATAATGGTAAGAAATAATTTTCAAAAGGCAGGCCAAGGCTACATCATTTGTATTATGGTAAGGAGTTTAGATTTTACTCAAATGTAATGGAATCCCAGTAGAGAGTTTTACGCATATAGCCGCTATTTAGAGAACAGATTGTAGTGGGACAAGAGAAGTGAAGTTGGCAGTTATGAGGCTACTGCAGAGGGCCAGAAAAGAGACAAGAGCAGCTTACAATAGTAAATTGAGCTAGTTCTAAACACCTTTAGAACATGAAACTGTTTGGTCTTTTAAGTCTTAGCAAAATATACCAAAAGCACTGGGATTGCCTGGGATCTTATTTAAAATGCAGAGTCTCATGCCCCAATCCAAATCTATTCACTTTGTGCTTGAATTTTAATTCTCAGGCAATTTATATACATTAAAGTCTGAAAAGCACTGTCTTAGATATCAATTTTGCCAAAAAAAACCACTTAGAATTATTTGTCAGTAATCAGATACACTATAATTGCTAGTTTCCAAAATGCTTATTTCTCTTCTTTTGAAATTCAGAAGATTGTGATGTCACGTTTATGATACTGTAGTTAAGGCATCGTTTAAAATAAGAAAACAAAGATGGATGTAAACTTGGTCCTTTGTTCTATTCAGTGTCTACTGGAGTCCTCCCCCACCACCCCACACACACATCCTTTGATAGATAAGTAAGCTAAACTTGACGTTGGAACAAACATCACTAGTTTACATATGGAATATACACTGTGGATGCTTGCCTCTCCTACAGTATACCAGTTTCGGTAAATTGCTGCCACGCACTACTCCCACCACCAACCCAGCAACAAACAGGAGTCCTGATTGTCCTAAACCAATCAGGTAATAAACACACTCACACTGGCAAACTGGATTAGGGAAGGACACCTGATGTAACTGGTACAGGTAGGGCAAAGTTCAAGATTTTGTTGGACAGTTAGTTGCCTCCTTCCTCTCAGGGTGTAAAAGCAGCAGCACACAATTCTAGGAGTATTGGAAGCTCTCTGTACCATGAGGGAAGCTGGCCTGAAGATACAGCCAAAATGAGAGCAGAACTATGAAAACTGAAGAAAAATAGAGCTCCTTCTAGATGGAATCATGAACTTCTGGATCAATCAAATTCTCAAGACCAGCCTACCTTTAGAATCCCTATGAAACTTTTTAAAGACTTTTTTAAGAGCCAATAAACTCCTGCTCATTGTAAACCAGTAGAAACATCCAAAAAAAAAAATGGTTTTTTTTGTTCCTTACACCAAAAGCAATTCATCCTTTGCATGCTGTATATGTACATGCACAAGGAATCATATATATATAATATATACACACACATATATATATACTTTTTTTTTTTTTGGAGACAGCGTCTTGCTCTGTTGCCCAGGCTGAAGTTCAGTGGCGCAATCTTCTTGGCTCCTCTGCCTCCCAGGTTCCAGCAATTCCCCTGCCTCAACCTCCCGAGTAGCTGGGACTACAGGCATACGACACCACGCCCAGCTAATTTTTTTGTATTTTAATAGAAACGGTGTTTCACCATGTTGCCCAGACTGATCTCGAATTCCTGAGCTCAGGCAATCCACCTGCCTCGGCCTCCCTAAGTACTGGGATTGCAGGCATAAGCCACTGTGCCCGGCCAGGAATCAAATATCTTAGTATGTGCAAAACACTATGCTAGGGAGATGAAAAGCTGAATTTAATAAAGAGGAATTTTAGAAGTTAGTTTTGGGTGGGAATAAAGGAAACCTTTAAAGCAAAGACAAGGCAGAAAAACAAGGGAGGGACAAAGCAAGAGAGTTTGACCCAAGTACAAAATACAGGTAGAACGAGTAATAGACTGCAGAAATTCTGGAATGCAGAATGAGTATAGAAAAAAGTCACAGGAGTCACAGTATACTTATATAAATGACTACAAGATTGGGAAGCAAAACAAAAACCAGGTTACGGTATCACCCTTGCTAATATCTCCTGTTAGTCGTGATCAATTCACTCATTTACCTCTTTAGGTCTAAATGTCCTAATCTGCAAAATTAGCAGATTATATTAGATCTAAGATTGCGTCAATCCGAAGATCCTGGGCAACCTCTGTGAGGGTACTCGAGGATACCTGAGTTCAATATCTCAGAGATGTTCACTGGTAAAGGTAAACTGTTTATTTAATCTAAACACTGATGTGGAGAAAATAAATCCTAATAAGAACTAGATTAACTGATGAGAAATTAAAAGTAAACTTCATATACTGTACTTTTTTGTTTGTCTGTTTGTTTGTTTTGAGACAGAGTCTCGCTCTGTCACGCAGGCTGGAGTGCTATGGCGCAATCTCTGCTCACTGCAAGCTCCACCTCCTGGGTTCACGCCATTCTCCTGCCTCAGCCTCCCGAGTAGCTGGGACTACAGGTGCCTGCCACCATGCCCGGCTAATATTTGTATTTTTTTTTTTTTTAGCATTGACGGGGTTTCACTGTGTTAGCCAGGATGGTCTCGATCTCCTGACTTCGTGATCTGCCCGCCTCGGACTACCAAAGTGCTGGGATTACAGGCGTGAGCCACAATGCCTAGAACATATGTTATATTTTTTTAAAAGATTGACCCAAACAAACCACAGGAGAGTTCACTTTGTCAAAAATATGATTTGAGCAAATAAAAGAAAATGACTAAGAAATACATGAAAGGGCAGTAGTTTAAGTGAAGATAATTAGGAAATTATTTCATTGTAACAAAAATGTCAACTGATATGTCATATTGTTATATATTCATTCAAGAACTGAGAAACATTCTATAGGTTATTTCATATCTAACCCAACCACACACTAAAACAAATAGTACGAAATGCTAAGACACTCACAGAACCGTAAACTTCCAACATTCTCTACTATATATCCATATCTGTCCTTGTCTAACTTAACCTAAGAGGAAATTCAAATCTACTGATGAGATTTACAAAATCACTGTTTTCTGAAACGCTATGAAACACCACATACCTTCATACTAAACAGTATTAAAAGTAACAAAAAACACATTATTAAATAGCTTATCATTTCTATCTCATTAATATGATAATAATTTAACATCAAATTATATTTTGTAAACATTTGATGAGCTACTAAAGTTTGTTCAAAAAGGCATAATTCTCAAAACAAGGGCTCAAGGTAAGCTCAATGGTAAAATGCTTTAAAGTGTTCTTTAATGGATCCTTTTTTACAATTTGAAGAGCAACTTTTCATATCTGACATAAAATCTATAGATATAAATCACATTAAAGGGCTATTCTTTCCTGATTATCAATCTCTGTCTCTTTGTGGAACATCAGGGTCCCATCTGACCTAGAAACATGATAAAAGAAAACCAAACAAGAATGTTTCATAAAGGTATAATGAACTTGTAACTATTTATTTAAATGTCCTTATAATGTAATTTGAAGATGTTCTTATTTAAAAACCAATAATAAATTCTATGTATGAAATATCATTCAAAGTCATGTGGAGATAAGAAATATTTACTTTAGAATCAAATACATATTACTTATTTGTAGTATACACATTTGTGTATGTATGTATACTTGTATTTGGAGGTTGAGTGGAGGTACAAGAGACATTAACAAATATTGCTATTTGTCAGAAACATAAACGGTCAGATCTAAAATTTTCATTCAATTTTAAGGCAGAATTTTTTATGTTTTATATCAACTTTTCTGTGTTCCTATTGTAAGCACTATATAAACTAGATAATATAACATCACAACATGGCCACAAAATATTTGATAATAAAAAGGAAAAAAATAAGCATTTGGGGAACAATTCTATTTTACATGATTATTGCTAAAGAAACCTAAGATTTATAACCAAAGAATGAAGAAACTCAATATAGGATGAATAAAACTCCTCAGAAGAAATTCAGTCACTCACAGTAAAGAGACAAACTGACCATTTTAGCTCTTTAAATGTAAATGAATAGAGACAATATTTAATTTTTCCTTCCAGATGTCATGGCTCTACCTAATTTTACTATTCATCCTTTGCATGAAAGTAAGAGAGGACACAAACAAACGGAAAAACATTACATGCTCATGGATAGAAAAAATTAATATCGTGAAAATGGCCATACTGCCCAAAGTAATTTACAGATTCAATGCTATCCCCACCAACCTACCAATGACTTTCTTCACAGAATTAGAAAAAAAACTACTTTAAATTTCATATGGAACCAAAAAAGAGGCCATAGCCGAGACAACCCTAAGCAAAAAGAACAAAGCTGGAAGCATCACACTACCTGACTTCAAACTATACTACAAGGCTACAGTAACCAAAACAGCATGGTACTGGTACCAAAACAGATATATAAGACCAATGGAACAGAACATAGGCCTCAGAAATAACACCACACATCTACAACCATCTCATCTTTGACAAATCTGACAAAAACAAGCAATGGGGAAAGGACTCCCTATTTAATAAATGGTGCTGGGAAAACTGGCTAGCCATATGCAGAAAACTGAAACTGGACCCCTTCTTTACACCCTCTACAAAAATTAACCCAAGATAGATTAAAGATTTAAATGTAAGACCTAAAATCATAAAAACCCTAAGAGAAAACCTAGGCAATAACATTCAGGACATAGGCATGGGCAAAGACTTCATGACTAAAACACCAAAAGCAATGGCAACAGAAGTCAAAATTGACAAATGGGATCTAATTAAACTAAAGAGCTTCTGCACAGCAAAAGAAACTATCATCAGGGTGAATAGGCAACCTACAGAATAAGATAAAATTTTTGCAATCTATCCATCTGACAAAGGGCTAATTCCAAGAATCTACAAGGAACTTAAACAAATTTACAAGGAAAAAACAAACAACCCGATCAAAAAGTGGGTGAAGGATATGAACAGACCCTTTTCAAAAGAAGACATTTATGTGGCCAACGAACATGAAAAAAAGCTCATCATCACTGGTCATTAGAGAAATCCAAATCAAAACCACAATGAGATACTATCTCAGGCCAGTTAGAATGGCGATCATTTAAAAAGTCAGGAAACAAGAGATGCTGGAAAGGATATGAAGAAATAGGAACGCTTTTACACTGTTGGAGAGAGTATAAATTAGTTCAAGCATTGTGGAAGACAGCGTGGCAATTTCTCAAGGATCTAGAACTAGAAATACCATTTTACCCAGCAATCCCATTACTGGGTATACACCCAAAGGATTATAAATCATTCTACTATAAAGACACATACACAGGCATGTTTATTGAGGCACTATTCACAACAGCAAAGATTTGGAACCAATCCAAATGTCCATCAATGTTAGACTGGATAAAGAAAACGTGACACATATATTCCATGGAAGACTGTGCAGCCATAAAAAAAGATGAGTTCATGTCCTTTGCAGGGACATGGATGAAGCTAGAAACCATCATTCTCAGCAAACTAACATCAGAACAGAAAACCAAACACTGCATGTTCTCACTCATAAGTGGGAGGTGAACAGTGAGAACATATGGGCACAGAGAGGGAAACATCATACACAGGGGCCTGTCCGGGGATGAAGGGCAAGGGGAGGGATAGCATTAAGAGAAATACCTAATGTAGATGACAAGTTGATGGGTGCAGCAAACCACCATGGAATATGTATACTTGTGTAACAAACCTGCACGTTCTACACATGTATCCAAGAACTTAAAAGTATAATAAATAAATAAACAAACAAACAAACATTTTTTAAAAGTCCTGAAAGATTTTTAAAAAAGCAGAATGGAAAATATTAATAGACATATCCTCTACTAAAGAAATTGAACTCAACTGCTTTACCACAGAGAAATCTCAGGCCCACATAGTTATATCGGTGAATTCCACCAAACATTTAAGAGGAAATAATACCGAGGCCAGTCAAGATGGCTCACACCTGTAATACCAGCACTTAGGGAGGCTGTGTCAGGAGGATCACTTGAGCATAGGAGTTGGAGACCAGCATGGGCAACATGGTGAAACCCCACAGCTACAAAAATACAAAAATCAGCCAGGTGTGGTGGCATGCACCTTTAGTCCTAGCTACTTGGGAAGCTGAGGTGGGAGGATGGCTTGAGTCCAGGAGGCAGAGGCTGCAGCAAGCCAAGATTGTACCACTACACTCCAGCCTGGGTTACAGAGCCAAGAAGAAGAAATAATAATGAAAAAACAAAATTTACAATAGCATGAAAAATATGTAACACTTAGCTACATTTTAAATTTATACAGATCTTATAAAAAATAAAACCATAAAAACCAAAAGCAATAAAAAAATTAAACCATAAAATATTATTAAGAGAAATTAAGTAGCTAAATGAAGAAATATACAATTTATATATACAAAATATAGTTTATAGATTTAAAGATTCAATATTTTAAAAATTGATTTTATATATTCAACACGATCTTAATAAATATTTTTAGCAATTCTTATAAATACTGAAAAGCTGATTCTAAAACATATATAAAAACAGAAGGTAGGCCAGGCGCGGTGGCTCATGCCTGTAATCCCAGCACTTTGGAAGGCCGAGGCAGGTGGATTACGAGGTCAGGAGATCCTAGAAACAAGGTGAAATCCCATCTCTACTAAAAATACAAAAAAAGTAGCTTGGCATGGTGGCACATGCCTGTAATCCCTGGTACTCAGGACGCTGAGGCGGGAGAATCACTTGAACCAGGGAGTCGGAGGTTGCAGTGAGCCGAGATCACGCCACTGCACACTGCACTGCAGCCTGAAGACAGAGTGAGACTCCATCTCAGGAAAAAAGAGAGAGAGAGAGAGAGACAGACAGAGAGAGAGAGAGAGAGAGAGAGAGAGAGAAGATATTCACAGCAAAGCAACTTTAGAAAACTAAGTTGTAAGACTTGACACCCTTCCAACTATACTATAAAACTAGAAATGAGGCTGGGCACGGTGGCTCACGCCTGTAATCCCAGCACTTTGGGAGGCCGGGGTGGGCGGATCACGAGGTCAGGGGACTGAGACCACCATCCTGGCTAACACAGTGAAACCCCGTCTCTACTAAAAAAATTACAAAAAATTAGTCAGGCGTGGTGGCGGGCACCTGTAGTCCCAGCTACTCGGGAAGCTGAGGCAGGAGAATGGCGCGAACCTGGGAGGCGGAGCTTGCAGTGAGCCGAGATCGCGCCACTGCACTCCAGCCTGGGCGACAGAGCGAGACTCCGTCTCAAACAAACAAACAAAACTGGAAATGAAGGGCACCGGTTATCAGATAAAGAAAGAGGTGACAAAATGAAGACACAACTGGAAATGAAACACCTGGCTAGCCACATGAGAAAAAAAAAGTAAGAATCTTTTTTCACCTAATATCATACAAATATATTTAATTCAAACTGTATCAAGGATATAAATCTACAAGTTAAAACTGTAACATTTCCAAAACACAACAGCAGAATTTTTTTTATAACTCTGGGATAGGCACTGTTGTCAGACTGGACAGCATAACAGAAAGCATGAAAGAAAATCACAAGAATTAGAAAACTGACAAACTTTATCTAAATTTAAGGCTGGGCATGGTGGCTCATGCCTGTAATCCCAGCACTTTGGGATGCCAAGGCGGGTGGATTACGAGGTCAGGAGATCGAGACCATCCTGGCTAACACGGTGAAACCCTGTCTCTACTAAAAATGCAAAAAATTAGTTAGGCATGGGGGCGGGCACCTGTAGTCCCAGCTACTTGGGAGGCTGAGGCAGGAGAATGGCGTGAACCCTGGAGGAGAAGCTTGCAGTGAGCCGAGATCGCACCACTGCACTCCAGCCTGGGCGACAAGGCGAGACTCCGTCTCAAAAAAAAAAAATTTTTTTAAAACACCTGCTCTTTTTAGTTTTAGACAGAGTCTCTCTCTGTCACCCAGGCTGGAGTGCAGTGGCTGGATCTCAGCTCACTGCAAGCTCCGCCTCCCGGCTTCACACCATTCTCCTGCCTCAGCCTCCTGAGTAGCTGGGACCACAGGCGCCCACCACCCACACCTGCTAATTTTTTTTATTTTTTTAGTAGAGGCGAGGTTTCACCATGTTAGCCAGCATGGTCTCGATCTCCTAAACTTGTGGTCTGCCCACCTCGTCCTCCCAAAGTGCTGGGATTACAGGCGTGAGCCACCACGCCTGGCCCAACACCTGCTCTTTAAAAGAACAATTTATAAAATGAAAGGTAAGTCACAAATTGAGAAAAAATATTTAACATACATATAAATGACAAATGAATTCTTTACAGAATATATAAAGAATTCATACAACTAAATAAGACAAACAACCTAATTAAAAATAATGAGCACAGGATTTGAACAGGCATTTCACAACTGGCTAATAAGCACATGAGCAGATGCTTAGTCAGTAGAAAAATGCAAATAAAAATCACAAAAAGCTATCACTATACACCCACTAGACCGGCTGAAATTTAAGAGCTACAATACCAAGCACTGACAAGGACATGGAACAACTGGAACTCTCATACCTACCTTGGTGATTGAATTGTAAAGTCATCAGCTACTTTGGAAAATAGTTTGTCAATTTCTTGTAAGCTTAAACATATACTTACAGGAGCATGTAGCAATTCTATTCCTAGGTATTTCCTCAAAAGGAGTAAGTACATATTTCTACAAAAATAACTGGTATGAAAATGCCCGTGGTGCATTTAGTCATAAAAGCCAGACACTGAAAACAACTCGATATCTGCTTATAGCTGAATGGATAAACAAAATAATTCAACTTAGTATTTAAAAAAACAAACCAATAATACACACAACAATGTGAACAAATATCAGAAAGTTTATGCGGGCCAAAATAACCCAGAGTACCTACTATTTGATTCCATGTATATAAAATTTTATAGCAGATAAAACTACCTATAATAACAGAAATCAGATCACTGGTTGTCTGGGATTGGATATGAGTATATGGAGAGGAACTGACCACAGTGGATCACAAGGGAATTCTCAAGGATGACCCAAATCTCCTATATCTTGATTGTAATGGTAACACAGATACACACTTTTATCAAAACTCCTCCAATTGTATACTTAAAATTTTATTACATGCAAACTATACTTCGATAAAGTTTATTTAAGAATTGTTTGTTGTTTTTTCAGACAGGAGTTTATTGCCTAGGCTGGAGTGCATTGGTGTGATCTTAGCTCACTGCAACCTCAATCTCTTGGGCTCAAGTGATCCTGCCACTTCAGTCCCCCAAGTAGCTGGGACTAGAGGCACACACCACCATGCCCAGCTAATTTTTTCTATTTATTGTAGAGATGAGGTCTCACTATGTTGTCCAGGCTGGTCTCAAACTCCTGAGCACAAGCGATCCACTCACCTCGGCCTCCCAAAGTGCTGGGATTACAGGCATGAGCCACCGCGGCCAGCAAGAAGTTTTTAAAAAGTGAATGGACAAGGTATAGATGGAGAAAGCAGTTAAAATACCCATGCCAAAAAATAGGCTCATATAGCAAACAGGTAAATACCTTCTACAAATAAATGAGGAAGAAACAGATAACCAATAAGAAACTGGGTAAGAGAGCAACATGTATTTCACAAAAGTAAAAAACAGAAAACATATAACAAGCAGAATAGACTCAATTCTTTTAAAAATTCAAAATAAAAGTACAACTACCAGAATGCCAAAATAAAAATTACCAGTCAATTGTTGATGAGAATGCTGAACAATGAGAACAACTACATTGAAGCTAGGCATGGTATATACTTTCACAAGATAGTGTGGCAATATCTATTAAAAGTGAAAATATGAACATTTTGTAATCAAGTAATTCCACCATACAGAAATGCATGAGGACGTGCGCCAGACATATAAAATGTTCAAAGTGCATTATTCACAATAGCTAAACACTTAAAACAACCAACCAAACAAAGAGATTATTAAAAAACTAATGGCCTACATATTCGTAAAAGGTAAAGATTGGAAATAATCCAATGGTCTATCGACAGTAGAAAGAGGTAATGAACAGCCAGCAGTCTATACATAATGGAATACTATGTAGTAATGAAAGTGGAGTTGAAACATGTAAAAAAATAATTAAATTTTGGAAACATAATGTTGAAATAAAATTTCCAGAAAAAAATACATATATTATAACTCCATTTATGTAAGGATCAAAAATTGTGCAAGAAATTATAGTGCTAAAAGAAACATACTTAAGTTTTGAAAGAATAAAACAAAAGCAAATGTCAACCATAAAATTCAGAAGAGTGGTTACCTTAACAAGGTAGAAAGGGGTTGTGATTGGACAGCTAGAAGACTTCTCACCAGCTCTTTGTTTCAGTATCACAAAAAAATTAAATTAATGATGTTAAACATACATTGTTTCTAATGTTAGGTTTTCAGAGTAATATGTTTTTAAAGAAACAGGTTATAAAAAGCAAATTTTTATTGTTTGCAATTAAGTTCTTATTAAGTTTTGAAATAAAAATAAATTACACACAATTTTAATGATAAAATAGCAAGCCCTTTTCCTAAATTAACAATGCTTAATGATAATGAAACAATTTATGTGTTGGTCTAAAAGTTTTGTATTTAAAACCTCTTTTTAAGACTTTTAAAAGAAACACATACTTGCTTTTAAAAACAAATCAAAGAACAACGCCATAAAAAAGAAAAAGAAATTTCTCTCTTCTACTTCCTCCCTGTTCGGTCAGTTGCTTTCTACAGAGGTAGTCACTGTTTAGAGTAAGATGTCATTCCCATATAATGGAATCAAACTGTACATCATTCCATGTCAGGACCTTCTTTCTTTTACATGGCTACAGATTATTACATTTTTAGTTAACCAAGCACTGCTTCTGCTAAACACATTTAAGTGTAGTACTTTACTTCTCAATTTGTCTTAAAATCACTTACACTATAAATTACTTGTCTCACTGAAAACAATTTAAAAGTGGTATCACTTCAGGGACAATAAATGAAAAAGTTTCTCAATATTTCACTTTTGGAGGTCTTTGTACTTGATCCCTTACCTTAGATTTAAAGCATGATCTTTAAAAATAAAAATTAAAAAAGCCATCTACAGAAACTCAGAAAGACTCATAGAAAAGACAGAAAAATGAAAGCTTAAAAATCTCGACAGCAAACAAAAGTCAACCCATGATAATGTGTGACAGCCATCTTTAATTCTGAAGTGATTCCTCTGTCATGCAACGACTCAAAGTATTGATTTCTCTCAGCATAAAAAAGCCTAAGCCAATGAAACAGATAGAGCAGCATCCCCCTTCTCCCTTCCCCCGATAACAGCACTCAAGGTTAAAACAGGCAAAACACTTATCAAAGTATCTCTTCCATTTCTTCTTGTTTTAATAGACTGGATACAACGTGTTGGGTTCTTATCTTTACGAACTATAGTCCTCAGACAATATTTTTAAATAATTTGAAGATTAATATAGGTTCTTCTATTCTTTTGCTTTACACTTTTGGTAATAAAAAACTTGTTTGAAAATGTTTTTTTCTTCTGTGAACTCTTAAGAGAAGTATACATAATATTTGGGAAAACAAGCCAACACTAACAAGAAGGCTATAGTTTTTACTTATGTGCCAATTGCACACATAATATTTTGTTTTCATTATTTCTTTAGAGTACTTATTAACAATAAAACCCACAAATATCTAAACATCTTCCAAAAAGACAAAGTGAATCCTTCAACAATGCAAACATATATCATACATCTGTTTGGAAAATAAAGTAAACTATGGCTGCTATCTGTGTTCAAGAAAATTGTAATAACATAAAATGTAAGCAAAGGATAGGGTTGAAACCAAAGAATTGTATTTTAAAACTATAGTATGAGACAAAAATAACAATCAGTTCTCTGTATCCCCAGGTTCTACAACCACAGATTCAATCAAATTTTTTGTTTTGTTTTTGAGTCAGAATCTCACTCTGTCACCTAGGCTGGAGTGCAGTGACATGATCACAACTCACTACAGCCTCAATCTCCCAGGTTCATGCAACCCTCTTATCTCAGCCTCATGAGTAACTGGGACTACATGCACACATCACCATGCCCAGATAATATTTTTCTGTAGAGACAGGGTCTCTCAATGTTGGCCAGGCTGGTCTCAAACTCCTGGCCTCAAGGGATCCTCCTGCCTCAGCCTCCCAAAGTGCTGGGATTACAAGTGTGAGTCACAGAGCCAGGCCTTGACCAATTTTTGATCTGCAGTTAGTCCTGGAACAAATTCCCCATGAATCCAGAGGGATGACTGTGTATCTTCACAAAATATTATGTATAAATGGTTACACACAGACAGATAAATTAAGAAGCTTTAATTTCTTAAACTTTACTTTTTGCTAATCTGCAAAAGAGTTAGATGATCTTAAGGAAATTCTCTTTAAACTCTACCTAACCAATGGGTTTTTAAAAGCATAAAAAATTAGGGTCTTTTAGTTGTATTAGCAAGGTCTCCTACTTATGAATAAATATATTGGCTACTACAAATAGGTTAATCTCACACTTAAATTTCAAGGTCGGACGTGGTGGCTCACACCTGTAATCTCAGCACTTTGGGACGTTGAGGCCAGCAAATCTCGAGGCCAGGAGAGTTCAAGGCCAACCTGGGCAACATGGCAAAGTCCTATCTCTACAAAAAATAGAAAAATCAGCTAGGCATGGTGGCATGCATCTGTAGTCCTAGCTACTTGGGAGGATGAGGCAGGAGGATAGCTTGAGCCCAGGAGGTTAGGCTGCAGTGAGCCATAATCAGGCAACTGCATTCCAGCCTATCTGACAGAGTGAGAGCCTGTCTCAAAAACAAAAACAAATTTCAAATAAAACTAGTTCAAGAACAAGTATGAAAACCAGAAAGAAAAAAGCAATTATATATAAAAATCATAATTAACAATGTAGTTAAGAGCACCAACTCTAGAGCTAGAGGACTTGAGTTATAACTCTTGGTTTTGACACATTCATGCTTAAGCAAATTATTTGAAACCCTGTGCCTCAGTTTCCTCATATAAAAAAGGAGATGATGTGATATGCTTTTCAGGAGGATCAAGAATAGACATAAAACGATCAGAACATAGCCAGTTATATAATAGTAACACCTGACATTTATTGTAGGCTTAATTGTGGTGTTATCAAAGTACAGAACAAATAGTCTCTGTCTTCCAGTATCTCAGTGTAGTTTAGAAAAATAAATACAATATGAGATAGAAATAAACTATGAGATAACTGCTCAAAGAGTTATAGACAGTATGTTTGGAAAGACAGAAAAAGAAGGAACTGTTAGGAATCAGGGAGTGGATGGGCACAGTGGCTCATGTCTGTAATCCCAGCACTTTGGGAGGCGAGGCAGGCAAATAAATACCTTGCACTCAGGAGTTTCAGTTCAGACTGTAGAGATGGCAAAGGCCTATTTCTACAAAAAAAAAAAAAAAATTAGCCGGGCATGGTGGCACACATCTGTAGTCCCAGCTACTTGGGAGGCTGCGGTGGGAGGATTGCTTGAGCCCAGGAAGTTGAGGCTGCAGTGAGCCGAGATTACACCACTGTACTCCAGCCTGGATGACAGAAGAGACCCTGCCTCAAAAAAGTAATTAAAAAAAAAGAAAGAAAGAAAGAAAAAAAGTCCGGGCGCAGTGGCTCACACCCGTAATACCAATACTTTGAGAGGCCAAAGCAGGTGGATCACAAGGTCAGGAGTTCAAGACCAGCCTGGCCAAGATGGTGAAACCCCCGTCTCTACTAAAAATACAAAAATTAGCTGGGCATGGTGGCAGGTGCCTGTAATCCCAGCTACTTGGAGGCAGAGAAGTGCTTGAACCCAGCAGGTAGAGGTGGCAGGGAGCTGAGATTATGCCACTGTACTCCAGCCTGGGGGACACAGTGAGACTCCATCTCAAAAAAAAAAAAAAAAAAAAAAAAAAAAAAAAAAAAAAAAACAGGGAGAGTTTCACAGAGGAGTTAAAGGCTAAGTACCTGTTCACCAAGAAGAAAGGGATAGAAAAAATAAAATGTAGAAAATAAAAGAGGCCAAAAACGAAGAGAACAAGCTCAAATACATGCATTTTTTAAGCAAAGATAGGAATAACAGAATGAGACATGTAATAAAGAACCTTCTCTTTTTAAATATCCTGATACATGTTTATATTTTCCTTGGGTAACTAATACATTTTTTACCAATTACCTTCATAAAGGAATTATTCCTCAAAGGTTTACATAAATCCTTTAACATATAAAATATTAACTAGATTTATATTTCTCAGCTGATGATTGTTATAATGCTATAATTTCTTTAATTCATATTCAAGTGTATTGCCAACACAGACCATTTCAAAACAACACACCTGAATATTAAGTCAGTTATAAGTACTGTTTCTCAAACTACCTGTAGTGAAGGGCCAGTTTTGGGTTTTTTTAACCTTTTTAAATACATTGAGCACTGATGCCTTTGATGACACTGCCAGTCATTCAAGCTGTAAAACTCTTTAAATATTCAATTTCTATATTCAGCTCTTTGTGGATTACTAAGAAGTAATTTGGTCAGCAGACAACACTTAAACAGCACTAATATAGAAAGATATGTAGAAGGAAACTATTTTTATCAGCTCAAGTATTGCCATTTTGCTTTGTATGGTAAAACACTTGCTTTGCAAAATAAAATACTTTGTATTATAAAATACTTGATCTTATATTCAGTGCTTTAATTTTTATTAATAAACCAGAAACAACAATAATATTCTAGATGCACATGAGAAAAGTTTAAATTATAAACAAATGTTGTATGAAATACACAGTAAAGATTTTTAATTAGCTTAGTTTCTTATTGATCTTTATTTTAAAATCCATTAAGAAAAGGAAGGCTTGGCCGGGCGCGGTGGCTCAAGCCTGTAATCCCAGCACTTTGGGAGGCCGAGACGGGCGGATCACGAGGTCAGGAAATCGAGACCATCCTGGCTAACATGGTGAAACCCCGTCTCTACTAAAAAAAAAAATACAAAAATCTAGCCGGGCGAGGTGGCAGGCGCCTGTAGTCCCAGCTACTCGGGAGGCTGAGGCAGGAGAATGGCGTAAACCCGGGAGGCGGAGCTTGCGGTGAGCTGAGATCTGGCCACTGTACTCTAGCCCCGGCGACAGAGCGAGACTCCGTCTCAAAAAAAAAAAAAAAAAAAAAAAAGGAAGGCTTTACATTAGTACATGATCTGGTCTACGGTTAAGATAACCAGAAGATACCATAAACTGAAAGCTTAAGTAAAGGCTTGGTATATCTATGAGGGATATATTCAGACATTTTCTTAGAAGAGATGTTCAACAGCATTAAGAGGTCTGGTTTTCAAAATATATTTTATAAGAACATACTGAGAAGATAATGAAAAAACACTCTTCCAGTTTGGATTTAATTTGATCAACACTGCCTGCAACAGTTTTACCTATATATAAACCTTTTGCTTTTTCTAGCTTGCTAGCTTTAATAGAAATATAGTAATAGCAAACATCCAAGTAAAATAGCTGTTTTCTTAACCTGGTACAGCATCACTTAACAATCTTCAAACAAAGACTCATCGATTCACTTTTGAGTGGTCTTCCTTTATCCCAATGATAGTTCCTTTAGTTTTACAAACAGCTCAAAAATTATTATTTCTTGTTATATGTATGTATATACCTGTGCCTTATACAGGTGAGAATATGATGTTCAAAAGATACCTACAGAAGAGTAACAGCAGAAAATATTGAGGCCTTTCTTTTAACCTGGTCATTTTCAAAAGGCTAAAGTTGAGAGTAAGACAAGGTAAAACACATCATGGAAAAATCTCTAAAAATAGTGTGTTCAAGACTAAATAAATAAGACTTCGGATATGAAAACTGAAAAATATTACTACTGCATAATCCAGGTCTGTGGAAGCCAGAACATATATGATAAACTGGGGTATAAGTTTCCTTAAAAAAATTTGATGGTACTGTTATCACTCAACCTGAGGCAGATAAAAAGGGTAACATTGGACTGAGGAAAAACCAAGATTCTTCTCTAAGAGAGGAAGCACGTTAGCCTAAACTCGAGAAGGAATCTTGTCAAAAGAGCTCTCACTGTTGGGGAGCTGAACTAGCTTCTGCAATAGGCAAAGGGAGAAGGCCTGGGGAGAGAGGGAGACAGAGTCAAGAGAAAACTGCCTGTTCAAGAGTGTGGCCTATGAATCCTAGGAGATGCAGTAACTAGTATTGTTTTGTTTTCCTCTTCTGCATTGTGATGCCCTTCTATCATTGCAAGGCCCACAGAAGAGAAAAGGAGAGGTCTATGTTCACGCTTTGGGCAACAGGATAAAGAAAAACAGCTACTACCTGGAAAAGTTGTTTGTAAGATGGGAAGAGGTATCCTCCAGAGCTCTGACACAACTCTATCCAGAAATAGTGTGGATAGGAACCTGATAGCAGAGATAAGAGGCCTAGATTCACTGTGGTACATATAAGCATTCAATTTCCAGAGATTACTTAGAAGAAAAAAATAGCTGTTATTGAACACTTAATATGGATTCAGAGTAATGGGTACATTAGGTTTATCAAGTCCCATTTATTCCTCACAACATAGCTACAGGTAAACATCATTATTATCCTGATGTAAAGGTGCAGCAGTGGTGTCTTAGCTCACATGGTTTAGTGAATGACAATGCCAAGATTAGTCAACAATTTGATCTGACTACGTAGTAAGAGCTAAGGTCAACTGCAGCAGAGTAATCATTTCTCACTGTTTGGGTATTCAAACTATAGCAACTGGACATTAAAAAGAACTAGAATACTTGTCAGTTGGTTATATTGGTACAGGTTGAGTATCCCTTACCCAAAAATTCAAAATTCAAAATGCTCCAAAATCTGAAGCTTTTTGAGCACCAACACGACCCTCAAAGAAAATGCTCATTGGAGCATTCTGGATTTCCAGGTTTTCAGATTAGAGATATTCAACCAGTAAACATAATACAAATATTCCAAAATCTTTAAAAACCTGAAATCTGAAACACTTCTGGTCCCAAGCACTCTGGATACAGGATACTCAACCGGCATTTTATTTCTCATATTAACTGATATTATTTCTATCAAAGGTGAAGAAAAGAACAATGATAGAAAACAGAAAAGCAACACTTTACATTTGTATATATAGTCTGGCTTAACGACGAGGACAAATATCATACTGTTTATAGCCTAGGAGCCATACAAATATGTACAGTATGTTATTGTATTCAATATTGTAGGCAACTATACCACAATGGTAAATATGTGTATACCTAAACATAGAAAAGGTATGATAAAAATGGGTAAAAAACAAACAAAAATGGTATAGGGCACATACCATGAATGGAGTTTGCAGGACTGGAGGTTGCATTGGGTCAATCAGTGTGCGAGTGGTGGGTGAATGTGAAAGTCTAGCATATTACTGTATACTACTGTAGACTTTATAAACCCTGCACACTTAGGCTATGCTAAATTAATTAGAAATTATTTTCTTCAACAATAAATTACCCTTGCTTACTGCAACAGTTTTATTTTATAAACTTAAAATTTTTTAACTCTTTTGTAATAACACAGTTTAAAATGCACATTGTACAGCTATGCCAAAATATTTTCTTTCTTTATATCCTTATTCTATAATTTTTTTTTTTTTTTTTTTGGAGACAGAGTCTTGCTCTGGTGAGACAGAGGCTGGAGTGCAGTGGCACAATCACAGCTAACTACAGCCTCAACTTCCTGGGTTCAAGTGATTCTCCCACTTCAGCTTCCTGAGTAGCTAGGACTACAGGAGTGTACCACCACGCCCCTGGCTAACTTTTTTATTTTTGGTAGAGATGAGGTCTCCCTATGTTGCCCAAGCTGGTCTCAAACTTCTGGACTCAAGCAATCCTCCTACCTTGACCAAAGTGCTGGGATTACACTGTGCCTGGTCTATAAACTTTATTCTATTTTTAAATTGTATTTTTTTAATTTTTAAATTTTGTTAAAAAGTGAGATACAAACACACATATTAGGCTAGACCTATCCAGGGTCAAGATAATGAATATGACTGCCTTCCACCTCTACATCTTGTCTCACTGGAGGGTCTTTGGGCAGTAACAAGGATGGACCTGTCATCTCCTATGATGACAATCCTCTTCTGGAATATCTCTTGAAAGACTTGGCTGAGGCTGTTCTACACTTAACGTTTTTTTTAAATAAGTAAAAGGAATATACTCTAAAATAACAAGTATAGTATAGTAAATACATAAACCAGTTACACAGTCGTTTAGTATCATTACCAAGTATTATATAATTGTGCTGTGCTTTCATACAAATGGAAACACAGGTTTGCTTCCGCCAGCCTTACCACAAACACGTGAGTAATGAGTTACACTACATTACAATGGCTACAATGTCAGTAGGCAACAGGAGTTTATCAGCTCCATTAAAATCTCATAGGACTACTATTGTATATGTGGTGTGTCATTTACCAAACCATTGTTATGTGGCGCATGACTGCATGTATATAAAGCAAATATTATCAAGCTTAGCATTTCATGGTTTCTACCCTATAGATGGAAAAATATAAATAAAGACATTAGCTAGAATGTCCAAAACCGCTATGGTAGTAGGTATCAAAACTGGGATGAGAATTGACATTCTAATACTTTGCTATCAGGCTACAATGACACGAAATCTGTCGATTCACCATCTCTTCACTAAATGACAAAAGTGATCAACACAAAGCGTACATCAAGGGAGGAACGTGGGAAGACAAAGGGGTACATTAATCAATGAGGCAGAACCATCCTGGGCAAAAGAATGGTATGCTTAGTTTTAAAAAGGTTATCCTTGACTTTGACCATCCTTCTTCTCACTTAGGGTTTTTAAGATAAGGTGGCCAATTAGAAACAGAAAACTAAAGGAGAAAAAGTTAGAAAATCAAGCGGGAGAATAAAGAAGGAAAGACAAATAGGAAAGCATAAATAGCAGGTTCACATAAAATTAATTTGCACTATCTCCTAATTATGAGTTTACTTTAAAAGCTAGTAAGAAAAAACAGTATATAAGATTTCTTTTGCACTGTATTTTAACAATTAAATGAGAAACAAAATGGGGAGTTCAATTAAGTAATGATAAAAATGAGATAATGAACAAAGGTGGGAAAAAAGTTTGTCATTCAACTAATCTTTAGAGTTCAAGACATTTTGCACTCTACCAATTTTACAGGCACATAGGAAAAAACATATCAAGTCATTAGAAAAGAACAAGGTAAACAGAAATAACATATATTCAAGGTGTAGTTTCAATCATCAACAAAAGTGAACGAAAAGGAAATACCAAGATAATTACACAGGTGAGACTCCAAATAAATAATATTGCCCTTTCACAACCTATGTTTTAGAATAAAAATATTATAAACTACAGATTTGAGAATAGACTAATGACCTTTAAGGAACCTCATATTATTGCAAAGACCAAGATAATTACATAGGTGAGACTCCAAATAAATAATATTGCCCTTTCACAACCTATGTTTTAGAATAAAAATATTATAAGCTACAGATTTGAGAATAGACTAATGACCTTTAAGGAACCTCATATTATTGCAAAGTAATTAAGTATCCTATCCAACACTACATAGTTAATTATTGGCAGAACAACGCCTAAATCCTAGTTCTTACAAATCCCAAATCTGTGCTTTCTATCACACACTATAGACTGCAAAAACAATTTTACAACTTATGTGTAATTAAATATTTTAAATTCACGCTCTTAAGCATGAATTTAAACATGCTTTAACAAAGCAACTCTTAACCCTTAAAAAAAATTCAAGTATTATACAAAGTCCATATTTCAACTATCAAACTGTAAGTTCAGAAATAATTTTCATAGAGATTTAAATTCCAGCTGGGCATGGTGGCTCACACCTGCAATCCCAACACTTTGGGAGGCCAAGGCAGGGGGATCACCTGAGATCACAAGTTCGAGACCAGGCTGGCCAACATGGTGAAGCCCCGTCTCTACTAAAAATACAAAAATTAGCCAGGCATCGTAGTGGGCACCTGTAATCCCCAGCTATTCGGGAGGCTGAGGCATAAGAATCTCTTGAACCCTGGAGACGAGATTACAGTGAGCCAGGATCACACCGCTGCACTCCAACCTAAGCGACAGTGCGAGACTTTGTCTCAAAAACAAAAAAAAAAATTTTATTTGCCTTTATACATCATTAAAAGCTCATTAAGAAAAGCAGTGACAATCCAGTAAGCAATGCTAGGGAACAAAGTGATTACTAATTTTCTTACTTGCTGTCTCTACTGGGATATAAACAGAAGGTAATTTTTAACAAAATATTATCTTAATATTAAAGAATCTGGGATCTGACATGAAAATACTGATCCCCCAAATTTATGTTAGCTGGATATGGAAATCTTCTTTAATCCTACCGTATGTCTTCTACTACTGACAATTTCATTCATTCAGCAATTCTTTGAGAGCTTCCTTGAGAGCTTCCTATGTTCTAAGCCTATACTAGATACTGAAATTAAAATAAAACAAATCCTTTTATAAATTAGTCAATATGTAATACTTGTTTCCCTCAGTAGACACCAATAATTTCAAAACATTTTTAATGGTTAGAAGTAATTCTCACAAGTTGTCCAAGAAGAATATAATGCAGAAATTGCTAATGTAATGTCCATAACAAAACAAAAGGTAGTAAAGGTTAGCATTTAACGATTTCTCCTATATGACTGTAGTAAGAGAAGTGATACATACAAACCCTTACATAAGCAAATCTCAAGACAGAATCTATAAATATGTAAAAATTACATGTTAAATGTGTTATATTTGTATGAATTTATCAAGGTTAGATTCTCAAAGAGTCCATTAGCAAAAAAAAAAGAACTATTAGCTCAAAACATAATGAACAGAACATTTCACATAATATCCCATTTTTGAGCCAGGCTAAGTGGCTCATGCCTGTAATCCTAGCATTTTGGGAGGCCAAGGTGGGAAGATCACTTGAGCCCAGGAGTTTGAAACTCTCCTGGACAACATAGCGAGACCTAGCTCTACAAAAAAAAAAAAAAAAATTTTTTTAAATCTTAGCCAGGAATGGTGAGGCACACCTGTAGTCCCAGCTAACCTTGGAGGCTGAGGTGAGAGGGTCACTTGGGCCCAGGGGTTAGAGGCTGTAGTGCACCATGATCACACCACTGGACTTCAGTCTAAACCACAGAGCAAGACACTGACTCAAAACAATTATGTGTATGTTGTATATTTGTTTTACATTATGAAATAGATACACAAATATACACTCATAATAAAAAGTCTAAAATGTTATGTGCCAAAACATTGTCTTGCCTCTTGGTGGGGCAAAGATATTGGAGAAGGTTCTCGTTTTATTTTACACTATTATTTACGGTTATATTTTTCTTCTTTTCTTTGTTGCAGTATTCTCCAGCTCAACACTTAATGAATTAAAACACAAAAAGAGTCACTGATCGAAATCAAATTTTTCTTAAGTGAGGGTATTTCAGGTTAACCTTCTGGGAAGTACCTGAATTCTATTTTTAAAAGAATTTTTTATTTTATTTATATAATAGTGTCAATAACAATAGATTTGGGCATATCTGGATTATAGATATATAGAAGCAGTTCATATGCTTATAGCTCTTATACAAACACAAACCAATTACAAATTAAGTTCAAGCAGCAGCATAGAAATAAATGAATTTTTATTTTTGTGATTGTGTAAAGTGAAAATATATTTTGTAATAAATTGATAATCACTAGATTGGACTATCATGTAAACATGGCATCAACCAAGCCATGAAAATTGTTAAATTCAGTCTATTTAACAATGATAATTCAAAAATGACAATTAATGACAAAATTTATCTTTCATAATAAGAATATGTGACTGAAAGTCATTTATATAGACTAAGATTTCAGTATTTACTTAACACATACAACAGATTCTATACTATGGAAATGGCTTGTTGTGGCAAGTAATGTAATACTTGTAATATTGCTGGTTACATAAAAAAATGAATTCACATGAAGTGATATATCGTGTACTACATGAATAAAAATTTGACAGAAGTTTAAAAATAGAAACGTAAAGGGAGATTATGGCACAGATTTCAACTTATTCGCCCAAATCCACCTCCCCCTTCAATAGTACCAGAGGCTCCTAATTCTTAAGAGCCTGTAGCTGTCTAGAATAAAGAGTATATTTCCCAATTTCATACCATTTTGCTTTTATCAACAAAACTAATGAAAAGTCAGGAAGGAAAAACGATGAATTTAAGTTTTAGGGAAAGTGAATATAAAGGGGTAAGAAAACACTTATGTAAAGAAATATGGCAGATTTTTGGAAATGTGAAACTGGAAATAAGGTCTGCATTATAGTCAGTAACATTAAAGGTGAATCCCATCAAACCTTTAAAAGAAGGTAATTCCAATGCTACTCACCCTGTCTCTGGGCATGAAAAAAGAATGGAAATTGTATAATTATTTACAAGAGGCAAGTATAACACTGAAGCCAAAACCTCACAAACGACTAAGATTGCATAGAAAGTTAAAACAACCACAACCCAATTTAAGAATAGAACATGAAAATTACAAATAAAACATTAGTAGATACAATCTGGCAAGATTAAAGAAAAAGCTAAGACCAAAATATATTGGCATAATATTGACATATGTAACACTGAAAAAAGTATCCTATGAATATCAACTCCACTGATCCACTAAAGGATGACAAAATTGAACAACATTCTTCATTTACAAAAAAACTCTATAAAAAGTACTGAATAAATATTTTATTAAAATGATAAAGCATATATACTTCAGGTCAAAGGCAATATCATACTTAGTAGGGAAACACTGAAACATCTTTGCTACTAAGTCAGGAACAAGAAAAAGATACCTACTACTATTTTTTAACATCTGGTGATAGAAGTCAATTCAATTAGACAAGAAAAAGTAATTATAAAAGTTGGTAAGTTGGTACCAATAAAAGTTGGTAAAACTATCAATATCTGCAGATGATGTGAGTGCCTGCTTGAAAAGCCCAAGAACATCAAATGAAAACACTCTTTTGAACCAGATGAGCTGAATCTAATGTTAGATTAACAAGCCAAAGAATTCTGACAAAAGAGATTCAAAAGGGCAATAAGAAGGAAGAGGAGGAGGAGCAGGAGGAACATAGACCTATTAGTATCAAAACACATTACAAAGACTCAATAATTAAATTGATTAATATACTAGTTTGACACTAGTATATGAAATCACATATAGACTAATGGGAAAAAAAATCAAACTAGAAATTGACCCCAAACATATAGGCATTCAGTATATGATAACAGTAGCATCGTAAATGAAAAATTAGACTATGTAGTAGGTGGCATACGGAAAACTAGGTAGGCACATAAAATAAATTGAATAACACAATCTATACTAAGATAAATTCCAAATAAATTAAATATTTAAATTTAAAGCAATAAAACTATAGAAATATTCGAAGAAACATATGGGAATTCCTTTATAATCTATGTGTTTCTACCCTTCCAACTACCAAGCAAAAACTGAGATTCATGAAAGAAAATATCCACACATTTAACAAAAAAAATTTTTTTAACTTCTGTAGGGCAACAAAAAAAACATCATAACTAATTAAATAAACAAATTGGCTAAAAAAAACCCTGTAACATATATCACAGAGTTGATTCCTTAATACATGTGGAGCTTCTATAACACAATCAATAAGAAAAGAGACACAATCCAGTGGAATCGCTGCAAAGAACATGTTCACAGAAAGGGACATACTAAGGTTCAAAGATCATCAAACTCACTCATAAAAAAACCAAAAATATAGTTTAAAACAACACTGAGAAATACAAACTACAACTGTACACTACCATATATAACCTATGCAAGTGACAAAAGTGTAAATATGTTTCCTAACACACTCTATAAGGAAACATTCATACTTTGCTGATCAAAGTATAAAAATTCTTCAGAAAATAATATTAAGTTTAAAAAGCAAAATACAGAACATTATAATACGCTAGCATTCATACAAAGAAAGATAGAAATATGTATTTCTATTTGAGTGTATATGCATAAAGAAACCCTGAAAAAATTCATATAACAGTGGTTTTCTGTAAGGGTAAGGTGGTGGAAGGCATCCTGGAAGAGATTAGAAGATTTTTCACTGTGAACCTTCTAATAATTTTCAATTTTTAATTACCTATAAAAGAAACTAAATGAATAGATTAAAAAATTTTAAATAATGTCTTCTATATAAAAGTTTCAGATAAGGTAGACATAAGATTGATTAAACAGCACAGAAAAGTTAAAAATACAAAGAAAGTATTATTGTGAAAGACCTATACTTTTAAAAAAGCAAAAGAAATTGGATGATACTAATAAAAGATACATGAGAAATAAAAAACTAATCAGAAAAACACCAAGAAAGCCAAGCAAAAAAGGAATTTCAAAATGGAAGGGTTTGTCATCAGTGTCAAAAACTGCAGAGACCAAGGAAGATGAGAAAAGAAATATACATATATATATATTTGTAGATATAATTAGCAGATCAGTAATGATATTGAAAAGAACAAGTGTAATCCATTTAGCCTAGGATTGGGGATGAAAAGGAGAGGAGAGAAGCCAAACTATGACACTGAACAGCAGAAGGGGGTGAGACAATAAAGACACCATTCTAGTAAAAAAGTCTGGCAGAATCAAAAAGCAAGAGTGAAAATGGAAGCTTGAGAATTCTAGCAGCATTTAAACAAGGTTATCAAGCTCTAGCATATGATAATTAGACAGAGGCATGACTATATAAATAGTGAGAAGCTGCAACATACTACCAGAAAGGTCATTTAAAATAAAAAATTTTTCAATATATTAAATAATAACTTCATTCAAAATAACACACAATTTGCTAAAGAAAACCAGACATTAGTCAATGGATACAAAAACTACCAATGACATCAAGTAAAAGAAAATAAGTCCTTTCAATCAAAAATACTCTTAACAATAAGCAGCCTATTTCATATGTAATGAGGACCTGCAACTGATAATTCATAGTATTCTGGAAACAGGTATCAAGGCAAATCTCACAAGTAACAGAGGCACATCATCTAAGGATCTTTTTCACATTAAGAATCCTATTAGAAAGAAAACACTAAAAGGTAATTGAATTTCCCTCAGTTATCTTCATCTCTGTCAGCTCCTGCTACAATAACTTACTCTCCAGAGCAGAGATAACTCAATTCTGTCCAGCAAGCATATGTTATGAATCTCCAAAGCAAACTTGTCTAAATCATTCTGGTCTTCTATCAAGGTTGCCTATGGATATGAACTCTGACAGAGAGCAAACAAATTTATTTTTATCTTTTCAATAATTCACTTCTTTATGCTTTGATAGAGGAAATCACGAGATAAATATATGATCTGCAGTTATTCTTATGTTATACAGTTGGCTGAAATGGTTTCCATGACTTAAATAAAAGACTTAATGAATAATCCTTCTTAAACACAAAGAAAATGGTATCAAAAAATACAAGTGGTAAATTACCTGAAGTTTCAATTTGTTTATACTGTTATCAGATCCTTATTATGATCTCACAAATGCTATTTCAACTATTTCATTTTTGAAGCTTTACAGTAAAACATGTTTTATAAAATGCTAGAAAATTGAATTTTTAAAAAAGATATCAACAAAATAAATAATAGTTCATATGAGAAAATGCATTTCTTATCTGTATTCTAAGCCAGGTGGCATTTCATAACAGAAAAGCATTAAAAGGCTATATAATAGAGTCAGAAACTCTATGAGTTTGAGTTTCTTAAGTTGGAGTAGACATAGATCAATGTTATTCAGAACAAAAAACGATCCAAATTCAAATTGTTACTGAATATAATCCTTTCAGTCATAATCCCTTTCCTTTAATATAGGTTAAAATTCTCAAAGATTCTGGTTTAGCTATTTACAACCTTTAAATTCTACATTAGTAGTCACAATAATAGCAACAATGATAATCACTAACACACTTCATAATGTGTTTTAATCCACATTATGTAATTTTACTCTCCACAATAAATCTTTTATTAACATTTCATTATATCCATTTCATAGAAGGGAAATTAAGACTCAGAGAGGTTCAACGAATTTTGTCTAATATTTTCCAGCTAATAAATTGTGAAGCCTAGAATCTGAACATGTTTTTGGAAACCATGTACCTTCTATCACATTATAACACACTGTTTCAAAATTAAGTTACCCTTAAATAGCAGAGAAAATCTCAAAAAATATAGCCAACAATGTGCCTTGCAATTTTTATGTAAAGTGTGCTAACCTGTATTTCATAAATCAAATGGCTTATTTCTTCATTTCAAGCACAATCAGCATGTTTTTGGATTGAAGACCTAAAGCAACCAATCGTAGGAATTTGAGATACTATTATTAACCTATCACTCCTGCAAATAATAGGCTGAAAATAATTCTACCATGGCCTTTCTCATTAATAATCCATATTGTTTCCATAGAGAACCAGCCTTACTACTTTTAATCAGAAGAAAAAGAAATCAAATGTGTGGACTGTAATTAGTACTCATTTATTGAATAATTACTTACTAAGCATCTACTATGTATAGGCAATGTACCAGGCTCTACGCCACACAGAGTTCTTACCTTCATGAAGCACACAAAAGAACCAGGCAGGAAATAATCAGGGTTTTAAATACATAATTACAAACAATTATTAAGTGCTATGAGATATTATAACCGAAAGATCTGATTTAGATTTACATTGAGTGATTGGTGGGGGTAAAGGATGAGAGGCAGAGAAGTCTTCTGTGTAAAAGTGACACATGAAGGAAAATCTAAAAGATGAGTAGAAGATGAATAAAAGGGTATTGTGACTAGGAGCAAAGGTAAAAGGAGAATGAGGTTTTGTGGGTGATATTAAGGATTGTAGGTTTAACCTAAGAGCAATGGGAAGCAACTGGATGTTTCTATGCATGAACAACATATACTAAATTACAGAATGACTACACTGGCTATTCTGTGTAAAAGAAAGAAAATATAGGTAGGGAAGAAAAATAAGACAAGATAAGAGATTACTCCAAGTGTTCTGAACTACAGATGTGATGGTTAAGATAACAAAAAACAATATTGATAACAAATGTTTTTGGAGGTAAAATAAACAGAACTTGATGATGGACAGATACTAAGTGTGGAATAAGGGAAAAAATGGGTAATGGGTGATTTGTGTAAGTAAGTAAGTAAATGGACATGATATTTACTCAGATGGGAAAAAAATGGAGGAGTAGATAACGGGAATATACAGTTTTAGAAAGTCTCCCCCCAAAAGTGGGGCTTCTTATAAGAAATTTCAAGTGGCAATTACAAGTATACAGTGGTATTACACAGGTTTGAAGCTCAGAAAAGAAGTCACAAAGACAAAAACCAGAAAGTTTTAGATAATAAACAAATACTAACAAAATAGGGGGAAGAGGTCCTCAGAAATACTGGGTCGAAGTAAAAAAAAAAAAAAAAAATACTATATATAATTATCTTAAGACAATTTTCCATTCACAGAAAAATGATACATTCTAGCCCAGCTCCTGATTACAGGTAGTAAACATGAGACAAAGAATCGTACCAAATTCCCTATTTTTCCTCTTTTTCAGATAATTAGCTAATCTTTATATATTACTTACATGTGAATTACTTTGACCCTAAACAAGGCAGTGAAGAATGAGTGCTTTACCTCCTACAGCTATCTATCTTCATGTACCAATAATGTGAAGAAAGATGTAGACTCATTAATTAGAAGAAAAAGAGGCCCTTGTTTATTAGAACTACCCTTTACATCTCTGCTTGCAAACTCAATCAGTTCAGTTGGCTAAAGGATATTATTATTCAGGCTAAGTTTACAGTTCTATCTCTGACTGACAGCTAAGTATCCCCTAAAAAGCAACTTCATGACCACAGATTGCACCACTAATTCCCAGAAGCTATCCCATAACTAAGCAATAGATGTAAAAATGAAAGCCACATCAAAAAAAATTTGAAAGTTGCAGTATGAACTCCAATGAAAAAAAATTGCCTTACCTGAATATCTTATTAACTAGAGGGCAGTGATCTTTATATGCGCAGAGAGACCCTTTTGTGGTTAAAAATCCCAGGTTTCAGGTATAACATAGGAAACATAGTGACACAGAAAAGTCAAATCTAAGAAGCTAAATTTTCTTTTTCTTTTTCTTTTTTTTTTTTTTTTGAGACAGAGTCTCACTGTGTCACCCAGGTTGGAGTGCAGTGGTAAAATCTCAGCTCACTACAACTTCCACCTCCTAGGTTCAAACAATTCTCCTGCCCTAGCATCTTGAGTAGCTGGAACTACAGGTGTGCGCCACCACACCCAGCTAATTTTTTTTTATTTTTTTTTTATTTTTTTATTTTTTTATTTTTTTTTTTTTTGAGACGGAGTCTCGCTCTGTCGCCCAGGCTGGAGTGCAGTGGCCGGATCTCAGCTCATTGCAAGCTCCGCCTCCTGGGTTTACGCCATTCTCTCGCCTCAGCCTCCCGAGTAGCTGGGACTACAGGCGCCCGCCATCTCGCCCGGCTAATTTTTTGTATTTTTTTTTAGTAGAGACGGGGTTTCACAGTGTTAGCCAGGATGGTCTCGATCTCCTGACCTCGTGATCCACCCGTCTCGGCCTCCCAAAGTGCTGGGATTACAGGCTTGAGCCACCGCGCCCGGCCATTTTTTTTTATTTTTAGTAGAGAAGCGGTTTCCCCATGTTGGCCAGGCTGGTCTCAAACTCCTGATCTCAAGTGATCCACCCGCCTCAGCCTCCCAAAGTGCTGGGATTACAGGTGTGAGCCACCACATCCAGCTAGAAGTTAAATTTTCAACCACAATACAATTTCAAGAGTTGTATTTTTAAAATAGCATTGTCAGGTATGTCAAAGCAAAATGTCAAGTTTTTTAAATAAGATTCACTACCTTCTACAGCATACTTAAGAAACTATCAATAACTATAAAAAACCATCAATAACTATAAAGGTACTTATGTCCAGCAGTTGTAAAAATTACTTTTAAACACATTTCTGTATAACTTTTCCAACCAGAGCAATGATAATTGGGACACAAAGTGCCAAAGTAAAAATTATTTGTGCAATTTAACAAATACAGGAACAGAGGTAATAATATCAACAGAGGATCTTTTAAACTGCTCAGTATCATCAACAGGTGTCTTCTGAATTCAAAGGTTTACTCACTGATGTTTCCAAGGTTTATGAAGGTACTCACTTAGAAGAGCTCATCGTTATATAATGATACCCTATCTAGTCCATTTCTTATCATTAAGGAAGTGAAATCATTTTTTACTCAATTCTTCTTGTGCACCTCAAAGAGAGGCAGTATACTGTAGTGATTAAAAGAGCAGAACATAAAGTTTTGAGTTGAAATCACTGAGCAATTTATTAATCAATCTTTGTCTTTTCTTCATCTGTAAAACAGAGATAATAAATAATGCCCACCTGGCTCCTGGGTTATTTATTGTAAGGATTAAATGAATCAATGTATACCTGACCCATAAAATGTATGTAATAAATCATAGCTACTATTAATGCTATTAGTATCCCCATCCTCAATGTTTGAGTATCCAGTAAGGGCCAGGCCTTGGAAGTAATCCTTAAAGAACAATGACTACGGATTCTCAAAGTTCTAAGATAGTCCAGATACATTAACATGTTGATGATTATATTACAGGAATAAAAAATAATGTGGTCACAATCGTTTGAACTAAAAAAAAAAAAAAAAAACCTTTAGCTGTCTAAAGGGACATCAAACAATGTCCTAATCAAAACAAAAATATAATGTAAGGTAAAAGTTTACCATTTTTCCTCCAAAGTAATATTTTCATGTCATGTTCTCTCCTCAGAAAATTCCTTAACTTAGTCACCTGATAACCAAATTTCACATTTACTGGCAAGAATGAAGCACCAAAAAATTCCTGAATATAGCAAAATATTTACTGCCAAAAAATTATGCTATGACTACAATTCTACTGGACAAGACATGTAAAGGGGAGAAAACAGCAACATCCATAAAAAGCATCAAAGAATATTACCAAGCTACAAAACGGCAAAATCCAAAGAGATTCCTACTTAATAAGCAAAATAATGAGTGGTTCTTTTCCAATATATCATATACACATTTAGGAGGAAACACAAAAACACACAGAAACATTATGTTTTTGAAAGGCTACAAAGAAAACCATAGTTTTTTGGGTGATTTTTGGTTTTGTTTTGAGATAGGGTTTTGCTCTGTCACCTGGGCCATGGTACAGTGGCCTGATTATAGTTCACTGCAGTCTCAACCTCCTGGGCTCAAGCAATCTGCCTACCTCGGCCTCCCAAGCAGCCAAGACTGCAGGCATGTGCCACCAAGCCCAGCTAATTTTTAAATTTTTGTAGAATGGGGTCTTGCTATATTACTCAGGCTGATCTCAAATTCCTGGGTCATGCAATCCTCCTGCCTTGGCCTCCCAAAGAGCTGGGATTATAGGCATGAGCCACCGCATCCAGCCACAGTTCTTTATAATTCAATTACAAAATGTTGTTGGTATGATAATCTGTACCATAAAGAAACATAATCAATGACGTCTCAGTTCATCAGCCATTGTCTGTCTATACAAGGCACTGTTTGCTTACACATAGGTAGAGAAGGAAAGCTGGCACATTATATTATTCTGTCTTATGTTCAGGAGGCCACTTTCCTTACAATTTTTCCTGTGAAGAGGATTTCAGGAAGTCGGAAAAATTACTCAACAAAAGGAAATGACAAGCAAAAAGTCCAGGAGATTGATTTTCAAACTTTGGTCTTTTTGCCTATGTAACTGTAACATGGCAAAGTATAATGAAATCTATTCTTTTAAATTTATGTTTTAACAATATTTGTTTAATAAGGAAAGTAAATTTTTCTGCAAGCCCAAGGATGTAATACAGATAAAATCATGTGGCATATCCCTATTCAAAGTATTGCCTAGGATACCATAAGTGACAACCTAAAGCAATGAGTTTTGAACATATCATTTTTAGTTTGATGAAATTAGGGAGGAGTTAAAGGGATTTACAATGCTAACAGTGAAACAGAGACACTTTTATTAAATCAATGAATACAATTATCACATTTTCCCCATACAACACCAAAGATACAAGGCACAGAAGGATCTCTGGGTAAATGTGAAATAAACTTTGATCATTTGTGGCTGCTGATGGAGATCAGATGAGCATGCTCCTAACAAAAATATTCAATTATTTGTGAGCCAGTCTGATAGTTTAGAGGTGTGCTATTCAAGAATCATCAATCAACATTTCTAATGCGAGTTAAGTACCACTTCTTTACACTCTACAATGAGATAAGTATAGAAATTGATAGAAATTGAGATAATTTAGAAAGGTTTTACCAAGTAGACATGGCGACAGCATCCAACCACATAATCAGTGGACTTATCTCAATAAAGTTTACGTCTTACTGAATTCCCTTTATGTGGATACTAGTCATGTACAGTAGAAATACATTATGTCTAATATTTCGAGAATAGTTTATAATTTGTAACTCAAATGTAAGTACTTATTTATATAACATTTTTACAATTATTTTAATGAAAGCTATTATTTTAAATTTATGTTTTAACAGTATTTGCTTAATATGGGAAGTAAATTTTTTATTATCTAGTTTTAATGATGTTTACAATTAGAAAAACAAACTTCACTAGACTCACTTAACAAAAAAGACATGGCTTTTCATAATATATCAATAGTAGCAAACAAATCATAACTGAAGTAATTACAAAAAAAGGTTCCAATCTAACTAAAATTTTATATCCTAAATTTCAACTAATAGGAGGAATGAGTTCAAGAAATATATTGTACAGCATGGTGACTCTAGTTAATACCAATGTATTGTATTCTATAAAATTGCTGAGAGTAGATTTCAGTGTTCTCAACACAGAAAAAAGGTATGTGAGGTAATGCATACGTAAATTAGCTATATTTAGCCATAATGTATACATACTTCAAAACATGTTGACATATTTAATTTTTGCTCATTAAAATATTTTTTTTCCAAAATAATTTAAGCCAGTTATAGTCTAAACTAAGAATTGCTAATATAATGAGTTCAGTTTTGAGAAACAAGGCCATCCGCATTCACCTAACAAGCAAGGTTAAAAACTGAGACACCAGAGTCAATATTATTTCACCGTTTGTTTCAGGAAATCCTACCCCAGGAAAATAAGATTGCAAAGAACAAATAACTTCACTGTTTGCTTCAGGAACACCAATGTATTTGAACAATAACCTGCTTATTTAGACAGTCTCATTTTCAGAATAATAAGTTACTCAGGCAAAAATTTCATGTATCAACTGTTTACTAATCAACACTTACATCAGAACTGTTGTCTCACTTTCTCCCAATTGTAAAATCTTCTATGACAAATTTATACCCAACCCCAATCAGACCTCGTATTGAAAGACCTAAGATGTAAACCACTTGAGTTCATACCTAGAAACTCTATAAATACCCACCCCAACCTCTCACCCTGAGATCCTTCTAAGATGCTGTCAAAGTTGCATTCTCATTTAGTGCAGTATATAATCAACTTAGCTTTGCCAGGCTATTCTGGTGGTGTTCCTGAACTGTTGAGAGATGGCAGTAGTTGTGTAGCCATAAATAATTAAGAATTAAAACGCAAGTGTGGCTATGTGCAAAGATGTAATAAATAAAATAATAAAAATTTAAACAGTTTAAATAAAAACTGCAAAGAAAAATGTTCAAAGTCCAATGAAATATTGGAAAGAAAACTGAAGAAGCCAACAAAACCAGATGTTTAATATTTCACATAAAATCTACATTGTTTGGTGCACTTATAAAATACCACATCGGGTTGCCAAAATTTAAATATATTTTATTTGTATGTTTTATGTGTGTGCACAATTGCCAAGTGTTAGTGAAAGACTACATCATAAGCATTTTCTTCAAAATGTTGGTGAGTTATGGCAACAAATGTAGTTCAGGTAACACTTTCCAATGAGACCAGAACTGAATGTATTCAGCAACTGATTAATGAACATATACTAATAGAACCCAAAAACCAGCTAAGTAGTTTTCATTACAACTTGAAGACTGCATTGATATTGCTAAGAGGACATTTCATTTCTAAGAATAAGTGATATTCGAACACGATGATATGAAGGAAAAATCCTTATGTTTTTTAGATACACTAATGACAAACACAACTACATTACTCTGAAGACCATACACCCATGAAGAATTATACTGTGAGCAAATATGCTTTGGAGTTTGACTTTCGTTTAGGAAATGTTCTGATGATATAGCTCCAACACTGAAGCAAACATGGCAGGGTGGTTAAGATTTAAGAGGTGGAACCAGTTTCCTTTATCAATAAAGTCTTGATAACAATAACAACAACAACAACAAAATCACCTATAGTGTATTAGTGACAACATAAAATTGCTAATTAGGCTGGGCATGGTGGCACACACGTCTGTAATCCCAGCACTTTGGGAGGCCGATGCAGATGGATCACGAGGTCAGGAGTTCAAGACCAACCTGGCCAAGATGGTGAAACCCTGTCTCTACTAAAAATACAAAAATTAGCTGGGTGTGGTGGTGGGCACCATCCCAGCTACTAGACAGGCTGAGGTAGAGAATTGCTTGAACCAGGGAGGAGGAGGTTGCAGTGAGCCGAGATCACACCACTGCACTCCAGCCTGGGCAACAGAGCGAAACTCCGTCTCAAAAAAGAAAAAAAACAGGCCGGGCGCGGTGGCTTAAGCCTGTAATCCCAGCACTTTGGGAGGCCGAGACGGGCAGATCAAGAGGTCAGGAGATCGAGACCATCCTGGCTAACACGGTGAAACCCTGTCTCTACTAAAAATGCAAAAAAAATTAGCCAGCCGTGGCGGCGAGCGCTTGTAGTCTCAGCTACTTGGGAGGCTGAGGCAGGAGAATGGCGTGAAGCCTGGAGGCGGAGCTTGCAGTGAGCCGAGATCGCGCCACTGCACTCCAGCCTGGGAGACTGAGCAAGACTCCATCTCAAAAAAAAAAAAAATAGCTAATTAAATTAAAGTTATCCCTCCAGGATTTCCTTATTATCTATTTTCACTGTCTACATTCATTTTAGTTTTTTAGTAACATACACTAATAGGATAAACAATAAAATTACATGAAAATTGAACCATGCTACATTGGTCAACAGGTTGAAAAAATAAAATAGCAGAAAGAATTAGGGGAAATGTATTGCTTAATATAATACCATGCAATTTAAGAAGTACAAATGGATTCCCTGCTTTTATAGCTCATTGTCAAGTAAAATTTTCTTTCCCTTACAAAAGGCAAAAGAAAAGCTATGTTATATTATAATATAAAGCAGGTATCTTTAATTCTACAGTCTTAATCTATTATCTGCCACGTACCTTTTTAAGGGATACGAATGATGAAGGGGGAAAAAAGCACTATTTACATAGTAAAGAATCCAGAACAAATGGGATCTAACTAAAGAGCTTCTGCACAGCAAAAGAAACTACCATCAGAGTGAACAGGCAACCTACAGAATGGGAGAAAATTTTTGCAATCTACTCATCTGACAAAGGACTAATATCCGGAACCTACAAAGAACTCAAACAAATTTACGAGAAAAGAACAAACAACCCCATCAAAAAGTGGGCAAAGGATATGAACAGACATTTCTCAAAAGAAGACATTCACACAGCCAACAGATATATGAAAAAATGCTCGTCATCACTGGCCATCAGAGAAATGCAAATCAAAACCACAATGTGATACCATCTCACACCAGTTAGAATGGCAATCATTAAAAAGTCAGGAAACAACAGGTGCTGGAGAGGATGTGGAGAAATAGGAACACTTTTACACTGTTGGTGGGATTGTAAATTGGTTCAACCATTGTGGAAAACAGTATGGTGATTCCTCAAGGATCTAGAACTAGAAATACCATATGACCCAGCCATCTCATTACTGGGGATATACCCAAAGGATTATAAATCATGCTGCTGTGAAGACACATGCACACGTATGTTTATTGTGGCACTATTCACAATAGCAAAGACTTGGAATCAACCCAAATGTCCATCTGTGACAGACTGGATTAAGAAAATGTGGCACATATACACCATGGAATACTATGCAGCCATAAAAAAGGATGACTTCGTGCCCTTTGTAGGGACATGGATGCAGCTGGAAAATATCATTCTCAGCAAACTATCACAAGAACAGAAAACCAAACACCGCATGTTCTCACTCATAGGTGGGAACTGAACAATGAGATCACTTGGACTCGGGAAGGGGAACATCACACACTGGGGCCTATTATGGGGAGGGGGGAGTGGGGAGGGATTGTATTGGGAGTTATATCTGATGTAAATGACGAGTTGATGGGTGCTGACGAGTTGATGGGTGCAGCACACCAAGATGGCACAAGAATACATATGTAACAAACCTGCACGTTGTGCACATGTACCCTAGAACTTAAAAGTATAATAAAAAATAAATAAATATAAATAAAAATAAAAAGAATCCAGAACAAGTTACTCATATTGTTACTGAGACTGTTTGTTTGAATTAATCATTTTTAACTTCATTCTAACAAGAGGAAAAAATCTATTATGATAATATTAACAGTTCCTATTAGGGCAAGTTTTAACACAGTAAATAAAATTGTTCTTTGATATTCAAAACAAGGTATGTATAAGGAAACTATAAAAAGCTTATCCAAAAAGTACAAAACATAGAAACTTATATTTGACAATAATGACCTACTTAAAATATTTCATGGGCTCTACTAAAAGGGGAGTAAGAGGAGTGAGGGTATAAGGTATACATTAAATTTACACAAAATAAAAAATCCGCTCTTATAAAACACAGTATCTTCTTCACATACTGTTCACAGAAAAATGCAGTTTTATAATTTGCCAAAATTAAATCATCTGAAAATCATTAGCAGGCATCATGCCATTATTACTTTATTTAAATGGATACTCTCAGCAATATATAAAAACAGTAAGCATGTACTATGTTATTATACATCAATAAATGCCATATTTCATATGTACATAAAAATTTTTCTGGCCCTAATTTAAAAAAAAATTAAAGATTAAAAGTGAGGCCAGGCGTGCTGGCTCACACCTGTAATCCCAGCACTTTGGGAGGCTGAGGCGGGCGGATCATGAGGTCAGGAAATCAAGACAATCCTGGCTAACACGGTGAAACACCATCTCTACCAAAAATACAAAAAATTAGCCGAGTGTGGTGGCAGGTGCCTGTAGTCCCAGCTACTAGGGAGGCTGAGGCAGGAGAATGGCGTGAACCTGGAAGGTGGAGCTTGCAGTGAGCCGAGATCATGCCACTGCACTCCAGCCTGGGCTACAGAGCGAGACTCCATCTCAAAAAAAAAAAAAAAAAAAAAGATCCAAATGTGAAATCTAAATGTCTTCATTTTTTTAGTAACTTCCAAATACTAAAAAGTTACTAAACTGCTTTTATCTTCCTACTTAAACCTATTAATTGGTAAAACACCAAAAAAAGTAGATACTGACCATGGAATCATATATTTACATTCTTCTTATCAAATAATCATTTATAGGTGCACATGCATAGTATAACTCTAGATAAATATACTACACAATTGTATGAGATACTTCATAAAGTTTTGAGCCAAAACATTTGTAATTCTATTTATTAAACCATCCTATCTCACCTTCAAGATTTGGCAAAATATGTCTAACAGATGAACAGAGATACATTCATATTTCTAAACACAAAGATGCCACATTCAGCAACTCTCCAACTTACTATATTAAGTAACTGCTATGTGAAAAGCACTATGCTGGGAGATATGGGGGATATAAGTGTTTCCCTGAAAGTTTAGGATTCAAATAGGAGACTAAGACATGGAAGCAAAAAACTACAAAGAAAAGCATACACATATATTATTAATGGAAGTTCAAAAATACCGTAAGACTGGTTGAAATGGAAAAAAAGGAGGGTTATGATAAAAAGGATGAGGTGAGTATTTAAGTGATATCGCCAGTTGTAACCTAGAATAAACTTTCTTTGCTGGTGACCTAAAGTAGTTATTTAAATCAGAGGACAACTCCTGTAAGCACAAAAAGTTGGGGAATCTGAAGAGTATAAATATTTCCTTTACTCTGAAGGTCATTTTTCCTGCTTGTTAAAATGATTTCCTACTCCATTTATAAACGAACTATAATCTAGACAGACTTCCAAGCCTATAAAATATTATCTAAGGAAAAATATTCATATTAATTCTAGCCTCAAATATCAAATTAAGGTGTAGAGAATCAGCCAGTATAATATAATGTTTACCGGCACATAAAAAGCATTCAACAAATATTAGTAACTATTTTATAAACTCCAATAAGACGAAGAAGCAAATGCTAAATAAAAAACTCACACTCTTAAATCTGATAGAATTCCCAGGGATTGTATCATTTTATCCATTAAACAAATATTTACTGATCTAGTAAGTATATACTTCACTAGGCACTGAAAAGTACAAAAAAAAAAAAAAAAAGACAAGCATGTTTTCAACTCTTACACTAGTATGAGAAATAATGACATGCAAATAAAGAAAGTACTTTCTAAGTTGTTAGTTATGAAATCAATTTTAAAAGGGCTAAAACAGAGAATCTCCTGTACCAGGAAAACACCCTGGTAGGGTGGTCAAGAAGGCTTCTGAGCAGGTAACTAAGAAGAACGTAAAAGTTAATTTTTACCTTATACACTGTTGGTGGGAGTGTAAATTAGTACAGCCATTAAGGAAAAAAGAGTATGGAGGTTCCTTTAAACATTAAGAGAACTACCAAATGATGCAGCAATCCCACTACTGGGTACATAGCCAAAGGAAATAAAATCAACATGCCAAAGAGATATCTGCATTACCATGTTTATTGCAGCACTATTCACAATAGTCGAAGATGGAATCAACCTAAGGATTCATCAATACATGAATGGATAAAGAAAATGTGGTATACATATGCAATGGTATATTATTCATCCCTAAAAAATGAAATCCTGTCATTTGCAACAACATGGATAGACCTGGAAGACATTATGTTAAGTAAATTAAGCCAGGTACGAAAAGACAAACACCAAATGACCCCACCATATGTGAAACCTAAAAAAGTTGATTTCAGAGAAGTACAGAATAGAATAGTAGTTACTAGAGGCTGAAGAGGGTAGGCGGAAAGTGGAGACATGGAGAGGTTGGTCAACAGGCACGCAATTACTGTTGGATTGAAGAACTAAGTATGTTCTAATGAACAGTAGGGTGACTGTGGTTAACAATATTGTATTGTACATTTCAAAATAGCTAGAAGAGAGGATTTGAATTTAATTGTACATTTTGAAATAAGTAAAATAGTATAATTGGATTGTTTGTAACAGATGAATACTTGAGGGGATGGATATCCCATTTTCCATGATGTGATTATTTCACATTGCATCCCCATATCAAAATATTTCATGTACTCCATCAATATATATGCCTACCTTTGGGAGGCCGAGGCGGGTGGATCACAAGGTCAGGAGTTTGAGACCAGCCAGAACAACATGGTGAAACTCTCACCTCTACTAAAAATACAAAAATTGGCCAGGTGTGGTGGTGTGCACCTATAATCCCAGCTACTCAGGGGGTTGAGGCAGGAGAATCGCTTGAACCTGGGAGGCAAAGGTTGCAGTGAGCCGAGATCACATCACTGCACTCCAACCTGGGCAACAGAGTGAGATTCCATCTCAAAAAAATAAAAATAATTATACACATACACACACACACACACACACACACACATATATATATGATATACCCACAAAACTTAAAAATTAAAAAAAAGTCTGTTGTTGTCATCCAGATGAAAGACAGTTATCAGATCTAAAGTGAGTGAAATGATGTAAGAAGTATATAATTTCAAGAGAAAATATAAAGATTGAATTCCCAGGATATTTGAATGCATGGCTAAGAGGAAAACAAAGAATTCAAGGATGACTCTTATCTTTATGATTTGGAAGGTTAGGGTAAATGAAAATCAAGAATTCTTTTTGAAATATTAATGATCATGCAATGAAGATTATACAAGTTGAGTATTCCTTACCCAAAATACTTGGGGCCAGAAGTATTTTGTATTTTGGATTTTGGGATATTTGCATTATATTTACTGCTTGAGCATCCCTAATCTAAAAATCCAAAATCCAAAATGCTCCATTGAGTATTTCCTTTAAAATTCATGTCAGCACTCAAAAAGTTTTAGATTTTGGAGCATTTTGAATTTCAGAGTTTTGAATTAACAATACTCAACCCATAGCAGCTCACATTTATTGAGTGTTCACTATATGCCAGACACTGTTCCAAATGGATCTTACTTCTCACAACTGCATTACAACCCTTAATTTCACAAATAAGAAAACTGAGGGCTAAGAAGTTACTCAAAAAGGTTAAAAATTTGAAACGTATTAGTAAAAATACCAAAACTTAGGTTGTTTGAATCCAGAGCCCTTGCTCTTAACAATCCAGTTACACAGTACTGTGATGTTTGTGAGACAGCCAAGTACATATATAAAATTAGGTTGAACATGTATGGCACTCAGAAAAAGAATTTGAACTAAAGTTTCTGATTTTTAAATGAGAATATTATAACATGTAAGAGCTATGGAAACAGACTGAATCAACTAGCAAATCTAAACAAAAAGAGAAGGTGTAGGATAAAGTCCCAAGGAAATCCAGTATGTAAACACAATAGAGAAAAAGAAAAAAATGCAATGGAGAAGGAGTGATTAAGAGAGCGAATAAGATTCTGCTGATGGTCAGGAAAGGGAGAACAGTCAACAGCATCAGATACTGAGATGAGGTTTATGAAAATGAAAAAAAAAATAGATAAACATTGGCTTTGGTTACACTGAGGTCAATGGTTCCCATTGAGAAGTTTCAAGGGAGGGTGGTGGTGGTGGTGGTGGTGGTGGTGGTGGTGATGGTGAAGGAAACACATTCCCTTGAAGCCAGGTCACCATGAGGAAGCTCAGACAAAAGAGAGACAATATATGAAGGAAGCTGACAAAGATTTACCATTAGACTGACAGCAAAGTACTATATTGAGTCAACCAATTCAGATGCTAATCTCATTTGGAAACACCCCCACAGACACAACCAGAAATAATCGTTACTCTGGGTACCCCATAGCCCAGTCAAGTTAACACATGAAATTAACCACCAAAGTTTTTTTCCCACATTTTGGCTATTGTGAATAGTCTGCTATGAACGTGCACATACATGTATTTGTCTGAGTAACAACTTTCAAATCTTTTGGGTATATATATAGAAGTGATATTGCTGGGTTGCATGGTAAGTCTATGTTTAAGTTTTTGAGAAAACAGTTTATGCGAAACTGTTTTTCATAGCAGCTACACCATTTTACATTCCACCAACAGCATATGAAGGTTCCATCTTCACCAATGTTCGTCATTGTCTTTTTACCTTAGCCATTCTAGTGGGTGGTCATGGTTTGGATTTGCAGTTTCCTAAATGTGTCCAAATAATATTAAACATATTTTCATGTCTTTGTTGGCAATTTGTATTTCATTTTTGGAGAAAAATCAACTCAAGTCCTTTGCTCATTTTTTAATTGGATTGTCTTTTTGTTTTTAAATGGGAAGAGTTATTACATATTCTGAACATAAGACTTCAGTATGTAAGTGATATAATATTTGCAAATCTCAAGCTGGGCACTGTGGTTCATGCCTGTAATCCCAGCACTTTGGGAGGCCGAGGAGGGTGGATTGCTTGAGCTCAGGAGTTCATGACCAGCTAGGCAACGTTACAAAACTCTTTCTCTACCAAAAATACAAAAAAAAAAAAAAAAAAAAAATCAGCTAGGCATGGTGGCACATGCCTGGAGTCCCAGTTACTCAGGAGGCTGGAGGCAAAAGGATTGCTTGAGCCTAGGAGGTCAAGGCTGCAATGAGCCACAATCTCACCACTGCACTCCAGCCCAGGTGACAGAGAGAGAGAGAGAAACCTTCTATCAAGTAAAAAAAAATTTGCAAATCTTATACTGTAGACTGTCTTTTCACTGTCTTGATTAAAATATCTTGTGATGCACAAAATTTTTAATTTTGATGACATCCAATTATCTTTTTTTTTTTTTTTGAGATGGAGTCTCGCTCTGTCGCCCAAGCTGGAGTGCAGTGGCCGGATCTCAGCTCACTGCAAGCTCCGCCTCCCGGGTTTACGCCATTCTCCTGCCTCAGCCTCCCGAGTAGCTGGGACTACAGGCACCCGCCACCTCACCCAGCTAGTTTTTTGTATTTTTTAGTAGAGATGGGGTTTCACCGTGTTAGCCAGGATGGTCTTGATCTCCTGACCTCGTGATCCGCCCGTCTCGGCCTCCCAAAGTGCTGGGATTACAGGCTTGAGCCACCGTGCCCGGCCCAATTATCTAATTTTTATTTTCTCCTTCATGCTCATAGTATTCTAAGAAACTATTTCCAAATCCAAAGTCATAAATGTTTACCACTATGTTTTCTGATAAGAATTTTATGGTTGTCATCACTGATGGGCTGATACTCTGCTAAAAACAATGGGCAATTAAAGGTAATTAACAATTTAATCAAAAATATTTGCATTGTTACTACCCTTCTATTTTATATCATGTCATTTTATTATGTAAGCAGATTGTATTTAACAATATTATGTAAGGTAAAGAACAGAAAAGCAAAGTAGATTTCGGAAATAAGGCCAGTAAATACTTAAAACTGCCTAAATAATCATACACCATGCATCCGTTGGTCAAATCAGAATCTCAATAAGGGACCTGAAATATAACATGTACTATAATTTTAAATAAACCCACAAGTGAAAACTATATCCAGGTTTCTATTGGTTGCTTATATATGAACCCATTAATATTTTAAAGAATGGCCATTTGAGATATTAAAACTAGTGAGCTGTATGTATATGCTTATATTACAAAGAACGACATTACCTACAAGAAGTGCTTAAAGTAATGGAAAATAAAGAGCACTGAATAACAGGCATAATACTCTCTTTAGACAGATATGTGACTTGGTGATATCAGCAAACACCTTCCAAAAACACTATCTACATCAAAAAGCATCCCTCATATAATTGCTTTACAGTTTCTTAAATAAAGTACTGTAAAATAAAAGACATAGATTTATTTATTCTTTTTGTTTCTCTTTTTATTGAGACAGGGTCTCATGCTATTGCCTAGGCTGGAGTGTAGTGGAACCATCATGGCTCACTGCAGCCTTGACACCCTGGACTCAAGAGCTGGGATGACAGATGCATGCCACCATGCTCAGTGAATTTTTTTTAAATTTTTTTGTATAGATGGTGTCACCCTATGTTGCCCAGGCTGGTCTCAAATTCCTGAACTAAAGTGATCCTCCTGCCTCAACTTCCCAATATGTTGGGATTACAGGTGTGAGCCAACACATCCAGCCTATTTATTCTATTTAAAATTACTCTGCTATGTTATAATCAAAGACTTATTAAATAATGATGGTAATCAGTTCAACGTGTAGATCTGTGTAACTGCTTATATCTATGCTTAAAAAGAGAAAACAGGTGTCTGAAATTACGTATCTTTAAAAATAATCGGCCGGGCGCAGTGGCTCAAGCCTGTAATCCCAGCACTTTGGGAGGCCGAGACGGGCGGATCACGAGGTCAGGAGATCGAGACCATCCTGGCTAACACGGTGAAACCCCGTCTCTACTAAAAATACAAAAAACTAGCCGGGCGAGGTGGCGGGCGCCTGTAGTCCCAGCTACTCCGGAGGCTGAGGCAGGAGAATGGCGTAAAACCCGGGAGGCGGAGCTTGCAGTGAGCTGAGATCCGGCCACTGCACTCCAGCCCGGGTGAAAGAGCAAGACTCCGTCTCAAAAAAAAAAAAATAATAATAATAATCTAGTAAGATATTCTAAGAAAACAAAATGTAGGCCTGGCACAGTGAATCCCACCTGTAATCCCAGTACTTTGGGAGACTGAGGCGGGCAGATCACGAGGTCAAGAGATTGAGACCATCCTGACCGACATGTTGAAACCCTGTCTCTACTAAAAATACAAAAATTAGCTGGGCATGGTGGTGTGTGCCTGTAGTCCCAGCTGCTCGGGAGGCTGAGGCAGGAGAATTGCTTGAACCCAGGATGCAAAGGTTGCAGTGAGCCGAGATCACACCACTGCACTCCAGCCTGGGCAACAGAGCGAGACTCCATCTCAAAGAAAAAAAAAAGAAAAAAAAAATCTAAATACCTTCTAAACTACCAGAAGGAAGCCACTCAGTGTGATTACATATCTGATATACATCAGGTTCACATTTAAATAAACAAGTAAGATTAATATTTTGATTCCTTTTTAAGGTTGATGAAAGCAAACCATTCACAGTATATAACTGCTGAACTCAGCCTATATAATTGTACTCTGAAAGAATTAAAAATATGTGGAAGTCTTACATTTTACGCATGAGGAAACACAAATGAACAGAAAAGGCTGACAAATTTTTCAGCAGCTGGAAGTGCTAAATTTAATTACTGAAGAGAAATCATGCAGAGAAGTTGGCTGCTGAACATGATTTAGAAAGAATGCAGGAAGTCATGTAAAAGTATGAAGAAATTTTACAGTATCCAATAATACAAAACTTAGAATTCAAAAATATATGGATAATACACATGATCCTGAAAAAATCTACAGATTAGGAATACATTACAGTTTTAGACCCAAAGCAACAACAAAATATTTTTTTAATATTTAAACCTAGACCGTTAATATAACAGAAGTTATGAATTAATATTAAATATGAAACAAAATAGGTAACACTATTTGTCTTTAATTAGACAGAAAAAACAATCAAAACACTAAATGAATATCTAAGAATAAAACTTGTTGAAAGGAATATCTGTTGGAGAATTATATTTTCTTCTTCATAACAAATCTCTGACATAAGAATTTTATTTATACAACTTGTGATTTCAAATCTTAGAATTTATATATATACATCTATATAAATATATAATATATACAAGCACACACTATACAAGTACATACACATGAATAATATTTCCTTGTATGGAAAACTTACTTTTTATCTGTTCATCCATTGATAGAAAAGGTATTTGAATAGTTTCGTCACTTTAATTTGCATTTTTTCATTACAACTGGTATTCTCCTTCCTGTTCATACCTTTCCCAATTGTCTATGAATCTTGATATTCTCAAATTTTATTTTACATATTTAAAAATAAGTAAAATTTCTTCACCCAAATTTTTTCTTTATTTTCAGTTTTAATGTTTGTTAACTTTTCATTGTAGAAATATCTAACATGACGAATCTACTGATACACTCTTTTGACATTGTCTGGTATGTTTAAAACACCAGAAAATTATTATCTTCAGAAACCTGAAAAATGTTATGCTGTGTTCTGATACCTGAGCCATAATACAATCCCCACATTTAATTTCCACAGAGCTAATCATGCCTTCCTGATCTTCATGCAGAAGAGACTAGAATATTAATTAATTTTTTTCAAATGAACCTGATAATCATTTCTCTGAGTTCTTTAAAATATCTTAGTGGAAATTTTATTATGATTATAGATCAGAATGTTATGGTTTATTATAGTGCCTCTTTTTTAAAATATACATAAAAGCCTATAAAAACAAGCATATCAAATTAGGCCAACTAAAACTCCTCAATAAATTTGAAAGTCAGAAATTCTACAGACCATACTATCTGCTCATAAGGTAACAAAATAAGAAAAGAATAACAAAATTTGAATTAATAATAAAGTACAAATTCCCTGGAAAATAAATAACTACTACATTAAAAAAGACCGACTATTCACAACATAAAAATGAGAACATCGCGCTAAAACAAACAAAAAAAAAAAGGATGAAACTACTGCGGTTAACAGAAGAAAATTCATACCCTGACTTGGTTTTATCACTTAAAAAGAGGTGAAACTAAGCATTCAAATAAACGAAACCAAAACAAAACAAATGCAGGAGAGAAACAATATAGTCACCACCAGTTACAAATGAATTAGAGAACAATTAACTTACCCAGTGGATAAGTAAGTCCCAGACGTGGCCCTTTGAAAAAACAAAAGGGCCAATCTATTTATTTCATAACATTGGCCTATTACAAAAGAAACCAAGAACACTTTTAAATAGTTTTAAAAATCCTTTAAAGTTAGAAATGGTTATGTCAAAAAAAAAAAAAAATACCCTAGGGACGCAAGCGATGGCTCAAGTCTGTAATTCCCACACTTTGGGAGGCCCGGAAGGACTACTTGAGGCCAGAAATTCAAGACAAGCCAGTGCAACATGGAGAAACCCCATCTCTACACAATATACAAAAATTGGCTGGGAGTGGTGGCTACTCAGGAGACTGAGGTGGGAGGACCTTTTGAGCCCGGAAGGCAGAAGTTACAGTCAGGTCAAACTGGGCCACTGCACTCCAGCCTGGATGACAGAATGAGATCCCATCTCAAAAAAAACCAAGAAAGCAAACAAACAAAACAAAAAAACGCACTCTTCATCTGGTAGGATTTATCCACATAATATAAGATGGGTTTTAAAAATTTATTAATATACAGCATTATTTTTAGGGATGACATTAAGAACACAATATAATTTAACAGATGATAAAGAAAAATATAAAATTCAATAGCTACCTATATAAATACGTATCAACAAAATGCAGAATACAAAATTATAAACAGGAGCATGTAACATAAATGTCAAATAGAAAGAACATAAATGTCAAATAATGAAGACCTCTTATAATAAAGATAGAGATATAAAAATATATACTGATTATAGAAAGCACAAAAAATCAGAATGCTCAGTATATGCTCACATGAAGATGTCACTTTAAGTAAAAAAGAAAAAAGCAAGGTACACAACAGTATGTACATGATACATTCATCCATGTAAAAGAATACAAAACGTATCTGTATGCCCTGTATAAAATATTTCAGGGGCAGAGGGGAACATAAGAAACTGATAATACTGATTCCCCTAAGACAGAAAAGTTTTTCCTGTAAACTCTTTTGTATGCTTAGAACTATGAATATATTATCCATCTTTAAAACAGTATTTAAATTTTAAACATTTAGATGGATGTTGGCTTCTAAGTAGGATGTACAAAAGTTGCAAGAAATTACTGCTCCAACACTAATGATAGGATGCAAAGAAACATAAATGAACTAAATTCCAGAAAGTGTCCCATCCTAAAATCTTACCTTCTTTCATCCCTAGATCTATTCTTAAAGTTGAAAATACTACGTTAAGTAAAACAAGTCAATCACAAAACGCTGCATATCATATAAAACTATAATTACAATGTTATCAAATCAGCAGAACAGGCAAATCAATTAGAGACAGAAAGCAGATTCATGGTTGTCTAGCGGTAATTTGGGGACAAATGGGGAGTGACTAATAAACGGTCCAGGGTTTCTTTTTGGGGTGATTAAACTGTTCTAAAATTGATTGTGATGATGGTGGCAGATCTGTCAACACACTAAAAACCAATGAATTGTACACTTTAAATGGGTGAATTGTAAATTATATGAATTATATCTCATTAAATTTGTTTTTTAAAATATTGTTCAGTACTTGAGACATTTCTGTAAGTTTTGGTTGTCCCAACAATTTTTTTAAAAAATTAAAGAAATTTAACAACTATTTGTAATGTGTGGTTCTTCAATGGATACCTGCTAGAAGAATTAGGGTAGTAAAGACATTTTTAAAACAACTAGGGAAATCAGGATATTAAGTATTAGAACACATTCGTGAATTATTGTCACTGATTTTTACAAATGATAATGATATTGTAACTATATAGGAAAACATCCTCATGTTTTAAAGATTCATACTAAAGTACTAAGTGGTCAATTGTCACAAAGTCTATAATGTACTTCAAAACACTTCAGCAAGAAATAAAAATCAAGCAAATTGTTAAACGTAGATAATGGGTGTTCATTATACTATTCCCTCTACTTTTATATATTTTTATATTTACATAATAAAAAGAGAAAAGCCAAAAAAATGTTCCATTAACTTAATGACTGGGTGATGAATGATAAGGAAAAAAATTTATGAAACACAATATAAACCCTTGAATTAGTCCCTAAGAAACATGAGAGTCATATGTAAAAAAGAAAGCTTGGCAAACCAAAGAGAGATCGTTTTGGAGAAACTGATTAAAAGCATTTAAAGAAAATAAGATTAGAGTCTTATATAATACAAATAAAAATATATCAGATATTTTAAAGATTAAAAATCAATCAGGTACATTGGTTTATGCCTGCAATCCCAGCACTTTGGGAGGTCAAAGTGGGAGGATTAGTTGAGCCCAAGAGTTTGAGACCAGCCTGGGCAACAGAGTGAAACCCCCATCTCTTCCAAAAACAGAAAATTAGGCAAGCACGGTGTCACACACCAGTAGTCCCAGCTGCTTAGGAGGCTGAGGTAGGTGGATTGTTTGAGCCCAGGAGTTTGAGACCAGACTGGGCAACATAGCGAGTCCCCGTCAATACAAAAAGTTTTTTAAAAAATTAGCTAGGCATGCTGGCACACACCTGTGGGGCCAACTACTCAAGAGGCTGAGATCACTTGACCCCAGGAGGTCAAAGCTGCAGTAAGCCATGATCACGCTAACACCCTACAGCCTGGACAACAAAGTGAGACACTGTCTCAAAAATAATAATAATAATATATATATCCTTACATATATTCTATACATTTATATATATTATTTATATATTTATTATATATATTCTAGATTTTCTAGATATAAAACCACATAAAATATATATATATTTAAAACACATATATAAATATATATAAAACCAATAAAAATTGTTAAAATTTTTTTATATATAAATATATAAAACCACAGAGAAACAAGAAAAAAGTATATATGTATGCATATATACATATATATGTATGTATGCATATATACATATATACGTATATCTGTATGTATGCATATATACATATATGTATATCTGTATGTATGCATATATACGTATATATGTATATCTGTATGTATGCATATATACATATATATGTATGTATGCATATATACATATATACGTATATATGTATAAAACCACAGAAAATCTAGAATACACAAGAGAACACTTAAATAATCTTGAAATGTAAAATAATTTACTAAACCTAAAAATAAGGAAAGCAATAATAAAGGAAAAACTTTAAATTAAATTGTATTACAATTTAAGAGACTATAAATCTATAATACAAATCATGATAAAAAGAAAGTTCTGGGGGAAAATATTACAACAAATAAAACAGAGGAAAAAACCCTTATCATATAAAGTCATATAAAAATCAGTAAGAAAATCACTAACACAGATTTTGTTTTAATGAGCAAAGGAAACAAATAGACGTTAAAAACATTAAAACTATCATGATTATAATGAAGCAGTGTTCATTCTCACTAGAAATTAAATGCAATGCGAACTTTAAACAAGATTCTACATGCTTTTATTTATCAAACTGAAAATTATTCAATTATCGCAATGGAACAGAGAAACAAGAAAAAAGTATAAAGTTTCTCAAAATTCATTCTCTGATCCTAGATTTTCACTTAAAAGACTAGTCGGCCGGGCGCGGTGGCTCAAGCCTGTAATCCCAGCACTTTGGGAGGCCGAGACGGGCAGATCACGAGGTCAGGAGATCGAGACCATCCTGGCTAACCCGGTGAAACCCCGTCTCTACTAAAAAAAAATATGCAAAAAATTAGCCGGGCGAGATGGCGGGCGCCTGTAGTCCCAGCTACTCGGGAGGCTGAGGCAGGAGAATGGCGTAAACCCGGGAGGCGGAGCTTGCAGTGAGCTGAGATCCGGCCACTGCACCCTAGCCTGGGCGACAGAGCGAGACTCCGTCTCAAAAAAAAAAAAAAAAAAAAGACTTTGGTCAACTAAAAAATCAGAAACGTAAATAAAGATTTCTGAACACTAAATTCCTCAAAGCTTTATTTACAAAAGCAAAATATACATAATTTAAATGTGTAAGAATGGAGACTGATAACATAAATAAGTACATATTTATATTGGAAATATAAGTAGCTGTTACAGATCACATTTTCTTTTTTTTTTTTTTTTGAGACGGAGTCTCGCTCTGTCGCCCGGGCTGGAGTGCAGTGGCCGGATCTCAGCTCACTGCAAGCTCCGCCTCCCGGGTTCACGCCATTCTCCTGCCTCAGCCTCCCGAGTAGCTGGGACTACAGGCGCCCACCACCTCGCCCGGCTAGTTTTTTTGTATTTTTTAGTAGAGACGGGGTTTCACCGTGTTAGCCAGGATGGTCTCGATCTCCTGACCTCATGATCCGCCCGTCTCGGCCTCCCAAAGTGCTGGGATTACAGGCTTGAGCCACCGCGCCCGGCCACAAATCACATTTTCAAAAATTTTCACAAACGGCAAATTGCTAGCAATACATTATTTTATTGTCAGATTTTAAAGAAGCATGCATATGACTCTAATTTGGTGAATGGGTAGATTCAGTTAATAAGTTAAATGAGTATATGTGTATAAAACAAAAAGAAAATAGGGGGCCGGGCACGGTGGCTCACGCCTGTAATCCCAGCACTTTGGGAGGCCGAGACGGGCAGATCACGAGGTCAGGAGCTCGAGACCATTCTGGCTAACATGGTGAAACCCCGTCTCTACTAAAAAATACAAAAAACTAGCTGGGCGTGGTGGTGGGTGCCTGCAGCCCCAGCTACTTGGGAGGCTGAGGCAGGAGAATGCCATAAACCCGGGAGGCGGAGCTTGCAGTGAGCTGAGATCAGGCCACTGCACCCCAGCCTGGGCGACAGAGCGAAACTCCGTCTCAAAAAAAAAGAAACTAGGGTAAAAAATAGATAGGACCTTTGCATTAGCTTTGCAACTTGTTTTACATCTATAGTTATTTCAAATTAGTCAAAAACAAAAAGCAAAATCCAACAAAGATAAACAGATGTTCAAGCTAGACAATAAATGACTTTTATTATTTACATTTCTTATTTTCTAAATTTCCTATATTAAAAAATACTTCATTTTTATAATTAGAAAAATAAACATTTTTAAATTTAAAAATCCATCACTGAGGAAAAAAGCAACCACTTAGGCGAAAAATTGAATAATTTATCATGATTAGCTCTAAAATTGGTATATACATTACCCTAAAATACATAACACTAAAATATGTAATTGTTAAAATGTTTCACATTCCTTAGAACTGTCAAGAATATGTTCAATAATATAATATATTATTACAATAGGAAAACACTGCCATGAAGTCGACAGAGGCAATGGGGACAGACTGTCCTGGGTTATTGTTATGAAACCTGGGTTCCAGTTCAGAATCATGGATTTAATTGTTCTGTGATCAAAGCTAAATCACATTCACTCAATCTACCTTGCATACATACATCAAAGATGTGTCGTGGTACTGAAATGAGACAATGCGTACTAAATCACTTAATAGAGATATTAGAGAGGCCACATGCAAAAAGATCATCAGTTTATACTGGGTATCAGACTACCGGGTTCAAGTTCAAGCTTCATTACATACTAGCTATATGACCTAGAACAAATCACTGAGCCTCGCTATAGTTTTCTCTTATGTGAAAGTGGGCTGAAAATAATAACATTTACCTCAAAGGATTGTTTGATAATTTATTTTATATTTGTTAAGAATTCAGAAAAATAAGTGGTACTATAAAAATGTTTATTTTTAAAAATTTAAAAGTACTCACAAAAATGTTCACTATTTTAATAAAAATATTTTGCTTGCTAATTGGAAAAACATATTTGAATTCTTCATCTAAAAATATATATAGACTGCTATATTTGCCAGACATAGCAGCTCATATATATAATCCCAGCACTTTGGGAGGCCTAAGCTCAGGAGTTTGAGACCAGCCTGGGCAATATGATGAAACTCCATCTCTACAAAAAACAAAACAAAAATTAGCCAGGTGTGGTGGTGTGCACCTGTAGTCCCAGCTACTTGGGAGGCTGAGGTGGGAAGATCACTTGAATCCAGGAGGTTCAGGTTGCAGTGAGCCAAGACTGCACCACAACATTCCAGCCTGGGTGACACAGTGAGACTCTGTCTCAAAATAATAATGGTAATAATAATCATAATAATAATCAGTGTTTTCATGGTCTTTATTTAATAAAAAAAGACTCCATTTTCATTACTTCAAAAAAACTGAGAGACCACCTGGTTTGCAGTTCTACTGAAGCTAGCAACAAGTGAGCTCTACAGCATGTTAGATAAAATTCAAAGCAACATTGGCCCAAAGAACATTTGAAAATTCTTACTGAAGTGGATTTTAACTCATATACATTCCTAAAAGTAAAATCACTAAGTGATAATCATCAGCACATATGTTTTACAGATATATCACATTAGTTCAAAGAAACTAAAATTCTGAAAGACAACATTCTTTACAAAAATGATTGCCAGGAAACGTGTATATTAACACATGCACAATGTTTACAAGGTACAATGTTCTGCATGACATAATTTTTTTCATAAATATTCTGTTTATAACCATAAGATTCAGAAACAAAGTTAAGATGTACAGCTAATAATGATGTCATGACATTCATGGAACCTCTCCATAAACCAACAGCATAAAACGTCAAGGATATCCCACTCCAATGATAAGCATGCAATGAACTAAAGAGATGCACATTGCAGATCTACACTGTCATCAATCCTTTGATAATAAATGAAACAAGTCAGCTGCTTTGCAACCACAAATGGTACATTCAAGAGATGACAACATCTCTTTTTTTGCAGAAGGAGGTAACTAGCAGTAGATAAAATTCAGTTATATTATTTAAGAACGTACAGCATGAATTCAAGGCTGAATACAGATAACCTTTAAAATATAAGCTGTCTCAAAAAAAAAAAAAATGCCTCATCCTGCAGAGTATTGTTTAAGAGCAATACAGTTAAAACATGAACATGCTTCAACCAATTGAAGTTTGTTGAAAAAGGGTAAAGACTAGTATACACAAGAAAAAATATACATTTGCTCTCTTAAAATTGACTCTGATGTAGAAGACATGAACAAATATATTTTCTTTGCTAAAATTTTAAGTAAAAACAATGTTTATTTGGAAATATTTTTTGTTTTATTTAGATATTTTATTGTAACACCTTAAAATATTACTATACAATATTGTAAATCTCACAGCACAATAATGATTAAAATGAAAAACTGTATTAGACAAAACATAAAATTAAATAGCTTAGAATAAAGCTGTAATGTATTCCAGGATTAGATCTTATTCACACATTCTTTAGAAATCTAATAAAATTTGAACCAAATTCATAGATTAGTAATTGGAAGACAGATTACCCGGATATGGATCCAAGCTGTAACTCTAGATTATTTCTGCTTTATGCTATTTTCAAACTTATAAAATGAGGGATAATATCAGTAGACCTCAGAGGTTTGTTGTAAGAATTAGTTACTACTTATACACACCTCTAATAGCTACTGAAATAGCATAAGGATTCATGAAATATTAGCTACTGTTGGCACCATCATTCTTTACCTAAATCGAAAATATATATACTGTTCAGATTAAATCAATTTAATCTCTTTCACGACAGAGTGTTTTAGAAACATTTCTTCAATTTTCAATTCCACATTTCCACCTTCCTCGTTCTCTCTCATTCATACACTAATTCTACGTTTACTCCATTATTCTCTCTCATTCATACACAAAAGAACACATACACTACCCACCACCACAATCACTAAATTTCAAATTTAAAAAAAGTGCACTCTTAACCCACAGTTACAACAAAGAAAACTTCTCCATAATTAATTAGAAAGTACACTAAGAAATAGATTCCAGGTTAGGATGGTAGGCTGATATTGCAATTACATTTTTTTTCTTCCTCAATTCCAAAAACAAATCAGCAAAAAATAAATAAATAAATAACAAAAATAATTTTTAAAAATAATGAAACAATGTAAGGAACACACCATAAATCACCAAACATCAAAAAATTGGTTGCCAAGGGGAACAAAAACAAACTGGTTCTAGAACTGAGGGAGCAACAAAGCTTAGTTCTTAATCATGTCCCCATGCCCCCAAAGCAACATTGGTAAGTTGACAAAATTCTGATAATTTTCTTAATGCCTTCAAATACAGAGAGAAACAAATTGAGTAGGTAATATTACCTCTTTCTCCTTCTATCTGGAGATGTCAGAAAAACTTACAGAACAAATACTGATGAAGCAAGAAATTGAAAAATGGTGCTGATTCACTAAAACTGAAGTAAACTCGACTCGACTCTCTTCTCTTAAATGACTGAGGAAAATGATTCAAAGCCTAAGCACATTTTCCCATGAGAACTGTCTATAGTCTAACGAGATAGAATGAACTTGGTAGGAAATATTCAACAAAATCTTAGAAAAAAATTGAGGATTTCTAAGAAAGTCCCCTCACCTATTTCAAATAGTGCTTTCTCTTCATGATAGGCTATAGGATATTCTACAAAAATCAAACTGTAGCTCAGATGGGGGAAATATTACCTTTACACAAAGGATGGAGAGGAAAATAAGTCACTAAGATATCCTGTTGTGTAAGCCAACAGAATATCTGCACAGAGCATTCTAACAATGAACACAATGAAACAAAAAAGCATGGTAGCTACACAAACATGCAGCACCAATCAATCAACAAATAAATAAGTTAATAGATTTAAAATAAAACTTTAATATATAGAAGACAAAAAATCTGATGAGAAAGTATAACTCAAAGAAAATTCTTCATGATTATTTTTTCTATTGAACAACATAACAAAAACATAATGCAAATAAAATTCAAAATAAAGTAAGTGACTAAGGAAAGAGGCTAAAGTCCTAAATAAACAAAATTAGAAACAAAACATAAGCTTTATAGACATAATAAATAAGTTACAAATAAATATCCCAGACAAAATAAAACATTAAAACATTAAAAATGTACTTACTGGTGGAAAAATAAGGCTAAGGATTAAAGAAAGTCAAGCAACTAAGGAATAACTAATATATGTGAAAGACAAACATATAGCTAACATAATATTATTAAGTGTTACTAAGTAAGGAAAAACAAAACAAAGTGAAAATGGTATTTCAAATCTAAAAAATTTCCTAAGAACTGAAGGAAAAGTCAGAATCTGCTGATTATAACAAGAAACTATGTCCCAGGATAATTTGATAAATAATGTTCAATATTGAGTCATATTCCTCTTAAAGAATTTTGTGGACAAAGAAATCACAGGCAGAAGACACAAAAAGCAAATCAAAAATTGAGGGAAAATATCAGACTGTCCTCTGAAAGCAACATTCAAAGTCAAAAGATAACAAAGCAATGTCTACAAAGTTCTAAGGGAATTTAAGTGTTACCCAAAAAAATTAAGTCAAGCAAGGCAGTCATGGCACAGAAAGAGGGAGATGTTAGAGATTACAATTTGACTGAAGAACAGAAGGCGATCAAGACCAACTATACACCAGTCAATAGGAATTACGAGTGTTTGGATCATACAGCAGATGTCCAGTTACACACATGTGGAGATACTTTGGAGGAAGCATTTGAGCAATGTGCAATGGCCATGTTTGGTTACATGACAGATACTGGGACTGTGGAGCCTCTCCAAACAATAGAAGTAGAAACCCAAGGAGTTTCTACTTTTCTTTTTCACTTTTTAGATGAGTGGCTTTGTAAGTCTGATGCTAATGAATTCTTCATACCCTGGAAAGTAAAAGTACTTTGTATTGATCAAAAACATTTCAAATTACAATCAATTGGGTGCAGAGAAGAATTTTCATTGTCCAAGCACCCTCACGGAACAGAAGTCAAAGTTATAACATATTCAGCAATGCAGGTCTATAATAAAGAAAACCCAGAAGTTTTTGTGATCACTGACATTTAAGACCAAAAAAGAAAAGACTCCTAAGAACTGTTTTTTATTTTTTTTCTCTTCCTTTGGGGAAGACAATGTGAATTAATTTCTACAGTATCTTTTCATATACGGTAACTGTAGAACAGAAATTTATAACTTTTTTTTCTTTTTTTTTTTTTCTGAGATGGACTATTGCTCTGTCGCTCAGGCCAGAGTGCAGTGGCATGATCTCGGCTCACTGCAGACTCTGCCTTCCAGGTTCAAGCAATTCCCATGCTTCAGCCTCCCGAGTAGCTGGGACTACAGGCATGTGCCACCTCATGCCTGGCTAATTTTTGTATGTTTAGTAGAGATGGGGTTTCACCTTGTTGGCCAGGATGGTCTTGAACTCCTGACCTCAAGTGATCCACCCACCTTGGCCTCCCAAAGTGCTGGGATTATAGGTGCGAGCCACCACACCCGGCCAGAAATTTATAACTTGAACTGTGACTTTCAGAAATGGAAAATCAGGGCACATCCTTGGTCTGTGTTCCCCAAAGAGTCAAACTTTAAAGAATTCTTCAATTCCTAGGGGGCAGTTATGGTCATTCATATGTTGACTATCTGCTGTGGCAGCAGGTGCCTCATGCCTTTCCATTGCAATGTGAGCCCTCCAGCCTCCCTCTAGAATGGAACGCTGATGTCAGCAGCAGCCTGGTACTAAATCTAATTTGGAAAAAAAAAATAATTTGAGAAAATATATTTCCACACCCAGAAGAAAAATATATAAAGTTAAGCAGAATGCCATTCAAATATAAAGACAGCAAGCAAATAGTCTTAAACATGGAAGAACCTTAAGTTTACAACACACATAAGCCCTTGTGGAAAAAAGAATAACCATGAAATGCAGCCAATTAAGAACTGAGTCAAAATAAAGAATCCGGAAATTAAGTTGCGACTAATAAAAGGGGGTGAAATGAAGAGTGTGTATTGAATTCACTTAAATAAAGAACAAAAATTCAAGTACTACAAGAAATGTGATTATAAACATGAATGTTATAAATTTAGACAACATGAAAATTAAAATATAACTTTAAAAATTAGGAGGTGAGGGTAGAGAAAAGAAAAGGAACATACAAGTGTTTAATATCCTCAGCTTCCATAAGAGGATATGAACTGACATATGTAACATAAAAATCAGCAACATCAGAGAAGGGTAGAGCACAATGGCAGAATAGAGGCCTATCCCGTTCGTCCACCCTGCTGCAACACCAAATTTTAACAATTATCTGCACATAGTAAAGCACCATCACAAGAACCAAAAATCAGGTGAGTGATCACAGTACTTGCTTTTAACTTCATATCATGGAAAGATGCATTGAGCGGGGCAGGAGAGACAGATTTGAATGACTGATGCCACCTCTGCCCCATCGCCCATCAGTGGCCATGCACTGCAGACAGAAACTACACTTTGAGGAAAGAGAGTTCAGTGACTGGAGGACTTTACATTCGTCTCAGTGCTGCCCTGTTACAGCAGAGAATGAAGCTATGCTCGGCTCCTTCCACAGAGGGAGCATGAGGACCAGCCCTAGCCAGAGGGGAATCACATACCCCATGGGACAGAACATGAGTTTCTTGGCAAGTCTCACCACCCAGGCTAAAGTACTCTGGGGTCCTAGATAAACTTGAAAGGCAGACTAGGACCCAAGGACTGCAATTTCTAGGCACCTCCTAGTGCTAGATTGGGCTTAGGACCAGTGAACTAGGGTGGCACGTGACCTAGAGAGACACCAGCTTGCATGGCGAAGGAAGTGCTTCCATCATCCCTGCCCTAATCCCAGGCAGTGAAGCTCTCATAGCAATGAAAGTTACTCCCGGCTCTGCTTAAGGAGAGGAAAGCAAAGAATAAAGAGGATTTTGACTTGGACACCAGCTCAGCCACAGTAGGAGAGGGCACCAGGCAGAGTCATGAGGCCCCATTCCCAGGCCTTAGCTCTCGGATGGTATTTCAATTCTAGACACAAACTGAATCAAAAGGGAAGCCACTCTCTTGAAGGTGAGAACCCAGTCCTGGTAGGATTCATCACCTGAAGATTAAAGAACTCTTGGGCCCCGAATAACCGGCAGTGATAATGAGGGGAATATACCATGTGTCGTGGGCTCTGAGACTTACTAGCTTCAGGGGTGACCCAGCATATTCCCAGCTATGGTGCCTAGAGTGAAACACTACTAATTTTTCAGAAAAGCAGAGGGGAAAAATAAAGGGAACTTTGTCTTGCATCCTATGTACCAACTTGGCTGGGGGCAGAGCAATAAGCTGGCTCTTGGGGTCCCAAAGTCCAGGCTTAGGCTCTTGGACAGCATTTCTGGACCTGCTCTGGGACAGAGGGGAGCTCACTGCCCTAAAAAGCGAGTCTCAGGTGTGGCAGCATTCACCACAAGCTGAAAGAAGAGCCCCTAGGCTCTCAGTAAACATCAGTGGTAGTCTGAAGGAATCCCCTGTGGACCAGTGGTGGGGTTGGCCACAGGGAGAGGCACCTCTGCCTATGGAAAGTGAAGAAAAGAGTAGGAAAGACTGTATTGTGGTTTGAGTGCAGGCATAACGACAGTAGAATAGAATATTATCAAGTAAATTGCTAAGCTGTTTAACTCCAGTCCCTGGCTCCCAGACAGCACCTCTGGACATTCCTGGAGCCTGTGGGAACTCATGGTCCTGAAGGGAAGAAACTTGGGCAAGACCCAGTGCTGTGCAGGTTTCAGGTCTAACCCAGTGCAGTCCTAGTGGTGGTGGCCACAGACTTACTTGCACCACCACATCCTCAGTTCCAGGTGGCTCAGCAAAGAGAGACAGACTCTGTCTGTATGGGAGAAAAGGAAAAGAACAAGAGTCTCTAGCTGGTAATCCAGATAATTCTTCCACATATTATCTAAGACCACCAAAACGGTACCTCTACGAGTCAGCAAAAAACACAGCCTTATTGGGGTTGGGGTCCAAGTCCTTTCAAATGCCTGGAAAGCCTTCCCAAGAAGAACAGTCACAAGCCCAGACCGTGAAGAGTATAATAAATAACTAACTCTTCAATGCTCATAGACTGAAGAACATTAGCAAGTATAAACATCACCCACAAAAACATGACCTCACCAATGAACTAAATAAGGCACCAGGGAACAATTCTGAAGAAACAGAGACATACGACAACTCAGATAGACAATTCAAAATAGCTGTTTTGAGGCAACGCAAAGAAAATCAAGATAACACAGAGAAGAAATTCAGAATTCTATCAGATAAATTTAACAAAAGGATTAAAGTATTTTTTTAAATCAAGCAGAATGAGTCGGGAGGTGGAGGTTACAGTGAGCTGAGATCCTACCACTGTACTGCAGCCTGGGTGACAGAGCCAGACCCTGTCTCAAAAAATAAAAATAAAAAAAATTTTAATATATATATCAGAAATTCTATAATTGAAAAATGCAATTAACATGCCGAAGAATGCATCAGAGTCATCAGAGTCTCATAATAGCAGAACTGATCAAGAAAGAAGTAGTGAGCTTGAAGACAGGCTATTTGAAAATATAGAGAGGAGAAAAAAAGGAATAAGAAAAAATGAAGCATGCCTATCAGAAAACAGCTTCAAAGGGGCAAATATAAGAGTTAATAGCTTTAAAGAAGAGGTAGATAAAAAGAGAAGGGTAGGAAGTTTATTCAAAAGAATAATCAGAGAACTTCCCCAACCCTGAGAAAGATATCAAATTCAAGTAAAAGAAGCTTATATAACAGCAAGCAGAAAGAAGCTTACCTCTGGGCATTTAATAATCTGAAGGTCAAGAATAAAGAAAGGATTCTAAAAGCAGCAAGAGAAAAGAAATAACATACAATGGTGCTTCAATACATCTGGCAGCAGACGTTTCAGTGGAAACCTTACAGGCCACAAGAGTGGCATGATGTATTCAAAGTGCTGAAAGAAAAACACTTTTACTCTAGAATAATATATCCAGTGAAAATATCCTTTAAGCATGAAGGAGATAAAAAGACTTTCCCAGTCAAACAAACACTAAAGGATTTCATTAACACCGGACCTATCCTAAAAGAAATGCTAAAGGGAGCTCTACAGTCTGAAAGAAAAGGATGTTCATGAGCAAGAAGAGACCATCTGAAGATACAAATCTCACTGGTAATAGTAAGCACACAGAAAAACACAGAATAGTATTACCTTGTAATTGGAGTGTATAAATACACCAAGTAGAAAGCCTAAATAATGAACCAATGAATAATAACTACAAAAACTTTTCCAGACATAGATAGTACAATAAGATAAAAAGAAAAACAACAGAAAGCGTAAAACTAGAGAGACAAAGTTACAGTGTAGTTTTTATTAGGTTCCTTTTTGTTTATGCAATCAGTGTGAAGTGTGGTTTCCATTAGTTTTACATAACAGGTTATAAGATTGTGTTGGCAAACTTTATAATAACCTCAAACTGAAACAAATACAATGGGTACACAAAATATAAAAAGCAAGAAGTTAAATCATACCACCAGAGAAAACCACCTTCACTACAAGGAAGACAAGGAAGAGAAAAAAGGAAGAGAAGTCCGCAAAACAACCAGAAAGCAAATAACAAAATTGCAGCAGTAAGTCTGTACTTATCAATAATAACATTAAATGTAAATGTACTAAACTCTCCAATTAAAAGAAATAAAGTGGCTGAATGAATTTAAAAAGAAGACCTAATGATCTGTTGCTTATAAGAAACACACTTCACTTATAAAGATACACATAAACTGAAAATAAAGAGATGAAAACAGATATTCCAAGCCAGTGGAAACAAAACAGAGCAGGAGTAGCTACCTTAATCAGACAAAATAGATTTTAAGAAAAAAATTGTAAGAAGAGACAAAGACGGTCATTATATAGTGATAAAGGAGTCAATTCAGCAAGAGGATATAATGATTGTAAATAAATATGCACTGTATTAGTCCGTTTTCACACCGCTATAAAGAACTACCCAAGACTGGGCAATTTATAAAGGAAAGAGGTTTAATTGACTCACAAATTGACATGGTTGGGAGACCTCAGGAAACTTACAATCATGGTCGAAGGGGAAACTGGCACCTTCTTCACAAGTTGGCAGGAAAGAGAAGAGCGAAGGAGGAATTTCCAAACACTGATAAAATCATCAGATTTCATGAGAACTCACTCACTATTACGAGAACTGCATGGAAGAAACTGTCCCCCAGGGATCCAATCACTTGCCTCCCTTGACACATGGGGATTTATAGGTCCCTCCCTCAACTTGTGGGGATTACAATTCAAGATGAGATTTGGATGGGGACACAGAGCCAAACTATATCATGCATCCAACACTGAAGCAACCAAATATATAAGGAAAATAGTAAGGGAACTAAAGAGAGAGATAGACTCCAATACAATAATAGCTAGAGACACCAAAATATCCCACTTTCAGCATTGGACAGATCTTATAGACAAAGAAAGTCAAAACAGAAACAGCAGACTTCATCTGTACTACAGAACAGTGGATCTAAAGACATTTACAGAACTTTTTTTGTTTTGTTTTGTTTTGTTTTTGAGATAGTCTTGCTCTGTCACCCAGGCTAGAGTGCAGTGGCATGATTTTGGCTCACCGCAACTTCCATCTTCCAGGTTCAATCAATTCTCCTACTTCAGCCTCCTGAGTAGGTGGGATTACAGGCGCATGCCAGCACACCTGGCTAATTTTTGTATTTTTAGTAGAGACAGAATTTTGCCATGTTGGCCAGGCTGGTCTCAAACTCCTGACCTCAGGTGATCCACCTGCACCAGCTTCCCAAAGTGCTGGGATTACAGGCATGAGCCACCAAGCCCAGCCAGATATTTACAGAACATTTCATCCAACGGCTGCAGAATATACATTCTTCTCCTCAGCACATGGGTCATTCTCAAGAACAGACCATATGTTAGTTCACAAAACAAGTCTTAAAACATTAAAAAAACATGAAATATCAAGCATCTTCTCTGACCACAATGAAATATAACTATAAATTAATAATAACAGGAATATTAAAAACCATACAAATATATTGAAATTAAACAATATGTTCCTGAATCACCAGTGTAATGACGAAGAAATAAAGAATAAAATTGAAAAATTTCTTCAAACAAATGATAATAAAAACACAACATACTAAAACATACAGGATACAGTGAAAGCAGTATTAAGAAGGGAATTTATAGCTATAAATACCCGCATCAAAAAGAAAAAGAAAAACTTCAAATAAATAACCTAATAATACATCTTAAAGAACTAGAAAAGTAAGAGCAAAACTGAACTCAAAATTAGTAGAAGAAAAGAAATACTAAAGTTCAGAGAAGAAATAAATGAATTTGAAATGAAGAAAACAATACAGAAGAGCAATGAAACAGGTGGCTTCTTAAAAAGATAAACAAAACTGACAACCTTTTAGTGAGACTAAGAAAAAGAGAAGCTCCAAATAAATGAAATCAGGTATGAAAAGGGAGACATTACAACTGATACTGTAGAAATTCAATGGATCATTAGTGGCTACTATGAGCAACTATATGTCAATAAATTTTGAAAATCTAGAAGAAATGGATCAATTCCTAGATACATAAACCTACCGAGATTGAATCATTAAGAAATCTAAAACCTGAACAGACCAATAACAAGTGACAAGAGTGAAGCCTTAATAAAAAGTCTCGGCCGGGTGCGGTGGCTCAAGCCTGTAATCCCAGCACTTTGGGAGGCCAAGACGGGCAGATCACAAGGTCAGGAGATCGAGACCATCCTGGCTAATACGGTGAAACCCCGTCTCTACTAAAGAATACAAAAAACTAGCCGGGCGACGAGGCGGGCGCCTGTAGTCCCAGCTACTTGGGAGGCGGAGGCAGGAGAATGGCGTGAACCTGGGAGGCGGAGTTTGCAGTGAGCTGAGATCCAGCCACTGCACTCCAGCCTGGGTGACAGAGCCAGACTCTGTCTCAAAAAAAAAATAAAAATAAAAAAATAAAAAATAAAAAGTCTCACAATAAAGAAAAGCGTGGGGCCAGATGGCTTCACTGAATTCTAACAAACATTTTAAGAACTAATACCAATCATACCCTAAGTATTCCAAAAAATAGAGAAGAGGGAAGAATTCCACACTCATTCTACAAGGCCAATATTACCCTGATACTAAAACCAAAGACATATTTAAAAAAGAAAACTACAGGCTAATCTCACTGGTGAATATTGATGCAAAAATCCTCAAGAAAATACTAGCAAACTGAATTTAAAAATACATTAAAAAGGTCATTAATCATGACCAAGTGGGATTTATCTTAGGGATGCAAGGATGGTTCAATATATGTAAATCAATCAATGTGATACAAGGTATCAACAGAATGAAGGATAAAAAAATGATCATTTCAATTGACGCTAAAAAAGCATCAGATAAAGTACAACATCCCTTCATGATAAAAAACCCTCAAAAAAAACCTGATACAGATGGAATATGCCTTAACATAATAAGCCATATATGACAGACCCACAACCAGTATCATACTGAATGGAGAAAACTGAAAGCCTTTCCTCTAAGATCTGGAACATGACAAGAACGCCTACTTTCACCACTATTATTCAACATAGTACTGGAAGTCTTAGCTAGAGTAACCCAACAAGAGAAGGAGATAAAGAGCATTTAAATTTGAAAGGAGTAAGTCAAATTATCTTTATTTGCAGACGATACTATCTTATTTTTAGAAAAACCTAGAGTCCACCAAAAAACTATTAGAACTGATAAAAAAAAAATCAGTAAAGTTGCAGTATACAAAAACCAACACACCAAAATGAGTACTGGCCGGGCATGATGGCTCATGTCTGTAATCCCAGCACTTTGTGAAGATAAGGAGATGGACTATTTGAGCCCAGGAATTCGAGACCAGCTGGGCAACATGGCAAAACCCTGCCTCTATAAAAAATACAAAAATTAGCTGGACATGGTGGCACATGCCTCTAGTGCCAGCTACTCAGGAGGTGGGCAGACTGATTGAGCCAAGAAGTTTAATGCTACAGTGAGCCATGACTGTGTCACTATATCCCAGCCTGGGTGACAGAGTGAGAGCCCATCTCAAGCAATCAGTCAGTATCAGTATCATACCTATGTGCCAACAGTGAACAATATGAACATGAATTCAAAAAAGTAACCCATTTACAACAGAAACATATAAAATTAAATACCTAGAAATAAATTTAATGAAAGTAGTGAAAGATCTCTATAATAAAAACAATAAATCACTGATAAGGAAAATTGAAGAGAATATTAAAAAATGGAAGGATATTCTATGTTTATGGATTGGCAAATCAATACTGTTAAAATACCCATATTACACAAAGCAATCTACAGATTCAATGCAATCTCTATCAAAATGCTAATGACATTCTTCAAAGAAATTTTTTAAAAATCCTAAAATTTATGTGGAATCAAGACTCAAAATATCCAAAGCTATCCTGAGCAAAAAGAATAAAACTGGAGGAATTAGATTATCTGACTTCAAATTATATTACTGAGTTACACTAACCAAAAGAGAATGGTATTAGAATAAAAACAGACACATAAGCCAATGGAACAAAAAGAGGACCCGGAAACAAACCCACACAACTACAAGAAATGAATTTTCAACAAAGGTGCCAAGGACAAACATTGGAGAAAAGACACTCTCTTCAATAAATGGCACGGGGAAAACTAGTTATCCATATGCAGAAGAATGAACCTTGATCCCTACACCTCACACCTTATGTAAAAATCAAATCAAAATGGATTGAAGACTTAAATCTAAGACTTCAAACTGTGAAACTACTCCAAAAAAAAAAACTGAGGAAACTCTCCAGGACATTGGTCTGGGCAAAAATTTCTTCAGTAATACCCCATAGTCACAAGCAACCAAAGCAAAAATGAATAAATGGGATCATATCAAGTTAAAAAGCTACCACACAGCAAAAGAAACAGTCAACAAAGTGAAGAGACAACCCATAGAATGGAAGAAAATATTTGCAAAGTTACCCATCTGACAAGAGATTAATAAGCAGAATATGTAAGGAACCCAAACAACTCTATAGGAAAAAATAATAATCCAATTTAAAAATGGGCAAAATATTTGAATAGACATTTCTCAACAGAAGACATACAAATGGCAAACAGGCACATGAAAAGGTGCTCAGGCCAGGTGCAGTGGCTCATGTCTGTAAACCCAGAACTTTGGGAGGCCGAAGCGGGCAGATCACTAGAGGTCAGGAGTTTGAGATCAGCCTGGCCAATATAGCAAAATCCCATCTCTACTAAAAAAACAAAAATTAGCTAGGCATGATGGCACAGGCCTTTAATTCCAGCTACAAAGGAGGCTAAGCCATGAGAATCCCTTGAACCAGGGAGGTGGAGGTTGCAGTAAGTCAAAAATCGCATCATTGCACTCCAGCCTGGGTGACAGAGTGAGGCTCTGTCTCAAAGAAAAAAAGAAAAAAAAGAAAGAAAGAAAAGATGTTCAAGGGCTGGGCACTGAGACTCACACCTGTAATCCCAGCACTTTGGGAGGCTGATGAAGACAGATCACTTAAGGCCTGGAGTTCAAGACCAGCCTGACCAACACAGCGAAACCCCATCTCTACTAAAAATACAAAAATTAGCTGGGTGTGGTAGCACAAGTCTTTAATCCCAGCTACTCGTGTGGCTCAGCCATGAGGGTCGTCCGAAGCAGGGCAGTGGAGGTTGCAGTGAGCCAAGATCATGTCAATGTACTTCAGCATGGGCAACAGAGCAAGACTGTGTCTCAAAAAACAAAACAAAACAAAACAAAACAAAAGGTGCTCAATATCACTGATCATCAGAGAAATGCAAATCAAAAGTACCATGAGATATCATCTCACTTGAGTTAAAATGGCTTGTATCCAAAAGTCAGTTAATAACAAATGCTGTCAAGGATGTGGAGAAAAAGGAACCCACATACACTATTGGTGGAGGGTAAATTAGTAAAAATCACTATACGAACAGTCTGGAGGTCCCTCAGAAATCTAAAATAGAGCTACTATACGATCCAGCAATCCCACTGCTAGGTATATATCCAAAAGAAAGGAAATCAATATATTGAAGAGATATCTGTACTCTCAGGTTTGTTGCAGCACTATTTATAATGGCTAAGATTTAGAAGCAACCTATATGTCCAGCAAAAGATGAATGGATAAAGAAAATGTGGTACTTACACACAACGGAGTACTATTCGGCCATAAAAAGGAATGAGATTCTTTCATTTGCAACAACATGGATGAAAATGGAGATCATTATGTTAACTGAAATAAGCTATGCACAGAAAGACAAACGTCTCATGTTCTCATTTATTTGTGGAATATAAAAATCAAAACAATTAAATTTTTTCAATTGAACTCTGAACAACTGAACTCTGAGATTAAAATAGTTGAACTCAGAGAGATAGTGGAAGGATGGTTACCAGAGGCTAGGAAGAGTAGTGAGGGTGTCACGGGGAGGTGATGATGATCAAAGGTATAGAAAAAATAGAACGAATGAATAAGATCTAATATTTGATAGCAAAACAGGAGACAATAGTCAATAATAATTTAATTGTGCATTTTAAAGCAACTAAAATGGTATATCTGGATTGTTTATAACCTAAAGGATAAGTACTTGAAGAGATGGATACCCAATATTCCATGATGTGATTATTATGCACTGCATTCCTGTACCAAAATACCTCATGTACTACATAAATACACCTACAATGTACCCACAAATATTACAAAGAATTAATAAAAAATTAATAAAAAATCATAATTACACTGAAAAGAATTAACTAAAATGGCTGGGTGGAATTCTATGTCAAAACTCATGTTTAAAAACTGAAGCCATCAACTTCTTAAATTTTTCATAATTTATTAACCTTCTATTCTTTCAGAAAATAATTTTCCTTTAGTTAAAGAAACACTTCCGGCCGGGCGCGGTGGCTCAAGCCTGTAATCCCAGCACTTTGGGAGGCCGAGACGGGCGGATCACGAGCAGGAGATCGAGACCATCCTGGCTAACACGGTGAAACCCTGTCTCTACTAAAAATACAAAAAACTAGCCGGGCGAGGTGGCGGCGCCTGTAGTCGCAGCTACTCGGGAGGCTGAGGCAGGAGAATGGCGTGAACCCGGGAGGCGGAGCTTGCAGTGAGCTGAGATCCGGCCACTGCACTCCAGGCTGGGTGACAGAGCAAGACTCCGTCTCAAAAAAAAAAAAAAAAAGAAACACTTCCTTGTTTTTTCCATAATTATTTTTATTTTGCTAAATTTTATACAATACTGCAATAAATAGCCATGTATACCTATCTTTAAATACTATTATTTTTATTCCTAACAGATACATTCACAAAAATTGGATTACTCGGACCATATTGCTTTCCCATAAGACTAAAAATGTACTTTCCGTTAGCAATACAAAAGAACAGCATTGCCCCTTTCATCTCCTTTACTCTCTTCAACAGTACATTATCATCCTATTTACTTTCTCTCAGTCGAAGACTGGAAAATTGATAGATAATAATTTCTCTGATTTGCATTTTCTTGGATATTTGTGTGAGTATCCTTCTCATGTTTACTAGTCACTTTTAGGTTCTTTTGTGAATTTCTTATTCATATATTCAGGATATATTCTTTATTCTTTACTTTTACTTTATTCTTACAACTTTCCTGAATATATACATATTCATATATAATAATTCATATATAATAATTCTTATAGGAATTATTAGTACAGTGAATATATTAATCATTTATCAGTCATAAGCATTGTGTTTTTCCAAGTTGTTCATGGTATCTTTCCTCCACTTAATGTTATAGGTAATAACAGATGCCTACTTTTATATTTCTACTTTCTAAATATCCTATATTTTGGTTACAAAATTCACATATATGCCCAAGTTCTACTTTTACAGTTTTCCAAATATGTTTCTAAAGTATTTACCATGTCATCTTCCTCCCTATTGCTCATTTCATCAGGAAGATTTTTAATATATGCTGCCTTTATAGTGGTGTTTTAATTTCTGGAGAGGCAAGTACAATCTCATCACTTTTTCACAAATGGTAGGACTATATTAAAGCATTTATTTTTTCACATTAACCGAATATTTAAATATCCAAATATAAAATTTGCATGTCTTAAATTTGTTATGAAGAATATTTAAATGCCAAATCAACTCTACTGTTATTTTAATGGAGTGGCTTACATTAAATGGATATGTTGAGTTTACACATTAACTTAAGAAAAACGAATATTTTTGTGATGTAAAATTTTCTATCTTTGACTATAAAAGACAGTAATGGAGTCTTTTTTCCAGTTGGAAAACTGGAAAAATACAAATAATGTTGGCATATTAAGTAACAGCATTCTGCCAATGTTAATCTTCTGATTTTGATAACTGTACCAGAATAAGACAGAGAATGTGCTTAGGAAATTTCCACTCAAGTATTTTGAGATAGAAGAGAATCCTGACTTTAACTTACTCTCAAATTCAGAAAAGCAAAGCATAAAGAGAAAGAGAATAAACGTAGCAAAAATTTAACAATCACAAGATCTGGGAGAACAGTGAACAGGAGTTCCTGCTTTATTCTTACAACTTTCCTGAAAGCCTCAAATTACTTCAAAACAAAAGACTGATTCTCTCTCTCTCTCTCTCTCTCTCTTTTTCTCTCTCTCACACACAGACACACAGACACACACACACACACACACACATATACATACACACACACACACACACCTCAAGACCCCAAGATAGACTATCCAGCATGGAATTAGTTTATGTCAGGCCTTTGAGCCCAAGCTGAGTCATCGCATCCCCTGTGACCTGCACTTATATGCCCAGATGGCCTGAAGTAACTGAAGAATCACAAAAGAAGTGAAAATGGCCTGTTCCTGCCTTAACTGATGACATTCCACCACAAAAGAAGTGAAAATGGCCAGTCTTTGACTTAATTGATGACATTACCTTGTGAAATTCCTTTTCCTGGCTCATCCTGGCTCAAAAAGGCTCCCCCACTGAGCACCTTGAGACCCCTACTCCTGCCCAGAGAATAACCCCCCTTGACTGTAATTTTCCTTTACCTACCCAAATCTTATAAAATGGTCCCACCCCTATCTCCCTTCCCTGACTCCCTTTTCCGACTCAGCCTGCCTGCACCCAGGTGAAATAAACAGCCTTGTTGCTCACACAAAGCCTGTTTGGTGGTCTCTTCACATGAACACGAGTGACATTTGGTGCTGTGACTCGGATTGGGGGACCTCCCTTGGGAGATCAATCCCCTGTCCTCCTGCTCTTTGCTCCGGGAGAAAGATCCACCTATGAACTCTGGTCCTCAGACCAACCAGCCCAAGGAACATCTCACCAATTTTAAATCAGGTAAGGAGCCTCTCTTTTTACTCTCTTCTCCAACCTCTCTCACTATCCCTCAGCCTCTTTCTCCTTTCAATCTTGGCGCCACACTTCAATCTCTCCCTTCTCTTAATTTCAGTTCCTTCCTTTTCTGGTAGAGACAAAGGAGACACATTTTATCCGTGTCACGGACTCAGGAAGACAGTCTTCCCTTGGTGTTTAATCACGCAGGGACGCCTGCCTTGGTCCTTCACCCTTAGTGGCAAGTACCGCTTTTCTGGAGGTCAAGAACCCCCCAACCCCTTCTCTCCCAGTCTCTACCTCTTCTCCGCTTTTCTGGGGGGCAAGAACCCCCCCAACTCCTTCTCTACGTGTCTCTACCCCTTCTCCACTTTTCTGGAGGGCAAGAAACCCCCAACCCTTTCTCTCGGTGTCTCTACCCCTTCTCCACTTTCCTGGGGGGCAAGCACCTCCCACCCCTTCTCTCCATGTCTCTACCCTTCTCTTTAAACTTGCCTCCTTCACTATGGGCAATCTTCTACCCCTCCATTCCTTCTTCTCCCTTAGCCTGTGTTCTCAAGAACTTAAAACCTCTTCAACTCTCACCTGACCTAAAATCTAAGCGTCTTATTTTCTTTTGCAACACCGCTTGACCCCAATACAAACTCGGCACTTTCAATTTTTCCATACTACAAGACCTAAATAATTTTTGTCAAAAAATGGGCAAATGGTCTGAGATGCCTTATATCCAGGCATTTTTCACACTTCGTTCCCTCCCAAATCTCTGCTCCCAATGTGATTCCTCCCAAATTCTCCTTCTTTCCCTCCCACCTGTCCCCTCAGTCCCAACCCCAAGTGTCGCTGAGTCTTTCCAGTCTTCCTTTCCTACAGACCCATCTGACCTCTTCCCTCCTCCCCAGGCCGAGCTAAGTCTCAATTCTTCCTCAGCCTCCGCTCCTCCACCCTATAATCCTTCTATCACCTCCCCTCCTCACACCCAGTCTGGCTTACAGCTTAGTTCCACGACTAGCTCTTCCCCACCTGCCCAACAGTTTCCTCTTAGAGAAGTGGCTGGAGTTGAAGGCATAGTCAGGGTACATGTACCTTTTTCTCTATCAGACCTCTCTCAGATCAGTCAGCATTTAGGCTCTTTCTCATTAGACCCCACTAAATATATACAAGAATTCCAATATCTAACTCTGTCCTACAATTTAACCTGGAGTGACTTAAATGTCTTCCTGACTTCTACCTTCTCCTGAGATGAACTGGAAAGAGTTTTTTCTCTAGCCCAATGTCATGCTGATAACTGCCAGCTTCACGAGCCAGACCTCCAGGAAGGCATTAGAGCAGTTCCCCGAGAGGATCCCCAATGGAACTATCAGGAAGATTCCCCAGGTATAGCTAGGCGAGATTACATGATTTCTCGCCTAGTTGAAGGGCTTAAAAAGGCAGCTTACAAAGCTGTTAATTATGACAAGCTTAAAGGAACTACGCAAGGTAAAGACGAAAACCCAGCCCAGTTCATGGCCTGCTTAGCAGCAACCCTTAAACACTTTACCACCCTAGACCCAGAAGGTCGCCTTATTCTTAATACGCATTTTATCACCCAATCCACTCCTGACATTAGGAAAAAACTTCAAAAATTTGAATCTGGCCCTCAAACACCACAACAGGAATTAATCAACCTTGCCTTCAAGGTGTACCAGAAGGCAACGCATTTCTGAGTTACAATTACTTGCCTCTGCTTTGAGACAAAACCCAGTCACACTTCCAGTATACAAGAACTTCAAAATGCCTAAGCTGCACACGCCTAAGCCACAGCAGTCAAGCATTCCTACAAGACTTCCTCCATCAGGATCTTGCTTCAAGTGCCAGAAATCTGGCCACTGGGCCAAGGAATGCCCACAGTCCAGGATTCCTCCCAAGCCATCCCATATGTGCAGGGACCCACTGGAAATCAGACTGCCCAGCTCACCTGGCAGTCACTCCTAGAGCCCCTAAAGCTCTAGCCCAAGGCTCTCTAACTGACTCCTTCCCAGATCTGCTAGGCACAGCGACTGAAGATTGACACTGCCTGATCGCCTCGGAAGCCCCCGGGACCATCACAGACACCCAGCTTTGGGTAACTCTCACAGTGGAGAGTAAGTCCATCTCCTGTTTAATCGATACGGGAGCTACACACCCCACATTACCTTCTTTTCAAGGGTCTGTTTCCCTTGCCCCAATAACTGTTGTGGGTATTGACAGCCAAGCTTCAAAACCCCTTAAAACTCCCCACTCTGGTGCCAACTTGGACAACATTCTTTTAAGCACTCTTTTTTAGTTATCCCCACCTGCCCAGTTCCCTTATTAGGCCAAGATATTTTAACCAAATTATCTGCTTCCCTGACTATTCCTGGAGTACAGCCATATCTCATTGCCGCCCTTCTTCCCAACCCAAAGCCTCCTTTGCATCTTCCTCTCATATCCCCCCACCTTAACCCACAATCCCTCAGACCAACCAGCCCAAGGAATATCTCACCAATTTTAAATTGGGTAAGCGGCCACTCTTTTTACTCTCTTCTCCAACCTCTCTCACTATCCCTCAACCTCCTTCTCCTATATCAACTCTACTCCCCCCATATTTGGACCTCTCACAAACTACTATTCCTGTGGCCGCTCCTTTATCTCTCGGCAAAAACCCACTGGAATTCCCCTAGGTAACCTTTCACCTTCTCGATGTTCCTTTACTCTTCATATCCAAAGCCCAACTACATACATCACTGAAACAATTAGAGCCTTCCAGCTCCATATTACAGACAAGCCCTCTATCAATACTGGCAAACTTAAAAACATTAGCAGTAATTATTGCTTAGGAAGACACTTACCCTGTATTTCATTCCATCCTTGGCTACCTTCCCCTTGCTCTTCAGACTCTTTTCCAAGGTCCTTTTCTTGTTTACTTATACCCAGTCCCAAAAATAATAGTGAAAGGTTGCTCATAGATACTCAACATTTTCTCATACACCATGAAAATCGAACCTCTCCCTCTACAGTTACCTCATCAGTCCCCATTACAACCTCTGACAGCTGCCGCCCTAGCTGGATCCCTAGGAGTCTGGGTACAAGACTCCCCTTTCAGCACTCCCTTTCATCTTTTTACTTTGCATCTCCAGTTTTGCCTTGTACAAGGTTTCTTCTTCCTCTGTGGATCCTCTACCTACATGTGTCTACCTGCTAATTGGACAGGCACATGCACACTAGGTTTCCTTACTCCCAAAATTCAATTTGCAAATGGGACCGAAGAGCTCCCTGTTCGCCTCATGACATCGACACGACAAAAAAGAGTTATTCCACTAATTCCCTTGCTTGTTGGTTTAGGACTTTCTGCCTCCACTATTGCTCTCGGTGCTGGAAGAGCAGGCATTTCAACCTCTGTCACAACCTTCCGTAGCCTTTCTAATGACTTCTCTGCTAGCATTACAGACATATCACAAACTTTATCAGTCCTCCAGGCCCAAGTTGACTCTTTAGCTGCAGTTGTCCTCCAAATCCACCAAGATCTTGACTTACTCACTGCTGAAAAAGGAGGACTCTGTATATTCTTAAATGAAGAGTGTTGTTTTTACCTAAATCAATCTGGCCTGGTGTATGACAACGTAAAAAAACTCAAGGATAGAGCCCAAAAACCTACCAACCAAACAAGTAATTATGCTGAACCCCCCCTGGGGACTCTCTAATTGGATGTCCTGGGTCCTCCCAATTCTTAGTCCTTTAATACCTATTTTTCTACTTCTTTTATTCGGACCTTGTATCTTCCGTTTAGTTTCTCAATTCATCCAAAACTGTATCCATGCCATCACCAATCATTCTATGTGACAAATGTTTCTTCTAATAACCCCACAATATCACCCTTTACCACAAAAATCTTTCTTCAGCTTAATCTCTCCCACTCTAGGTTCCCATGCCACTCCTAATCCCACTCGAAGAAGCCCTGAGAAACATCGCCCATTATCTCTCCATGCCACCCCCCAAAAAAAAATTTTCTTTGCTGCCCCAACACTTCAATACTATTTTATGTTATTTTTCTTATTAATATTAGAAGCCAGGAATGTCAGGCCTCTGAGCCCAAGCTGAGCCATCGCATCCCCTGTGACCTGCACATATGTGCCCAGATGGCCTGAAGTAACTGAAGAATCACAAAAGAAGTGAAAATGGCCTGTTCCTGCCTTAACTGATGACATTCCACCACAAAAGAAGTGTAAATGGCTGGTCCTCGCCTTAAGTGATGACATTACCTTGTGAAATTCCTTTTCCTGGCTCATCCTGGCTCAAAACAGCTCCCCCACTGAGCACCTCGCAACCCCCACTCCTGCCGCCAGGGAACAACTCCCCTTTGACTGTAATTTTCCTTTACCTACCCAAATCCTATAAAACGGCCCCACCCCTATCTCCCTTCCCTGTCTCTCTTTTCGGACTCAGTCCGTCTGCACCCAGCTGAAATAAACAGCCTTGTTGCTCACACAAAGCCTGTTTGGTGGTCTCTTCACACAGACATGAGTGATAGTTTATATTTTTTCTTATTTGTTTCGATAAAATTTTGTAGCTTCATTCCAAAGAGCATGTGTACTTTTCTTGCAGAATTTGGCCCAAAGCACTGTTTTTGTCATATCTATGAACACACTGTATTTCTGATGTCCATTCTTAGCTGGTTACTGACTTTCAAAGAAAAGCTATTAATTTTTTGCATAACTCTCTCATATCTAATAATCTCACCAAATTCTTTTATTAACTCTGGTAGAAAAATGTTCAAGATCCAGGTACACCTCAGGACACAAGAATTATATTTTCCTAGACCATAGCATTAGAAATTTGAAACTAATCTTATTTTTTTCTTTAATAGCATTTATATTAGCTATATCTTACACTTGCAAGAACATCAAAAAATATGTTAACAACACTGATAGTAGGTATCACTCATTTTTCCTGATTTTAAAAGAGATGACTTTAATCATTTAAAATATTTAATAGTCTTGACCATATTTGTATTGTTTTCTTATATAAATCTTTTTCTCTGAGTTTTAATAGGGCTGGCAGCTAAAAATCATCATATGCTTTTTTTTCTACCTTTACTGATATCTTCATGTGTTTTCTATTTTTAATTTGTTGATGTAATTTATTTTGCAGTAGATATCCAAAATAAACATTTTATAATTCCAGTAAAAGTTTTCAGTCATCATACTATATAATTCATTCTTTATATTGATGAATTATGTTATTTAAAGTTATAGTTTAAATATTATACTTATATTCTTAAGCGAAATTGGTCTTCTAGAGTTTTATTTTTCTAGAATAGTTTTCAGATTTGCTGGTTGTGTAAAATTCACTTGGAAGATTTTTCATCTTTTCTAATGTACCAGAAAAATGTCAGCAACATATGAGTTTATCTGTTATTGACATGTTAGAAGCCATACAGTGCTTTTAAATATTTTTCCAATTCTATAGCAAATGTACTACTTGTCAAATTTTCTAGTTTACCTTAGGTGAATATGGGTCATTTTTATAGCTACAAAACCATTAATTTCCTGTAGAAATTTATATTTCTTATACATGTTCAGGCACAACTGCTGAGATAAGCAATGGTCCCGGGATGGGTTTATCACTTAGTCCTCTCCTATGATAATCCAAGGAGAGAGGTGTATGCTCCCTCATTTCCTCAGCTACAAACAATATTATGCTCCAAACCCTAAAGACAGAGAAATCTCAAACCTGTGTGTTCAGCTCCTCTCGAGAAACCTGGATGATCTTACCTTTGCCACAGAGATTTTCATTTCTGGCTAACTAGCTCTGTTTTGCCCAGAAAGGGAGAACTCCTTCACCAGTTTTCTTTATAGGAAAACCATCAGAGTCAAGACTCACCTCTCATTATTAACATTATATCAGCCAAACAAGAAGCTTCTCTGATCAAGCTTCTCTGGTAGTTCAACTGCAATTGAGACCAGAGGCTAAAGAGACATGTACTATCTCCCAGAACCCCCATGACTCTCCCATAAACCTAGATTTTAATTTTTTGATGACATATACTATGTTTCTTTGGACCTGCCATTTTACTGGGACAATTTGCCATGATTATCATTAAAAAACGGTAATTTCCACACACCAACCACATGTGTAACCTACCTCAAATTCCGCATGTCTGTGAATATCTTCTGCTCTCTGCCTGCTCAGGATAAATTCAGCTTCATTTGCTACTCTTACTAGATGATCTTTCATTGTCTGGCTAAGCAATCTGTAAAAAATGAATGTTATCAAATAAATATATGTATTCACACACAACATAAACGATTATTCACTGCTTACTGTGGAGAGGAAGGAATCCTTACTTTCTTCTTTTGACATCATACACAATGAGGTACCATTATTTCACATTAAATAATTGAGGAATGTAACAACAGCAAAAGGTTACCCTTCTGGCAATAGCAGATTGGCTTCTATCAGACTAGACACGTAACAAAAGCAACTAAAAATACTAGATTAAAGTTGTGTTTTAATCTTTTAAAATGCATTGGAAAGTTACCAAGGCAGCCAAAATTAACCAGGGAAGATCACAGAGAAGAAAGCACACAAAAGATAATCAGTTTGACTTTTTACATTAAAGCATTTGCTATTCCCAAGTGAGAACAGAGGAGCTACACAGACCTGTCACTAGTCTCACAAAGATAAATAGAAAAAAACTGAGGTTCGCAGTCTGTCAACGTGGAGGAGTCCTGCCTGGTAGACTACCCAAGAGTTACAACAGGTATCAGGCATACCCCAGAAAGCAAGAAATAGATCAGGCCTCAAAACACTGAAACAGACCTTCAGAGAACATCTGGTGATTGGTATTTAGGTTAACTGGTAGCCAAAAAGCTAAGCAAAGCTTTCAGGGTGGGGAGAAAAAATCAGAAATACCAATGCAGAAGGGCCATGGTAAAACCCCAGGTTTTCAGAGGACCTCAGAAGGGCTACATACTAGGAGAAGCCAAAACAGGCCAAACTCTCACAAGAACTTAAAAAAAAAAAAACCCAGCCCTTGAGTCAGCTCAGACCCTAAATTAATACAATCAGCTATTAGTCTAACTGCTAATCAGAAACCAAAAGGAAGTCCTTTCTAAAGGAAGATAGTATCATAGAGGCTTAAATTTACCCTTGCAATTTTAAAATACAATTTTCAGCATTCAGTCACCAATTAACGGCACAAGAGACAATATCATACAAATGAAAACTAAATAGAAACTGGCTCATATCTGGACATTGAAATGAATGTAGTTAATATGTTTAGAACTCATTGTGTAATAGAGAATTCCAGTAAAGAATGAAAACTGTAAAAGTACTGAAAAAATAAATAAATATAAAAATAGATTTACTGGGTTATTAAGCTCAGCCAAAAAAGGAAAAATTAACTGAAAGATAGATCAATGACAACTAGACTGAAACACAGTAAGAAAACTTAATGAAAATTGAACAAAATAAATAACAGACATACAGGACATGGTAAAAGGATCTGATATAAGTGTATCTATAGTATAAGAAAGAGTAGACACATAATTAGAAAAAAGCAATATTTGAAGAGATAATGGCCAAGATTTTTCAAAATTGGGAAAAAACTCTGAGCGATATGTTGATGGAGTGCTACAAAACCCAAACAGAGTTTTTAAGGATACTCCACTTAGGCAGTAATAGTAAAACTATCAAAGAAAAAAATTCTTCATAGCAGACGGGGGAGAGGCCTTCAAAAGAACAACAATAAGCCTAATGGAAGCCAGATAAGAATGCAATGATCTATTTAAAATACTAAACAAAAATACTACCTAAAAGGCCAGGCCAGTGGCTCACACCTGTAATCCCAGCACTTTGGGAGGCCCAGGCAAGGGGATCACATGAGGCCAGTAGTTCAAGACCAGCCTTGGCAATGTAGTGACATTCCATCTCTACCAAAAAAGTTTTTTTTAATTAGCTCGGCATGGTGGTACATGCCTATGGTCCCAGCTCCTCAGGAGCCTGAGGCAGAAGGATCACTTGAGTCAATGAGTTTCAAGTTATAGTGAGCCATGATCCCACCACAGCACTCCAGCCTGAGCAACAGAGAGAGATCCTGTCTCAAAACAAACCAACCAACCACCTAAGAATTCTATCCTCTTCAAGATCAGCCTGGCTAACATAGTGAAACTCTGTCTCTACTAAAAATACAAAAATTAGCCAGGCATGATGACAGGTGCCTCTAATCCCAGATACTAGGGAGGCTGAGGTGGAAGAATGGCTTGAACGTGGGTGGCGAAGCTTGCAGTGAGCCGAGATCGCGTCATCACACTCCAGCCTGGGCGACAGAGCGAGACTCCGACTCAACAAAAAAAAAAAGGAAAGAAAGAAAAGAATTCTATCCTCAAAAAGTATCCTTCAATAATGAAATTTAAAGGGTCCAGAATATACCACTGTCGGATAAAAGAGTCTTTTTCTGAACTTCCTTTATCTGCCTAAACGGAGAAGCTCCCAAAAGAATTTAGCTTTCATCAATCCCTTCCCAGGGAGTTTTGCAACCAAGGAAGATTGACTATTATCAGTAAAGATGAGAAGTTAGTACCAGGATAAGAAATTATCTAAATAGACATTGTTACAAAACTGTAATATCACTTAACTATTCTCCTAAGGGCCCACTTACTGTTTGCAAAATCATTAGCTTCCCCAAATGTGTCCTTCATGACCTCACTTTTACCCTATTAAAATGGTATGTATATAACCCCAAATTCTAACCCCCTCCTTGAGTCACATTTTTCTGTGAATTTTTTTTTTTTTTTTTTTTTTTTTTTTGAGACGAAGTTTTGCTCTGTCGCCCAGGCTGGAGTATAATGGCACGATCTCGGCTCACTGCAACCTTCGCCTCCTGGGTTCAAGCGATTCTCCCGCCTCAGCCTCCCAAGTAGCTGAGATTACAGGCACCCGTCATCATGCCCGGCTAATTTTTGTATTTCTAGTAGAGACGAGGTTTCACCATATTAGCCAGGGTGGTCTTGAACTCCTGTCCTCAGGTGATCCACCCGCCTTGGCCTCCCAAAGTGCTGGGATTACAGGCGTGAGCCAAAGCAGCCAGCCGAATTCTGACATACTTATTTATGACTAAAAATAGATTTTTTTTCTTTTTTTTTTTTTTTTTTTGAGACAGAGTCTCGCTCTGTTGCCCAGGCTGGAGTGCAGTGGCCGGATCTCAGCTCACTGCAAGCTCCGCCTCCCAGGTTCACGCCATTCTCCTGCCTCAGCCTCCCGAGTAGCTGGGACTACAGGCGCCCGCCACCTCGCCCGGCTAGTTTTTTGTATTTTTTAGTAGAGACGGGGTTTCACCGGGTTAGCCAGGATGGTCTCGATCTCCTGACCTCATGATCCGCCCGTCTCCGCCTCCCAAAGTGCTGGGATTACAGGATTGAGCCACCGCGCCCGGCCTAAAAATAGATTTTTTTTCTTGCTAATCTGTGTTTGTCTGTTTAATTCACAGGTCCCCAAACAACAAACCTAAGAGGTTAGAGGAAAACTTTTCTTCATCACCAAAAGCAAAATAAGAACATTCCATGACAAATAAAATAGTGAGAATTTGTCACCAGCCAACCAACATTCTTCACAAGGATGAAAAATAATGTAAGATTGATACAAGTCAAGGAAAACAATCGGAGCAATGAAAATGACAAACGTGGGTAAATCTAAAAGAATACTGAATATTTGCAATAATTATGTAACTTCTAGAATTAAAAAATACTACAATCTCAAATATATAACCACAGCATACAAGGCAAGAGAAACTAAATGAATTACTGTTATAAGTTTCTTGTATCGTACATAGATTGGCAAAAGAATCAGTTTATGTAAGATGTTAATTATAATAGTAATATTACAATCTCTGGGTAACCACTAAAGCTTTTTAAAATAATATATAACCATCAAGTTAACGGGGAAAAAATTAAGGAACAAATACTTAGCTCAAAAGAAGGAAAAAAAAAGAAACACAAGATATGGAGCAAATATAAAGGACATAAATAATAAGATGATAAATTTTAACCTAAACATATCAGAAATACATAGAAAGTAAACATTTAGTAGTAAAATTATTGTCAAATCCATTTTTTTAAGTATATGATGCTTGTAAGTGACACGATTTCAATATAAGGTTGAACAAAGATTGAAAAGTATAGTTTCAGAAAACAAACAATTTTTAAAAGCTAAAAGAAAGGTAATAAACTTCTGTTAGTATGAGAAGCAAGCAGAAATAACAAGATAAGCCTGTTAAATTAATAAGAGGATAAATGAACTACAGATACAGAAATTTAGTATTTTGAGATTCTAAATTTGTATGCTCCTAAGAATATGGCCTACTATCAGATATAGAATATAAAAAGTTATAGAATATTTTTTAACCTGACCTGACTGACATATTGAGAACTTTATACCCAGTAAGTGAATAATAAATATTATTTTCAGGTAAACATGGAATATATTCAAAAAATAGGCAAAATGTGGGGTCATAAAGCAATTTATAGTGAATTTCAAATGATGAAATCATACTGAATATGTTCTTTGATACATTTCAATTAAACTAGAAATAACAGGATACAGATCACTCTGCAAGAAGCTCTAAGCTGACCACAGATTTTCCTAACCTCCTGTTATCCACAGCATTATGTAATCTTCTCCTTTACAGTGTAGGAAGGAGATGGGGCTTGCCTCTAAGCAAGAAAATATGGCAACAATGAAGGAATAACACTTCAATAATTACATTAAACAAGATGGTAATTTGCATCTTGCTAGCAGACTCTATTGACACTCTCCCTTAATGGCTAAGCTAAAGAAATCTGCCATGTTATGAGCTGCCCTGTGTAGAGGCCTCCACGGCAAGGAGCTGAGTAGAGCCCCAGACAACAGCCCACAAGGAATTCAGATTCTCAGTCTAACGACTCAAAATGAACCGAATTCTGCCAACAGTCACATGATCATGGAAGCAGATCCTTTCCTAGTCAAAACTCGAACAAGACTGCAACTCTGGCCAACACCTTTAACTGTAGCCTTGTAAGTGAACCTGAAGGAAAGGCCCAGCTAAACCATGCCTAGATTCCTGACCAAAAAAAATTGAGATAATAAATGTATGTTTCTTTAAGGCTAAGTTGTGATAATATTATTAACACAGCAGTAACTAAGTAATATCATTCCATGTCTAAAAATTAAAGAATGCACCTCTGAAAAAAACTCACACATAAAAGAATATATCATAATGGAAATTAGGAAATGTTTGCAGTAAAACGTAGTAAAAACAATGTGCCAAAATCTGTGGATTTAGAGAAACCTTAAACCAATGCTTAGAGGGAAACTGATATACTGAATAAAAACACTAAAAAAGAAAAAAATTGTCAAAATAAATTATGCAAGTATTGAACTGAAGAAATCAGAAAAAGAACAGCCAGTGAACACTGAAAGTAAAATAAGGATAAGAACAGAAATTAAATAGAAAATAAAAATACACTTTAGAAGATAAAGTTAAAAGTTATTTGAAATACTGAAAAAATCCAAAAGAAATATGTAAACAATTAAAATTAATAATTGAATTTAGAAAGGTCACTGGGTTTAAGGCAAATACACAAAAATCAACTAGATTCTATTTACAGGTTACTAACAAAGTAAAAATGATTTTTAAATACTATTTTGAAAAGTATTCAAAACCATCAAAATATGTAGGAAAAGGAAACAAAAATGTGCCAGAATTCTGCATGTCAAACAGAAAGAATGGTAAAAGAAGTTAAAAAAAAACTTAAAGAAAAAAGTATACTACGTTCATGAAAGGGAAAGGCCTGTATTATAAAGATATCAATTCTCCACAAAGCTATTTATAGATACAGTCCAATCAAAATCCTAGTAGGTCTTTCTGCATAATCTGATGAGTTCAAATTTAATTCTAAAAGCCATAGAAAATGTAAACAAACAAGAATACGTGAGACATTCTTGAAGAGGGGAACAGAGATGATAATCATGATAATGATATTAAAAGACTTAAAAGTAAGATGGTCTTTTCCAAAAACTTGTCTTAGATCAACTGATGCTCATATGGACAAATTAACCTTGACTTCTACCTCAAACCATACAAACAAACCAATTCCAAATGAATCCTAGAGACGACCTAAAGATTTCAGGAAGTTTAAAAAGTTTCTAGAAGATTACATAAGAGAGCATCTTCCTGGCTGGGTCAATGTAAAGACTTACTGCACCAAACAAAAATACACAAAACATAAGAAAAATAGTGACAAAATGAACTACATCAAAATTTAAAGACTTGTGTTTATGAAAGCCACCCCTAAGAGAATTAAAAACCAAACTTCAGAGACGGAGAATATATTTGGAATAATTACAACCAACAAGAAACTGATATCTTAAAAATATTAAAAAGCCTCTTACAAAGAAAATGATCACAATTTTTAAAATGGGAAAAGAACACAAGCACTTCACAAAAGAAAATTTCCAAATGGTGAATAAGATTATGAAACGTTGGGGCCGGGCGCGGTGGCTCAAGCCTGTAATCCCAGCACTTTGGGAGGCCGAGACGGGCGGATCACGAGGTCAGGAGATCGAGACCATCCTGGCTAACACGGTGAAACCCCGTCTCTACTAAAAATACAAAAACTAGCTGGGCGAGGTGGCGGGCGCCTGTAGTCCCAGCTACTCGGGAGGCTGAGGCAGGAGAATGGCGTAAACCCGGGAGGCGGAGCTTGCAGTGAGCTGAGATCTGGCCACTGCACTCCAGTCCGGGCGACAGAGCGAGACTCCGCCTCAAAAAAAAAAAAAAAAAAAAAAAAAAAGATTATGAAACGTTGTTCAGCAATACTAGTAATCAAGGAAATAAAAATTAAAACTATAAGATACACTGTACTCCACCAGAATGGCTATATATGTTTAAAAGGCTGGCATTACCAAGTTATATCAAAGATGTGAAGTAACATGGACTCTTATAATCACAAAATACATTAATTAAAATGTTCATGGCAATTATTTACAATAACCAAACATTAGCAACTACCCAAATGTCCATTAAAAATAAAGCTAATTTTTAAAATGTTGAACTTTCATAAACTAAAATCCTAAGTAGGAACAAAATGAATTAGTATTATGCATAACAAAATGAATTTCACTAACAATATTGAGCAAAAATACACAAAAAATATAAAATGTATGAATTGCCTTATATAAAGATAAAAATTTAAAAAATAAAACTATGGTATTAGAAGTTAAGAGATTAATCAATGGCTACTTTCAGTGCTACCTCTACATAAAAGGACTCATATGGAACACTGATAATGCCTACAGAGTTCTAAATCTTTTAATAAAATGTCTTGGATGTACAAACAAATGACCCATTCTGATTAATGCTTTTATAACATCATTTACTGATAAACATATCAACAGAATGATTCACTTTATGTAATCTGGAACATGTCTGTTATGTATAGGTCTTCTAAATTTCCTTCTTTAATAGGAGTTGGGAAGACAGAGTGTGTAGGGATAGAATTATTGTTATTATTATTATTATTATTATTATTATTTTTAGGGACAGGGTCTCGCTCTGTCACCCAGGCTGGAGTGTAGTGGTGCAATTACAGCTCACAGAAACCTCAACCTCCCAAGCTCAAGTGATCTGCCTACCTCAGTCTGCTGAGTATCTGGGACTACTTACATGTGCCATCGTATCCTGCAAGTTATTTTGGTGTTATAGAGACAGGGTCTCACTATGTTGCCTACATTGGTCTCAAACTCCTGAGCTCAAGGGATCCTACTGCCTTAGCCTCCCAAAGTGCTGAAATTATGGGCATGAACATACATGGCCTGCAAGGATTATTTTTTTAATTTATATAACAAAAGTGGCTAAAAAGTGCCACTAGAAAATGCCCGCCTACAAAAGTTACACCCAGCAGTCATCAACAATGACATGAACTTACTCCCATTCCACAGGGCACTTGCCTCACTTTGTAGCAATGTTTTTATTTAAAATATAAATAAGGCCAGGAACAGTGGCTCATGCCTATAATCCCAGCACTTAGAATTAAGGCTGCTTGAGCCCAGGAGCTTGAGACCAGCCTGGGTAAAATAAAGAGACCTCTTCTCTACAAAAAAAATTAAAAATAAAATTTAAAAAAAATTAGCTGGGCATGGTGGTGCATACCTGTAGTCTCAGCTACTCAAGAGGCCAAGGCAGGAGAATCACCTGAGCCCAGGAGGTGGAGGCTGCAGTGAACTGTGATGGCATCACTGCACTCCAGCCAGGGCGACAAAGTAAGCCTCTGTCTCAAAAACAAACAAACAAACAGAAACTTGGATCCACAGCAATGATTACATTTTTTTTTTTGGAGATAGAGTCTCACTCTGTTGCCCAGGTTAGAGTGCAGTGACAGGATCTCAGCTCACTGCAACCTCCGCTTCCTGGGTACATATGATTCTCATGTCTCAGCCTCCCAAGTAGCTGGGATTACAGGTACATGAGCCACCACCCCCAGCTAATTTTTGTATTTTTAGTAGAGATAGGGTTTCACCATGTTGGCCAGGCTGGTCTTGAATTCCTGACCTAAAGTGATCCACCTGCCTTGGCCGTCCAGGGTGCTGGAATTACAGGCGTGACCTACTGCACCCGGCCAGCACTCTTAATAATGTGCTATATGAACATGTTCCCACAGTGCAGAAAAACATGTGGAAAATATTCCTTGAGAATCAATGAATTTCACTACAATACTATTTATGAAAGTGAGAATCTTAAATAATCAAAATACACAATCATACAATAAAAGTAGATTGTTCCAAATTGACACAATGATGTCCACAATATATGTTAAGAGGAAAAATAAACCTGAGGAATATTATGAACAATATAAGCTTGGGGAACATATAAAAGAAAATATACTTTCTTTTAATTGCCAATAATCTAGCACAGGGGTCAGCAAATTAAGGCCTGTGTATCAAATCTAACCTGCCAACAGTTTTTGGTTAGTACATTCTATAGGAGCACAACTAGGCCCATTTGTTTAAGTGTTATCCATGGCTGTTTTCAAATCACCATACTACACTGAGTTGACCAGTTGTGAAAAAGACCATGTGTACTGCAAGGCCTAAAGAACTATCTGGCCTTTTATAGAAAAAGCATGCACATGTCTGGGCTAGCGAGTGAGGCTTAAGTCCTCCTCCTTATATTTCTCTGTTCTTTGAAGCTTTACAACAATCAACAATCAAAAGAAAGGAAAACAGAAAATCCTTAAAGAAAATAAAAAAGCTTTCTGCCATTCTATCACTTTATTTCGATCTCTATTAGGCTAACATACACTATCATAATTTGACTCCAGCTATGTCAGACTCTCTCTTCTATCCCCAAACTGTCTTCCAGCTGCTTTAGAAGTTAGTGCAATACCTTATCTGTGATTTTGGGGTGACATCATCAGGGTATTTCTTTTCAAATGCTATTAAACAGTACTCATTTAGGTATTACAGACAAAAACAATCCCTAGTGTAATTTTAAAACCCACTAATGAATAACTTCCTCTGATTCTACAGATAGAGAAAGCAAGGGCTTTCAGAGTACAGATGTGAAATACTGGTTTGGGTTCTTAGTTCCCCTCTAGAGACCTAAAACCACATTGTGAATTCAACATCAATATATTGCCTTGTACTTTCAAACATTAATGAAATTGATTAGTCAATGGCACACTATCCTACTAGTCCCCAAACAAGTAACCTCAAAGTTACTCTAGTCTCTTCCCTCTTCTCTACCACCATCCTCCAGGCCCCTAATCAATCAACAAATCTTGTCAATATTTCCTTTATAATATTCTCAGCTTTAATTTATGCTGTTTCATAGCCAATGCCCTAAAAATAAACGTTTCATTATTTCATACACATAATAACAATAAATCTTTTGAGTGCTAATTCTGATCTTTTAACATTTTTGTGCCTCTGCCTTTTAAAAACACTGTCAAACATCTGTTCAACACCTATTACATTATAGACTAGGATAGGCAGCAAAGATGACCTTTCATTATATTTTAGTTGGGGGAAAAAAGAGAATACACTGGAGTACTTTCCAGCTTGAAATTCACACTAATATAAGTGCTATGGTGGACATACCCTAATGTGACCTCCAGTGAGTCGTGGCTTTATATGATCCCAACCCCTTGAGTTCAACCTGGGCAAAATCTGGCACTTCCTTCTAGCAAACAGAATATGGTAAAGATAATGGGATAATCATTCCTTAATTAGGTTACTTTACATGCCAATGGTGATGGGATAATCACTCTGGTACTTATGTAATAAAGCTCTGCCCTAGCACACTGCAGAGATTCTCCTGCCACCCTTGAAGAAGAAGTAATGTGTGACAAGGCCATGAGACAGGGAAGTATGGACAGCCTGTAGGATCTGAGAGCATCCTCACAATGACAGTAAACAAGAAAATGGGAAACTCAGTCCCACAACAGCATGGAACTGAATTCTGCGAAGAAATTTATGACCCCAAGCTCCAGAAAGAAATGCAGTTTGACCAACACCTTTATTGTAGACTTGTAAAACCCTAAGCAGAAGATCCAGCTGAGTCTAGACTGCTGACCCATAGAAACTGTAGGATAGTAAACATAAAATTGCTTCAAGCTGCAAAATTCGTGGGAATTTGTTATAAAATAAGCAACACAAATAAAATTAGAACATAAAAATACGTTTGCTATCATATGTCTACAGAAGCAAAGATCACAATAATCTACTAAAGATGAAAAAAAGCTCCAATAGAAAATTAGAGCACAAAGGTGAGCCTTAAATAAATGGCAAAAGCAATAAAGAGAGAAAGATACTTCAGATAACAGTGTGAACAAAGTTATCAAGAGAAAAAAAATCTTTTTTCTTCCTTGAGATGGAGTCTCACTCTGTCACCAGGCTAGAGTGCAGTGGCGCGATCTCATCTCACTGCAACCTCTGGCTCCCTGGTTTAAGCAATTCTCCTGCCTCAACCTCCTGAGTAACTGGGATTACAGGCATGTGCCACCACACCCAGGTAATTTTTGGATTTTTAGTAGAGACGGGATTTCACTTTGTTGGCCAGGATGTTCTCGATCTCTTGACCTCATGATTCACCCGCCTTGGCCTACCAAAGTGCTGGGATTTGCAGGTGTGAGCCACCACGACCGGCCAAGAAAAAATCTTGTGTGTTCTATTTTCAAGAGAACCAAAACATCCCTTTCTATTATTTAGTTTTCAAGATGTCCATTTACTGACATATAAACTCAGATAGGTAGATGGATAATTTTCTGTCTTGATGTTTCATTCATTTTTCTGGTTATGTAGCATTTAAAAACCATGCAACACTTTAATAATGAAGCAACAAGTGAAAGCTCCCAACCCTCTTTCCTGTTCACTTTTCGGAATACATCACCACCATCAGTAGTTTATGTTCCTGTCCTTACATTTATCTAAACGTATAGAAACACAGTATTTATGTTCATATATATGAAACACATACAGTATTTATGTGCATATATATACAAATGTACATGTTCGTGTGTTTTGTAAAAATATTTTTAAATATTTAAGAAGTCATACTATACTGCTTGTATATCTTACTTAACCGTATACCATTATGTAATCAGAACAGCTTCAAGTGACTCATGTGGATGGAGTGTACCGTAATTTATCAAAATAGTTCCTTATCCAGAGATCATTCATTCTTTCATTCTCTGCCCCATTAAGATATCCATTATTTATCCAGTTACTGAAGCTAGAAATATCAGTCAGATCTTCCTTCTTCAGCATCCTACAGATCTAATAGACTACTGCCCATTCTACCTCTGCAATAACTTTAAAAGTTATTTTTCTTTCTCTCTCTCTTTTTTTTTTTTTTGGTGAGACAGTCTCGCTCCATCGCCCAGGCTGGAGGGCAGTGGCATGATCTCAGCTCACTGCAACCTCCGCCTCCCTGGTTCAAGCGATTCTCCTGCCTCAGCCTCCGAGTAACTGGGATTACAGGAGCCCACCACCACACCCGGCTAATTTTTTGTATTTGTAGTAGAGATGGGGTTTCACCATCTAGATCTAGCCAGGACGGTCTAGATCTCCAGACCTCGTGATCCGCCCGCCTCAGCCTCCCAAAGTGCTGGAATTATAGGTGTGAGCCACTACGCCTGGCCAAAAGTTGTTTATCTTTGTAACATTTTCCAGTGCCCTTCACTGGAAACTCACTGGCACTCAGGATCACGTCTTTGATTATTATAATAGCCTCCAATCCAACTTTTTTCCATGAGTCTTACTATTCTTGCCCATTCTTCACTGGGGTCATCTTTCTAAAATGAAGATCTGATCATCACTGTATCATTAACAAGGTATCAGTCATCAGCCAGCTTCCCATGATCTACAAAAGAAACTACTTTGCATGGCTTATAAATCAGTCTCATTGTTGTTAAAATTTTATACTCTAAGAACTCCAGGCCAGGAACTACTTTCCCAAACATTACACCCTGTTACTGTACACTCCTTTGCCACTGTTCCTACTGTCCCAGGAATGACTTCACTTCATATTCCATCTAACCTACCTTCAAAGCTAAACCAAAGTAAAGGTTCACTACAAAACCTTTCCTGATCCCACACCTGCCTTCTCTCCATAGAAGTAATCCCCTACCAAAGTGCATACGCCTCTTCTTTAGTACTTATTACTTTGAAACTTTCTGTATAACACATTTTCAATTATGTATTTACAAATCTGTCTTGCATTTGACAACGCACCAACCATTTATAATTTTTCTTTACATAACCAAAGCATAGAATAGTGCCTGATCATTGCTGGGGATCCAGCAGTACCTACAAGGAAAAGAAACTCTTTGACTATCCACTTCTGCCAGTCACTTTTAAGCTGCTAACTGTAAGGAATACAAACATGCATAACACTGTCCACAAAGAGTTCACAATCTCATATGGAAAGTTACAGGACTATATACAAATAGCAAGATAACTCTGAAAAGGTTCTTAAGGTTCTTAAAACATTTTCTTCTCTTAACTTCTGCAATAATATATAGCACTTTCTTGGTTTTCCTCCTATCTAGCGGCTGTTTCTTCACTGTCCCCTTTGCTACATCCTCCGCTGCACTACCTATAAATCTTGTAATGTCCAAGAGCTCAGCTGTGTGTTCTTTCCTCCCTCTAAATTATTTCATCCAGTTCTATGACTTTTAATCCCACCTACATAGTACCTGTGTTTATATCTCTAACACTATCCTTAGTCTCCTATATTTCAGACTCACAGAGCCAACTGTCCAACTAGAATCTTAACTTGGATGCCCAATAGGGCATTTCAAATCCAACATTTCCAAAGCAGAGCTCTTGATTCTGCCTACTCACTGTCAATAATACCTCTTCCCCATCACTACCTCAGTTTGTTCCACCACAATAAATAGCACCAAAGTCCACTCAACCTCAAGAAATAATCTTGGATTTTGTCATTTTCTCACCTCCAAATCCCATTCATAAAAGCAAGTTCTACTGCCTTAACTATTAAATACATCACATATATGTTTACTTCTCTCCATCATCATTGCTACCACATCATTCTAAGTCACCACTCCCTCTTTTATAGAATTCTTCAGTAATATCTTCACTGATTTCTCTGCTCTCATTCTTGCCCTGTATACTGATCCTATCACAATTCATACTTCTAAGAATGTAAGTCATGATATTGGGAAAGCTGGATATCAACATACAAAAGAATGAAATTGAGCCAGGCGCAGTGGCTCACACCTGTAATCCCAACACTTTGGGAGGCCGAGGCAGGCAGATCACAAGGTCAGGAGTTCGAGACCAGCCTGGCCAACATGGTGAAACCCTGTCTCTACTAAAAATACAAAAATTAGCTGGGCATGGTGGTGGTCACCTGTAATCCCAGCTAGTCAGGAGGCTGAGGTAGGAGAATCGCTTGAACCTGGGAGGTAAAGGTTGCAGTGAGCCAAGATGGCACCACTGCACTCCAGCCTGGGCGACAGAGCAAGATTCCATCTCACACCAAAAAAAAAAAGAAAATGAAATTGGATACTTGCTGCTATGGTTTGAGTATCTGTATCCCCTCCAAAATTCTTGCAGAAACCTAATCTCCAATGCAATGGTATTAAGAGATGAGGCCTTTCTGAGGTCATTAGGTCATGAGGGCTCCTCCCTAGTGAATGGAATTAAGGCCTTTAAAGAACAGTCATCACACAATGCTTAAGCCTCTTCTGCCCTTTCGGCTTCTACCACGTGAAGACAAAGTGCCATCTTAGAAGCAGAGACCCAGCCCTCATCATACACTAAAACCTGCCAGTGTCTTAATCTTGGACTTCTAAGCCTCTAAAACTGTGAGAAATAAATTGCTATTATTTATAAATTACCCAGTCTCAGGTATTTTTTATAGCAGCATACAGAGACTAAGGCACTTATATCATATACAAAATTATCTCAAAATGAATCAAAGACCTAAATGTAAGAGTTATAACAATAAAACTCCTAAAAGAAAACATAAGGAAAAGCTTCATGACCCTGAATTTGGCAATGATTTCTAGGATGTAATACCAAAAGCACAGGTAATAACAGAATAAAAAATAGATAAACTGGACTACATCAAAATTTCTGGGCCAGGTAAACTGGCTCACACCTGTAATCCGAACACTTTGGGAGGCTAAAGCAGGAAGATCGCTTGAGCTCAGGAATTTAGACTCCATGTCTATTTTAAAAAGATAAAGGAAAAAGGAAAAAATAACAACAATAACAACCTTCTGTGCATCAAAGGACAAAACCAACAGAGTGAAAAGACAACTCCAGTGGCTCATGCTTATCATTCCTGCACTTTGGGAGGCCAAGGCAGAAGGGCTGCTTGAGCCCAGGAGCTCAAGACCAGCATGGACAACATAGCAAGACCCCATCTCTACCCAAAAAAAAAAAAAAAATAGCTGGGCATGGTGGTACGTGCCTGTGGTCTCAACTACTTAGGAGGCTGAGGTGGGAGGATCACATTAGCCAGGAGTATGTAGCTGCCATAAGCCACTGCACTCCAGCCTGTATAACAGAGAGACCCTGCCTGTCTCAAAAACAAAACCAACAAATAAGCAAAAAAAAACAAAAAACAAAAAAACCCCTGTAAGTTATATCATGCCACTTCTCTATTAAAAACTCTGCTCTTACTGAACATGGTTTAATCCAAATTTCTTAGCAGAGCTTACAGGGCCTTATATGAGCTGAATATTGAATAGTTCTCTTGACACTCCCAAGCCTTACTCTCTTTCTTGCTGATTTTGTTCCAGTCACTCTGGCCTTCAATTTGTTTAAATAATACACAAATACTATTCACTCCTTAAGGCCTCTGCTCTTGCTGTTTCCTCACCTTAAAATGTTGTGACATACATCTCAAAAGGATTAGTTACTTCTCTTCATTCAAACTGTTTCCCCTTCACAAGATTTTTCTAAACACTCCATACTCCCTAAAAGCCAGTATGTTTATTCTCATAACATTACTCTGCTTTGTTTTCTTCTAAGCATTTATTACTATCTAAATTGTCTTATTTTGATTACTTGTTTATTATTTGTCCTCTCCTTTATGACAGCATAGACTTATTCACAGCTATATCCTCAGATTCCAGAATAGTACCTGGCACACGGATTATAATCAATAAATAGATACTGAATGAATGATAAAAAACGAGTGCCATAAACCACTCCCAATCTACTTTTTTGTCCTTTCCTTATATCCAAAACCTTAATTCCTTCATATCCATTTCATTCCTCTTTCCCTCTGAGGAATATTCTGCAATTCTATCCTACAAAGACCTTTACTTTATGTCAATCTTTATTTTTAATATCGTTTTTGTAGAGACGGGGATCTTGCTATGTTTTCCAGGCTGGTCTTGGAAATCCTGGCCTCAAGTGATCCTCCCACCTCAAATTCCCAAGTAGCTAGGACTACAGGTGCATACTATCTAAATTTTTGTAAAGAGATACAGGATCATGCTATGTTGCTGAGGCTGGTCTTGAACTCCTGGGCTCAAGCAATCCTCCCACCTTAGTCTCCCAAAGTGCTGGGATTACAGGAGTCAACCACAATGCCCAGTTTATTTTATGTCAATCTTATCCCTAATGATTATTGTAGATAAAGCATATACTTGTTTATAGAATATCTTATAAACATTCTGTTAGAATTATATGTGTATTACTCTATTCTCTCAGAAGATGAGCTTCCTTAATCAGAACTGATTAAGAAAGCAGGGAAGGAAAAAGGAAAAATCTTTTAAAAAAAGTAAAAAAAAGTTTTTTGTTTTTGTTTTTTTTTTTAAATAAACATAATATCTAACAGGTACTGTTCAGGTAGGCTATACCCCATCATTATTTGATGAGTGGTTAGTTTGTGGAAATACTTCAAACCAAATATTCTCAAGCATTTAATTTATCTAAGCAATTAACAGCAAAACCATGGAGCTTTTAGACTTAAAACATGGAGCTTTTAGACTTAACTGTGTCATAAATTTAAGTTTGAAATATTTTCACTGCATAATACAAAATGATTACCATCTAACCTTACTTATTTAAAAGAATATTATAAAAAGTGACTAGGATATATGTAAAGTAGTTAATAATACTTTCAGAGAAGAAGGGAAGCATATATATCTTTTCCTTCACAATTTACAAAATGTTTTAAAATCAAAGCATCTGAGAAAGTTCTGACTACATACCTCTCATTGTTTTAAATATACACACAATATTATTTGTCCTTTCATTAAGGAAAATATTAAAATGACTTCAAAAATTAAGCTAATAAGATATCTAAACGATTTATTTTTTTTTTTTTTGCTATTGTAAGGGGTCAATTTTTCTCATCTATATGCTTATTTTCCTAAATATGCAAATTATACAATATTTAGGAACAGTAATTTTATCCAATAGATGTGTAAACTATTATTTCAAACAAGTTTTAATTATTATAGGCAGCCTCAAAATGTTGCATTTACTGTAGATTAAATGTCTAAATGCAGAGCATAAAATGATTCACATATTTTAATATTAAGAAGAAAAAACTATGTATAATTTACACCTACAGTGCAAGAAGGAAGAATAAAAATGCTTGTGTCAGCCTTAGGAAACAAACAGCCCTATCAAGTGACCAACTAGAAAAGATTCACACTAGAGGCCCAATAAATAACAGTAATGATGACAACCATCTCCCATAACTACATTACAGCCCATTGGCCACATCTGATTATACTAGTCTAGACCTTGGGTAAGCACATACACATTTTCACCAAGAGTTTTCCAATATTACTGCTCTATTTCCTGGGCTTTCTGTGACCCCCATTAGCAGCAACTGTCATTTTCGCTACTAGACATGACCATTGATGGGAAAGGAAAGTTACCACCTTTCTACACTCTAATAATTGAGAATGTGGAAATAATGTTCCTGAATTGGCAATCCTTCTAAATATAGTAATTTCTTTAGAATTAGCTACAGAGAAGGGGATAAATTGCTTCCAATGATTTTCTACAGTAATATGAGAACTACTAAAGCCTCGCTTTTCAAAATATCATCTCCATATATTAACATAGCCTTTATTCTTATAGTGAAGAATTATTGCCTAACTCTCCAGGTACCTGCCTCCTCGTGACATCTATCTCTGTCTCTCACCCAGCACATCCAATAATTAAGTATCACAAAAATCCCTAAATTGTTATCCCTCTGCACCTTTCTCAGTTAAAGCACTCAGTAACAACTTTGAATAAGGGATGTAAAGGCTCTAACATCACAGAATACATACACCTGAAACCTTAAAAGGAACAGATTTTGTTGGTGACTGAAAAAATTAATTTAAATTTAAAAAAAAAAAATTTAATGGGCTTCATACACATTTAAGGCCAATTTAGATCTTTCTTGATTGAAATTTAGCCCAGGTAGTAGTCACTTTTTCTGGAAGGCAATATCCTTGATCGGGGAGACCACAAGGTATCCATACGCTTTACTACAGTTTAAATGGAGATAGCAAATACTCCATAAAGTTATTTCATCCTGAGAATATAAAACCTTAGTAATTTAATATAAATGTTACATCCTGATATCAACCTGTTTTTCCAAACTTATTTTACATGATAATCCCTAGTTGAGCATTTTAGAACAACTCATGGTATTACAGAGGCTAGAATGGAAGCAAAAGGACCAGGCTGCAAGCCTTTATCTGATTATTTTAGATAAAATAATTTCTTAGGACTATGAAAGAATCTATTCTCTAGAATGTGCAAATAAAAAGAGAGAGAAGATAGTTATATGTAGAAAAGCAAAAATACAGAGAAATGGCTCTCCTGACTCTCCACTTGGAATTCAGCAGATTCCTCTGCTGCACAGTATCTACCACCTTCTATCTTCTTATAATTGCCTTTGTCTCTTCATTGTCAGTGACATTTCCTTAGTGATTCATAGAAATTCATCCTTTCAGATTCCACTCTGACCACTCATTTAACACTGTAATGTCCTCTGTATCCGATTGTACCTATTCTCTCCCCCTCTCCTTGTTTTAACTTTCTCATATCACTTATCTGCTGAACATACTATCAACTTTTTAATTTCTTTATTGTCTAACTTTACCAATTAAAATAAACCCTATCAGGGCAGGCATGTCTATTCTGACCATTGCTAAATTCCCAGAGCTGAGAATATGGACCTGCACGTGGCCAATATGGATTAATATTTGCTGAATAAAGTGAGTGACTCTATTTTCATTTTATTCTTATTTTACTCTTCTCAGAGGTTATGAGAGTTCCTTTTTTCACCTATCCCTAATACATATCCATTTTTTCTATAATCATGTTTATTTAATAAACGATCCTACTTACATAGAAGCTGTTGTAGTTTTTTAAAATTTATAAGGCTATGAAACATCTACACAAACATAAGCATATTCGACAGGCACGTTACATCCAAGCCATCTTTGCTAAAAGTTATATACATTTGATCTTGGTAAAACAAAATGTCAAACAGCAAATCCTATACAGCAAAACATTTAAAGCTCTGAAATCTAGTACAATTTAGCATTTTTAGGGGGTGAAAAAGCACCATTCAAACGCACCATTTTTTTACATAAATCAGAACAAAACAAGCTTAAAAAGTAGCCACAGATCAGCGTGGTGGCTCATGCCTGTAATCCCATTACTCTGGGAGTCCAAGGTGGGAGGATCACTTGAGCAGGAGTTCAAGACCAGTCTGGGCAACATGGCAAAACTCCAGTTCCACAAAAAATACAAAAATTAGCTGTGGTGTGGTGGCAGGCACCTGTAGTCCCAGGTATTTGGGAGGCTGAGGTGAAAGGATCATCTGAGCCAGGGAGATCAAGGCTACAGTGAGCCTTGGATATTGCCACCGCACTCCAGTCTGGGCAACAGAGTTGAGACTCCATCTAAAAAAAAAGTAACCATTGAAAAATAATTTAATTATAAAATCCCATATAAAGTGCACAAAACAAGCCTCTATATTCAAAATCTATTAAAGGAAGTATATTAATGATAAGCTGAAATCAAGCTATAAAATTAAAAATAAAAAATAACCTGACTATGTAAGTACTTTAAACCAAACATTTGAATAAAATAAATAAGAAACATATGCTTATCCTAATTAAGGAGAGAAAATTCTAATCTTCTTTGATAAGCCATTAAACTTTCACAAAATGATAAACATTAATTTAAATAATCTAATCTTTAAGAGCATATACTTCATTCTAAATCAATCAGAGAAACTTCTATACCAATACAATCCAGAATTGAAGTAAACAGAGATAAAGACATGAGCCCAGGAGGTAAGAGGTTGCAGCCTGGGTGACAGAACAAGACACTGCCTCAGAAAAAAAAAAAAAGATAAAGTCTCTGCTCAACTAATCCGTTGTTGATCTCTGACTCTACCCCCAAAATAGCATCATTTCCAAACAACTGTTTACAAGATGCAATTAAGCAGAATACAGTGACTCACGCCTGTAATCCTACCATCTTGGGGGACCAAGGTAGGAAGATCACTTGAGCCTGAGTGACAAGGCAAGAACTTATCTCTTAAAAGAAAAAAAAAAAAAAATTATAATAAAAAAATTTAATTGGTGTTTTTCTATAAAGTATCTTCCTATATATAATTTTAAAACTGAAACCAGAAAAAGCATATGGCTCTTTAAGTAGCACTCAAGGATTTCCAAGTGATAATCTCTACCTCAATTCAAATTTTATCTTCCATTGGTACAGATGAGAATATATTCTAGCCACACTGTTTACTTATGTGCAATAAATACCTTTGTCTTTTTATCAAAGTATAACCCAGATCTAAAACACAAGCGCTAATGGCTAAACAGGGTCTAAATGAAATGTTTTCTGGCCTCTCTCCCTGTCTCCCTTTTCCCTCTTCACCTTCCCTTCTAGTCATTCTTCTTCTCATTCCACCAACATTACTGGTAATCATGCTATTTAGAGAAGTAAAGACAAAGGCTGGAGCTGCTAAATGAATGCTCAGAAAGAACACATGCAACCTAAGCAGATGAATTTTGAAGACAGACCAGTGTATTAGTACTCGAAGCACTATGTCTTTTATGTGAGCTATTCATATATTTGGATACAAGTCTGAGTTTCTGCTGTAATAAGCAGACATTGACTGTCCCTAGAGGATGATTAAGCAACGTGCCCAAAAGTATGTGGGATAATCGCCCTTTCTGTGCTTTCCAAGGAAGGGGTAAAAAGAAGAGTCACAGCAGCACGTCTAAAAGTAAAGTTATAGGAGGCTATGAAAGTTCTTAAAATGTGTTTTTATTAAATTAAACACAAAACTATAATTATTGGTTATTTTCATTATTTACATATTTAACAAATTACAAGATTCAAGATGAGAATTTAAATCTTAAAATTTTTACCAAATATTATACTTTTAAACTAGGTTTCATAGTCTACTACTTCCCTGACTTTTACTATCAAACATTTAAAAAATTAACCAATAAAACTATGCCTGCTTTTTAATTTAAAATATAAATGAAATAGAAACAATGAGAGAAACTAATAGAAAATTTAAAAAACTAGAAATAAGAATGAAAGGAGGCCAGGCACAGTGGCTCATGCCTGTAATCCCAGCACTTTGGGAGGCTGGATGACTTGAGCCCAGGAGTTCAGGACTAGCCTGGGCATCAAGGCAAAACCCCACCTCTACAAGAAAAAAAAAAAAATTAAAAAAGTAGCCAAGTGTAGTGTCCTCAATAGCAGTCCCAGATACTTAGAAGGCTGAGGTGAGAGGATCACTTGAGCCAGGGATATCGAGGCTAAAGTGAGTCGAGACCGTGCCACTGTACTCTAGCCTGGGCAACAGAGCAAGACCCTATCTAAAAAAAAAAAAAAAAAAAAAAAAAAAAAGACAGAAAACTCTGATAGAGGATTTACACTGATTTTTCAAACTTCTAGAGGTTAAGAACAAAAAGAGCACTACCTAAATATATAAAATATTCATCCTTCTCTCTAAGAAATACAAGTCATAAGACAGGAGACCATCAACAAATCATTACAAATTTCACAGAATAATGTCTCAGAGCAGCTGCCTTGATCACAGCTACCTAGAACAACATCAGGAGCTTAAAATGCTCTAAAAAGTATTTGGAGGGATCACAAGCAAGCTGGCAAGAAGAAAGGTGGCAACCTAGCAGCCAGATCTATTTCTGCCAGCAAAATTAACATCAATACTGAGACACTAAAATTTTTTGCAAGTAATATCACCAAAACCTCCAAGAAAATAAGAATAAAAGGGAAAATAAGAACTTGAAGCCCTTTATTTATCCAAATAAGAAAAAACATACAAGATTCACTGGCAAAGAATTGAGTTGAAAAATGTAAGCAACAGTGTTATGGAATTTAATTAAATATATGTTTCAATTCAATTCAATTTCAATTAAATACATTTGTAAGGTGAAAAAAATAACTAAGATAAAGACAAATCGAATATACAAATAAATCAATTTAGGTCCAATATACATAAACAATGTAACGTACACCAAATCTAAATTTAGTATAACACTGAACCCTCAGGTTTCATTCAAGAGGGTCAAAGGGAGTAGTAGTAACTGTACATTATTTTCTGTTGATGTGGTGCTACAGCATCACAGACTCTAAAAGTTGGCTTTAATATTCTTTAAGTTCTTTAAAACTATTGGTTTAAAGAAAGTTGTGCCTTTCAAGAATAAGAAAACTCTTTTAGATCTATCACTTGCATATTTAAAACATAAACAGAGGTGGTGATAATAATGATTCAAAATATCATAAAACACTCATAAACAAAATTATCATTCAGGAATAACAACGTTCTTGCTCATAATATGTGAAAATTTCATTTTTAACTGAAATCTTTTATTATAAATATATGTATTTTTTTCTCTTTTAAGTCATCAAGGTGGTAACAATTATGTCAGTGATTATCAATTATTCTAGCTCTATAAATTTGTTTAAAATGGAGTGTTGTTTACATAAAAAATACCAATAATTGAACTCAGAATTACCAAAACAATGTATTTAAAAATATATTATTAAACAAATGTAAGTTAAAGAGACCATCAGCAAATCACTATAAATTTCACAGAGTAACATCTCATAGAGCAGCTGTCTTGATCATAGCTACCTAGAACAATATCAGCAGTTTCTACTAAACAACAATCACTTATGTCTGAACTTAGTAATTGATTTGCTAATGATACTCTTCAAGTCTGTTAGACCTTATGCTGTAGTCTGTCTACAAAGGTCTTCATGTTATTTACACTAATAAAACATTAATCAAGGGCAAAATTTATAGCAGCTACTCTATAAATGAGGTCAAGGCAGGTCAGACTTACATAAGAAGAAGAAAAAAGGTTAGTCTTTGCAGTAAAAAGGAAAATCCTTATTACTATTCTTCCTGCCCCTGAGATTAAGTCTAGTAGTCAAACACTCCAAACTATTTCACAAACACATCTATTCCTATGAAAACTCATTTAACCTCAAGGCACTAAATATTTATAAAATGAAAGCCAAATCCACTGATTTACAAAAATAACCCACTAAAATTTTCCCTTAAAAGATATTATACACTGTAAATAGAGAACGAAAATTTCCAATTTTACCTCCACTATTTTACTAATGAATCTTAGCTTCCACCACTGTTTATTTCAAACACTTAAAAGATAAAGGCTGAGTGTTCTCTATAGGCTAAGCAGTGAAGTAAAGAAAAGAGTTTCTAACTATGGGAAGCTAAAAAATCTAAACAGAATAAGAAAAGCAAAGGCAAAATGTCAGAGAAAGGGTACTATGAAAATGGTAACAGATGATATAAAAGTAAATTTTTCAAACAACTGTTTCAACAAATCTTCAGAAATAGCAATAGCCAGAGTATTAGCATTTGTGCCAATACCTTCAAGTCTCAGTTCCCACAGAATAACACAGGTCCAGCAGACACCTGTATATGCAGTAAAGTGTGTTACAAGAGAGGAACTCTGAGCTTACAGCACTTGAATCTTTTGTGATAGCCAGTAGGTCTGTTAGTCTTTGGCTCAGAGAGAGACATTATACTAGACAGTAAATGATCTTGCTTTGTTCCAAATGGAGACACTATTTCTATATTCCAAAGATGTCTGATATATAAAGATCTTTGAATGATAATGCAAAACAAAGGCATTTGGTATCTCTACTTACAAGGCCAAAAATCTTAAGAGTGATGCCTGGCTTTAAACCCACATCCAAGCCATTAGGATATCCTGTCAGGTCTTATCTTCAAAATAGGTTCACAATCCTACCACTTCTTACCTCCTCTACTGCTAGCAACCTTGTCCCAGTCACCATCATGTTTAATCAGACTTACTACAATAGCCCCCTAATTGATCTCTTGTTTCTTGTTTTGTTTTGTCTTTTTGTTTGTTTTTGAGATAGGGTCTCATTCTACTGCCCAGGATGGAGTGAAGTGATGTGAACACAGCTCACTGCAGCCTTGACCTCCTGGGCTCAAGTGATCTTCCTGCCTCACTCTCCCATGTAGCTGGGATCACAGGTGCATGCCACCACACCCAACTAACCCTTTCTATTTTCTGTAGAGACAGGGTCTCACTATGTTGCCCAGGCTGGTCTCGAACTCTCGGGCTCAAGAGATCCTCCCACCTCGGCCTCTCAAAGTGCTGGAAATAGACATAAGCCACTGCTTCTGGCTGATCTCTCCACTTTTATCCTTAAATTCCTACATGCATCAGTCATAGTAATTCTTTGTTCCCCAAAGCAGGGTCTTGCTCTATCTCCCAGGCTACATTGTAGTAGCATGATCACAGCTCATTGCAGCCTCGTCCTCCTAGACCCAAGGGATCCTCCCACCTGACAGCTTTCCAAGTAGCTGGTACTACAGGCACCTGCCTCCATACCAGGCTAATTGTTTACATTTTTTGTGGACAGAGTTTTACCATGTTGCCCAGGCTGGTTTTGAACTCCTGGGCTCTAGCAAATCACCCACCTCAGCCTCCCAAAGTGCTGAGATTTTTAATCCAGAGTGATCTTTTTAATCTATAAGGGAGACTGTCTTCCTCTTCTTCTCAAAATCGTGCAATGGCTGTCATTTCCCACAGAATAAATTATAAAGCCTCTACACAAAATATTGCCCTATGTTATATCTCTGACCTTACTTCCTATTTCATTCTACTTTAATCACTCTTTTCTTGCTATATTGGTCTCATTCCTCAAATACATTACAGAGGCTCTCACTTGTACACTGGCTGTTCCCTACGCTCTTCCATACATGGCCCTCTGACTCCCTGTGTGCTTCAGGTGCTTGCTCCAATGTTACTTTCTCAATGAGTCCTAATCCTGCCACTCTATTTTAACTACAAACCATACCAACATTTTCTACTTCTTCAAAAATTTCATTCCCCTCATCTGCTCCGTATTTTCTTTTCTCATAGTACTGACCATCATTCACATATTATATAACCTATTTATTTTTCTGTTGTTCATAATCAGTCAATGCCTACTTGAATATATAATCCACAAAAAAAAAGAATCTTTATCTATTCTGTTTATTGCACTGTATCCTCAGTAGCAATAATAATTCCTGGGACATAGTATATAATAAATGGATGAGGAATTGAAGCTCAAAAACCAAAAGCACTTGCCAAGTATCAAAGCTGAAACCTGAACCCAGGCCTATCTTCAAAGCCAATGCTCTTAATCATAAGTCTATGTTGCCTCACCTATTAAATGTAACAGTAACATACATAAGTAAGGGTAGTTACATTTAGTAAAGTCTACAATGATCAAAATCTCCTCATATAAATTTTTCTTTAAAAAAGCCCAGGAATTACACTTCAATAAACACTAAAAATTATAAAAAATCTGCTCATAGGTGTTTTGCATTAAGCAGAATATTTGTATATTTAATCAACTGCTCCAGTTACCTCTTTTTCTGTATATAAACTTCAATATCATCCAATACCTTAGTGTTGAAATCAGCCAAAAGCTATTTTTCAATAACTATACACTTTGAAATGCTTACTAAAAGGAAGAGTAAAGAATTAGTCATTATTTTATTCACTGCCCTATGAATTAGTAGTCACTGCTATAAATCATATCAGTTTTTATTGATCATCTACTATTTGCTACACTCTACATGAAAATGTAGTTCTATCTTTCATATAGATCATTGTAGTAACCTTCCTACTGTTGTTCATTTCAATCAGGTCTTCCCTCCTTCAACCTATGCTAAATAATTCTGCCAGTTAATCTTTCCAAGCCCCAAATATCACAATGACTTCTGTTTGAAATCTTCCAAGGCTTCCCACTCTCTTGAGGAATCTAGATGCCCAATTCCAACACCACCTCTCCAACACACACAAACACACACGCACACGAATATCCTATATACCTTCCCACATTACAATGCCTTCAGATATTCTGTTACCTGTGTTTGAAACATTTTTCACACAAAAGTCCTCCAATTTTTCCATATCCTCCAATTTTCTAATGTTTACATGACAAATCGTACTGATCCTTGAAATGTCTCTCAAGAATCATGTTTCCTGGTTAAGTTTTAAGGGCCCTGTACTTACATATTTCCATCACAGAATTCAGCATTAAGTATTATAATTGCAGGTTACTAGTCTGTGAGCACCTGTAATTATTTCTGACAGAAAGGATTTTAGTAGTATTTAAAATCAAATAAAGTTACGAATACTCTTTTCTCCCTTTTCCATAACATTTATGAGAGATAGAGAGCAAGCTTTGATTCCTACACGCAAGTTCAAATAGTTACCAAAGGACTGACAGGGTCAATCTTCCAACAACATTACCCAAAACACTAATCGAACACTGCTGAAACAGTAAGTTTGTTCAGAATACTATCTCAAAGGGGAGTCAGTAGCATCTTTTTATCTATACTCTGGGTCTTCAGTTCCATTAATGCAAAATCAGCTACTACAAATCAGACAAAAAGTGATCCACTAATCATTTCCTCAATTTTTTTTTACCTTTTAATTCTTTCACTCTTTTACATTTGTTTTCTCCCTTTTATCTCTCTTTTCATCTCTGCACTTTCTTCCCTTCTTTTACCCACCACTGAATTTTCATTCCTTGAATTCTTCTGTTTCTGCTCTTTAAGTGGAAAACATACCTACTTATTTCCTCTATCACCTTTCTCATCACATCACATTTCGAAACTTGTTCCCCCTCCCCTTACGGTCAGCCTCTGATATAAATATCAGTAAGCATGTCTCTAAAGAAAATTATTAAATGGTTAAATATTAACAAATACATAATGATTGATATATGAGAGCTCCATTACATTACTGACTGAACAAATAGTAAATAGAACCCAAAAATATCAATGCCTATGGGAAAAACACAAGATTTTAAAGAAAAATACAAAATGAATTAAAATAAAATAGATTACCTTCCTTCATTGACAAGTTCGATAAAAGCAAGGCCTGCGTTCTTCTGAATAGAATTTTGCCACTCCTATAAAAAAAAAAAAAGCAAAAATAGCTGAAGAAATGTCACTCAGTAGATTCTTTTAAAACAATAATAATGAAAAATATCACCCATATCAATTTCATACCTAACTCTTAAAAGTTATTTTAAACCATATGAATAGGTGATACTGACACTAAACAAGCTAGCAACAATTTGATTCTATGTAAATTAAACTAGCCTATCTATATTTATCTTGCCCTTTTCATTCTATAACACGATATACTAATTTATCTGAAATAGCTGGGAGTTGGGAAAGAAGGTAACAAAGAAAATCAAGGACAAATAGATATTTTTGTTTTGGCTTTGTTTTTTGATTTTTTAAAAATATGTATTATCCAAACTGAAGAGAAGAAACAATTAAATAGTTCAATAACCCTAATAAAAACAGCATAGTTCACCATAAAAATTGACGACTAGTAATTGAAAATGAGATTAGAAAAATCAGTGAATTGAGCTAAACCAGTTTTGAGTTAGAAAACTATAATTCATTACTCTATGAATTAGTAATATCTGGTATAAATCTACTAACTATATTCTTGATCCATTTGAAATGTATCCATTAAATTTTATCCACTAAAAAGCAATCCATTAAAAAGCCTAGGAATGAAATCAATCAATAGAGTGTGTACAAATGAATATTTTAATCCTTATAACAAAATACATATATAATAAGCATTAATACAATAAGAAAAGGCCTACATGAATTGAAATATAACTAGATTTGAAAAATGCTAGTAAATCCACTTGTGTATGTGTGCATATGTGTGCGTGTGTGTATGTGTGCCTACATAAACACACACACAGAGATTTGTTTTTAAAGAACTAGAAATACATACATAAGCTTCCTATTTCTTAATATTTAAGGAACTCTTTGTATTCTGACTACGTAATATCTCTCAACTGATCTTTCTTTGTTCTTTCATAAAACCCAAATCAAAAGGCCATGTCTGGCTACTTATCACTGCTCACCAGAAACCATATTCATATTTTCTGAGTATAATAACTCTAAGACTTTCAAATTCCAGGCAATTTCACCCTAATGGCTATTCTGTTCCACTCCACATTCTTCTTTTTCAGTCTCATCCTTTCTCTTCTACTTTCTCTTTTCTATGTCCACTTTTGTACTAACTCCCTTTGTGTTTTGAAAAACTCAAGGTGGTTCTTGAGACTAAAACAATCACACGACATGATTTGTCAAAGAATTATATTTTATGAATAGTGTTAGCATAACTGTGCTAAGAGAACATATACAGTAGAATAAAAATTAAATAGAAAATCAGTAAGACATTGGAGGATAGTCACTGTCTAGAACCAGAAGAGAAGAAAAGGTAATGTATTCTTGAGGAATGAACAAGAAACAAAGTCATAAACTCCATGTTCTTATTGTGATACTAACAAAATATATCCTTAGGCAGATCATGCTACATCTGCAGGTCTTAGATATTCTCTTCTAAAAGTTTATTCTAGGTATAATTTTTATTACTCTAAAATGTACTAACATTTAGAAATTCATGACTTATAATTGTACAATACATACTCTCTGAAAATTCATACAGAATTCATATTTTACCGAAACTGTAAAACAGATATTAATTTTTTCCAATGAGGAAAAACAAATCTATATAAAAAAGAAATATGAATCTAATTTAAAACCATTTTCTTTCCATCAAAATAAAATGAAGACAAGTTGTCCAAAGGGAAGCAATCAAATTCCACAAGACCATTTTCTTGAGAGAAGGGCAAGTGCCACAACTTCCTCTCTTTTCAAAAGGTAGGAGAATGATTGAAAAAAGCAGAAACCTCCAATTTTTTTTTTTATTTTGGTACAGAGGGTCCCACATCTAACTTCCCAAGCACAGCACAGAGAGATAATAAGACTCAAAGACTTACCCTAAATCTAGTAATGCACAAGAAAAGTAGAACAGAAACAAATTTAAAGAGAGATAGACCTCAACTAGGAAGATTCAAAAAATTATCACAAAAGGATGCAGAAGCAGCTTAGGATTTAAGAAGATGAAGAGAACGTAACTGTGACCCTTGTGGATAGGCAACAAGTGATCAGCAAGAAGTGTGATGCCTCAAGAGATGCCACAGCCAAACAACACAAGCATGTGTTCACTCCTCAGCTCTTACACCTAACATAACATTCTTGGAAACCCAACTAGAAATTTAACATAATACAAGAATAGGAAGGAAGGTGGGACCTCAAGTTGAGTGAGTTTTCATTTACATCATTTAACTTACAGAAAATTTCAAAATAGAAACTTAAAGAAGAAAATGAAAAAAAATTACTTTTCTTGCCAGAAAAAAAGAAGCCAGTAATTACAAAGGAACTAAAATTCTATACATAAATCTTTAGTCATTTTACTTTTTAAGTATCCACTGTCAGGAAAAAAGTCAAGAATGTGCCCTCTCACCACTATCTTTCAACATCATTCTGGAAGTCTTGGCTAATGCAGTAAGACAAAAAAAGGATAAAAATTGAGAAAGAAGAAATAAAACTGTCTTTGTTGATGACATGATCATCTATATAGAAAATCTTAAATAATCTACAAAAAAATCCTGGAATAAGCAATAAATAGCAAGGTTGCAGGATACAAGGTTAATATACAAAGTCAACCACTTTCCTATCTATCAGTAATAACAAGTCACAGACTGGGATAAAATCATTTGTAATGGACATCCGATAAAGAATTGTTCTGCAAAATATACAAAGAACTCTTATAAGTCAACAAAAACAGCAAGATGACCGAATAGGAACAGCTCCAGTCTCCAACTCCCAGTACGAGCGACACAGAAGACCGGTGATTTCTGCATTTTCAACTGAGGTACTGGGGTCATCTCACTAGGGAGTGCCGGACAATCGGTGCTGGTCAGCTGCTACTGCCCGAGCAGCGAGAGCTGAAGCAGGGCGAGGCATCGCCTCACCTGGGAAGTGCAAGGGGGAAGGGAATCCCTTTTCCCAGCCAGGGGAACTGAGACACACAACACCTGGAAAATCCGGTAACTCCCACCCCAATACTGCGCTTTAAGCAAACGGGCACACCAGGAGATTATATCCCACACCTGGCCAGGAAGGTCCCATTGCCACAGAGCCTCCCTCATTGCTAGCACAGCAGTCTGCAATCTAACAGCACGGCAGCAGCGAGGCTGGGGAAGGGGCGCCCGCCATTGCTGAGGCTTAAGTAGGTAAACAAAGCCGCTGGGAAGCTCAAACTGAGTGGAGCTCACAGCAGCTCAAGGAAACCTGCCTGTCTCTGTAGACTCCACCTCTGGGGACAGGGCACAGCTAAACAACAACAACAAAAAAAGCAGCAGAAATCTCTGCAGATGCAAACGACTCTGTCTGACAGCTTTGAAGAGAGCAGTGGATCTCCCAACATGGAGGTTGAGAACTGAGAAGGGACAGACTGCGTGCTCAAGTGGGTCCCTCACCCCTGAGTAGCCTAACTGGGAGACATCCCCCACTAGGGACAGTCTGACACCCCACACCACACAGGGTGGAGTACACCCCTGAGAGGACGCTTCCAAAGGAAGAATCAGACAGGTACACTCGCTGTTCAGCAATATTCTATCTTCTGCAACCTCTGCTGCTGATACCCAGGCAAACAGGGTCTGGAGTGGACCTCAAGCAATCTCCAACAGACCTGCAGCTCAGGGTCCTGACTGTTAGAAGGAAAACTATCAAACAGGAAGGACACCTATACCAAAACCCCATCAGTACGTCACCATCATCAAAGACCAGAGGCAGATAAAACCACAAAGATGGGGAAGAAGCAGGGCAGAAAAGCTGGAAATTCAAAAAATAAGAGCGCATCTCCCCCTGCAAAGGAGCGCAGTCCATCGGCAGCAACGGATCAAAGCTGGTCAGAGAATGACTTTGACGAGATGAGAGAAGAAGTCCATCAAACTTCTCAGAGCTAAAGGAGGAATTACGTACCCAGCGCAAAGAAACTAAAAATCTTGAAAAAAGAGTGGAAGAATTGACAGCTAGACTAATTAATGCAGAGAAGGTCATAAACGAAATGACAGAGATGAAAACCATGACATGAGAAATACATGACAAATCCATAAGCTTCAGTAACCGACTCGATCAACTGGAAGAAAGAGTATCAGCGATTGACGATCAAATGAATGAAACAAAGCGAGAAGAGAAACCAAAAGAAAAAAGAAGAAAAAGAAATGAACAAAGCCTGCAAGAAGTATGGGATTATGTAAAAAGGCCAAATCTACGTCTGATTGGGGTGCCTGAAAGGGAGGGGGAAAATGGAACCAAGTTGGAAAACACTCTTCAGGATATCATCCAGGAGAACTTCCCCAACCTAGTAGGGCAGGCCAACATTCAAATTGAAGAAATACAGAGAACGCCACAAAGATACTCCTCCAGAAGAGCAACTCCAAGACACATAATTGCCAGATTCACCAAAGTTGAAATGAAGGAAAAAATCTTAAGGGCAGCCAGAGAGAAAGGTCGGGTTACCCACAAAGGGAAGCCCATCAGACTAACAGCAGATCTCTCGGCAGAAACTCTCCAAGCCAGAAGAGAGTGGGGGCCAATATTCAACATTCTTAGAGAAAAGAATTTTCAACCGAGAATTTCATATCCAGCCAAACTAAGTTTCATAAGTGAAGGAGAAATAAAATCCTTTACAGATAAGCAAATGCTTAGAGATTTTGTCACCACCAGGCCTGCCTTACAAGAGACCCTGAAGGAAGCCCTAAACATGGAAAGGAACAACCAGTACCAGTCATTGCAAAAACATGCCAAAATGTAAAGACCATCGAGGCTAGGAAGAAACTGCACCAAATAACGAGCAAAATAACCAGTTAATATCATAATGGCAGGATCAAGTTCACACATAGCAATATTAACCTTAAATGTAAATGAACTAAATGCTCCAATTAAAAGACACAGACTGGCAAACTGGATAAAGAGTCAAGACCCATCAGTCTGTTGTATTCAGGAGACCCATCTCACATGCAGAGACATACATAGGCTCAAAATAAAGGGATGGAGGAAGATCTAACAAGCAAATGGAGAACAAAAAAAAGCAGGGGTTGCAATCCTAGTCTCTCATAAAACAGACTTTAAACCATCAAAGATCAAAAGAGACAAAGAAGGCCATTACATAATGGTAAAGGGATCAATTCAACAGGAAGAGCTAACTCTCCTAAATATATATGCACCCAATAGAGGAGCACCCAGATTCATAAAGCAAGTCCTTAGAGACTTACAAAGAGACTTAGACTCCCATACAATAATAATGGGAGACTTCAACACTCCACTGTCAACATTAGACAGATCAACGAGACAGAAAGTTAACAAGGATATCCAGGAATTGAACTCATCTCTGCACCAAGCGGACCTAATAGACATCTATAGAACTCTCCACCCCAAATCAACAGAATATACATTCTTCTCAGCACCACATAGCACTTATTCCAATATTGACCACATAGTTGGAAGTAAAGCACTCCTCAGCAAATGTACAAGAACAGAAATTATAACAAACTGTCTCTCAGACCACAGTGCAATCAAACTAGAACTCAGGACTAAGAAACTCAATCAGGCCGGGCGCGGTGGCTCAAGCCTGTAATCCCAGCACTTTCGGAGGCCGAGACGGGCGGATCACGAGGTCAGGAGATCGAGACCATCCTGGCTAATACGGTGAAACCCTGTCTCTACTTAAAAATACAAAAACTAGCCGGGCGACGAGGCGGGCGCCTGTAGTCCCAGCTACTCGGGAGGCTGAGGCAGGAGAATGGCATAAACCCGGGAGGCGGAGCTTGCAGTGAGCTGAGATCCGGCCACTGCACTCCAGCCTGGGTGGCAGAGCAAGACTCCGTCTCAAAAAAAAAAAAAAGAAAAAAAAAAAAAAGAAACTCAATCAAAACCGCTCAACTACATGGAAACTGAACAACCTGCTCCTGAATGACTACTGGGTACATAACAAAATGAAGGCAGAAATAAAGATGTTCTTTGAAACCAATGAGAACAAAGATACAACATACCAGAATCTCTGGGACACATTTAAAGCAGTGTGTAGAGGGAAATTTATAGCACTAAATGCCCACAAGAGAAAGCTGGAAAGATATAAAATTGACACTCTAACATCACAATTAAAAGAACTAGAGAGGCAAGAGCAAACACATTCAAAAGCTAGCAGAAGGCAAGAAATAACTAAGATCAGAGCAGAACTGAAGGAGATAGAGACACAAAAAACCCTCCAAAAAATCAATGAATCCAGGAGTTGGTTTTTTGAAAAGATCAACAAAATTGACAGACCGCTAGCAAGACTAATAAAGAAGAAAAGAGAGAAGAATCAAATAGATGCAATAAAAAATGATGAAGGGGATATCACCACCGACCCCACAGAAACACAAACTACCATCAGAGAATACTATAAACACCTCTATGCAAATCAACTAGAAAATCTAGAAGAAATGGATAATTTCCTGGACACTTACACTCTTCCAAGACTAAACCAGGAAGAAGTTGAATCCCTAAATAGACCAATAGCAGGCTCTGAAATTGAGGCAATAATTAATAGCCTACCAACTAAAAAAAGTCCAGGACCAGATGGATTCACAGCTGAATTCTACCAGAGGTACAAGGAGGAGCTGGTACCACTCCTTCTGAAACTATTCCAATCAATAGAAAAAGAGGGAATACTCCCTAACTCATTTTATGAGGCCAACATAATCCTGATACCAAAGCCTGGCAGAGACACAACAAAAAAAGAGAATTTCAGACCAATATCCCTGATGAACATCGATGCAAAAATCCTCAATAAAATACTGGCAAACCGGATTCAGCAGCATATCAAAAAGCTTATCCACCATGATCAAGTGGGCTTCATCCCTGGGATGCAAGGCTGGTTCAACATTCGCAAATCAATAAACGTAATCCAGCATATAAACAGAACCAAAGACAGGAACCACATGATTATCTCAATAGATGCAGAAAAGGCTTTTGACAAAATTCAACAGCCCTTCATGCTAAAAACGCTCAATAAATTTGGTATTGATGGAACGTACCTCAAAATAATAAGAGCTATTTATGACAAACCCACAGCCAATATCATACTGAATGGGCAAAAACTGGAAAAATTCCCTTTGAAATCTGGCACAAGACAGGGATGCCCTCTCTCACCGCTCCTATTCAACATAGTGTTGGAAGTACTGGCTAGGGCATTCAGGCAAGAGAGAGAAATCAAGGGTATTCAGTTAGGAAAAGAAGAAGTCAAATTGTCCCTGTTTGCAGATGACATGATTGTATATTTAGAAAACCCCATTGTCTCAGCCCAAAATCTCCTTAAGCTGATAAGCAACTTCAGCAAAGTCTCAGGATACAAAATTAATGTGCCAAAATCACAAGTATTCTTTTTTTTTTTTTTTTTTTTTGAGACGGAGTCTTGCTCTGTCACCCAGGCTGGAGTGCTGTGGCCGGATCTCAGCTCACTGCAAGCTCCGCCTCCCGGGTTCACGCCATTCTCCTGCCTCAGCCTCCCGAGTAGCTGGGACTACAGGCGCCGCCACCTCGCCCGGCTAGTTTTTTTTTTGTAGTTTTTAGTAGAGACGGGGTTTCACAGTGTTAGCCAGGATGGTCTCGATCTCCTGACCTCGTGATCCGCCCGCCTCGGCCTCCCAAAGTGCTGGGACTACAGGCTTGAGCCACCGCGCCCGGCACCAGTAACAGACAAACAGAGAGCCAAATCATGAATGAACTTCCATTCACAATTGCTTCAAAGAGAATAAAATACCTAGGAATCCAACTTACAAGGGATGTAAAGGACCTCTTCAAGGAGAACTACAAACCACCGCTCCGTGAAATCAAAGAGGACACAAACAAATGGAAGAACATACCATGCTCATGGATAGGAAGAATCAGTATCATGAAAATGGCCATACTGCCCAAGGTTATTTATAGATTCAATGCCATCCCCATCAAGCTACCAATGACTTTCTTCACAGAATTGGAAAAAACTGTTTTAAAGTTCATATGGAACCAAGAAAGAGCCCGCATTGCCAAGATAATCCTAAGTCAAAAGAACAAAGCTGGAGGCATCACGCTACCTGACTTCAAACTATACTACAAGGCTACAGTAACCAAAACAGCATGGTACTGGTACCAAAACAGAGATATAGACCAATGGAACAGAACAGAGTCCTCAGAAATAATACCACACATCTACAGCCATCTGATCTTTGACAAACCTGAGAGAAACAAGAAATGGGGAAAGGATTCCCTATTTAATAAATGGTTCTGGGAAAATTGGCTAGCCATAAGTAGAAAGCTGAAACTGGATCCTTTCCTTACTCCTTATACGAAAATTAATTCAAGATGGATTAGAGACTTAAATGTTAGACCTAATACCATAAAAACCCTAGAAGAAAACCTAGTTAGTATCATTCAGGACATAGGCATGGGCAAGGACTTCATGTCTAAAACACCAAAAGCAACAGCAGCAAAAGCCAGAACTGACAAATGGGATCTCATTAAACTAAAGAGCTTCTGCACAGCAAAAGAAACTACCATCAGAGTGAACAGGCAACCTACAGAATGGGAGAAAATTCTTGCAATCTACTCATCTGACAAAGGGCTGATATCCAGAATCTACAAAGAACTCAAACAAATTTACAAGAAAAAAACAAACAACCCCATCAAAAAGTGGGCAAAGGATATGAACAGACATTTCTCAAAAGAAGACTTTCATACAGCCAACAGACACATGAAAAAATGCTCATCATCACTGGCCATCAGAGAAATGCAAATCAAAACCACAATGAGATACCATCTCACACCAGTTAGAATGGCAATCATTAAAAAGTCAGGAAACAACAGGTGCTGGAGAGGATGTGGAGAAATAGGAACACTTTTACACTGTTGGTGGGATTGTAAACTAGTTCAACCATTATGGAAAACAGTATGGCGATTCCTCAAGGATCTAGAACTAGATGTACCATATGACCCAGCCATCCCACTACTGGGTATATACCCAAAGGATTATAAATCCTGCTGCTATAAAGACACATGCACACGTATGTTTATTGTGGCACTATTCACAATAGCAAAGACTTGGAATCAACCCAAATGTCCATCTGTGACAGACTGGATTAAGAAAATGTGGCACATATACACCATGGAATACTATGCAGCCATAAAAAAGGATGAGTTTGCATCCTTTGTAGGGACATGGATGCAGCTGGAAACCATCATTCTTAGCAAATTATCACAAGAACAGAAAACCAAACACCGCATGTTCTCACTCATAGGTGGGAACTGAACAATGAGATCACTTGGACTCGGGAAGGGGAACATCACACACTGGGGCCTATCATGGGGGGGGGGAGGAGGGATTGCATTGGGAGTTATACCTGATATAAATGACGAATTGTTGGGTGCTGACGAGTTGATGGGTGCAGCACACCATCGTGGCACAAGTATACATATGTAACAAACCTGCACGTTATGCACATGTACCCTAGAACTTAAAGTATAATAATAATAATTTTTTTAAAAAGTTTACATCAAAAAAAAAGAATGTATGAACATAAAGGAAAAGACTGAAAATTGCACTGATAAATTTGAGTTTAAAAAAAAAAAGTCAACAAAAACAAACAATAACATTAAACAATGGGTCAAAACTTTGACACTTTGACACCAAGGAAGATATACAAATGGCAAATAAGCATATGAAAGATTCTCCACTTGTCATCGGGGAAAGGGCTAGATACCATTAGACACCTGTTAGAATGGCCAAAATCCAGTACACTGACATCACCTAATGCAAGGATGTGGTACAAGAATAAATGAAATCTCAGTCTTTGCTGGTGGGAATCCAAAATAATACAGTCTCATTGAAAGACAGTTTGGTGGTTCCTAACAAAACTAAATCTACTCTTACCATAAGATCCAGCAATTTCACTTTTTAGTGTTTAACCAAGGGAGTTGAAAACTTATGACCACTTAGAAATTTGTACATGGAGATTTATAGCAGCTTTATTCATAAATGCCAAAACTTAGAAGCAAACAAAATGTCATTCAGAAGGTGAATGGATAAATAAATTGTGGTACAACCAGACAATGGAATATTATTCAGTGCTTAAAAAAAAAAAAAAAAAAGAGCTTTCAAGCCATGAAAGGACATTACTAAGAGAAAGAAACTAATATGAAAAAGTTACATACTGTATGATTCCTACTATATGACATTTTGGAAAAGGTAAAACTATGGAGAAATGTAAAAAGATCCGTGTTTACAGGGGTTAGTGGGAATGGAGGGGAGCACAAAGGATTTTTAGGGCAGTAAAACTACTTTGTATGAAACTATGATGATGAAGACACACCATTATGCATTTGTCTAAACTCACAGAATGCAGACCACCACAGTGAACCCTAATGTAAACTATGGACTTTGAATGATAATATGTCAATGTAGGTTCATTGATTATAACACACACACCAGTCTGGTGAAGAATGTTGACAAGAGAGAAGGCTATGTGTGTGTAGGGGAAAGAGGAATGTGGGAAATCTCTAACTTTTGCTCAATTTTGCTGTGAACCTAAAACTGCTCTAAAAAGTAAAGTCTTTTAAAAATTAGTAATAAAAAAGTATTTACTAGTACTATTTTTCTCAAATCCATTTGGTCTGATCCAAAATTGCAATGGGAAAGGATTTTTGTTACATAATTCAGACAAAACTCAAAACTACACACGGATGAAATAGGTAACAGCAGAAAGACTCATACATTAAGTAGGCAGGTAAAGGGTAAACATCATTTAGATTTTCTTTTCATCATATACAGAAACTTTCACTTATATTGTCAAATCAGAAATTGTGCCATTTAGATTTCACAAAGATTTTACGTAGTATTATTGAGGTTAGACTGAAAACAAGTTAAAGTTAGTATAACTATCAAAACTTAACCACACTAAAAATTTAGAACCTAAACTTATCTTGGTGTATCACATGAAATATTTCTTTTCAGTTAAAAACAAATTAGATATGAAGGTACATATATAATTGAAGAAGTTCAGTGTTTTATGGAGGCTCACAAACTCAAATTTATTACTAGTAATATATTATGCTTCTGGTTTTCTTGAAGATCATCTATAAGCCCATATTTGTTAACCTTCAGCAATTACTACATACTAACCTGAAATAAAATGTTCTCATTAATTTTTAAAAATTGGCTAACATTAGGAATAAAATGAAAATACAAATCTTACACTTTTGGTTATTGTTAAAAATTATCACAAATCTCAGGAATATCTTTATGTTTTCATTTCTCTATAATACAGTCCTAATTACTAAATATTACCATTTAATAAAATACCAAATGCCAGATACACAAATGCATACTAAAAAGAATAACCTGTATAAAAAGAATCTGAAGCCCATGAGAATATTTTTTCAATTTGTTTATAATCCAGGTGTTAGTCAAAGCCAACCAGTTTTCTCCATAATAAAACATTCTCTACAGTTACTCACAGAAGTTGCCAAAACTAAAAAGAATATTCATGAACTATGCTATCCTAAACCATTTTTCTCCACTTCAGAAACAATCATCAAGCAAGGTGTTAGTCTAAACAATTTCATAAACCACAGTTCAATATAACCCTTAGTGAGTTTTAATAGTTAAAAGAAAAGCTTAATGGTCATCATCTTTCATGATCATTTCAATATTTCATCACAGTACTTACAATTATATAGTGATGCAAAATGCATAGTACATTTAAAGGTCTTGGTTATCCTTTTCCCAGAGGTACTGATGAAAAACACGTTAAAAGCCTCAAATCCAACCACTAATGCAACTAAGTAATTTCAAAACACATTTCAGCACTTTGGAGAGGAAGAACTCAAAACAAAACAACAGAGTCAATAATTTCATACCTGTTCCTAAGCTGTATTTAATTGACTATCACTTCCTAAGGCCGTAATTGTTGACTAGTCAATTTTTACTAAAATACACTCTTAGCTTACTGATGCTTTTAAGTCACACAACAAAAACAATGAAGATAATACATATTAGTGAAATCTACTACATAGATCTCCACCAAATGTCAAAACTGTATTCTTGGTGGTAAAAGCTAGTTAGGGGGACAAAAGACTTCATTAACCTAACATTGTCTATTCTTCCCTATCCTCAACAAATAAATATAGAGAAAAAGATAGCAATTAATGTGCAATGCATTCATTTAAATTATTGTAATAAAATTCTCATTTCTTTAGACATGATCCTGAGTTTTCTATAAATTCAATAATCTCCTAGAACATATTTTAGTAACGAACACACTAAATAAATTTATCTCGATTTTAAAAGTAATTCCCAAATATTAGTATGTTCTAAAGCAGAAAAAATCAGGTCACAGATTTAAAAGATTACATATAATCTACACTGCTATCATTTTATTTTGTCAAGCAATTAATTCTGAATAATGTTAAATGCAGTAGCAATTGATTCTGGCAGGCAGATCTTTAACATTACTTTTAGTATCAAAAAAAATTTTTTGGCCAGGCATGGTAGCTCACGCCTGTAATCCCAGCACTTTGGGAAGCCAAGGTGGGCGGACCACAAGGTCAGGAGTTCAAGACAAACCTGGCACATATGGTGAAACCCCATCTCTACTTAAAAACACAAAAATTAGCTGGGCATGGTGGTGCACGCCTGTAATCACAGCTACTCAGGAGGCTGAGGCATAAGAATCACTTGAACCTGGGAGACAGAGGTTGCAGTGAGCCAAGATCACACCACTGCACTACAGTCTGGGCAACAGAACGTGACTCTGTCTCAAAAAAAATTTTTTTTTCTTTTAAGAAAGGTAGATAATGAGTGACTTCAGGTTAAACATAGTAAATGTGAAAATAAAGAGGAAGCAACAGTATATGCGATACATCAAGAAATTTGTTTTACAACCTGGAAACACATGAGTTAGTAGTAATAAACGCGTTTAGAGAACCAAAGAAAACAAACCTCTACACAACAAAGTAGAAGAATCAACGTGAGAAAGGAAATCAATGCTTGTCACAAAACTCCAGAAAAGCTAGGAATTGAAGGCACTGAGTATATACGAAGGTGGCTGAGGCTAAGAGCTGTAAGTTGGTATAAAAAAAAGTTAGAACCCAAATCTTCTTCCTATGCCGTGTAGCCATCCTACCATGGTAAACATTGGAAGATAATTTTCCAGAAAAGTTATAATTAAGGAAATTATTTTAAAAAGCTATAATGAAAAAGACAAGATAAATTGAAAGTATACATACTGGACTATGACACTCTGAGTGATATCTGAAAACTTTTCTGAGAAAACTGAGAAGCTAGAATAAAAGGTAAGGCTCTACGAATGACAAAGGGAACTCATGCATCACTGGTGGACAACTCATACCTAGACATACAGATTTTCTCTGTGTTATGTTTAGGAATGAGCAAATTGCCAAAATTAACTAGACATTTGAGGAAACCCTCTTCTGTGATGACAGACACCAAAGCAAACAAGCAGGGGAGAAAAAAAAACTCACAGAAAACAGACAATATTGTTAAGAGGATGAAGAAAAGAAAATTAAAGTACAATTAAATGTCATAGGAAAATTTTTTTTAATTTCATCTAAAATAACAAGATAGAGATTTTGTTTTATCAAGCGCTATCTCTTTTTTCTTTTCTTTTCTCTGAGACAGAGTCTCACTCTGTCACCCAGGCTGGAGTGCAGAGGCGCGATCTCGGCACACTGCAACCTCTGCCTCCGGGTTCAAGCGATTCTCCTGCCTCAGCTTCCCAAGTAGCTGGGACTACAGGTGGGCATCACCATGCCCAGCTAATTTTTTCATTGTAATTATTTTTAGTAGAGATGGGTTTTCACCGTGCTGGGCAGGCTGGTCTCTAACTCCTGACCTCAGGTGATTCACCCGCCTCGGCCTCCCAAACTGCTGGGATTACAGGAGTGAGCCACCATGCCCGGCAAATCAAATGCTATTTCTATGCCCTGTTATCAATCAGGATTCTTCAGAGAAACAGAACGAATGGGGGGAGAGAGAGACAGAGAGAGAGAAACAGAGAGAGAGACAGAGAGAAGAGAGAAGAGAAGAGAAGAGAAGAGAAGAGAAGAGAAGAGATTTATTACAAGGAATTGACTCACACAATTACATTGGCTATCTACAGGATGAGTCAGCAAGACCAACGGCACAGTGTGAAGGCCTCTAGACTCAGGAAGAGACAAATTTGAAACCAAAAGTGAGAAAAAGTCAAAGTCATAGTTAGAAGCAGTTAGGAAGAAGAAATTCTCTCTATTGGGGGAAAGAGTCAGCCTTTTTGTTTTATTCAGGCATTCAGCTGATCGGATAATGCCCAACACTAACAGGGAGGGCAATCTTTTTTACTTAGTCTACCAATTTAAACATTAATTTCATCCACAAAAGACTCTCACAGATATACCCAGAATAACATTTAACCAAATGTCTAAACAGCCTGTGACCCAAATGACACACAAATTAACTATCACAAGTCCACTCCTATCAACTTGGCACTCATATACATCTACTTAAACCATACTTCATCATCAAATGAAGATTAATAACAAGGTCATAATTCCACCTCACATGATACAACTATTCTGCATACCACCAAAACCATTCTAAACCTGTGACAGTCAATTTTATGTGTTAACTTGACTGGACTAACAAATGCCCAGGGAACTGATAAAACATGATTTCTGGTTGTGTCTGTGAGGTTGTTCCACAACAGATGAGCATCTGAAGTGGTAAAGAAGATCTAACTTCACCGGTGTGAGTGAGCATTAATCACCCAATTTGTTGAGGGCCCGAATAAAACGAAACGGCAGAGGAAGTGGGAGTTCACCTGCTTCTGTTGGGGAAGACATCCTCTTCACTTGCCCTCACATTAGCACTCCAGGTTCTCAGGACTTCAGACTCAGGCTGGGACTGAACACCACTGGTTTTCCTGGGCCTTTAAGTTTTGGACAGCAGATCATGAGACCGCTCAGCCTCCATAATTGTATGAGCCAATCCTTCATAATAAATCTCTTTGTCTATATCTATATATATTCTATTGGTTCTATTTATCGGGAGAACCCTAATATAAACCCATTCCCCACCTTAGGTGATATATACACTTCCCCCAATATCCCATAATTTACATATTTACATACTATGATGTACAGTTAACAATACTTAAATACTATGATGTTGATACTATAAATTCAGTACATCTTAAGTTTCATGGTGAGGGATTAAGAGGAAAGAAAACAAAGATTTTATATATATATAGAATATATGTATATATACACATATATATACACACTCACACAAACACATATATACACACAAAATAAGGAAATGTAACAATTACATTTGTTTTGTAATTGGTCACGTGATCACAGTTGGTATCTACAACGACCTTTTTTTCACTGCCTATTCTATATTCCCTTTGTCTTCAGCAAGCACCTCAGCTGGTCCTGGTACTGTACCTAATAGGGTGACTCAAAGCTTCATTCCCGAAGGGTATGGGCTGCTTTAGTAGTCCTACCTGGATTGTATTACCAGCGTTCCTCAACTTAATCACACAGTATGGTGATACTAAGATAAGCACTGAGGAACTTCTTGTACTACACACATATTCTTCCTTACTTTTATTGTGGTATAGTTCAATTTCCCCACAGTAGTCAGGATCAATCACTACTCTTAGCATGATAACTCCATTTTTGCCTGAGGATTCAGAGGCATGAGGAGCCCAAAGTGGCTGGGAAGCAATCTTAACTTCCAGTTCAATGGAATCATTGTTGTGCCTCCTGGTGGAAGCACTTCTCCCTTTGGAATGAAGACCTCTAGGCCAGCAAAGTGTAAGATCACAGGAACAGGAAGCAAAAATTTTGCTATTGGGTCACTAGAGGTAATAACAAGTGGTATCATTCCCATTTCCACCTGTTGATTCCTGAACCAATGAATCCTACCTATGGGGAGAAACAGCACCATATACTGGATGCTGATTCAGTACACATATATCCTGGTAAAACCTTGTCCCAACCATAGAAGGTATTGCCACCTACATTCAGTTCTATCAAGCCAGCTGCTTGAGGATGGTGGTGAACATAGCAAGGCCAGTGAATTCCACCAGCATTCATTTGCTGTGAAATAGATTTCTTAATCAGAAGCAATGCTAAGCAATACAATGAAGGCTGACAAAGCATTCTGTGAATCCACAGATGGTAGTTTGGGCAGAAGTACGGCATGCAGGGAAAACAAATCTGTATTCAGAGTGAGTGTCTATTCTAATAAGAACAAAATGCTGCCCCTTCTATGATGGAAGGGGTCAAATGTAATCAACTTGCTACCAGGTAACAGGTTGATCATCCTAGGGAATGGTGCCTTATCAGGGACTTACTGTTGGTCTCCACTGCCAGCAGATTTGACACTCAGCAGTGGCCACAGCCAGGTTGGCTTGCTGAGTGGAAGTTCAGGTTACTGAGCTCTTGGATAACATTCATCCCTGCCACCATGACCACCTTGTTCATGAGCTCACTGGGCACTGATGGGTGGCTGGGGAAAATGGCTGACTGGTATCCACAGAACAGGTCTTCCCAGCCACTTTATTATTAAAATTAGCCTCTGTTGAAGTCACCCTTCTTCAGTGAGCATTCATACAGGACACAAATACACAGTATTCACATTTTTCTCCCATTCACAGACATCTATACACATACCTCTTCCTACAAATTTTTTGGTCAACAATTTTCTACTCATGTCCCTTCCAAGTCTCTGACCATCCAGACAAACCAATGGCTATAGCCCATGAATTAATAAATAATCACATTTATCCTTCCGAAAAAAGTAAACAATCAGGTACACTCCTCAAAGTTCTGTCCACTGAGAAGGTTCTCCTTCACTATAGTCCATCAGAGATGTCCCAGAAAGGGGCTGTAGTGCTGCAGCTGTTCACTTTCAGGTGGTGCCCACATATTGTCAGAACAATCTATACACCAGGCCCAAGTCTTCTCCTCTGGCAACTGATCACAGCACTCACCAGGCTGGCCAAGAGACGGCAGTGTAGCAGAACTGAGGACCATTGGATATTTAGGCCACTTCATGCAACTTTCTTGTGTTTTCAAGCATTGCTTGGGCCTGATCACATGTGTGTCACTTCGATTTGACAACAGAGTGCTTCTGTGCATGCACAACTTGATGGCTTAGTGGGACAGATAACATTCAGTTCATAATAAGCAGCTCAGTCAATTGCTAACTTGGTGGCCCAGGGTTAACTGTTCAGTCTCTACGAAAACTTAGTGACAGACCAAGAGTTGCTTCTTAAAAGGAGAATATTTGTCTGGGAAGGATGGCAGGGTCTTGCTCCAAAATCCTATGGGTTTGCATTGCAATTTACCTAAAGGGGCCTGCTAAAGACTCCAAACAGCATCCCCATCTGCCACTGAAACTTCAAGCACCATTAGATCTCCTGGAGTCTACGGCTTGCACAGCAGCCTAAGCCTATTACAGAGCCTTCTCTTGTTCTGAGTTCTACTCAGAACTATCAGCTTTTCAGGCAACTCGGAAAATGGGAGAGTAACATACCCAAATGAGGAATATGTTGCTTCTAAAATCCATAGAGTCTATAGCCATACCACCCTGAAAATGCTCAATCCTGTCTAAAATCCGTGAACAGTCACTAGCGTGTACCTTTCAGTTGTAGGAGGGGCCAGATACAACTTATTTTTCACCTAAGAAGGGATTATCTTGACATGTTCCACAATACTGGAACCCTAGAAATTTCACTGAGGTGAATTTAGCTTCCAACTTCTGACATGCAAATACCTTACCAAAAAGTCTGGTAGTTACTACTTCTTGCTAAGTGGAACCAGCATAATGTCATCAATGTAATGGACCACTGTGATTTCTCTGTGGCAGTGAAAAGTGATAAAGATCCATACAAACTAAATTATGACATACAGCTAGAAAGCCAGATACTCCTAACATCAGGCAGTTAAGGGACACTGCTAGTCTTGCTAGATGAAAGAAAACTGCTTCTGGTGGTCCTTATTGACAAGTACGGAGAAAAAAAAAGGCATTTGTCCAGTCTATTAGGTGCCAGGGAATGTGTTAATTTGCTGAAGCACTGAAACCACATGTGGTACAGCAGCAATACTTGGAGTTACCACCTGGTTATGCTTATAATAATCCACTGTCATTCTCAAAGATTCATGTGTCTTCTGCATAGGCCAAATAGGCAAGTGAGATGAATATATGCTGGAAATTACCACACCTGTGTCAAATCCTTGATGGAGGAAAATCCTTCCAGAAATACAGTATTGCTTTTGGCTTACAATTTTCTTAGGTAGAGGCAGTTCCAGTGGCTTCCACCTGGGGCCTTTCCCATCATAATAACCCTCACTCCATAGGTCAGGAAACCAATGTGGAGACACTGCCAGTTTCTGAGTATGTCTATTCCAACTATGCATTCCAGAATTTGGGAAATAATGACAAGATGAATTCGAAGGCTCCCTAGGCCTATTGTGAGATAGAGCTGACCTAAAACTCTACTGATTATCTGGCCCCCATAAGCTCCCTGATATTTTAGGTCTCTTGGAATCATTGTCAGTTCAGAGCCAATGTCCAGTAATCTGATTATTTCATTTTCCCCAAGTGAACAGTAATCCTGGTAAAAGGTCATAGGTCCCTTTGGGGAAGAGTGAGGAAAAGATTAACAGTATAAATTTTGGTGGCATACCAGTGTATAGAGCACCTGTGACATAACATAGACATCCTTTCTATCTTAGAAAAAGATTCCATTTTATATTTCATGGAGCATTTTGCCAACAAGGATGTTTTGTTTAATTTAAAAAAAAAATCAAAACCTAAAAATTGCATCCGACCAGATGAGGACACAAACACATTCTTCCACTATCAGTTCTGACCAGAGTACTCTGTGACTATGAAAGATTAGGCCCTCAGCATCTTGCAGTCACTTGTGATAAGAATTTGGCCTCTGTCGACAAAGGATCTACCACCTCAAAGACTTTTCTTTGCAAGACTGACTGACCACCCAACCGAGACCAGGACTCCTTTTGTCTTCTTCGCTCCCCAGGGACTGGTTTATTAACCCTTTCTCCTATCTCTTTTCCCTCTTGATGTTAAATGTTACTTTGTTGTAGAATGTTTAACTTATAATATTTATATACTGATTAAATATACCATTATGTATGGTATGCAATACTGACTGACTTGTAGAGTGGCTTGAGCCTGTGTGCCCACAGCGCTGACTACTGAGCAAACGGGAAGTATAAGGAGAATTGTCTCATTGAGAAATCCATGTAGCTTGTGGCTTCTGTGATTAAAATGCATCAATAAAAGTCTGACATTGTGAAAAGACACATGTATGTGTGGACCTGGTCACTTCTAACCTTGCACTGGTCATGAGAAAATGAGTCCTTCTTCAAGGGGACCCAGCTTCCCCTCCCTTCACAAAGTTCTGGTCCTATAAATTGGCTCCAGTTGGGACACTGATTGAGGGGCCATGACTCACTGCTTTTATGATTAAAGTTAGGCATTTGTTCACCTGATCTAGAATTTCTCTGCGTATACAGGTAAAATAAAAAATTAAACGGCATACTATCTACTTCTCCCCTACATATAACATGATCAATTCACCAATGTCATAGATCTGCTCCAGTCTAATCAGCATCATAGTTCTGCTTGCAGCTTTGACTCTGCTGTCCATTATGGTAACCACATTCAACTTGCCTTTGGTGACTGAATGCCACCAATTGGCTCCCGCCACCTCAGGATCCAACTACTCCCACTGCATTCAGGTTTTCCAATTGACTGGCTGTAGTTCCTACCATAAGGTCTGATCTACAAAGAAGGGTAGTTCCAGAGCTCTTCAAGAAAGCTGAGGCTCCCTTTACAATTTTTTTTCTCACCATACATGGAAGTGTAGCTTCAAGACCCTCCAGTGTGTGTAAGTAGGTCTTACATTATAAATCTACTCTAACATTCCAATCTCCCCGAATTATTTTATTTGAGACAAAGCTTTACTATATCCCCAGTGCTAGAACGGTGACCAGTACATATGAATTAGTGATCCATAAATGTTGAATCAACATACATTTCTAAAAGGAAGTCTGCAATGGAACAAACACACACACACACACACACAGTGACTGCAGCATGAGAGAGGAAAGAGGGAAACACTAAGCTGATTATAAAAGAAGTCTCTGACATAAAAGCTTCCTATAGATCTAAAGGACAACCAGTCTAGATTGGAACAGGAAAAAGGGGACTCCCGGTGCTGTATCTCGAAGCAAAACAATTGAACCAATAAATATCCAGTGGGTTTAACCACTTTTTCCAATGGGTTTTACGATTCCAGAGAAAAATTTAAAGATCAATTTGTGGTGAGTGCACAGAAATATAAGTAAAGGAAAAAGGACAAAATCATTAGTTCTAGAAGAAAGAATGAAAAAAAAAAAACAGCAAGCAAGAGAGGGGAGAGGAAGGATGAGCAAGGGAGGAGAGGAGAAGGAGGGAAAAGAGAAAAGGGCAGCAGAAAGAGAGAGGAGGGCAGAAGAGGAGAAAAGAGGGGAGAAAAAAAAGAAATAAAAAGATGTAATTCATAGTACATTTTTTAGCTCTGGCATGAATACATGATAATAATGTAAATACTAAGTATGGTTTTAACAAATATTATTATGTAAGTATATTAGAAAGAAGTAGGAGAGTGAAAGTTAAAAGGAGAGGAGTTTAAGTACTCAATGGTCATTTTTCACAAAATATTAATGTTTAAAGTTTAAAAATCAAGAAATAGTAATTCATGGCCGGGTGCAGTGGTGCACGCCTATAATCCCAGCTACTCGGGAGGCTAAGGCAGGAGAATCCCTTGAACCCAGGAGGCAGAGATTGTAGCAAGCCAAGATCACGCCACTACATTCCAGCCCAGGTGACAGAGTGTCTGTCTCAAAAAACAAAAAAAGCAATAGTAATTCAACCATATCACTGTCAACAACTAAAAATATTTGAAAGACATGGCTGCTTCCAAGAGTTAAGAATCAATCACAGGGAAGAGTGGGGAATGAGGCAGAGAACTATTGCTTATCTGTTTCTGTATTATACTATTATTTGGGTGCTTTATTTGATGAAAAATAAGCTTTGAATTAAAAATCATATGCCCAGCTGGGCATGGTGGCTCACGCCTATAATCCCAGCACTTCAAGAGGCCAAGGCCAGTGGATCACCTGAGGCCAGGAATTCGAGACCAGCCTGGCCAACATGGTGAAACCCCATCTCTACTAAAAATACAAAAATTAGTCGGGTATGGTGGCAGGCACCTGTAATTCCAGCTACTTGGGAGGCTGAGGCAGAATTAATTGTTTGAACCCATGAGGCAGAGGTTGCAGTGAGCCAAGATCGCACCACTGCACTCCGGCCTGGGTGACAGAGTGAGAATCCGTCTCAAAAAAATAAATATAAAAATAAATCATATGCCCTAAATATATAGAATGGTAGATGAATAAAAAATAAAAATTATGATACACACATATTTTTGTAACTGGACAAGTATTTATCCAACATTATTCTTGAAAATCTCTAAGAAACAGAACATGCATTCAAGTTTTACAAATATGAAAAAAACTATGAAAATACAAAAGTATTATAAGCTAACTATATTAAGAATCTGTACTTTTTTTAAAGTCAGTTTTTTGAGGGTTTTTGTTGCTGTCGTTGTTGTTTGAAAAAGACAGGGTCTCACTCTCTCACACAGGCGAAAGTGCAGTGGCATGATGATTATAGCTCACCGTAGCCTCAAACTCCTGACCTCAAGCAATCCTCCTGCCTTGGCCTCCCAAAGTGTTGGGAATATTGGTATGAGCCACTGCACCGGACCTAAATTCAGTATTGCAACCTGCCAAATGAAATTGAGTTTATTTTCTTTTTTTTTTTGAGACGGAGTCTTGCTCTGCCACCCAGGCTGGAGTGCAGTGGCCGGATCTCAGCTCACTGCAAGCTCCGCCTCCCGGGTTTACGCCATTCTCCTGCCTCAGCCTCCCGAGTAGCTGGGACTACAGGCGCCCGCCACCTCGCCCGGCTAGTTTTTTGTATTTTTTAAGTAGAGACAGGGTTTCACCGTATTAGCCAGGATGGTCTCGATCTCCTGACCTCGTGATCCGCCCGTCTCGGCCTCCCAAAGTGCTGGGATTACAGGCTTGAGCCACCGTGCCCGGCCAAAATCATGGGAGAGTCACTTCATTTTTGTTTTTTTTTGTTGTTTGTTTTTGTTTTTTTGTTTTTTTGTTTTTTTTTTGAGGTGGAGTCTCGCTCTGTCACCCAGGCTGGAGTGCAGTGGCTGGATCTCAGCTCATTGCAAGCTCCGCCTCCCGGGTTCCCGCCATTCTCCTGCCTCAGCCTCCAGAGTAGCTGGGACTACAGGCGCCCCCCACCGCGCCCGGCTAGTTTTTTGTATTTTTTTAGTAGAGACGGGGTTTCACCGTATTAGCCAGGATGGTCTCGATCTCCTGACCTCGTGATCCGCCCGTCTCGGCCTCCCAAAGTGCTGGGATTACAGGCTTGAGCCACCGCGCCCGGCCGAGTTTATTTTCATTTGTACTGGTAGTTATACCCTTTTTTGTAAGTTTTGCTCTCAGAACCCAAACATAATTTATATTAAAGAAAAGAATAAAGAAAAAAAATTTTTAAACCTGAACTCATGCCAAACTGTTTCATTTTCCTTAGTATAAAAATACAAAAATTTAAAGGTTTAAGTTCTTCAATGAGATATCCATATTGATTTGTTAAGATGTAGTTATCTATGCCCTTGTAAAATGAAGCAAATTGGACAGATGTACCTCCAATTACATAAACAGTTGACAGAAAGGCTCACAGGAATTCAGGGAGAAAGCCAGGAAGGATAGTTCAAATGAGGAAGGGAATGTATTAACACAAAACTGAGAAACACATTACACACAAGACTAAAGGTTAAAGCTAGGCAAAACTGGCCAGGTGCAGTGGCTCACGCCTGTAAATCCCAGCACTTTGGGAGGCTAAGGTGGGCGGATCACGAGGTCAAGAAATCGAGACTGTCCTGGCCAACATGGTGAAACTCCATCTCTACTAAAAATACAAAAATTAGTTGGGCGTGGTGGCGCGTGCCTGTAGTTCCAGCTACTCAGGAGGCTGAGGCAGGAGAATCACTTGAACCCGTGAGGTGGAGGTTGCAGTGAGCCAAGATCGCATCACTGCATTCCAGTCTGGGGATAGAGTGAGACTCTGCCTCAAAAAAAAAAAAAAAAAGCCAAAAAAAAAAGGAGGCAAAACTGTTCATGTCAAGATACAGTAATCTTAAGTGCTCAAAGTATAAACTATCATTAACTTTTCAATAGTGTTTGCACTTTGGGTCAGCCCTCTCTCCATATTATATCTAACACAAGCTTAAATAATCACATACCACAAAAGAATACAGCATAACAATAAAGGAAAGATTTTATTCTATTGTTTCTTTAATCATTCTGTGAAATAGTAAAATAGAATACTGCCCTTCGGAAAGTTTTGGTTTCCCTCATTTTTGTGAACATATTCGTCTAAAATGTATCTGTAGTTTGTATAAATATTATAGGTCAGTTAGTAAAGAATTGAATACAGAGAAAGCAACTATTCACGGCATTTACAAAATATAAAAATATTTTAAAATCCAAAACATTAAGATAACCATGCAAATCAATTATGTAATTACACATTTTAATTATTTGTAAATAATCAAAAAAATCCTCTTGCTTTTTATGTTTAGGTATATGAAATATTAATATATTTGCAAGTACCTCTAAAAATCTGCATTTATAGTTTTTCAGGTAAAACGTGCCTCCAGACAATAATGATCCTTCTAGGAACTTCCAAACTGGCATCAATTTAGTCAAGATCTTTCACTAATCAATACAGTAAGCTTGATATCAATAAAGGTGGCAAAAAAGTTACTCTAACTCTTTCCAGCTACAAGCTCTCAACAGATGATCATCATTAAGTCTATATCAGGGCTCCACATTCAGGAGCTGTATAAATGTGTCCTATTAGTACATGGTCAGTCTGTTTAGCAACTCTAGTTCTTCAGACATATGGCAATTGCTGCCCTTTGAGGTCTGAAGTCAAGTCTTTAGGGAATCTCAAAGCTTGCACTGAAATTACAAGGAGTGTTCATTAAAGACTGCTAGAGGTGAAACATGAAAGACTTCCATTAAAACTATATAAAACAGCTAATTATTTTTAAAAGATTTTTAAACCATCTAATGTTCTCAACTATAATAAAAAGTATTTACCAACTGAATTATTTTTAGAAGCACTACTTCAGGACATGGGTGCAAACAGCTTTCTTCCTACCTCCTATCTCCCACCTCAATACACATTTATTTTATAAGAATTATCAACTGAAGATTTTAATACTTTTAATTTAGAATTAAATTATCTCATACTTCTAAATTCTTTCTACAGACTACTAAAAACATTTTCTAAACAAAGTTATTTTTAGAGACAAATGTTTGTTTTCTAATATTTAGCTTAGGATAATACATAGCTAATTTAAACCCAGCCAGACATACGTATGTGTTTCTTTTAAAATGTTTCTTTTCTATTCAAAAGTCTGCATCTATTTTAATTTTTATTTTATTTTAAACCAATAATCATAAAAATTTTAAGCATAAAATGATATAAAGTATTAGTCAATAAAGTAGGATTTATTAGATAATATTATGCAAAATAGGAAAACACATGAAGGTTTAATGTCTACTTTTTTTAATATACTTAAGTTGATAAGGAGGAGTTCAAAGAAATCTCATATATTTACTGTCAGGATTTTGAAAAACATAAAAAGTATAAATATTTTCTAATTAATGATTGCTGCCACTTTAACTTTTAGAATGTCTAGACACTTTTTAACTTGAGAGAATATCATTATTTATTAAGTTTTGCAAAAACAATCCTACTACTGAATATTTATTTCAGTAACAAATCTTTATAAACTGTTATATAAAATTCATTAGCTTGCCTCAATCATTTCTTGAATCCACATATATGTTGGTTTCTGACAGCCTAGTTCCAAAAACTAATTACAACCTCAATCCATTTGTAAAGAGACAACAGAAAACAAGCATGTTACACCAGTTTAAAAGAATAAAAATCTAAAGAAAACAGATTACAAATGATTTATATGAATGCCTAGTGGTGAAGTTAATTACAAGTAACCCAATAAAATAGTGCCTTTATTATTGTACAGCAAGTAATAGCTCTAGATGTAAAAACCAGAACTCTTTCTGCTGACTTCTGCATGCTCAATCCCACAGCACACAACATTAAGAATTAAACATGTGGTAAATAAGCCATATAGAAAACAGCAGTTTTTAAGTAAAAGCAGAAAACTTTCCTGCTGTTTAACTATTTGGGGTCTTCTACTCTGAACAACAACCACTATAAACTGGCACTATGTATTCATGGAATAAGTTTTTATGGCTAATATAAAAATGAGATTTTAATTTCAGTGCTTAAAGTTTAACTCCAAATAAAACATAAATAACTGTAAAATAACACAGCATTCATTTTAGCATTCAGTAGGAGCAAATAAGGTATCTTATGTTTATGCTACGAAATGGTGATATCTACAGAATTTAAATTTTCCAAACTTCATAATACATCTACCTATAAAGCTTTGGTCTCTGAATTTAAACATATATTAGCTAACACACATACACTTTATGTTACAGTAACTTCTCATGGTTGTCAAGAGTCACAACCTAAAGCCAGTCATGGTATGATTAATGACTTTCCAGGTATACAGAAATAAGATCTTTCAATCCAGAATGACTCAGTAACTCTTTTCAAATATTCGTCAATGTTCTCAATGAGACAATAGCTGATACCAACTCTCTCTATATATGCATATATATATGTGTGTATATATATGCATGCCAAGTATAATACAAAGTCCTAATACATATTATGCATAAACATCATGATGTAGGCCAGCAGTTGCCAACCTTTTTGGCACCAGGGACCAGTTTCATGGAAGACAATTTTTCCACAGACAAGGGGGTGAGGGGGTGGGGAATGGTTTCAGGATGATTCAAGCACATTACATTTATTGTGCATTTTATTTTTATTATTACTACATTGTAATATGTAGCAAAATAATTATACAGTGAACCATAATGTAGAATCAGTGGGAGCACTCAGCTTGTTTTCCTGCAACTAGACAGTCCCATCTGGGGGTGATGGAAGACAGTGACAGATTATCAGGCATTAGATTCTCATAAGGAGCACACAACTTAGATCAGTCGCATGCGCAGTTCACAACAGGGTTCATGCTCCTATGAGATTCTAATGCCACTGCTGATGTGACAGGAGGCAGAGCTCAGGCAGAAATGTCAGTGATAGGGAGTGGCTATGAATACAGATGAAGCTTGGCTGGCTCACCCACCGCTCACCTCCTGCTGTGCGGCCTGGTTCCTAACAGTCCACAGACTGTTACTTTGGGCTAGGAGTTGGGGATGCCTGATTTAAACCACTGTTTGACCTACAACACAACTGAAATAATAAATGATGAAATACTTGATAACTTGGTTTTGCCCCACAAATAAAACAGAACTGATAAACAATCAACAGTGCATCTCTCTAGTGGTATTTTATTCCTATTAATTTCATTTCCATTAGAAATCAATACAAAATTAATTTATTTTGTACCTTTTTTTCTGAGTTAAAATCATCACAAATCTGTCTCCTCAACCCTCCTACTTTAAAAGTAGGGACCTCTACCCTCTTTAAGTCCTCAACAGTGCCTAATTCCATTTTCCATACAACAAACATTTGAATACTTGTTTTTTTCGTTTTTTTTTTAGTTTTTTTGAGACAGGATCTTGTTCTGTCACTCACAGAAACGCAGTGGCACTATCACAACTTCACTGCAGCCTTGACCTCCCAGGTTCAAGCGATCCTCTCGTCTCAGCATCCCAGTAGCTAGGACTGCAGGTGCATGCCACCGTGCCCAGCTAATTTTTGCATATTTTGTAGAAACAGGGTTTTACCATGTTGCCCAGGCTGGTCTCAAACTCCTGGACTCAAGCGATCCTCCCACCTCAGCCTCCCAAAGTGCTGGGATTTCAGGAGTGAGCCACCGCACCTGGCCTTGCTTGTTAAAGAAATCATAACACTGTTAGTGAAAGAGGGAGAAGCACTTCATTAAGAACACTCAGAGACTTTCAAAGCATTATTGGATATATTAGTTTCCTGTAGCTGCTATAACAAATTGCCACAAACTTGGTGACTTAAAATACTACAAATTCTGAAAGCCGGAAGTCTGAAATCAGTTTTACTGAGCCAAAATAAAAGTATCAGTAGAGCCCTTCTCCTTCTGGAGACTCCAGGGGAGACTCTGTTCCTTGCTTCTTCCAGTTTCTGGTGGCTGTCGGCATACCTTGGCTTGTGTCCAAAGAAATCCGGGTCTCTCTGCTCTATTTTTACATTGCCTTGTCCTCCATTTCTCTGTCTGTAGCCCCCCACTAACAAGCTCTAATAATGATACACACGATAACATTTAGGGCCTACCCAAATAATCCAAAACTATCTTTTCATCTCAGAATCTTTATCTTAATAAGATCTGGAAAGACTTTTTTCCCAAATAAATTAACATTCACAGGTTCCAAGGATTTGTCATGGATATCTGTTGGGGAGCCATGTCTTAGCCGATCACGCTGAAGAAACCAAATGAGAACAGAAACAGCAAGCAGAAGAAAAGCAAACCTTACCAGCAAGTGCAAATTCAAAATATGCAAAGGAAACAAAAACTTTTTTTTTTTTTAATTTAGTGCCATGTGGCAAGAACTGGAAAAAAAAAAAAAAGTAAGCAAATCAAGGCCCCTTATGCTCCAAGTGTTGGTTCTAATAATGACTGCATTGTGACTGGTTTTGTTTTCGGTGTCAGAAATTCAGCTTGATTTGCTAAGTATAAAGCCTATCAGGCTACAATAAACTGAAAGGTGGGCAGCTGAGCTACTGGTGACAAGCTGATATTACAGCGAACAATCTAACTGCCTAGTGCCAGAATATATAAGGCAGCAGTTCAGAGTTGCTAAGGAGACAGGTTAAGCAACAGAAAGTTTCTTAAAAAGTTCTCCCTCATTATTTTACTTTCTCACTGCCCTTGACCAACTTCCTTTTTCCCTTTCTAACTTACAATATTAACAAGTAGAATCCTGATCTCATGAATTAGTAGTGCTTCACAATTACAGGATAATAGTGTATCTTTCCAATGGATGGAAACACAAGACAAGTCTGAAAGATCAAGCAACTTTATAAGTGTTCTCAAGTAAAGAAATAGGTAAGCTTTTCTCAGAAAAAGAAATAAAAAGAAACCATATTAAATTTAACTTCAATTTTGTAGTATCTGATACACTGCAACAAGAATAACCTGACAAGCCAGCCAGCAAACAAGGCAGTACTGCTGATGTTTCACAATTAAATGCCTAATTATAATCTGAGCTTCTAAATGAAGAATTTGCAGAAATAAATAATTGCTACCAAAAAGAATGCACTGTGTATCCAGTATTCAGGACCTTGGTAAACAGTTTGACACTCACTATCTTTTGATAAAAGCCCACTGTGGAAGAGACAGTGTCAGGAGAATGTGGGGAACAGATTTAGGGTTACACAGTTTGGGTTTTCTGGTTAACTACCTAGAAGATAGGGTGATATGCTTAACATATATGTCTCATATATGAATTTTTTTATAAGGCATGAATTTATAAGGCAGCATGAAAATAAGTATAAACGAAAATAAAACAGCTATTAAGAGGCCTTGAAAATAAGGCAGAGAAGTTTGAATTTGACAAAACAGTAAACAACTACAGCTTCTCCTGGAAAGAAAATATACAGACACTCTACTAGGAAAGTAAATTTGTTAGTATGTACTCAGAGATAAAATCAGGAGAAAGGAAAAAGGGCATTTCACTAATTCAGGAATAAATTGTGAACCAGAATCTAATTATTTTATTCCCACTCTCGGCCCAAGTTCTATTAAGGTATAACTGACAAAAAGAAATTGTACATATTTCAATATACAAGGTGATTTGATACGTGCATACATCGTAAAATAATTAAATCAAGCTAATTAACATAACTATCATCTCATATACTTATCAATTTGTGGTGATGTTGTAGGAGTTATTAAGAAATTATTTTAGGCAGAGAGGAAAAGGGGTTTTCGGGAAGTCTTGGTTTTTAAAGCTACTCCAGAAACATTTTTTGTAAAAGCCCTGGTTCTTTGAGCCTGATGGCAACTTCGATATGCAAATTTAGGCCATTTGAAACTGGGTCCACCCAAACTTGGTGATTATCGCTGCCTTCCTGCCCTTGCCCCACATGTTCCTAGCAACACAGCTGCCCCCACATATCCCCATGTGTGTAGAACATCATGGTGCCCTGCAATTGCATATTAAAAGGCTAAGGTGGGAGGCCCAGCTTTTTCGAGCTACATGAATGACATGCCTGGTCAAACCAATCCCCTGAGCTCTATGCAAAGAAGACACCACCTCCTCCAGCCTCTACATATACCTGACTGGTATCCAGTGCACTTGGGGTTCCCTCTCTCGGCTTTGGAGCCCCGCTCCCTCTGTCTCTGTACAGGGGAGCTTCTTCCTTCTTTCTTTCCTCCTTCTATCTTGCCCATTAAAGTCTCTGCTCCTTAAAACCCCTCACATGTGTCAGTGTCGTTTTATCTAAACTGGCATGAGGACCAAGAACCCTGGCATTCCTCCACTCATCGGAGCTGTATCAGTGAGAACATTTAAGATCTACACTCTCAGCCAGAATCTGATTCTTTACAGAGGACTTTTGAAAATGATATTATCTTTTATTTCTCCCCAATTTGTAACCGCCCAATGGGTTCACCTTGCCCGCTGCCTAGACAGGGCCGATTTACCGAGACAGGAAAATTGCAATAGAGAAAGAATCATTCACGCAGAGCCTGCTGGGCGTGAGATCAGAGTTTTATTGTCACTCAAGTCAGTATCCCAAAAACTGGGGGTTCATTTTTCAGGATAATTGGTGGGGAGCGGGCCAGTCAGGAGTGCTGATTGTTTGGATCGGGGATGAAATCATAGGGATTCAAAGTTGCCTTCTTATGCTGAGTTAGTTGGGGGCAGGGACGTGCGGACAGAACCGGTTGGCAAGTCCAGGTGGGGCCATCTGGTTGTCAGAAATGCAAAAAACCTGAAAAGACATCTTAAAGGCCAATCATAAGTTCACAATAGTGATGTTATTTTCAAGAGTAATTGGAGACGTTCCTAATCTTAGGACCTCTGGAAAAATGTCTAGTAATATTTAGAATTCCAGCCCCTCTCATCCTAACTTGGTGGCTGGTGGCCTTTCATTCATTTTACAAGAACAGTCTAGTGTTTGGGAAGGGCTACTATTTAAACTATAAATGAAATTCCTTGTCAAGGCTAGCTCAGCCTATGCCTAGGAATGAACAAGGACAGTTTGGAGGTTAGAAGCAAGATGGAGTTGGGTAGGTCTGATATCTTTCACTGTCATAATTTCCTTAGTTATAATTTTGCAAAGGAGGTTTCAAATTCTACTAGGACTCAGGAATCATCATAATGAGCAACTATTAATGATAATAATGTACTTGACCTGAAAAAAAGGTGGATTATCACTGAACTAGAGTAACCGCTATAAAAGTAATATTTCTCAACTATGGTAAAACAGGATATACGCTGAAAGTAACATAGTATAAATAAAAAGTACTAAAGTTGACAAAAGGGGCACTTAAAAATAATTAGAGTAGTAATCCCTGTAACGACATCAGTGTTACCTGTATTTTGGTACACTTTGTTGAGTTTCCCAGAAAGAGCAGCCATTAATAGCTAGCACAGAAAAACCACGGAATCATCTTTGGGAGCCTATCGAAAAAGTGAATGTTATCCATTAGCCTTGTCTACATGGAAATGAAGACCAAAAATTGCTAATCTATGAGACCTCTTCTAGCTCCACCAGGCTAGGAGGATGAGAAGTGCCTGAATTCTGCTAAGATGTAGACATAGTTATCAGCCATTGTTCCATAGATCACAAGATTGCAACTTCCCTAATTACTCCCGTAAATAACATCAATGTTGCAGACCCTAAGACTGGCCACCTTTTGAGATGTCTTTTCAGACTTTCGCATCTATTTTTTTTTTTTTTTTTTTTTTGAGATGGAGTCGCCCGGGCTGAAGTGCAATGGCATGATCTCAGTTCCACTTCCACCTCCCGGGTTCAAGCTATTCTCCTGCCTCAGTCTCCCAAGTAGCTGGGACTACAGGTGTCCACAACCATTCCCGGCTAATTTTTGCATTTTTAGTACAGACGGGGTTTTGCCATGTTGTCCAGACTGGTCTCAAACTCCTGACCGCAGATGATCCACCCAGCTCAGCCTCCCAAAGTGCTGGGGTTACAGGCGTGAGCCACCGCGCCCGGTCTAGACTTTTGTATTTCTGATGACCAGATCACTCCAGTCAGACTCAAGATTCATGACCCAAGGGTCCTGTGGCCCTCGCCCAGAAGTGGACTCAGCAAAAGAGGACTGTTTTCCACCCTCCTATGATTTTATCCCCAAACTATCAGCTGAATCCTGACCAAAAAATTATGTTTAAAAAACCTAGTCTCCAAATTTTTAGGGAGGCTAATTTGAGTACTAATAAAACTCCACAGTCTTCCATTTAGCCAGCTCTATGTGTATTAAACTTTTTCCCTGTTGCAATTCCTCAGGATTCATAAATTGGCTCTACCTGGGCAGCAGGCAAGAAGAACCTTTTGGGTAATTACATTGGAAATATTGAATAAATGAAGAGGATTTTGTGTGCTGTTAAAAAATACTCAGATTCGGCCAGGTGCAGTGGCTTACGCCTGTAATCCCAGCACTTTGGGAGGTCAAGGTGGGCGGATCACCTAAGGTAGGGAGTTCGAGACCAGCCTGGCCAACATGGTGAAACCCTGTCTTTACAAAAATAAAAAAAGTAGCCGGGCATGATGATGGATGCCTGTAATCCCAGCTACTGGGGAGGCTGAGGCGGGAGGATCACTTGAACCCAGGAGGCAGAGGTTGCAGTGAGCCAAGATCACGCCATTGCACTCCAACCTGGGTGACACAGTGAGACTCCATCTCAAAAAAAAAAAAAAAAAAAAGGAACACTGATTCAGAATTCAGTAACTTTAATTCACAACCTACTTTGCTCTGTAAACAGTACTGCATAGTTTTACATGCACTGCCTAATAAGATCCTTTTTTAAAATTGTTTTGAGAAAGTAGTTTTAGAATTAAATGTGCATTGTAAGAATGTAATTTTTAACACGTGAGATATAGAAGTATTAATTTAAACATTAAATTTATAACAAAGGATATGTTACGTTTAATTTTGTTTACCACCTTTTACTAGCTAAAAACTTCCTAGCATCTTCTATCTCAATACTTTGTTTTTTTCTTTTTAATCTTTCTGGGTACACAGAAGTATATATTTATGGGGTACATGAGATGTTTTGATACAGCATGCAATGCTTAATAATCACATCCTGTAAAATGGGTATCCATCCCCTCAAGCATTTATCCTTTGTGTTACAAACAATCTAATTATACTCTTCATTGTTGGAAAAATATACAATTGAATTATTATTGACTATAGTCACACTCTTGTGCTATCAAATACTACTATTTTCTTTATACCATTAGCCATCCCCACCTCTCCTCCATCCTCCCACTACCTTTCCCAGCCTCTGGTAACTATCCTTCTCTACTCTCTATGAGTTAAATTGTTGCTTCCAAATTTTGCCTATTGTAAACAGTGCTGCAACAAACACGGAAGCGCAAATATCTCTTCAATATGCTGATCTCCTTTCTTTTGGATATATACCAAGCAGTCAGATTGCTGGATCATATGGTAGCTCTATTTTCAGTTTTTTGAGGAACCTCCAAACCATTCTACATAGTCGTTGTACTAATTTAGATTCCCACCAACAGTGTCTGATTAAATCTTTTTGTTGGTGGTGGTGGTGTTTTGAGACACAGTCTCATTCTGTCACCCAGGCTGGAGCTCAGTGGCACAGTCTTGGCTCACTGTAACCTCTGTCTCTCAGGTTCAAGCAATTCTTATGCCTCAGCCTCCCAAGTAGCTGGGACTACAGGCACACACCACCACACCTGGCGTTTTTGTTTTTTGTTTTTTGGGGGTTTTTTGATATTTTTAGTGGAGATAGGGTTTCGCCATGTTGGCCAGGCTGGTCTCAAACTCCTGGCCTCAGGTGATCCATCCACCTCCACCTCCCAAGGTGCTGGTATTACAGGCATGAGCCACCATGCCTGGGGCTAATAAGAACTTAATATACCCATTTCACTTAATAAGAAAGTGAGACTCAAGAAAGGAAAGTAATTTGCCAAGGTTACAAAGTTAATAAGTAATAGAATAAAAAATGTTTATTAAAATTCAAAATCTAAGAGGCAGGCAAATCACCTGAGGTCAGGAGTTCAAGACCATCCTGGCCAACATGGTGAAACCCCATTTCTACAAAAATACAAAAATTAGCCGGGCATGAAGCCAGGTGTCTGTTAATCCCACCTACTTGGGAAGCTGAGGTCGGAGAATCGCTTGAACCTGGGAGGCAGAGGTTGCAGTGAGCAGAGATCATGCCACTGCACTCCAGCCCGGGCGACAGAGTGAGACTTCATCTCAAAAAAAAAAAAAAAAAAAAAAACCAACAACAACAAAAAAAACAAAACGAAAATTCAAAATATAGGTCAGGCACAGTGGCTCACGCCTGTAATCCCAGCACATTGGGAGGCTGAGGCCGGTGGATCACCTGAGATCAAGAGTTCGAGACCAGTCTGGCCAACATGGTGAAACCCCATCTCCACTAAAATACAAAAATGAGCCAGACGTTTATTAAAATTCAAAATCTAAGAGGCAGGCAAATCACCTGAGGTCAGGAGTTCAAGACTCCTGGTGGTGGCCTGTAATCCCAGCTACTCGGAAGGCTGAGGTAGGAGAATCACTTGAACCTGGGAGGCAGAGATTGCAGTGAGCCGAGATCGCGCCACTGCACTCCAGCCTAGGCGACAGAGTGAGACTGTCTCAAAAAATATATACATATATATTCAAAATCTATCATCACAGTATTTTCCTGGCCTCAGCCTTTTCTTAAAAACCCACCTAAGGCATCTTTTTCCTTCTTCCATTTATGACCCATGACAGAAACAAGAGCCACCGGTACATAGTCCACCTCAAACAGCTGAGGAATTCAGTACTAGAAAAGCAAATAAATTGCATCAAGATTCCGATTCTTTCATTCAGGCCTAAATCAAAGTTCAAGCCTCAGATTTTGCTAAAACTGTATATATACTTCTAAATTTTCAGGTTATAAAATAAGTTTGAAAAAAAAACAGGCTGACTAAAAAATGTACAATAGATGGAATGTTTGTGCAATTACTCATATAATATTTGTTCCCTCCTAAATTATACTATGTCCTATTATGTATGTCAAGGTATGTAAAGTACTAAATAATAATTTTATCACAGCACTAAGCTAAACACTGCAAATACCATAAACATACAGCAAAATTTAAATCTGGATCCTGAGAAGCTGGAATGCCTAATATTAACTCCGACTACTCTGACTAAAATCCATTAAAATATATACTATTTATGAAAAACTATATAGTATGAGAATATAGCTAAAACTTCTAAAAGTTATCAGAGAGTTTGGTATTAAACAAAGGCAATCTCAAAATTGACACTTTTAACCTAGCCTTTCTGTAATTCCTTAACTTCAGTAGATTGATTAGAATAGGAAAAAAAAGTACTAAGTAAAACTAGCAATGATAGCTGAGAAACAGAGACCTGATTTGTATTCTTAATTACATTAAAACCACAGAAAAATGTTATGCTCAGAATATTCTCATTTGTGTATTTCTCCCTTTTCCTAACTCTCTTCTTAATTCCAAATTTAAAAGACTAGTTGTAAAACAGTAGGGTGCCAAATTAAAACACATTTTATTTTCAGATGTCTCCACACTCATAGGCTGACTTCCTGTCAGGAAGAGTTCCATTTCACTGAATACCCCAATCAGCAGGGAACTTGCAGAATTAAGTGCCAGTTGATATTACTTTGTTTTTCACTTACCACCCTTGAGAATAATGTTCAAAGATCTAGTTATAGAGTCAGCATGGTATCATCCTTCTGACTAGACTGCCAAGCCACAGGGTGTACTGCCAGTTTCACAAAATTTACCTCAAAGGTTGTGTTTTCTAAATCCTAGTGTGCTGGTGAATCCATAGGACGCCTGTATTTCAGGTCAAATCCTGAATCTAAAGTTAAATTATGTTTTTCTTTGGTTGTAACAGCACTTTAAATCAATGTTATGGAAACTCAAATAAAGATCAATTAATGCTCACCAACCCATCAACCTATCTTATTTTTGAAAAGAAAAATAAAGTACTTTACTCCGATTTATTTTGTATTAACGTTTTTGCTATTGCTTCAAGACAAATGTTTCTACCTTATAATAGAAAGTTATCTGTTATAAAATTTTCAATCAATAAAACATAAATGTTTGCCATATCAGCATAAAGTACAGTTATTGAGCTGATTTTAAATACTTTAAAATTGTTAATGCATCTAAGTTTTTCATGAACAATTTATACAGCCTGAATCTTCACTTAACCTCTCCAACTACCACAGACTTCTTATCCAATCCTTACAAGTCTACAGTTCCTTCTTTTAACGTCAACTGTTTTTACGGCACATGAAATGAACTCTGAGCATTTCAGCAAAGAATACCTACTCTCTTGGCTGCTTTGTACATTATAAGAACAAAGCATTCACAGCAGCTCTAAAGCAAAACGATATGAGTGTATTAGAAGCCTACCCTACTGATTCTCATTCCATCCGCAATCAAAAGGTCACAGGTAGTAACAATAACAAAGCTCAGGGACAATCAATTTATATCCACTAATTTTTATAACTACATTCTAAGGATAAGTTACAAACACATCAAGAATGAATTAAAAATTCCTTTTTGAAATTGAAATTAAAATGTATTGAAACCAACATTTGCCAAACTTACTTAACACTGTATACTTTTTTCACAGAACAATTTCTTCTGAGACTGGGTCTGCTCATGTTGTTGCCCAGGCTGATCTCAAACTCCTGGCCTCAAGCAATTCTATGCTTCAGCCCCACTAGCGGGGATTACAGTTGCAAACCACCATACTGGGCAGAACATCTACTATTATCATCACAAGGTACTCACTGTGGAATTTGCTGTATTGAAAAAGTCAGACAGAGTTGATCAAACAAGCACATGGCTACCACAATTCCAACCAAGGAAAATTGTTAATGTCTGTTTAAAATTATTATCTTATATTACAATTATTTGTCTCTCTAATTGTCTCTTCTACTGCTTAAAGAATAATAGATGATTGTTTCCTTAAAAGAAGATGCTTGTCTTAAAAGCATATGATACATGTTTGCTAAAGAAATGAATAAATAATACCACAAGCAGACATAAAGTAAAGGGCTTGGGCAAGGCAGATATATTCACACAAAGCTCTGCAGAAAAGACAGCATTTGAACTGAACCTGATTGACCATAAAACTGAAAATTCTAAATGTACAGAATAATGGCCTCATCAAACTGCTATACAAAACTTCATATCACAGGATTTTCTTATAGGTGAAAGAAATGCATAATGAAATTAAAAAGGCTTATTTCTATTTTGATTAAGCAACTCATAGGCAAAATTCCTATTTTTTGGTTGGCAAAAAAATGATCCTTTATTTCATTAGCTCAATTATTTCTTTGAAATAAATACATCATTTTCTTAATACCAGATGGTAAATTTTAGTTTAAAAACAAAACAAAACAAAAAAAAAGGTTGAAGTGTACTCTAAACACAGCACACTATGAATAGCTAAGCACTCCACTTACAATAAATAAATTTCTATTTATATTAAGTTCAGCAGTAAGTAAAACTAATTCACAGTAATAGAAATCAAATCACTGGCAACCGGAGGTGACAGAGGTGGGGACTGATCGAAAAGAGGCACAGGGAAATTTAAGGATCAAAATGGTTGGGTATATGTCAAAATTCACTGAACAATACACTTAAAATGTGTAGGTATTTACTGTATATAAATTATACCTCAATAAAGTTGAGGTTTTTTATTTTGCTTTTTTTTTTTTTGAGACAGGGTCTTCCTCTGTCACCCAGACTGGAGTACACCAATGCGATCCTAGCTCACTACAACCTCGAACCTTTGGGCTCAAGCGATCCTCCTGCTTCAGCATCCAGGGTAGCTAGGTCCACAGGTACATGCTACCAAGTTCAGTTAAATGTTTTTCTTTTTGGTAGAGATAGGGTCTTGCTATGTTGCCCAGGCTGGTATTGAACTCCTGGCCTCAAGCAATCCTCCCACCTGGGCTAAAGTGTTTTTTTTAAAAAAGAGGTATAGGCTTAGGGCCGGGCACAGTGGCTCATGCCTGTGATCCCAGCACTTTGGGAGGCCAAGGCGGGCGAATCACCTGAGGTCAGGAGTCCAAGACCAGCCTGGCCAACATGGTAAAACCCCATCTCTATTAAAAATACAAAATTAGCCAGGCATGGTGGCGGGCATCTGTAATCCCAACTACTCAGGTGACTGAGGCAGGAAAATAGTTTGAACCCAGGAGGCGGAGGTTGCAGTGAGCCAAGACCATGCCATCGCACTCCGACAAGAGCAAAACTCCGTGTCAAACAAAAAAAAAGAAAGAGGTCCGGGCTGACAAACATAAAGAGACCCTATCTCTACAGAAAAAATTAAAAAATCAGCCATGTGTACTGGCATGTGCCTGTAGTCCCAGCTACTTGGGAGGCTGAAGCAGGCCTGGGAGGTCAAACGCAATGGACCATGACTGTACAACTGAACTCCAGCCTGGGCAACAGAGCAAGACCCTGTCTTAAAAAAAAAAAAAAATGAGGTGAATTTGATTAAGTCAAAAGAAAATGAAACACCAAAGGCCCCGCTCATAAATGAACACAACTACACTATTTGGTAATGATAAAATTAGTTGTCTTAATGAAAATGAAGATTTACTATGACAACTAATTAACATAGGAAAGTATGGGGATATTTCCTAATGAAAAAGACCAAAAGGCAAAGTCCAAAATATGGTGACTTATGATCCATGTTACCACTGATTTATCAATTATACAAATATATAAACATTCATATGGTTGAACAGTACTATACTGGACACTGGGGATACAACAGAAAAAAAAAAAAACAGTGCTTGTCTTCAAGAAATTTGCAGTCTACATGGAAGAGAAAGGAAAACAACAGGCAACTTAAATATAGAATGAAATTAAGATAGTATGGGTAAGTGTTCTGCACAATACCTCATTTAGGCATACACTTGTAGTTAAGAGAGGATTAAAGGAAAACTTTCCAGAAGAGACTGTAATTTATCTAGGAGCTAGCTAACTGATTCATTTTTTCCATAATATTCACTAAGCCACAATGTGCTAGGTACCAGAAATACATTAATGGACAAGGCGTAAATAACTGTTAGATTCATAAGAGTCTAGAAAACAAAGAGTTATACTAACAATAAACAAGTAAACCAATTAGCATACTTATACTTACAATTTGTGGTAAATTCTATAATGGGTGCTAAAATTAAGACAAAAAGATATCAACTATAGATATGATACTCAGAGAATGAGATAATTAAGCTAAGCGCTGAATGACAAGCAACGGCTAACAAAAGTCACCAAGTTAGAAAGAGGGGCAGTTTAGGGAAAGAAAAAGCATGTACCAAGACACAGAAATACAATGGCATATTTGGGTATCTTTAAATAGTTCAGCATGGCTTGAGAATAAATGGTAAGAAATGAGGTACAGGCATTAAGAGAGGCCTAACGGTAAAGGACCCTTTTGCGCCATGTATAGAGCTGGTTTGCGTTTTTTGGGGGTGGTGGAAGAGAAGTGTTTTAATAATCTTCTCATACTGAAAATATTCATCTACAAAATCATCATAACTATAAAAAAGAATATTAATATCATATATTCAGAAAAAATACACTCAAAATGGAAACTTGGGATTAGAGAAAAGTATAGAAGAACAAAAAATAACATTTTACGAAAGATCAGGGAAAAAAATTTCAAACATAAAACTGACATAAAATAATCATAAGAAAAGAACTATCTCATTCTTATTATAAAATTATAATTTTAAAATAATTCAGAGGTACGGAAAGAAACACAAGTCAAAAATGACGAAACCTCACATCATTACCTTCATGTAAAGAAAATATTTCCCAAAACAGCAACAATCTACATATTTTGTTGAAAAATTTTTTGAAGAATAATCAGACTAAAATAGAATTTTAAATTAACCTTTGCTGCTAATTAATTACTCAGACAGGATGCCAGTCCAGACTATATGGTGCTTCTAGTTTTTCTATATACTGTATGCATTTCTGATAAATGGGAAAAGAATAGATGACCTGGCAGAAGGCTCAGACAATAATATGTGATTTACAGGACATGAATGCAGCTACCACAAGATTTATCTGACAGCCCTCTCCGATAGTGGACTGCTGAGTATCCGATGGAATGATTTCTAGTCTACAAAGTCTACTACTGAGTAGCCATACACATTATTTATTTATTAGATGTTTTGGGTTGAAACCATTTTTAAATGATGCACTTCACAATGCACAGTCATAAATTTAGCTTTAAACCCAAGAAGGGAGGTAGTGTTATTGGAATGTATGTCAGACTGAATTAGGACAAGCAACGCAACGCTTTTATAAAGTGGCCTTGAACGCAACATCAAGTCTTTCAAAAATGATATTAATGTCAAATGAACAAGACACAAACACTTTATATAATGCTGGAGTAATATTACTTGAAACACATTTAACATTTTCTTTAAATTCATATATATTTAAAACAGGTTTATACACATATACAACAAATTTGGCACACAAATAAGTTGCATGCTTGTGAAAAACCACCTGAAACACAGTTGAGAACTTGTTCAATTTTGTGTGTCTGCATCAGAGAACATAGTTTCCTGAAGAATATAAGCAGTTTTATTTTAAGAAATAAAGAGGATTTAAATTGATATTTGGAACTTCAGTCATTCTTGAATTACTTTACATGGGATTCAACAGATGAATAAATCTAATTTTACAAACCTCATATATTAATTATACTCAAAAATATAATGCTCAGTATTATGAGAGGTTTCCAACTCTAATTAATAACATTTTGCCTAAACAATACTAACATTTCGATAGACTTAAATATGAAATGGTGCCTAATCAACTACTGGTGAATGAGTGGACATTGAAAACTACAATCTAAGTCGAAAAAAATATATAGTGATCTGTTTGGTTTTATTGTCAGCTAACCAAATGTGATCGTTTCCTCATTTCTTAAATTTAGGCTCTAAATTCTCTTTTACAATAAAATGTAGTTAAACACCCTATTAAAAATAACACAAAAAGAATATAAGTTTTGAATGGATTCAAGAAAAATAATCAGAGCATGGCTGATTGTCATGAAATTAACACCAACTAATTTGTAAAGTTCTAAATCAAATTTGCAGATGTTAAGTTCATAAGCATATCCCATTATTTATGTGATTAAAAAGTAGTTTTTGACCTGATCTTTCGATCTTTGTCACTCAATCCTCTCCATCTCCTCTTAAAAAATTAATTAAAATTTTAGCAAGATGGTAGCTTTTGCTTCCCACCCTATCTCAGACCAAAAAAAATTATCAATCAAACTCAAGCCATCCCCACCCAGGATCTGTAAAACGTCGACTTGAAATTCAATTTCATATCTCTTAAGCTTTCATGTAGAAAAAGACAGTTCACTTCTTAACAAAATAAATCACTTTTGTGATTGCCAAGTTGACCTCTTTGAATTAGGAAAATTCAAAGTGAAAAATGTAATTATCACCCCGGAACAATCTGTATACATCTGGAGCTAATTCTAGCTTCATTTTTCACATCATTTTTCACACTGTGCTACATCTTGTAGAGATGCCATGGAACTTTTGAAGAACTCACAAAAAATGTTAAGGACTTCAAATACCCAATAATGTATTTTATTCACACAAAAACCTTGACAATTTCTGACTTTTGAAACTTACTCTACTACATGATCTTCATAACTCATTTGATTGCATTAGTATTAAACAGTACTGTGACATACATGATAAACAGGCGTATTAAAACATGTCATTCTTTATCTTTGCAGCTCCTGACATTAAAATATGAAATATACTATATTGGAAATAGCTTCCATGTACCAAAAATACATTCAATTCTTCTAAACTAGAAAGTAAAACTTCACTGTCAAAATTCACCTATGAAACAATTATATCACTATGAACAATAAATTTATATTCTTGTAAGGAAACATCCAAAACCAAAAGTGAGTGCTCTTTTAAAGTGTGGGCAATTTCATGTAGACATAAGAATGCTATATGGCAAGTTCTATCCAAGAAAGAAACAATTATTTCTAATCAGATGACTTAATGAGAAATTTTATCTAGTCAGCTTTTGAAGAAATGGAGTTTTCTAAATGAGATGATTAAATTACAGAAACATGATTCTCACTGAATCTAAGAATAATAAGCCTACTAAGTAACTACTCCTCACAAGTTCATTACAAAAATCCATTAGGTGTAATCTCTAGAAGTAATTGTTCTTATTGCACCTTACTGACAATGCATAGTATTGATTTTTCACACCTTCTATGATTCTTTAATTTATATTCATGAAATGTCCATCAGCACAGTCTAAATAAATTTGGCATATAGGCACTAAAACAAATAAATCGATGCAAAGAAACATTAATTTTGCATTATCCTTATTCGTTAGGCAAGTAAACCATGAGTGTTGTAAATGAAGGTCAAAGGTTTTGAAATGGGTCAAAACCCTTGACCCCTAGACCAATACCTTTCCTATTAAAAAAGGCTATTTTAAAGTTTTAAGTGGGGGGATTTACTACCAGCAAGATATCACTTTAAAAGACTACAAAGAAAACTCTCAATAAAAACATTCATCTGTTTAATTGCAAAACAGAAAAGAAAACCTCGCAGGATATATGATTTTTACATAAGTTTTTTTTAAAAAATCATTAAACTTTACCACATGAAGTACAAGGTTTTGGAACACTGAAAGTAATTTTGCTTTTAGGAATTTATTTTCTACATCTTATTATGATAGCTGCCACTTTTTTGTTAATGTTTTCCCAAATCTACTGTGCATGTCAAAAATAATTACCAATGACAAGGATTCAAAATCATTTATCGCTCATTTTATAACCTCTGCACAAAAGGGAAGTAAACCCATGATTCCCAGTGGAGTGAGCATGGCACTCCACAAGATATAGAAATAAATCTGTTTTTATAACCTTAATACACACAGCAAAGAAAGTATCACGATCATTTGATCTGGACACTTTTAAAGTGACTCTAAAAACTTTTGTTTCTCACTTCCTCTCATACTTGCTTCAAACTTATCTGCAAGTATCAAAAATAAGAAGCAATCCAACTAAAATTATTTTAAAACAGCAAACTCACAATTGTATTATAGCAAAAATTTCAGTAATGCAAATATAAAATCCCCCATGAAAATAAATTCATATGAGAATCTACTTTTAATTCAACATTTATTCTTGGCACTCACCTGAGAACACAGTAGCATAACCAATTCCACAACTGAACTACTAGACTTCATGCAAACCAGACCTATTTTAAAGAGAATTTTAAAAAGAAAAGTTATAAAGAAAACAAATAAGGATTTGGTAAAATTTCATCCAAACTGTTTTTTCAAATTATTTTTTCAAACTATTAATAGTACACATTTAATCACATGATTAAATAAGGTACACTATAGTTAGTTTAAAGCTGGCTTCAAAACTACCACCATTTTTTGTGAAGTATTCCATTTCAGCTTTCAAAATACTAAAACATTTATTACAACTTCATATATAACGACATTTCACAATACTCATAGAAATGTGCACAACATATGCCATATTGATCAATATCATCTACATTTTGTTTTGGAGAGAGTTGATCATTATACATGCAGAGAAGGGAAATGGCTCTCTGACCTTTGCTTTCTCCACCACACTCTCTCCCTTCAACCCTCTAGCTATCAATCAAGTTTCCATTTTGTTTCATGGCAGCAGACATCCCAAACACTCTTATTAGTACCTTGACCTCTGACCTCACACTAAACCTTAACAGAAATGCAAGCCGTTGTCTGTTATATATTCTTGATTTCTTATAAATTAATTCATTTACTTTTATGTTTCATTTTGGTTCACCAAAAATATCTTTAGAAAGGATATTTTATAGAATTAATACCTATCTAAAGTAAGTCTTTGGTTTTAATTACCAATAAAATATAAAGTAGTTCATTCAAAGAACGTTTTATAATTAGTATCTTTAAAAAGCAATGCCAATAATTAAAGGGACTAAATTATTAAATTGCATTACTAATAATCAGAAAAATTACAATTTTTTTATTCTACATTTTTCTAGGCAAACACAGGCTTAGGTTCCAGAGCATAACATCTAAAAATAATTCCTGATGGCTCTTAAACACCCTATTACCTTCTTTTTTCTCCCGATGAAAACTCTTCCAGGTACCCTATCCATTCCCTTTATCTTTCTCTTTAGTTCTTTCTCCTTCCCTGTTTAAATACTAATGCTTCCAACCTAATGATAGCACATGTTGGCATTTTTTAGCCTTATAATAGCATTGAAGTTAAAAGGGCTGTTCACCCCTTTCACTTTTTAAAAAATGTTAGAACCATTTTTCTCAATGTCTGAAAGAATATGTAATATAGCAATGATGGTAACAGTGTCAGCACTGGCAAGAAAATTAGCTATAGAATGTCTCTATATTGTATTAGGAAGCAAGTTATTAACTATAGTGTGATATCTGTAGGGCTAAGATGAACATGGATGGCTCCTCAGGCTAATGCTGTCAAGGCCAAAATAAAAGGCAAGCAATACTCCATCTCTTACTGCAGGTGTAGCCCTCTGCTGGTCTGAAACCTTGCCTCTTTTCCTTAAATTTAACCTAGATAATAAAAGAAGTTCAGTTTTGCTCCAACTTCAAAGCCCATTATTTCCAGAAAGTAAATTTGGATCTTTCTATTATTAGGTCATCAATCCTTATTGCTTTATTCTACAAAAACTAGAATTCCTGCCATTGGGCCCTGATGGGCCCTTTTATTATATATCTATTCAGATAATGAAAAACAGTAATTTTTTAAAAAAGACCTTGAGCTATCCAAAATTAGGGAGATTTATAGGTGCTCCTTTGTCCCTCTCACCACACTTATCATATTTCATACATATACATATATGTATATATGTGTGTGTCTCTGTGTGTGTGTGTGTGTGTGTATGTATTTATATATATATATATTTATTTTTTATTTTTTTTTTTTGAGACATTGTCTCGCTCTGTCACCCAGGCTGGAGTACAATGGCACGATCTTGGCTCACCACAACCTCCACCTCCCAGGTTCAACCAGTTCTCCTGCCTCAGCACCCAAGTAGCTGGGATTACAGGTGCCCACCACCACGCCCGGCTAATTTCTGTAGTTTTAGTAGAGACGGGGTTTCACCATGTTGGCCAGGCTGGTCTCAAACTCCTGACCTCAGGTGATTCGCCCACCTTGGCCTCCCAAAGTGCTGGGATTACAGGTGTGAGCCACCATACCCAGCCCATATACCTATATTCTTAAGAAAAATGTTATACATACACATTTCTATTTATTTATTTCAGTCTTATTTTCTAATAATAAAGGCTAACAAACCAGAAGAAGGTTCACAGCTACTTTCCAGTTAGATATGAATATTCAGGAAAAAATGTATTCACTGACCAAGCTAGTAAAAGGTCAAATAACATTTCATAGTTTGGTTTGAACAATTAATTTGGAGGAGAGTGGTGGAAGATGTATTGCAGGGCAGGGTGGAGAGTATGTTCAATTCTGAATGAGTAAAGGCTTCAGAAGACAAGAGAGACCTGATAACAGACCTTAAGCTCCCTGTCTAAAGGACACTGGTACTGTAAACACAAAAATAACATTGGGAGCAAAGAAATAGAGGATAACCCCAACAAGGAACTTAACATCAAAATGTAGAATTACGTCACTTCTATTTTTGACCTAAATTTTTGCCAATGGATGACACTCATCACATGTGCGAGAAAACAAATAATAAACCTGTAGATCTCTCTTCAGATTCAGTCATACTCTAAGAATTACCCAAAGGAAGGTCCTAAAACCTTAAGGTCAAGTTGTAAGTTACTGCCAGAACTATCATTTTCATTTTATACACCCACAAACACACACCCTATTACTGTCTCAATCAAAAGAAACGAAGTACTACAAGCTTACAGATTTGAACCAGCTCACAATCTGACCTCTCTAAAACTCTCAGTAGAACAGTAGAATAATAGGGTTTGGTTTGATTATTTTTTGGTTGGCTTTTCAAAGACAGAAAATGTTAGTCTTTTTAAAAGGACAAATTCGGGATGCCAAGTCAAGAGTTTTATATCTGCACTAATCTGGGATTTTATGATCCAAGACCACTGCAATTTCTTCAGTGGAGACTCACCCAGATATATCACTTCAGTGAAAGGATCAAATGACTTACCAGATAGTAAGCCAGTGCCATCTAAACCCATCGATCTATCTAAATCCTCAAGTATACCATGAAAACACAGTCATGACTATTTACTATCTGGAATATAAGAATTCTCGTTTTTTATATTTAAGTCATCTTATTTTTTAAAATAGGATGGTAATAAACATTATGAGAAATTTTAATAAGAATTTAAGGATAATAAACTCAAGAAGTTTTACTCCGTATTTTCCTGGTTTTGAAGGTATATACATATACTCCAAATGAGCATTATCTTTTAGATAAAACTAAATGCTGATCATGAATCTGAAACATATCCATCTTGTAAACACTAAGTCCAAATTTCAAATACATGTTTAATAGGCTCTAGCTTATCATAAATTCTGGTTTCCCTTCCTGAATTTGTATCATCAAATCCAACATTTTGGAAAAATTGGATGACTAAAACTTTTGTTAAAGAGAAGACAGACATCTTCTTTGCTTGAGACTTACAAAATATTTTCTTGTTCAGATTTACAAACATTTAGAAAAATCAATCCACTGAATTTTTTATTTCCATATAAACTTTTCCTTCTAGTCATCATTATATGCACACCTGCCTTTAGCATTTATCTACTTAGAAACTGTATCAAGTAAACTGTGGTACATAATCATCCCACAAGACAGAAGAACATGTCTTTTTAGAAAAATGGGATGGCCCAGGTTCTTGTCTCAAATTATCACAAAAATTTAGCACTATGAAGTCCTTCCTGCTAAATAACATGTTCATATGCTGTACAGAGATACTGTGACCCTTTGGAGGGTCACAAACCATTGTAATATCTAAGATATTTTTTGCCTACCCCAAAAAAAGTTTTGGCCCCATTGAGACTGCAAGTTTATACTTTCTTAAAACACAGTGCGGGCAGAGTGCAGTGGCTCATGCCTATAATCCCAACATCTTGGGAGGCCGAAGCAGGTGGATCACTTGAGGCCAGAAGTTCAAGAACAGCCTGGGTAATGCAGCAAAACCCATCTCTATAAATAAATAAATAAAATTTTTAAAAAATTAGACGGGCATGGTGACATGCACCTGTAGTCCCAACTACTTGAGAGGCTGAGGTGGGATGATCACCTGAGCCCAGGAAGACAAAGCTGCAGTGAGCCATGATCACACCATTGCACTCCAGTCTGGGCGTAGGAGTGAGACTCTGCCTCAAAAAAAACCACAATGCAAAACTTGGGGTAAAGCAATACAATGACAGAGGGTAATAAACAAGAGTAATTATTTTTTTTCCACCATCACTCCATGCGCAATTCCAGTATTCGTGAGTTTCTTGTTTTTTTTAATTTTAGTCCACAGCAAAGAATAGCTGATATGTAATAGTGAAATAGCAAAATGTTTCAAGATATAGAAAAAATAAGATCACTAAGACTCTATAATTAATCATATTTATAAAAGGATCCAGTGAACTCACATATAATAATTGTAAGACATAATTTAAAATGTTCAAGCTTGTGTTCTCTTTGTCCTTCGGAAAGTCTCTTTAGAAAAATTAACCCTTACAAAGGGTTATAACTACTTGAAAAAGAGGGTTAATTAACATCACTACAATTGAGACAATCAGGTTACAGGAGATTCCAGGCATGATGTAATATGAAATATTACACCTAATTTAACTTTAAGCTTTAACTTTAAGTCTTCAAAATATACAGGGCATATGGCCAGTCGCGGTGGCTGAAGCCTGTAATCCCAGCACTTTGGGAGGCAAGGCCGGAGGATTGCTGGGGCTCAGGAGTTTGAGATCAGCCTGGGCAATGTGGCAAAACACCATCCCTACAAAATATACAAAATTTAGCCAGTCTCGTGGCATATGCTAGTAGTCCCGGCTACTAGGGAGGCTAAGGCACAAAAATCGCTTGAACTCGGGAGGCAGAGGTTGCAGTGAGCCAAGATCACACCACTGCACTCCAGCCTGGGCGGCACAGTGAGACTTTGTCTTAAAAAAAAAAAAAAAAAAAGTATATCTATACATACATATACATATGTGTGTGTATATATGTGTATATATACACACACACATATACACATATACATACACATATATATCTGTATATACACATATATACATACACATATATATCTGTATATACACATATATATGTATTTCTTAAAGATAAATATGGCCTGGGTATTAGAGGAGATTAAGAAACTATTGTTACTATTATTAGGTGTAATAACAGCATTGTGATTATGTAAGAAAACTTTTTTTTTTACATGCTATTAAGTATTCAAGGGTTGAATGACATAACATCTAAGATAGTTTTAAATACTAAAGCAAAATAAAGGGAAGTAGAGATATCAAATAATTATGGAAAAATGAATATGGTTTGGACAGCTGGTAATAAGTTAATAGATACTGTGCTTCCTACTTTGTGAAAATTTGAAATTTTCATTAAAATATTTTTATAACTAAAAAACTCATAAGAATATTTTTTAAAGATTAAGAAGCTTTGTAATGTTTGGTCACACAGCTAGTCACTGGCAAGGACAGAATGAAAACCAAAGTCTCCTGCCATTTATACTAACGCTTTCTGTACAGTATTATGCTGCTTGTACAGTACTATGGCACAATCACCTCTTTTTAAATCCTTTCTGTTTTACAGTACATGAAACCACAATCCAAAACATTCCTTACAACATAAAATATGTAAGTCACATAAGAACTCTTAGATTTGTTTGCTATCTTTACGAACATAATCCAATGAATATGCACTGCTCAAGTTTATACATGAGCAATAGTACACCTTCTTCCTTCTTACAGTTTTACCAAAATTTATTGGTAAAAAATGATTCTAAATTAAATTTTGTTTGGGAATATAGAAGTGTCCATTCCTAATTCTTCTGGGTATTTAATATGATCCTATCTTATCTGTTATAAAATTCAAAGACCAATAAGCAACAATGTCTTACAATACTGAGAAGCTATATTTAATACACACATCTTACTCACTGTAATAAAATTAAACATAGTTCATAAGTTGTTACACCACTTTTTTAAAAAGTTTCATATATGAAACTATAAATTAGGGAAAAGCCCTGAAATATAGACTCTTCAATTTTTAAAATTCAATTCTTTCCAAATTATATTATTTCATAAGTAAAAGTCATTCATTTCTTCATCAAATGGTTCATAGCTAAATAAATTATATCCTTCAATAGATCTAAGGAAATTGCTATTCCAAACTTAAGTATTTCTAAAGTCTGAACTTTTTGTTTTTGTTTTTGTTTTTTTTTTTGAGACGGAGTCTCGCTCTGTTGCCCGGGCTGGAGTGCAGTGGCCGGATCTCAGCTCACTGCAAGCTCTGCCTCCTGGGTTTATACCATTCTCCTGCCTCAGCCTCCCGAGTAGCTGGGACTACAGGCACCCGCCACCTCGCCCGGCTAGCTTTTTGTATTTTTTAATAGAGACGGGGTTTCACCATGTTAGCCAGGATGGTCTCGATCTCCTGACCTTGCGATCCGCCCGTCTCGGCCTCCCAAAGTGCTGGGATTACAGGCTTGAGCCACTGCGCCCGGCCTGAACTTTCTTTTTCAAATAAATTCATTGTTACTTTTTGACTGCATGAAAATATCACTCATCACCAACTCCATTTACATCTATAGAAGAGATGAAATTCCTAGCTAAAGCTTCATACTTACCTACTGATACTGTAAGGGTCAAACGAAGTGCTCATATTGCACAGTTAATACTCAAATATAGATATCTGAAACTATATATAGGTATCTTAACTCAAATATAGGTATCTTAAACAAATATAGCTATCTCAAACTACTTAAATCCTAGGTACGAAGATGAAGATTGGTATTTTGAAGTCAGTCTGTTAAACTCTTAAACTCATTAAGAAATTATCCTCTATTGAACTACTATCTGCTTTCCGAGGAAATTTACGGTAAATCTACTTTCACTTGGTTAAGTCTCTCTCTCTCTAATATTTGAAGGGACTCACTACATGGCAATGCCCCATGTGCCAAAAACAAACAAACAAAAAAAAAGAAAGGTCTCATTATTCCTCATCCACTCCATAAATAGCATGGTTTCCAATCCCCTCAGCAACCTACCTCAGCATGCTATCTAGTTTGACAATCTCAAAGTACATTACCTAGAAGAGACCCAGTAATCTATCAATGATGTAAGCAGTATAGAGTAAAATGCTGTTACCTCTATTTTTAAAACATTATTCTACTAATAACAATGTATTCCTTATTTATGTAGCAATACATTGTTGTTCATATGGATCTAAGTTCAAGTAAAATCCTGTGACACTAGTCTCTCCAATTTGTTGCTCTCAAAGTTAATTTTAATGTATCAAAAAAAAGTCTTAGTTCTTTGGTTCAACACATAATTCTATGTTTCATCCAAATCACTGATAAAAATCTTGAAAATTACAACATAATAGACACGTGACACCTTCTTCAAAAGACACAGACTATGAGAAACCTTGTCAAAGGCTGGCAACACGTAAACAATGAAACTCCATGTTATCTCATCATCCATGTAAGTTTTTAATCCTGAAATATAAATGCATACAAATAAAATAAAGAAAAATCACTTACTTGTTCCTTCTATAAGTAGTTCTTGTCCATGGCTACCCAAAAGTGTCCGAGAAAGAAAAGGTGCAAAATCCACAAAAATCTCACGAAGGAGAGGAGCTGCCTTTTCCAAAGCATGTTCAAGCCTCTCTGTAATACTAATGAAAAGACATGAAGTTACTTGAACTATTCAACAGATTGTATCAATTTTCTAGTTTTGAAAATAAAGATGTGTTTCCATAGATATATATATAATTGTATTAAAAAATTAAAAATCACCTAAAGAGACATTACTGCTATGTATAGCAGTCCTTCTGCCAAAAATATTCGTTTTTATCCTGATCTAGCTTGCCCCTACAATCTCCAACAAACATCCTGGTTAACAACCACTCCAAGCATCAATACTTACTAGGAGTCTCACCTGGCCGGTTAAGAGCAGTTTGTTTTTAGGCCCATCATAATCTAAATAAATTCTCATCAAGTCTTCAACAAATTTTTCTATTTACCACTAAACCATTAGCACATTGAGTTCAAGAACCATGACTTCATTTTAAAATTCACAGTTACAGCATATAGTACAGACTCAACAGATGTTGAGTGCTTATAAATTATAAAAAGCAGTTCTTTTTTATTGAAGTCAATAATCCCTTTCTAATGCGATGTGAATTATTTTTCTCCTGAAAATAATATACTTTAAAGGCAAATTATAACAAAACTATCATTTTGTTGATCGTTAAATTTATTAATAAACTGAGATAGTTGCAAATGTGCCACAAATATATAAAATATATTAATATATATTTGTGATTATATATGTATGTATTCATATATACATACACAGATACATTTAATGACTTTTGTTTTTAAGGTCCACAGCATTTAAGAAAATTCACAGATATCCACAGCTTCAGTTTCTTTTTTTTTTTTTTTTTGAGGCGGAGTCTCGCTCTGTCGCCCGGACTGGAGTGCAGTGGCCGGATCTCAGCTCACTGCAAGCTCCGCCTCCCGGGTTCCCGCCATTCTCCTGCCTCAGTCTCCCGAGTAGCTGGGACTACAGGCGCCCGCCACCTCGCCCGGCTAGTTTTTGTATTTTTAGTAGAGACGGGGTTTCACCGTGTTAGCCAGGATGGTCTCGATCTCCTGACCTCGTGATCCGCCCGTCTCGGCCTCCCAAAGTGCTGGGATTACAGGCTTGAGCCACCGCGCCCGGCCACAGCTTCAGTTTCTAACTTACAAATTAAATGTATACATAAAGAGCCACTAGTTATCTACTATTCACACTAGGAGTACCTCCTATTCGTACTACCAAGAAAGCAGTTGCTACTGAAACTATCAACACAAACATATATAAATTTTGCTGTGAATAACCATCTCCTCACAGGCACTACTCTAAATACTATTTTCTTCTACACAACTCATAGAACTTGTTATCCCTGAATAGTATCGTAAATACTAGCCACACTCGAAGCACTCAAGTACCTACATTTGTAGTGTCTAATGGATTTCCCAATTGTGGTAAAGAAAATCAAGGACTCTGGCCACTGAGACTCCAGTGGTGGGAAATACACTCATAGCATTCAGAATTAAACTATGAAACCCAATTAAACAAGGTAAGTGACAATAAAAATCTATCTACAATTCAGTATCATTGTGGCTTTGGCCGATTGGCTACCACTTATACCAGCATTTTTTTTTTTTTTGAGATGGAGTCTCTCTCTGTCTCCAGGTTGGAGTGCAGTGGCATGATCTCTGCTCACTGCAACCTCTGCCTCCCGGGTTCAAGTGATTCTCCTGCCTCAGCCTCCCGAGTAGCTGGGACTACAGGTGCTCACCACCACACCTGGCTACTTTTTAAATATATTTTTAGTAGAGATGGGTTTTCACCATGTTGGCCAGGCTGGTCTTGAATTCCTGACCTCAAGTAATCCGCCTGCCTTGGCCTCTCAAAGTGCTGGAATTACAAGCGTGAGCCACTGCGCCCGGCCTACATCAGCATTTTATAGAGGAGAAACAACAAATTCCATACTTTCAATTTGCAATCATTTGAAACATAAGTCATAAGCTTATGTAAATATTTGTTATGCATGCAGCAATTATTTTTTAACACAAATAGTCACTTCTCATGAAGTGACTTGTATATCATGAAATGACTTGTACATCTTATAATCTTTCAAACGAAAATGAACCTCTAAAATGTTCCCAAGCCTCTAAATGTCATATATGTTGAAAGAAAGAATTGAAATGAAATGAAGTAAAATAAACCTAGATAGCTTAAAAAGTCATCAAAAGGTATGAATCACAATATTCAAGTTAGTAGCTTAAATACCTCATATTTGAAACCGGGTCTTGTGAAACTGAATCAACTGTTGGAACCGAGGGCAATTTTGCATTAGATGATCTACTGCCTATAAAAGAAAAATAACCATCTATAGGAATTTTCTGCTTTTAGGTATGAAGATTTAAATAAAAAGAATGTCATTATACCAGTCAATAAAAGCATTATAATGTATTTTTATGTCCATTACTATTTGGATAACATTAAAATCTAACAATTAACAACTAAATCCTTTCATATATAAACCTCAGCTATGAGTTCAATTATCATGCCAGAACAATCTTTCTAACTGTGAGCTGAAAAAGCAAGGGAAAAGTAAATCCTGACTCCTGAAATAAGGTTCACAATTCCTTCTATTCAACACCAAGTGTCAACAGAAAGTGATAAGTAAAAGTATTTTTTTAATATAGCAACAACACAGAAACACCTACATTCCAAATTTAGCTTTAAACCTCCATTACCATGAAAACTATCATTATTCAGTTATCAAATCACTACTGAAGGACTAAACTGCAGCAACAAATGTAATCAGGGTTAGAAGCCTAGACCTCTGAGAATCTGTCATCTTGTATCACAACTATTATCAGTTATTTTCCCATTATGCTGCAAATACAAAAACACTATGCTTTAAAGAGAATAAGGGCCCTCTTTCCCAAACATTGTTGAATCTTTCAGTCCAAAAGTTATTAGAAACACATCAAGGAAAGCATCTGCATCAGGCTGGAGGTTGTGTTGGCCCACAGAAAGTTACTGGAGCCAGTGTGAGGAGGGAATTCAAGGAAAAGAGAAAACTAAGAATTGTAGAATTCATATCTATGTGAAATCATGGTTGCAATAGAGAGATGGTAATAATATGTGAACGACAGTATACATTTTTATAGACTTTTATATACAAACACACACACACACAAACACACACACCGCCTCTAGCTCTGTCCACTAAGAGGACACAGAAGCAGCAACATCTTAACACTTGGTGTCCAAATCTTGGTTTCTTAATACTATACTCCACTAAAAGAAAGAAATGGCTGATTCGAGATCTGTGGAAGAAAAGCACCAAATGAGTTTGAAACATCTAGTTATGCTGTGTAGAAAGCAAGGAATGATAGGATATGTCCAAGGAATAATAGGTTATGTCACAAGGACACTGAAGCCAGCTTGAAGGGGCTCCCACTGATCAAACACCACTGTATTCCATCCTGGGTGAGAAAGTGAGACTCTGTATCAAAAAAAAAAAAAGAAGAAGAAGAAGAATTGCCATTTTGGCCAGGTGCAGTGGCTCATGCCAGTAATCTCAACACTTTGGGAGGCCAAGACAGGAGGACTGCTTGAGCTCAGGAGTTCAAGATTAGCCTGGGAAACATGGCGAGGCCCTGTCTCTACTAAAAATACAAAAAAGTAGCCAGGCATGGTTGTGTGTGCCTGTGGTCCCAGCTACTAGGGAAGCTGAGGTGACAGGATCACTTGAGCCTAGAGAGCAGAGGTTGAAATGTGCCAAGACTGCACTACTGCACTCCAGCCTGGGTGACAAAGCAAGACCCTGTCTTAAAATACAATACAGTACAATACAATACAATACAATTACAATACAACACAACACACACAACACAACACTTCCCTCTGCTTCACACCACTCCCAGAACTCCCTCAGGCTCACTTCAATTGTATCTAGGCATGCTGATTCAACGTGCTCTTTTTGGTAAGGCAAATAAAGTTAATTCTGGATATAGATAAGCACAGCTAGGACCTAATCAGAGGTTCTGTGGATTTAACTGATGAAAAAACAGCAAGGATCTGAGGCAATTTTGAGCTTTCCTGAAACATGCTTGTTTTTTAGGCAGTACTTGATCAACAACCCTCAGTTCTGATTACCAGGTCTCAGTCAAATCTAAGGATCCAAAAATCTAGACAATTTTACCCCCCAACAAGCTTGGTTCCTTTTTTGGAAAGCAGGCAATGCAGGAATCTTCCACAATTAACCTCTGGATGATTACTGAGCCCACCTCTTAGAGTGAGCACATTCCTAGTACAAAATGAATTTAACTATAGTTAATCTTTCTTTTCCACAACATACTTCCTTTCCCATTCCCTTGATAATCAAAGTTGACTTTCCTTTATACTGGAAGCTTTGTATTGCTTACAGTCCTACCTTCCTCACCATCCTGTTCAGCTGAGATCTAACTGTACCTAAAAACTCTAACCAAGTGACTGGTGGTCAGGACACTTAAAAATGATTTGTTTAAAAATGAAGCTAAAGCACACACTTCATCATGCTGACAATTATTTTTTATTTTTCTCTTTTTGAGACAGGGTCTTGCTCTCTCACCCAGGCTGGAGTGCATTGGTGTGATCAGAGCTCACTGCAGCCTTCAACTCCTGGACTCAAGCCATCTTCCTGCCTCAGCCTCCCAAGTAGCTGGAAACATAGGTGCATATCACCACACTCGTCTATTTTTCTATTTTTTTTTTTTTTTTTGTAGAGACAGAGTCTCATTATGTTGCCCAGGCTAGTCTCGAACTCTTGGTCTCAAGCAATCCTTCGGCCTTGGCCTCCCAAAGTGCCAGGGTTATAGGCGTGAGCCACCATGACCAGCCCATTGTGACAATTTTTAAAAGCATATACAGCAACTCACACTTCATCATAAAAATATTGCTATTTTTGTATTTTTCACAATCAAATTTCAAATTAGAGGGCAAGACCAGCGAAGTTGAAAAACATTTTTTCACCCTTTGGTATCCGGCACTTCTAAGAGTCAGGTCCAATCCTAAAATCATATACAACACTCAGTGAAGTACTTCACAGACCCATTGGCTTTATTACACTCGGTACATGACACCTGCAATTTTCTAAGTTCTTGACAACAATATGATCAACGAATCACAGTGGGTCATTGACTGTTACCAGTGATTAATAAAATATTTCTGTTTTTTTTTTTACTGGTGATAGTTTTTGAAAACTTTTTTTTTTTTTGAGATGGAGTCTCGCTGTCTCCCAGGCTGGAGTGCAGTGGCGCGATCTCGACTCACTGCAACCTCCGCCTCCTCCTGGGTTCACACTATTCTCCTGCCTCAGCCTCCCGAGTAGCTGGGACTACAGGCGCCCACCACCACGCCTGGCTAATTTTTTGTATTTTTAGTAGAGACAGGGTTTCACCATGTTAGCCAGGATGATCTCGATCTCCTGACCTTGTGATCCACCTGCCTCGGCCTCCCAAAGTGCTGGGATTACAGGCGTGAGCCACCGCGCCTGGCCTGAAGACCATTTTTTATTGCAATGTATCAGACATTTTCTCTATTAGCATTATTGATGGATTTTCTTGAGCTTTTCCGATGCTAATATAAAGGAACACATAAGGTCCCATTTACTTAAAAGTAGAAATGGAAAAAATAAATCCTTCCCCAAAAAATGTATGTACGAGGCTTTAGGGGGAAAAGGCGGGGGGGCGGGGAAAGTATGCATGAAGCTTTAGGCAAAATTAGCCTTTTTTGTGTTAACTGGTTTATTGTGGTTTTTGTTTTGTTTTGTTTTTTAAGACATGAGGTCTTGCTCTGTTGCCCAGGCTGGAGTGTACTGGTGTGATCACAGCTCACCACAGTCCTGAATTCCTGGACTCAAGTGATCCTCCTGCCTCAGCCTTCTGAGTAGGTGAGATTATATGCATGTACCACCGCGTTCAGCTAATTTTTTAATTTCTTGAAGTGAAAAGTTACCCAAGCTAGCCTTGAACTCCTGGCTTCAGGTGATCCTTCCACCCTAGCCTCTCAAAGTGCTGAGACTACAGGTGTAAATCATCACACCCTGCCCACGGTTGTGAATGATACAAATTTTAATGAGAAATGTGTATTAGAAATGTGAAAAAGAAAAGCAACATTGTTGCTTCTAAATAAAGCAGTAACAAAAATTATTTCCCCACACTACCCTAGAAGTAATGCCAATTTTCAATTCTAAAAGAGAATACAGCATTTTTTACAAAATCTTAAGTCATAAGAAGAAACTTTACCAACAAGGATAATAAATTAACCAGCAACAGTTATAAGAAAAAAATCACATGAAAGAATAAACTAAATACATCAGTAATTTCACACTAGGTTGTTCTCCATTTCTGCTGGGAAAAAAAATGTAGTATCCAAACACATTCTGTATTTTTTCAACTCAGATAAAAATATAAACTTTCAATCAATTTGTTTTAAATTAAATTACCATTAAATATTTCCAGCAAATGATCACAAATATATAAATGCAGAAGCTACCTCCAACATGTGGAATGATACTCACTTATCTTTTCCTTATCCTAGCACTGATAAACTGGCTCCTTCAAACTGACAGTTTTCCAGACATTCAAAAGGACAAAAAGGAAAATGCAAATATATCATCTGTCTAGCATCTATCTGGGGAGTAGGCAATTGTTTATTTAAGATCCCTGCGGGTCTAAATAACTAATGTCCCTTGCAATAAAGAATCATTAAAACAAATGCCAATTTTTTAACCCCTAAACACATTAACACTGCATTTATCTCTCTCTTTTCTGAACCAGTAAATTCAGCCAGGGATCGTCTATATGCCCAGTAAAAACTAATTAAATAAATCCTATTGAATGAATAAAAATAAGCCTATTGGCCCAAATCTTACACAAAACAAATATGGTTATGACTCAAATATTTCCCTAATATTAAAAAAGTACTAATTAATAATCTATATGGCTCTGATAAACAGATACTGTCTAATATTCTAGTAAATTCTGCAAAGTAGCAAACACCAGGCATATAAATTAGTGAACAGTATACTTAGTTCCTTTATTGAGCTAGTTTCAATTTTGATTTATTCATGTATGCTTTGCAGTACAGAGAAACAGCATATTGGAAACCAGAGTAATAATATTTTAACATACAAGAAGGGATACTGGGTGAAGGTGGAAGGATCACTTGAAGCCAGGATTTCAAGGCTTGTCTGAGCAATAGAGCAAGACCCTGTCTCTACAAAAATTTTAAAATTATCCAGGAATGGAGACACACACCTGTAATTCTGGCTACCTGAGTAGCTGAAGCAGGAGGATCACTCAAGCCCAGGAGTCCAAGGCTTAGTGATCTATGACTGTGCCACAGCACTCCAGCCTAGGAAACAGAGAAAGACCCTGTCTCAATTTAAAAAAAAAAGAAAAGAAAAGAAAACAGAAAGGATACTGTATTCTAGGTAATCAAATCTTTGCTGATGACTATAAAATTTCCAGATTTTGATATATTTACTAAAATCACTTTTGCTTTTATTTTCTTTGAAAACATGCAATAAAGGATATGTCTTATCCTCTGATGAATATCTTTTAATACTTATTAATTAGAAGATACAATTGTTGCTCTTAGACTAGTTCTTTTGGTTGACAAAATGCTGCATAAGCCAAGGTATGCTATTCAAATTAAAATTTGAAATTTGTACACCAAAAAAGTTTTGTATGTTAATTATAGTCTTAATAATGTATATTATTTCAAAATGCAAACAAATTATCAATTCCTATGGGTTATAAAATTATTTCAGTGGTAATATTTTCATAGAAAAAGCTTTGAGCTCATATAAACCTGTTAAGTTTTAACTCTGTTTCTGTGATAAGTATCTATTTTAGTTTCTCTTTAATTGTACCACATGTAAAATGTGTCTCATTTTAACATCAAAATTTCCAAATATCCACAAATGGAAATTTCCTTGAAGGTATCATGTGAATATATAACAGAAAATATGAGTGTCATAGCAGAAACCTCGTATTTTCTATCAAGTAAATTTTTTGTCCAACTGTAGGATAATGTAAGTGTTCTGAGCACATTTAAGATAGGGAAGATTAAGCTATGCTGTTCGGTAGGTTAGATGCATTAAATGCATTTTCAATTTTCGATATTTTCAACTAACAATGGTTTATAATGAGGTAACCCTATCATAAGTCAAGGAGCATCTATATTCTAGGTCACAAATGCATTTAACACAAAGCCTATTTTATAATAAGGTATTAGATATATCACATACTTTACTAGATACTGTATTGAAAGTGAAAAATAGAATGGTCATACAGATAACTTGATGTACAATTTTTACTGAATGTGTATTGCTTTCACACCATTATAAAGTCAAAAAATTGTTAAGTTGGAACCGTCTATATATTTATCTACTTCTTTTAATGGCAAATAACTTAAATCAAGAGACCCACCAAAAAGAAAACAAAAATGTATCAGTCAAAAAAAATATTGACAAGAGAGAGAGAACTATTTGGGGGGTTGGGTGGATTCCATGTGGAAATGAGTAGGCAAAAATATGTAAAGTGGGGCGGTAGAAGAGGACAATCAAAAACACTAGATTAGGTTAGATTTTTCTTATCAAGGTAGTAATGTTCATGGCATCAATTAACGGAATAAAACAGAAGCAATACACTGAAATGGAGAACCCATATGACAGTAACAAGAGCACAGTGAAAGAGGAAAAAGAAGAGTCAGATGTAGAAACCAAAATAAATGGTAAACAGAAAGACCATCATCACAAGGAAGACTTGAAATAACTGAAAAAGGAATAACTATTTTTTTTAATGGGGGTACAGTTGGGGGGGAGAAAAGTTTAAAATTCTAGTTCAAGATGAAAAAAAAATTGGTAACCATTTTAGAAACTCCATCAAAAATCATACAAAATTTAAGCAACAGAAAAATAAGATACATTATGAGCTGGATCAATGGTACAGGGTTTTGTAGATTTTGCCAATAAATACAACAGTCTTCAAGATAGCAAATTGTTTTGTAATTCTGCATATAGTTTTTCAAAGTATTTTAAATTACAATAAATTTACTGGAAAAAATACAATGGCTTCAGAGAGAAATGTATAATACTGTTACATGTAAAATATTACCCATATGTCTCAGCTGTTTATCTCTTCTGAAAACTCCGTAACTTAAATTTTAAAGAACAGACTTAAAAGCAATCAAAGGGTCCTATTTACTCTGTTCCCTAAACTGAAACTAGAGGGCAGTATGAGAAAATATTTTACTCAGTATACTCTGAATTTCTGAAATCACATTTGATTTGGGATGTTACTGAAAATTTTACTATAACTGAATTTAAAAGATGGCATGTAAATCATTTCATAGATATAATAACTATTGCATTTTCACAAAAGGTACTACTCTAGAAAAACCATAGTTGATTCTTTTTTTTTTTTTTTTTGAGACGGAGTCTCACTCTGCAACCCAGGCTGGAGTGCAGTGGCCGGATCTCAGCTCACTGCTGCAAGCTCCGCCTCTCGGGTTTTACGCCATTCGCCCGGCTCAGCCTCCCGAGTAGCTGGGACTACAGGCGCCCGCCATGTCGCCCGGCTAGTTTTTTTTTTTTTTTTGTATTTTTTTAGTAGAGGCGGGGTTTCACTATGTTAGCCAGGATGGTCTCGATTTCCTGACCTCGTGATCCGCCCGCCTCGGCCTCCCAAAGTGCTGGGATTACAGGCTTGAGCCACCGCGCCCGGCCATGATTCTTTTTTTTTAAAGGACTTTGGATGGGATGGAGAAGCGGAAATGTGCATACTCAGCTCCAAATGAATTATCAAATTATTTCTTCTCCAAAGGGGGGGGTAAAAAAAAGAGGCATCAGAGTATAATGGAACAATAAAAATGAAAAATTTGCTAGAGTTTCAGGCCCATTTTCCTTTGTAATTCTCACTGGGCCAGGGGAAACCAGCGAGGGAGAGAATGAGAGGGTATTTGAGAATTCTCTGTACTTCAAACTCAATTTTCCTGTAAACTTAAAACTGATCTAAAAAAGTCTATTAATTTTTGAAAAAAATTATATAATAAAAAGCAAGGCAGACAAAACTCTGATACAATTGCAGCTTTTGGTTTCAAAGTAGAAAAAAATTTCTAATTACTATTTTTCCTAAGAATATAAATAATACAAGACTATTAATTAAATTTTAGAAATACCACCTAAAGTAAATTTCGAAAATCAAAACTGTCAGTAGCCTAACTTCATGGAGAGCCAAATGACTTCATAATACACTTTCTTGCTTTCACCATGTAAAGAAGGTAGATAAGCCACTTGGTTGTAATTATATGGTACGTAAAGAATTGCATATAACTTTCTTTTACTTAATGTACTGAACATTTTCTCATCACTAAATACTATAAAATTAGTAAAAAACTAAACAGGTTTAAAACTTTTGATAAAATATATTTTTGTTAACACAAGTACAATAACAAAAAAAGAGAGAAGACAAAAGAAATAAACATAGTATTTGTTTCTAGGATATATGATTAGATAGTACACATCAAGGAAAAAAAGTTCCCAGCTACTGGACAGTAGCAATATCAAGTTTGGAAAAAACTCTCCAAGATACGCTAATTTGCCAAATAAAGTAGAACAGCAGAACAGAAGGCAAACCCTGGCCTGAGATATCCCAAAAGAAGTAACAGCATTATTTCTGTTCTCAATATAATCCACCAGGCCATTCCTTCAAAATTTCTTTATTTTTCATCAATCTCAACCTAGAATCATAAGATGAATGTTTTGGTGGGTACAATATCTTGTTATTAACCTTAAGAAACATCAAAATATCCAGAAGAAAACCACTGATACAGTAATATCCCCTTTGTTATACTTGGTCGTTTTAATACTGCACATTCTTCAAGTTTACCCCGTATCACCACAAAGCTTCCCATCATCGTATAGAATCTTGCATCCATATATATGCTTTTATACATGGAAAGAATGTAGAAGGAGAGATGGACAAAAATAAAATTGCTATAGGAGGAACTGAACCAGTATGACCATTGTTAGAATGATGTTACACTTCAGAGCAGCATTCCCTTCCAAGCCTCTAATTCAAAAAAAAAATGCCAAAAAAAAAAAAAGTATTGGATACTATATAAATATTTGACAACCAGTAACCATATTAAAAGATTATATGTCAACAAGACTTTCTAATTTAGGCCACTATCAATATACATCTTCTTAAGTGCAGGGAAAGAAAACAAAGGAAAAAAGTATTTTTATGAATCTATCATTCATCCATGCACTCATCTACCCAACTAGCAGCATCTCATCTACCACACAATATTAGGTTTGAGTGGAGAAAATACTAAAATCCTCAACTTAAGGTCTTTTAATTTTACTCAAATTTATTCAGAAAAGTAGTAAATAATCAACAGGATAAAAGCACAATGGATTCTAATGTGCCCTCAAATTTTAAGTTAATCAAAAATCCTAAGCTTTGCTAAAATGAGATCTAAAAACATTTTTGTTGAAATCACTGATAACTAGCTCACCTGGTGATTCTCCTCCCATATCTGAGGCTTGGGCTGAATCCACTGAGGAAACCACACTGACAGCATTGGTAGGTACGCTTGTAGTAAAGGTGGAAGGTGAGACTGCTGATTTTTTTGCTGCAACAATGACACTTCTGTAATAAAGAAAGTAAACAGATTGAAAGATACAAATTGATCTCTTGAATTAATTACATGAATTTCAAAACAGAAACTAGATAGCTAATTTATTTTTCTAATTTTTCTTTCTTATTTCAATTTGATGTACAATTTAGACTTTTCACCCAACATGAAATCTCTTCAATACTGTCCATTTTTATCTGCATTTCACTATGAAAATATAACAATCCATTTTAACATTTAAACTTATATTTACCACATAGTATTTTTAAAATTTAGGATTATCTTTAATTATCTAACAAATAAAATATAACCAAAAGTATTAAGGCAGAAAATTCAACGTTTCCACAAGAATTGTAAAGCACTGCTAATCTGAAATAATAAAACCTTAGAACTCTCATAAGCTTAAAAAAAAAGTAGATATAAGCAATTTGCTAACATGTATACAACCCAGTTTTTCATTTTTAAACCCCAAAGACTGCATCTTTTGATAATATATAAAAAAGTAATGCATAGGAATAAAAACTATATGCAAAAATATCAAATAATCCAAGTTCTTTATCTTGTACCTTACTCAAAGGCAGGTATTTATGATATACCAATTTCAATTAAAATGTAATACTTTATACCAAACAGTAACTAAAAGACCTTGTTAGTCATAACTTAAAAGGCATTTTTAATTGAAGTTGGCTCTATAAACATGCAAAAACTCAGTTAATGAGGTAAAGAGGACAGCTGATATATAATGCATTCCCACAGCAGTGCTTACTTTTAATTACCTGGTGTTAACCATAAGCCTGAAGTCTTCAACATTCAATTTATTTAATCACATCTTTTGTTGACAGTACTATAACTGCAAGCTTCAAGTATTCCCTTAATAGCTTTAAAGTATTCAGCTTCTAAACAAAGTAACTTAGGTACTTGATCCCAATACATGCATTCAAAAGTGAAAATTATGTAATTCCAATATTTTAATAATACATTTTTGTAGTTATTTTTAAAAACACACACACAAAGCAAAATAGGTTTCGTTTTACTTCAGTGCCTATCATGTGAGGGCCAAGACTGTTGCCAATTAAATCAAGTTCTCTTGTGCTAGGCATGGCTTATTCAATGTACTTGAGGGTAGCTGGTGTCACATCATTATAAGGGTGACTGCCAATGTTAACTATATACTAAAAAATAGAAGCAACAGCCACCTGAGCCCCCAATCCAAAATGGTGTGCTTAAATCATGGCAACTTATATCAGATGAAGATTATTGACTTAAGGGGGAGTAGATATGACGTGTGTGTGTGTGTGTGTGTGTGTGCATGCGTGCATGAATGTGTGTGTACGTGTGTGTTAGTGGTACCTTCAAAAACAATACGAAATGTAATTTGTAGTATTTCCTACTGGAAGGAGAAATTTAAAACCCACTGCTTAAGAAAATCACTGACTTCCAGCAATGTTTGTGCAGAGGAGGGAGGAAAAATATGAAGAATTTACTTTCACATTTGTTCACAAAAGAAAGAACCAGAAAGATCTAGTTTATTCATACGATAAGTAGGAACTGAATGGAGCAACAGAAAAGAACACTTAGAAAAGTGCAATTGCTTTTTCTATAATCAAAATGTAAGATATATACCTATCTATGCTATGACTCAACACTTTCATTTCTAGGAATTTCCTCAAGAAAGCTTATGTCCACAAAATATGTACACAATAATGTTCATATAGGCTTTATTTACAATAGGCAAAAGCCGGAAATAGCCCAAATGTCCTTTATGCAGATATAGAAAATTTTAAATGGTACTATGCTTCTGGAATGGAATATTATTCAGCAATAAAAGTTAACAAACTACTGATGAGTGAAATGAAAAGGTAACAAACAACATTGATGAATCTCAAAAGCATTATGTTGAATGAAGCCTTATACTAAGGAGTATATACTTTATGGGTTGGTTTTTTTTTTTTTTTAACATGCATGTCTAGAACAGGCAAAACTAATGTATGGTATACAAAGTCAGAATTAATAATTGCCTCTGGGGGCTATATAGGAACCAGAATTGGCTGGGACAGAGAACTTTCAAGACCAGTGATATCATGATGGGGACTTGGGGTTACACAAATGTATAAATTTGTCAAAACTCATCAAACGGTACACTTAAGGCTTGTGTCTTTCATTGTATGTAAATTTTAGATTTAAAAAACGGTATTGATCTCCAGTTAGAAAGTTGCATGCTAGCTGAAATATTTAATCACATTTATTTAATCACATCTTTTGTTGACAGTACTATAACTGCAAGCTTCAAGTATTCCCTTAATAGCTTTAAAGTATTCAGTGTCTAAACAAAGTAACTTAGATACTTGATCCCAACACAAGCATTCAAAAGTGAAAATTATGTAATTCCAATATTTTAATAATACATTTTGTAGTTTTTTTTTTAAAACACACACACAAAGCAAAATAGGTTTCGTTTTAAGAGTGAAGTGAACTGATATCTACAATTTTGAAGTACATTACAAAAATAAGATTGATTGATGGATACATGGTGAAGCAAACAGAGTTAAAAGCTAATTGTTGAATCTCAGTGATGGGTCTACAGGTGTTCACTATACAACTCTTTCAACTTTTCTGTTTGCCTGAATATTTTCATAATAAAACACTGGAAAACTGGTAACAGAACAGAATTTACTACAGCTGTTCCAAACATGCACAATCCCTATGTATTCAAGAGGACATGGCTAATTAAACTCAACAAACAAACTCAACTTCATTTCTAATCCTTCATCCTCTTGCTGTTAATGTCTCAGTCACAAATAAGGTCTTATTCTTTTATTCAGTTCAGGAAATATTTATTGTCCAAGATCTTTCACCTATTGTCAGGAATGACAGATCAGAAGTATGGCTTTCTACATGAATCTATATTTTGCATGTTCCTCACACACTTCTTCAACACGCTCTTACGGTTGCTAAGTGTGTTGTGTCATTTCACAACTCCAACCCTTTGTATATACGCCTCCTCTGCCAAGATGCCGTCTTCTTAATCCTGCTTGCTTGTTAGGTAATATAAAATTATAAATTCTAATAGCAGCTAAGATAAATGAAGCACTGACAATATGCCAAGAATTATTATTCAATTTTCAAAACAATCCTAAGGTACGTATTAATTCAATTTTTAGAAATTTTAAATCTAAACCTCAGAAAGGTAAAGTAATAACCAAAGTAAACAGTAGAACTACCATGCAAATCTAGGTTTATCTAACACCAGAGCCTCGAATTTGAACCATTTCCCCATGTTGACCTTTCTTAAAACTTTTGAGATATAATTCACATACCATTTAATTCACTAAAAATATACAATTAAGAGATTTTTAGTAGGCTCACAAAGTTGTACAATTATCACTACAATCATATTAACATTTAAACATAATTTTAGAATCATCTATAAGCAACAGTAATAAAGATCTCTAGCATATAAAATTATTTATAGACTACCATAAAATCACAAAAATATATCTGCTCATAAATTTTTAAAAGCTGCATTCTTTCACGTAGCTACATAATTAGTTCATAATAGAGAAATAAAATTCATCAATTTCCAAATTAACTGATTGATTCAAACCAATTCTAAGGAATTAACACAATACTGCTTCAGCTTAAGGCTACACAGAAACAAAGAAAAATCAAAGTTACAATAATCCCATTAAAAGGACATGAAGCAGTAGGTAGATTTTGAAATATTTTCATTGTCTTTACCAATCATTGTCATTATTATTACAAAGTTTCAGTGTAAAAGACTAAAATCTTCAACAGAGGAGATCTTTATCGTGTTTATCTTGTTAAATATAAGTATAAATCTAAATTAGTAAAGCATGTTCTACAGTTTACAAAAATAATCTAGAATTTTAAACTTACCAATAGTTAAGATTTATCATGCAAAAACTAAGCATTTATCTTTTTATACGATGCATTGGAAAACACAGAGAAAATGCAACATGCATTTGACAAAACTGAGACTTTACATGACAGGCAATGTGCTAGGGATATTTCTGGCACCTTTCTCAGGCTACAGCTCAAGTTTCTATTTAAGAAACAAATTGAAATCTTTTTTAATATTTAAGAACAATTATTGGAATTTTTTATATCTACATCAATTTTAGCAGAAAGTGCTTCAAACTTTTTAGCATAAGGAATTTGAAAGACAGACAGACAACCAATTATGCAAGCTAGTTTCCCAAATTGTCGATTATAAACCAAATACTAAAGAGATAAAAATTGTTATCATTTTTTTTCTTTATGAACTCACTATGAATACTTAATATTTGTGGGGCACCGTGCTTAAGAACATACACAAATTACCATATTTATATTTATGACAACCTTTGAAGTTAGTAGTATATATTATTATGCTAATTTTACAAATGAGAAAGAAGTAATTTTCCTAAAGTCCCACACAGAACAAATGAAAATACTGTTGCTGGATTTTTTCTTTCCCCTGAACAAGGGATACTCATTTCAAAGTTTCTTTTAATTTACTGGCAATAGGCAAATAGTAACAATGCCTTCCAGATCAATAAAGTTGAGAAGTTCCATTTCAGTATTATATCAGTTTCAAATATCACAAACCCTCACACAAATGCTATTTTATTTAACATACAAATAGTTCACTAAAGGAAAAAAGAGCATTTCAGCCTACCACTTTAGTCCCTAAGGATCCAGTTGAAAAGCCAGACCAGTCCTTGAACTTTATCAAGATAAATTCCTGGCATTCACTAATCATCAGAGAGGATCTTCAAATTAGATAAGAGCAAGAATTTTGGCATGGGAATGAACATAAACACCTTTGTGTTCACAAAGGCCCATAACCTGGCAGCCTTTCAGCAAGGTTTTATTCATGTAGCTGTTACTCTAAACTTTCCAGCTATTCCTTGGAAGTTGATAATACTTAAGATATGAGGAGAGTTGTGATTTCTGACATAGCATTCCTGAGATAAATACATGATCAGAGGGATGCTTTGAAATTCCCAAAGATATTCCACTAGCCCATGGCAGCATGAAAGTTTTTAAAAAGGTGCCTCTAACCAAGAAAAAAAGGGAGGGTAAAAAACAGAGCAGTTTCCTTGCCATCAGAGACTGTTAAATGAATACCAGACATGTCAAATTCTACAGAAGATCCTGGAAATTGCTACCATCAAAATTATCTGTTGTTTTCTACTTCAATAAACTCCTTAAAATGTATTATGCCTAAGCATGATTTCCTAAATATGTTCATGATCTACTCACTGAAGACATCAGTAAGGCACAAATTTAATTTCTACGATATTTAAAAAAGAAATAAATGCTAAAATATATAAAATTTGGATCATTAGTAAACAATGTAACTATATTAATAACACATATTAAATTTAAAAGTATAGCCTCACATATTTTTGAGTACTCAATCTCACATGAACAAATCTAAATAAATTGTAAAAATTGAGAATGGACAGGGCACAGTGGCTCACGCCTGGAATCCCAATGCTTTGGGAGGGCAATGCAGCCAGATCACTTGAAGCCAGGAGTTCAGGACCAGCCTGGGCAACACAGCAACACCTCATCTCTAAAAAAAAAATTTTAAATAGCTGGACATGTTGGTCACAGCTACTCGGGGGACTGAGGAAGAACGATCCCTTGATCCCACGAGTTTGAGGCTACAGTGAGCTATGACTGCCACTGCACTCCAGCCTGGGGGGCAGAGCAAGACACTGTCTCAAAAATAAAATAAATAAATAAAAATTGAGGACAGGCGCAGTGACTCATGCCTGTAATCCCAACACTTTGGATCACTTGAGGCCAGGAGTTTGAGACCAGTCTGGCCAACATGGCAAAACCCCATCTCTACTAAAAATACAAAAACTAGCTGGGCATGGTGGCACACACTGGTAATCACAGCTACTCTGGAGGCTGAGGCACAAGAATTGCTTAAACCTAGGAGGCGAGGTTGCAGTAAGCCAAGATCACACCACTGCACTTCAACCTGGGTGACAAAGTGAGACCACCTCAAAAAAAAAGAATAGCAAATTCCAAATTATACCAGACACAGCTTTTTCCATTTAAAAATACATGTCTTCAGTATCATTCTATACAGTGCTCTTTTACTCTTTAATGACTGCATAATATTTACTATGTTTTTCAAAAATAATACATGTAACCAAATCATTTATAGATTGGCAGCTATAAAAACCAACTTTCCACTATTATAAAACAATTTTGCTATAAAATGCAGCAAGGTAAATCATTCAAAAGAGACAGGTCGTTTAGTGTCACCATTTAATAGTAATAAGGCCATAAGCTATTACTTAACTCCTCTGTGACTGAGTTTCTACATCTTTAAAGTAGGAATAACGGCCGGGCGCGGTGGCTCAAGCCTGTAATCCTAGCACTTTGGGAGGCCGAGACGGGCGGATCACGAGGTCAGGAGATCGAGACCATCCTGGCTAACACAGTGAAACCCCGTCTCTACTAAAAAATACAAAAAACTAGCCGGGCGTGGTGGCGGGCGCCTGTAGTCCCAGCTACTCGGGAGGCTGAGGCAGGAGAATGGCGTGAACCCGGGAGGCGGAGCTTGCAGTGAGCTGAGATCCAGCCACTGCACTCCAGCCTGGGTGACAGAGCGAGACTCCGTTTCAAAAAAAAATAAAATAAAATAAAGTAGGAATAAAGATAGTTATCTATCTATTCTAAATGCATTTAGGGTAGAACTTCACAGACTAAAATAGGCAATTCCACCTGCAGAAAGCATTTTATACTTGGTTATTACTTCTGTATGAACTTCCAGAGTGGAAGTTTATATATTTTAATTTTTAATTAACATGCCAATTTACCTCCAATAAACTGTAGCAATATGCACTCTCACCAGTAAAAAAAAAAAAAAAAGTTTCCTCATATCCTCATAAATAACAGCTGTAATTTCTTAAAAAATCTCTGCTAATTTAATTGAGGGAAATTATATCACTCATTTCTTTTTAATCTCATGAGTACATAGTAGGTGTATATATTTATGGGGTACATTTAATATTTTGATACAGGCATGCAATCATAATCATATCAGAGTAAATGGGGTATCCATCACCTCAAGCAGTTATTTCTTTGTGCTACAAACATTCCAATTATACTCTTTTAGTTATTTTTTAACTGAATAGTAAATTATTGTTGACTGTAACCACTCTGTTGTACTTAAAAAAATAGATATTATTGATTCTATCTAACTATATTTTTGCACCCATTAACCATGTCGACTTCCCTCCTAGTCTACAGTACCCTTTCTACCCTTTGGTAACTCTCATTCTACCCTCTATTTCCAGGAGTTCAACTGTTTTAATTTTCAGCTCCCAAAAATGAATGAGAATATGTGAAGTTTGTCTTTCTGTGCCTGGCTTATTTCACTTAATATAATGATGTTCTCTACTTCCATTCATGTTGCAAATGACAAGACCTCATTATTTTTTATGACTGAATAGTATACCATTCTGTATATATACACCACATTTTCTTTATCCATTCATCTGTTCGTAGACACTTAGTTGCTTCCAAATCATGGCTATTTTGAATGGTGCTGCAATAAACATGGGAGTGCAGATATCTCTTCAATAAACGGAGTTCCTTGCTTTGGGGTATATACCTAACAGTGAAATTGCTGAAACACATACTAGTTCTATTTTTAGTTGTCTCGGGAACCTCCAAACTGTTTCCCATAGTGGTCATCGTAATTCACACTCTCACCAACAGTATATGAAGGTTCCCTTATCTCCACATCCTTGCCAACATTTGTTACTGCTTATCTTTTGGATATAAGCGATTTTAACTGGAGTGAGATGATATCTCATTGCTTTGATTTGCATTTCTCTGATCAATGATGTTGAGCACCTTGTCATAAAATCGTTTGACATTTGTATGTCTTTGAGAAATGTCTATTGAGATCTTTAGCCTAATAGTTATCACTTTAAAGTTATCATTTATCATTTTAATTAAATTTTTAAAGTTATCATTTAAAATTTATCAAATTTTAAAGTTATCATTTAAACATTAAATGATAAATTATTTAATTTAAAATTTAGTAGTATTTTTAAATTATTATTAATACATTTCTTCCTATAGAGTTAGTTGAGTCCCTTATATATTCTGGTTATTAAAACCCTTGTCAGTTAACCAGAATATATAAGGTTATTATATAATCCACAGTCTGTGGGTTGTCTCTTCAATTTGTTGATTGTTTTCTCTGCTATGCATAAGTTCTGTAGCTTGATGTGATCTCATCTGTCCATGTTTGCTTTCACTGCCTGTGCTTTTGGGGTATTACTCAAGAAATCTCCCCAGATTAATGTCCTGGAGAGTTTTTCCAATGATTTCTTTCAGTAGCTTCATAGTTTCAGGTCATAGATTTAAGTCTTTAATCCATTTTGAACTGATTTTTGTATACAGCAAGAGATAAAGGTATTCATTCTTCTGCATATGGACATACAGTTTACTCAGTACCACTGAGAAGACTGTCCTTTTCCCATTGCATGTTCTTGGCACCTTTGTCAAAAATTAGTTCACTTGTAGAAGAGATGTGTGGATTTATTTGAGTTCTCTATTCTGTTCCATTGGTCTATGTATCTGTTTTTATGACAGTATCATGCTGTTTTGGTTATCACGGCTCTGTAGCATAATTTGAAGTTTTGTTCTTTGCTCAAGATGGCTTTGGCTATTCTGAGTCTCTGTGATTCCATATAGTTTCTAGTAATATTTTTTTTATTTCTGTGAAGAATGTCATTGGTATTTTGATATAGATTGCATTGAATCTGTAGATTGCTTTGGGTAGCATGAACATTTTAACACTATTAATTATTCCAATCCATGAACATGAAATATCTTTCATTTTGGGGGTCCTTTTTAGTTTCTTGCATCAATGTTTTATAGCTGTCATTGAGGGATCTTTCACTTCTTTGGCTGTTTATTCCTAGGTATTTTACTTATAGCTATTGTAAATTGCATTGCTTTCTTGATCTCTTTTTCAGATTGCTCACTGTTAGCATATAGAAATGATACTATTTTTGTATGCTAATTTTTGTCATAAAACTGTACTGAATTTATCAGTTATAATACTTTTTTACGGACTCTTTTAAGTTTTTCTAAATATAAGATCATATCATCTGCAAACAACTGACTTCTTCATTTCCAATTTAAATGCCCTTTCTTTCTCTTGTCTGATTGCTTTACCTAGGACCTCCAGTACTATGTTGAATAAGAGTAATGAAAGTGGGCATCCTTGTTTCATTCCAGATCTTAGAGAAAAGGCTTTCAGTTTTTCTCTGTTCCAAATGATACTAGCTGTGGATCTGTTGTTTATGGCTTTTTATTGTGTTGAGGTATGTTCCCTCTATATGCAGTTTTTTGAGGGTTTTTATCATGAAGAAATAGTGAATTTTATCAAATGTTTTTCAGCAGCAATTGAAATGATCATATGGCTTTTGTCTTCCATCCTATTGATATGATGTATCACACTGATCAATTTGTGTATGCTCAGACATTCTTGCATCCCCAGAATAAATTCCACTCATTATGCATCAATTTTAAAAAAGTTTTTTTGAGACAGGGTCTTACTCTGTCACCCAGGCTGGGGTGCAGTGGCATGAACACAGCTCACTGTAGTGTCAAACTCATTGGGCTCCAGTGATCCTCCCACCTCAGCCTCCTGAGTAGCTGAGACTACAGGCACACATCACCATGCCCAGCTAGTCTTTTTATTTTAAAATCTCACCATGTTGCCCGGGCTAGTCTCAAATTCCTGGACTCAAGCAATCTTCCCACCTCAGCCCCACAAAATGCTGGAATTACAGGTGTGAGCCACTGCATCCAGACAAAAAGAAAAAAAGAAATTCATAAAATGAAAAATCTCAGAGGTTATGAAAATAAGTCAAAATATATCAAAAATTATACACACAAACACTTAGAAATAGTACATGGTACCATCTGCAGTTAAAAGAAATGTAAACAATGTAAATGTCAATTATTAAAGCATAACTGTATAAAAGTAACATTAATCCATACTATACTACTATAATAACTTCATAGCTACTTCCTGCCACAATTGCATTGAGCTCCACTATTGTGAGAATCACTTAAAATGCTGTGTGATGCTAGTCATCTCAGAGAACACAGTTAATCTCTTTTCTTTTGAGGGGACGGGGTGAGGAGTTTTGTTCTTGTTGGCCAGGCTCGAGTGCAATGGCGCGATTTTGGCTCACTGCAACCTCCACCTCCCAGGTTCAAGCGATTCTCCTGCCTCAGCCTCCCAAATACCTGGGATTACAGGCACCCGCCACCATACCTGGATAATCTTTTTGTATTTTTAGTAGAGACGGGGTTTCACCATGTTGGCTGGGCTAGTCTCGAACTGCTGACCCTCAAATGATCCACGCGCCTCAGCCTCCCAAAGTACTGGGAAGTTCACCTCTCCAGTAAACTGTGTATCACAGCAAAAGTGATCTCTCCCACTTCTCATATATTTTTCATCATGTTTAGTGCAATACTATAAACCTTTAATAACATAATGGGACTCATACAAAGTGCCACTGGCAATACTGGACATGCTCCCAAGGAGCAGGGAAAAGTCATGACATTATAAGAAAAAGTTGAATTGCTTGATATGTACTGTAGATTGAGGTCTGCAGCTGTGGTTGCCTGCCATTTCCAAAGAAATTAATCAAGCATAAGGACCACTGTAACAAAAGAAAGTTGGCAAAGTTGTTACTGCAGTAACACCAGGAGGCGGGAAAAAAAAATGCATTTTTTGTGAAATATCTTTATCTTGCACTGAAAATGCAGCTTTTATGTGGATGCAGGATTGCTATTATAAAGGCATACCTATAGACTCTAACATGATTTGAGAAAAACTGAAGTCATTATATGTCAACTTAAAGAAGAATCTAAAGCTAAATTTAATGCCAGTGAGGATGATCAAGATAACAGGAGAAGCAGCTTCTGCCAACCAAGAGGCAGCAGCTGAGTTCCTAGACATCATTAAGAAAAACATTGAGGAGAAAGGATCAGCCTGATCAGGTTTTTAATGCAGACAAAAGTAATCTATTTGGGGTAGGTGGGGGAAGCCACAAAGGATACTTATTAGCAAGGAAGAGAAGTGAGCACTAGGATTTATGGCAGGAAGAGACAGGCTAACTCTACTGTTTTGTGCAAAGGCAGTTAGGTTTATGATCAAGATTGCCCTTATCTATTAATATAAAGCTGCTAACCCCTGAGCCATGAAAGGAAAACACAAACACCAGCTGCAACTATGTTGGTTATACAAGAAGGCCTGGCCAACAAGAACCCTTTTTCTGGATTGGTTCCATTGAAACTTTGTCCCTAAAGTCAGGAAGTACCTTATCACCTTATCAGTAAGAGATTAACTTTTAAAGTTCTTTTGCTATTGGACAATGCCGCTGACCACCCAGAACTTCATAAGTTCAACACTGAGGGTGTTAAAGTGGTCTAACTGCCCTCAAACACAACTTCTCTAATTCCACCTCTAGAACAGGAGGTCACAAGGACCTTTATGGTTCATTACACATGGTATTCTTAGGAAACAACTGTCAACACTATGGAAGAGAACCCGACAGAACATCATAAAAGTCTAGAAGGATTATACCACTGAAGATCATTGTTATAGAAAAAGCTGTGGAAACCATCAAGTTTGAAACAATAAATTCCTCCTAGAGAAGACTGTGTCTAGGTGTTGTGCATGACTTCACAGGATTTCTGACAGAACTAATGAAGGAAATCATGAGAGATCATAGATATGACAAAAAGGTGAGGGATGAAGGGTTTCAAGATATGAATCTTGGAGAAATTGAAGAACTAACAGATACCACAACAACAGAGGGATCAACAGAGGGAAAACAACTTGATGGAAACAAGAATATCCAAACCACTATCAGATGAGGAAGACATAGAAGAAGCAGTACCAGAAAATGAACTGACATTAGACAATCTGGCAGAAGGATTCTAATGATTCAAGACTGCTTTTAACTTCTTTTATGACATGGACCCTTCTATGACACAGGCACTGAAACTAAAGCAAATGGTGAAAGAAGGGTTTGTACCACATAGAAACATGTTTAGACAAATAAAAAAGCAAAAAGGTCAGAAAGAAATTACAATGCATTTCTGTAAATTTACACCAAGTGTGTCTGCCTCTCCTGCTTTCCCTTTCACTTTCTCCACCTCTGCTACCTCAACTGCCTCTGAGATACTAAAATCAACCTCTTCTCTTCCTCCTCCTCAGCATACTCAACATGAAGACAAGAAAGATGAAGATCTTTATGATGATTTGCTTCCCCTGATGAACAGTAACATATTTCTTCTTATGATTTTTTTCTTTTCAGACAGAGTTTCGCTCTTGTTGCCCAGGCGAGAGTGCAATGGTGTGATCTCAGCTCATTGCAACCTCCGCCCCTCCCAGGTTCAAGCGATTCTCCTACCTCAGCCTCCGGAGTAGCCTGGATTACAGGCACATGCCACCATGCCCAGTTAATTTTTGTATTTTTAGTAGAGACTGGGTTTCACCATGTTGGTCAGGCTGGTCTCGAACTCCTGACCTCAGGTGATCCACCCACCTCAGCCTCCCAAAATGCTGGGATTACAGATGTGAGCCACCGCACCTGGCCTTTCTTATGATTTTCTTAATAACATGTTCTTTTTTTCTAGCTTACTTTACTGTAAGAGTACAGTATATAATACATATAACAATCAAAATATGTGTGAATCAACTGTTAATGTTCTCAGTAAAGTTTCTGATCAACATAAGCTATTGGAAGTTAAGTTCTGAGGGAGTGAAAAGTTATATGCGGATTTTTGGCTACACAGGGCGTCAGCATCCCTAATCGCCATGTTGTTCAAGGGTCAGATGTAGAAACATACCAAAATGAAAACCTATTTTCAGTACCTGTCAAAAGATCTGAACTGCACAGGTTGTTCCACAGACAGATCACCAAGGGCTCCAAGGCAGGCTGGTGGCAGAAGGGCAGGATCCACTGTGACTCCATCTGCTGGTATGTTAACCAAGCTTCGGAGAATGTCTTTCACATTGACATTTTTTGAAACCGAAACTGACGGCATAGCCTTAGTGTCCAACTCATTTCCTCTGTCATTTTTGGTTTCCGGAGACTTATTGACTTCTAAAGAAAGAGTAGATAGCACCTCACTGATTGCATCTGGGCCTGCACTGACTCCAGGAGGTGCTGTGTGAGGAGTTACTTCCACATGGCTTCCTAAACCAGTGGCTGTTTCTTCCCCAATGCCTGAGTCCCTCCTTCGAGCAGATGATGTGCTTTCAGATTCTTCCACTGATGCCGTAGTTAAAGTGCTGAATGCTGCTGGTGTGATTTCTATATCACACCCAGAAACAGAAGAAATAAACAAAAATTTAGTACTAATTTTTAAAAGGTATATTCAATCCTAATAGCTATCTACTGTTTTGAATTATGAAATACATCATGTTCTAAAAGAGTAAAACCTAATTACATATTCTATAAAATGTACTGAGTGGATATACCTATTATCAAGAGACATAGTATAATAAAATAAATAAATACTTGCAAAAATTATCTAAAGTAATGGGTAGCAATACAAGGTCGAAAGTCATTGGCCTATAAGAAAAAGTCTACAATCTCTGTGTGTGCATATGTGTGTGTGTGTGTGTGTGTGTGTGTGTGTGTGTCTGTTGCCCAGGCTGGAGTACAGTGCTATGATCTAGGCTCACTGTAGCCTTGACCTCTTAGGCTATCCTCCCACCTAAGACTCTCAAGTAGCTGAGACCCCAGGTGTGTGCCACCACATCTGGCTAATTTTTCTATTTTTTTGTAGAGATGAGGTTTCACCATGTTGCCCAGGCTAGTCTCGAACTCCTGAGCTCAAGCAATCTACCAGCCTAGGCCTCCCAAAAGTGCTAGGATTACAGGCATGCACCACCACGCCTGGCCCAAGTCCACAATCTTTAGGATAAAATAAAAAGCTCTACCTCAAATATGGTTACTGCAGCTGGAAAACTTGTTACCTCTTCTACAAGCATAAACAATTCAATGATCCTTAAAATCCAGTTCAACGAGGAATGCCTCCTTTTCTCTCTATTTAATTCTCACTCCCTTTAATCAGGGTTTCAACCCATTCTTGCAAAAATGGTCTTATCAAGGTCACCAAAAAATCTGCATCTTGCTAACTCCAATGGTCAGTTTTCAGTCCTAATAGGACTTCACATAACAGCAGCAGCTAATTATTCCCTCCAACTAGACAATGCTTCCTTTCCTCAGCTTGCAGAACACCATTCTCTTTTTGTTTTCCTTGTACTACCTCACTGATTGTTCCTTTTTAACATCTCTCACCTCTTTTTCTCCCTGATTTCTTAAGCTGGAGGGACACAAGGCTCAGTCCTTGTTCCTCTTATGTTCTCTATCTACATTTGGTCCCTTCATGATATCATTCATTCTCCAAGTTTTAAATACCACTATCCCCCCACCAAAAAAGTCAAACTATTAAATAAAACTGCTACCCTACAACTTATCTTACATGTCTAAAAATCATCTCAAACTCAACATGCTGAAAACTGAATTTCTTCTCTTTTCATCTTTCCCTGAAAATCTCTTTCACCTTTAATCTACTCCACTGTAGGCCGGGCGCGGTGGCTCAAGCCTGTAATCCCAGCACTTTGGGAGGCCGAGACGGGCGGATCATGAGGTCAGGAGATCGAGACCATCCTGGCTAACATGGTGAAACCCCGTCTCTACTAAAAATACAAAAACTAGCCGGGCGAGGTGGCGGGCGCCTGTAGTCCCAGCTACTCGGGAGGCTGAGGCAGGAGAATGGCGTAAACCCAGGAGGCGGAGCTTGCAGTGAGCTGAGATCTGGCCACTGCACTCCAGTCCGGGCGACAGAGCGAGACTCCGCCTCAAAAAAAAAAAAAAAAAAAAAAAATCTACTCCACCGTACCTTGTAATCATTTTTGACTACCTTTTTCATTCACACAATGCACACTTAATGTTTTAAAATCCTGTTTTTTCTACCACTAAGACATATCCAGAATCTGACTGCCTCTCACCATCTCCAGTTGCCAACCTAATCCATCCCACCATAATTTCTTGCCTCGATTACTGATTACTGCAATATCCTCCTAACTGGTTGTGGAGGAGGGTTGTTTCAATAATCCCACTGCCCCATGTCTCCTGGTACTCATCCCTTGATAAGCCCTTGAATCTGGACTAGGCTTGACTGCAAATAACCAACAGGATCTGGCAAAAGCAGCAGTGGGCCAGTGCTTGGCCCATATTTTAAGAAGGTCTGGCAGCTCTTGTATTCCCAGAATCTCTGAACATCTCTGTAAGAAGTGTGGCTTATTTCTGATCTACCTTGCTGGAAAGAACATGTAGAGAGATGATATGGAGACAGATATGCTCTCCAAACTAATGAAGGAAACCAGGAATTCATTTGAGAACAAGTATCAAGGCTGCAGACATATAATCCCAGCTCAGCTGTTTTAGTCAGTCAGTCTCAGCTCTCGGAGCCATCCCACCTGAGGCACTACATACACTATTAGAAAAGTCACCTTAGATTTTCCAGACCCAGCAAACAACATCTGAAACAGGGATAAACCATGCCCACTGTGCCCTATCCAAATATAACTCAAGGAATCATGTAAGAAAGATTAAAATGGTTGTAGTCTTAGGCCACTAAGCTGCAGGGTAAGGTGGTAAACAGCAGTACCTGACACTGATTATCCTTGCCCTCTATAACCTCTACACAGGATATAGAGTTACTTTTTTTTTTTTTTTTGGAAACGGAGTCTCACTCTGTCACCCAGGCTGGAGTGCTGGAGTGGGATCTCTGCTCACTGCAACTTTTGCCTCCCAGGTTCAAGGGTTCAAGCAATTCTCCTGCCTCAGCCTCCTAAGTAGCTGGGATTACAGGCACCCACCACCACGCCCAGCTAATTTTTTGTATTTTTAGTAGAGATAGGGTTTTACCATGTTGGCCAGGCTGATCTCCAACTCCTGACCTCACGTGATCCAGCTGCCTCAGCTTCCCAAAGTGCTGGATTACTGGCGTGAGCCACCACGCCCAGCCCGGAGGTATTTTTAAAAACATAAACTGTAACTCCTGTACTCAAAACCCTCCAATGAGCTCTCATTTCCCTCAGAGAAAAATCCATACCCAATAACTCCTGGTCATTCCTTATATTTTTACCCTGCTTATTATTTTCTTTTCTTTCTTTTTTTTTTTTAAGCACTTTTACCACCTTCTAAAATACTACACAATTTACTTATAACATGTACATATTTTTTATCTCCTCCCATTAGAATATAAGCTCCATAAGAACATTGATTTTTTTGTTTTGTTTTAGTCATGAATATATACCCAAGTAACCAGTAGATATTGAATGAATGTCGAGTGAATAATAAATTGCCTCCTTTGGGTGGCAGCTACTTCTATAACTGCAACAGTTACTTAACTAACTATACTTTTATAACTGGCAGCTACTTTTAAAACTCCAGTTATTGTAGTTACTTGTTAACAAGTCTGTCTCCTGTAAGAGAATAGTAGTGATTCTTCACAGCAAATTAAGTCAGTAAAATTTTTCGACTCTTTACTTGTATAAGATACCATTTTCTGACTTACCTTTAATTAGATGGTTCATTTAAAGAACAAAAAAATCCCAGCTGCAATTAATTACATGATATTTAAGCCAAAACATTTAGTTAATAATAAAAATATATGTATGCTCTCACGTAATTTACACATAAATGGATTTAAATTCCAGTATCAATATTTTAACCATCAAAAGTAAGTAACATTTATTTGAAATTTGGTACAAAGGAATAGAAAATGCAAACTTACCAGAAAGTGATACATTCCCATTTTCACTGCCAGTTTCCGTAAATGACTGGCTATGCCTTTCATTTTGGGGTTCCAAAATGTCTCTGTACTTGGAGACCATAAGAACAGAGATAAAGTATACTACTGCCAAGGCTAAAAATTGAGCTTGTTTGCTATCCTCCTGGGAAAAAAAAATTAAAGAAGTTGATTATGTAACCATAAAATAACATAATTACATTTTACATCACAACGTTTAAATACAAAACATATTCACAAATCTTTCAATATACACAGAAAAGACATACCTATATAAATAATAAATTTATTAATAAACTTACTTGAGCAAACATTAGGCAAAGACTCTTAGAGAAATGTCTTTAAATGAGAGGTTTTATACTTGCAAAACATGGAGAGAAGCTAGCTCATTTTTAAAAATTATTCAATCTAAAGACGTATGTCCTAATACACACTATAATGTTAATCAAACAAATAGTAATTATAACTACATGAAACAAGTCAGATGCAGTGGCTCATCCCTGTAATCCCAGTACTTTGGGGGGCCAAACCAGGCAGATCACTTAAGGTCAGGAGTTTGAGACCAGCCTGGCCAACATAGTGAAACCCCATCTCTACTAAAAATATAAAAATTAGCCAGGTGTGGTGGCACATGCCTGTAATCCCAGCTACTCAGGAGCCTGAGGTGGGAGAATGGCTTGAACCCAGGAGGCAGAGGTTGCAGTGAGCCAAGATCGCATCACTGCACTCCAGTCTTGGTGACAGAGTAAGACTCCACCTCAATACATACATACATACATACATATATATGTACATACATACATGACGATATGAGGATAACTGGTTATTATTATCTATAATCATAAAAGCTAAAATACATAAAATATCACCATAAAAGTGCTAAAAAATAAACATGCAGGAGAAAAAAAAAGAAGCTATTAGATACAGAATATGATGTCAAAGGAATTCCTTCTTTTCTTTTTTGAGACAGGGTCCTACTCCATCGTCCAGGCTGCAGTACAATGGCACAATCATAGCTCACTGTACCCCTGAACTCCCGTGCTCAAGAGATCTTCTCGCCTCAGCCTCCTGAGTAGCTAGGACTACAGGAATACACCACCACACACAGTTAATTTTTGTTTTTTAATTTCTTGAAGAGACAGGTTCTTGTTATGTAGCTCAGGCTGGTCTCCAACTCCTAGCCTCAAGCAATCCTCCTGACTTGGCCTCCCAAAGCACTGGGATTATAGGTGTGAGCTCCCACACCTGACCACAAAGAAATTTTTGAGAGTATTTTAAACAGTACAAACAATTATGTATCAGGATTAAAAATAAAGTATGAGAAAGTAGACAAATTAGACTGACCTCTTGAAGGGCCTAGGCTCCATTCTAGCTCTACCGGTCACCTATGTATCTGTATATCACTGACCTCTTCATCTAGTCAAATTCCCCATCTTCAAGGAGAACCTACACACATCACTATTCTACGAACTTTCCCAAATAGGTTTGAACTTGTTAATTTAAAGAAAAAACTCAAGGTTATGCATCAAACTCTGAAAAGTAAAGGCTCAAGTAGAAGGTAAATTTAAAATTTAAAATAAGAACATGAAGAACACTGTTCCCTATCAGATATGAATACAGGCATACCATGGAGATACCACAGGTTTGGTTCCGGACCACTGCAGTAAAGTGGTTATCACAATAAAGTGAGTCACACAAATATTTTGGTTGCCGAGTGTATATAAAAGTTACATTTACACTACACTGTAATCTATTAATTGTACAACAGCATTCTATCTAAAAAAAAAAATGCACATACCTTCATTTAAAAATACTTTATTGCTTAAAAATGCTAACAATTATCTGACCCTTCAGTGAGTTACAATCTTTTTGCTAGTAGAAGGTTGTGTCTCCATGTTCATGGATGTTGACTGATGGGTGAGGGTGGTAACTGCAGCAATCTCTTAAAATAAGACAACAAACTTTGCCACAGTAACTGAATCTTTTTTTCACAAAAGATTTTTCTGTAGCAAGCAATGCTGTTTGATATCATTTTACTCACAGGATTGAACCCTACTAATGCTTTATCAAACACATTTAGGTCATATTCTAAATCCTTTATCATTTCAACAATGTTCACAGTATCTTCATCATGAGTGGATTCCACTGCAGGAAACCACTTTCTTTGCTTATCCATAGGAAGCAACTCTTCATTTGTTGGAGTATTATCATGAGATTGTAGCAATTCAATCACATGTTTAAGCTCTGCTTCTCTTTCTGATTCTCTTGCTATTTCCACCACATCAGCAGTGACTTCCTCCATGGAAATCATGAACTCCTCAAAGTCATCCATGAGAATTGGAATCAATTTCTTCCAAACTCCTGTTAACACTAATATGTGGATTTCTTCCCGTGAATCACATGGGTTCTTCATGGTATCTACGATAGTGGATGAATTCCAGAAGATTTTCCATTTACTTTGCCCAGATCCATCAAAGGAATTACTATCTATAGCAGCTACAGTCTAATAAAATTTATGTATTAAATAATAAGACGAAGTACTTCTTAAATAGTAAGTCAAAATGACTCTTAATCCATGAACTGCAAAATGAATATTTCACTAACAAGCATGAAAATAACATGAATCTCCTTGTATATCTGATCAGAGCTCTCGGGTGACCAGGTTTATTATCAATGAGCAGTAATAATTTGAAAAGACTCTTTTCTTCAAACAGGTCTCAATAGTGGGCTTACAACATTCAGTAAGCCATGCCGTAAACAGATGCACTATTACCCAGGCTTTGCCATTCCATTTATAGAGCGCAGGCAGAGTAGATTTAGCATAACTCAAGGGTCCCAGGATTTTCAGAATGATAAATGTGCATTGGCTTTAACTTAAAGTCACCAGCTGTATTAGTCCCTAACAAGAGAATCAGCCTGTCCTTGGTAACACTGAAGCCAGGCATTGACTTCCTGGTAGCTAGGAATGTTGTAGGATGGTATCTTCTTCCAATAAAAGGTGTTTTGTCCACAGTGAAAATCTGTTGCTTAGTAGCTACCTTCATCAGTTTCTTAGCTAGCTCTTCTGAACTTAGTGCTTCACCTTGTACTTTTCTGTTATGGAGACAGCTTCTTTCCTTAAACTTTATGAACCAACCTCTGCTAGCTTCACTTTTCTTCTGCAGCTTCCTCACTTCTCTCGGCCTTTACAGAATTGAAGAGAGTTAGAGCCTTGTCTGAAATAGGCTTTGGCCTAAGCAAACCATGTGGCTGGTTTGATCTTTTATACAGACCACTAAACCTTTCTTCAACTTAACAGTATAAAGCTGTTTTACTTCTTATCAGTCATTTGCTAACTGGAGTAATCGTTTACTTTTAATTTCCTTTAAGAACTTTGCATTTGTATTCACAACTTGGCTAAATGTTTGGCACAAGAAGCCCAGCTTTTGGCCTGTATCAGCTTTTGATATATCATCCTCACTAAGCATAATCATTTCTAGCTTTTTATTTAAGGTGAGAGACATGAGAGGCCATTGTAGGGCTATTAATTGACCTCACTGCAATATTGCTGTGTTTCAGGGAATAGAGAGACAGGGGAATGGCCCCTCCCAAGGAGAGGGGAGAGATGGGAATGGCCAGTTCGTAGCACAGTCAGATATTGATTAAGTTTTAATAAGTTTTAAGACTGTCTTAAATGGGTGTGGTTTGTGGTGCCCCAAGACAATTATAATAGTACTAGCAAAGATCACTGATGACAGATCACCATAACAGATAAATAATAATAATGAAAAGGTTTGAAATATTGTAAGAATTATCAATATATGATATAAAGACATAAAGTAAGCACATGCTGTTGGATGAATAGCACAGATAGACTAGCTCGACATAGAGTTGCCAAACAGCTTCAATTTGTAAAAAATCCAGTAATCAGCAATGTGCAATAGCAAAGCACAATAAAATAAGGCACGTCTGTAAATGGAAACTAACGGTAAAAATGAGACTAACAGTTAATACTTAATGTCAAAAAATTTGGATATAATCAATTTCAGAGAAACAGAAGATAGGCTCGATTTGAACATATCCACTTGATGCAATTCTTCAACATATTTGTAATCCATGATCTGACAAAATGTATGGCATTTTGCAGGTTCAAGTGTAATGACTTCTTAGTCTGTTGGAAAAAATAAAGGTTCATTTGTCTTTTTTATAAACCACCCCTTTTCTCTAGGCATAGCCATGTTCTTCTGCCACACAATTCTGCCATCTAATAACTGCTGCTAATGACTTTAATATTCAAAATGCAGACAAATAATTTACTTGTCCTTAACTTCTTAGTCCGTTATAAATTAGTTATGCCAATCTAAATCCTTATTTAGCCCATTAATATGTTCAATGTTTACTAACTACCACATGAAGTTTACAGTATATGCCCGATTTTTGGCCTCAAATAAAAAATATCCCATAAATCTTTTATATTTAAATCCTAACTCCTGAAATAAATTTGCTTTCCATTGTAGCTGTCATTTATTGAATATTTACTGTATGCCAGGCACTGTGCTATGTATTTCACATATATTTTTATTAGCAAACTTGAACAAGATAAGGCTTAGAGAAGCAAGTTACTTAAGGATATATAGTATGTAAAAAAGCAAATCTGAACTCAGATTAGGGTGATTAAAAACCTTAGCTCTTAACCTCAAGGTAGAAATTTCTTTATGTCCTCGATCTTAGGTCATTTCCTTTTTTCTTTCTATTTTTTAAATTTTTTTATTTATTTATTATTTATTTATTTATTTATTTATTTATTTTTGAGACGGAATCTCGCTCTGTTGCCCAGGCAGAGTACAGTGACCGGATCTCAGCTCACTGCAAGCTCCACCTCCCGGGTTTACGCCATTCTCCTGCCTCAGTCTCCCGAGTAGCTGGGACTACAGGCACCCGCCACCTCGCCCGGCTAGTTTTTTGTATTTTTTAGTAGAGACGGGGTTTCACCGTGTTAGCCAGGATGGTCTCGATCTCCTGACCTTGTCATCCGCCCGCTTCAGTCTCCCAAAGTGCTGGGATTACAGGCCTGAGCCACTGCGCCCGGCCAGTCATTTCCTTTTTCATCAAAGGTTCCCTTTTTTCCCTAAAGAGGCTAAACTCTAGCATGTAAAATATAGTGTTTTCTTTTTTTCTAAAACTCCTATAAGGTGATTATATAACTTTTATAATCACAAAATACTTAAAATTATTTATCACTTTCAGTAATCATGTAGTAAAAGAGATATTCTAATTCTGTTTGCAGAATATTGTAATATAATAACTGGTTAGGTTTTACAAGAGCCAAATCATCCAGAGGCACTGTGAAGAGTTCGGATTCCATTTAACCACAAAAAGATGCTATTAGAGAATTCTGAAAGAAAAATAGTAACATCATCTATTCCAGTTTGTTTGTTTGTTTGTTTAAGAGACAGGGTCTTGCTCTGTCGCCCAGGCTGGAGTGTAGTGACACAATCACAGCCCACAGTAACCTTGACCTCCTAGGCTCAAGCGATCCTCCCCAACTCAGCCTCCCAAGTAACTAGGACTAGAGGCATGTGCTACCACATGTGGCTAATTCTATTCTAGATTTTTAAATATCATTCTAGGAAATATAAAGTTATGGATAATAGACTCAGAACCTGCCCAATGGGAAACAAGTGAACAGAGGAGAAAACAGCAACATTTGGTCCTCAAATTGACCACATTCAAAGGATTCCAGGGGGAAAAAAAGTTGATGCCTTCTTAATTAAAGGAATAATAACAGCTACTAGAGAACTGAGATCTAAGAAGGTAGTATAGCCTTTTAGTTAAGATCAAATTTCAAGAATCAAATTCCCTAAGTCATAAACTCACTTTCACCTCTTACTAATTGTATAATCTTAAGCACATTACTTAAATATTGCTAATTCCCTCATAGAATTATTGTGAGAATTAAACATACATATACAGCAGCGGTCCCCAACCTTTTTGGCACAAGGGACTGAGTTCATAGAAGACAATTATTCCATGGACCCGTCGGGGGTAAGACGTGGGGTGGGGGTAGGGGGTATGGTTTCAGGATGATTCAAGTGCATTACATTTATAACTAGATTCTCATAAGGAACGCACAACCAAGATCTGTCGCATGCACAGTTCACAATAGGGTTCATGCTCCTATGAGAATCTAATGCTCCTGCTGATCTGACAGGAGGCGGAGCTCAGCTTCACTCCTCACCCTCTGCTCACCTCACCTCCTGCTGTGCAGCCTAAGTGCATATCAGTGGTCTGGGGGTTGGGGACCCCTGATAAGAGCATCCAGTATTATGTTTAATACACAGTAAGTATTCAATACTATTAAGTAGTGATAATACTCCAAATTCTACATGTGTATAAAAACCTAGTCAAGAACTAAAGAGAACCAAACTATTGAAAAAAAAAGGGAGGGGAAAAAGAAAAATTGAGGTTAGAAAGTTTATAAGAAATATATATGTAAAACATGTAGTAAGTGTTCAACTAATATTTACTAATGATAATATTCCAAATGCTGATGAGTACAATTACAAATTAATTTTTACTTTCATCTTTATATTTTCTATATGACTTTAAATTTTCTACATAAGAATTAGCAATGTTTTCTATCAAAATCAGCTGAAACAAAACTGTTTTTCATCTTTAGAAAATCGGAAACACCAAACTGAGAGCAACATTTCATCATGCACCTTTTTATCACATTAGTATACCTTTGAGGAAAAAATATCCAATATTCGGTAAAATAACATGCCACTCAGAAGTTGAACATTTTATTACATTCAGAGCATCAATTTTAGAATTAGGACTGGTAGGTTCGAATCCTGATTTTATCACTGTTGCAACATTAGCTTAGAGATGTTACTCAAGCTCTATGTGCCTCAGATTATTCATCTATAAAATGGAAATTACAATAGTACAGCTCAAGAAGTTGTTGGACTTAATGAATACATGTATAGTACTTAGACTGCTGACTATGTAATAACGCATTATTCCTTTTAATATCACTACACTGATCTACTAGCTCCCTTTACATAAACTATCCTTTCTAATCTTGTCATTGTTTCTAAAATCACTGTCAAAAGAACTGGTTTCTAGACCTTTCTATCTCTGCTACACTATTTGATATCACAAAGAATTTTTAATCTCAATATATTAGGCCTAAGAGGAAATATGCAACAGTTAAGAGAGAATATGAAAGAAATATTGTAACTTACTATGTCTCTGAAAACAACTGCCCTTAGTCGATTAATATCCATGTCCTGTAGAAGTTTGTCAAGATCTCTTACTGGAGATATACCGCCAGTCACAATGTCCACTGGACTCTATTTAAGATTTTTAAAAAAATGTATATATATACAGATATACACATTACACAGATATACTTTAAAAATAAACACAGTATTCCAAGAACCAGAAAAGCAAAGTTATAGCATTCCTTTCCCCACTTTGTGTGTATGCTTCTTTCTCCTTTGAGGGGTTGGGGAGAGAGGTGGAGAAAGGTGGCATACAGGAAAAAATGACATATTTGAAGGAAAAAGCATCACAGAAACAAGAAAAGTAAACATTGGGAAAAGGAGACAAGATTAAGTATAAACAAATCTTTATTGTATATTTAAACACAAATATTTGAATGTTATGTCCAGGCCTAAAGTAACTATTTTAATCTCTGCCAGACTTATTTAACTTTATGTTGAAATGAGCAAATAAAAATCTTAATTGTAAAATAGGAGTATGCTTTTTGAAAATTAATTGATCTGTATACTTACCTTCGCTGCAGATTTCCCTAAGGGAATAAGGCTATGTATTGTTTTCAAGGCTTTATCTCCCCTAGTTTTCAGTTGTGAATGCTGTTGACACTCCAAACAATTCCTTACTGCTATGGCACAAACTGTAATTTATTTTAAGGAAAAGATTGGGAAAGAAAAGTTAATATTTAAGATTATGGAAGTGAAAAACATCAACTACACGATATGATTTACATAAGATTTTATTCAAAACAGATGACATTCAGCTTATTCGTAAAATGTCCCTAGACTTTATCGCCTAGTGTTGGCTGTCTGATATTGTTAGCTTCCATGCTATGGCCCAGTTAAGCTTTAGGGAGGCAGCATGGCCCAGTGGTCTAAACCTTTAGGGTTTGCTGAAAGGAAATCAGTTCAGGAATCTTAAAAATAGGCTACTGTTTCTTAGATCTCAACTAAGCTAGTTGGGACAATCTTTTATTAAGAAAAAGATGGAGAATAAAAGAATTGAAAGAAATCAAAAAAAATAGGGAACAAAGCACATTACCATGAACTAGTCTAGGTAATAATCTTCTACCACCATCATTAAAGTAAATTAGTTAAACCAGAAACTTTGAGGTTTTTCTTATATTGTATCATTACAGCATATTAATTGAGACTGATAGAGGATATACCTTTTCTAAGAAGCTTTATAGGGTCCAGCATTTACTACCTTTCATTAAAACTGCTTAGAAACTGGGAGACAGGAAAAGGAATTTGATTAATATACAGTCTAAAATTACCTAAGGCTCCCACAAATCAGGCAGTTAGATTAATTAGAAATTAATTTTTGGATTTTAAATGATGAATTACATTATGTACCCTTCACTATGAATTGCTTGATACCATGTAATCATTTAAATTCCCTCCAAATCTGTAGCACTCAAGGTACTTAAACTGAGCAAAGGAGCGAGAGCAAATTAGGAACAAAATAGCAAACTTAAGTGAGGACTTCACAAAGAATCACTGGTGTAACACATGGCTAGCAGGCATGAGAATTTAGAAAGAAAGTGTTCTGAAAGTTGCCCAAAGAGAGCAATAAAAGTTGAAAGAAAGGAAGGAGGGAACAAGTGGAGGGAAGAGAGAATATGGAATACAACTTTGTCAAATTTGGTATCAGACCCAAGAAATATTTTACTTTGTCAAATTTGCTATCAGACCCAGGAAATACTTTCCATACAATCTTTTTCACAAGCTGCATAAAATCAAATTTGGATCTGTACTACAAATTTAAAAATCACACCTCATTTCCTGGTTTGAATCAGTTATTCTTATTGTTGCCATCCTAACTTCTAACCCCAAACTCAGGAAACAACAGGAATGAGGACACCAGTGTCCATTAACAGATAACTAGATAAAAAAATGTGGTATATATACACAATGAAATACTATTCAGCCACAAAAAAGAAAAAAATCATGTCTTTTGCAGCAATATGGATGGAAGTGGAGATCATTATTGTAAGTGAAACAAGTCAGACATAGAAAGACAAATATTATATGTTCTCACTTATAAGTGGGAGCTAAATAGTGTGCACACACGGATGTAGGGAGTATAATGATTGAAAATGGAGACTCAGGCTGGGCATGGGGCTCACACCTGTAATCCCAGCACTTTGGGAGGCCGAGGCGGGTGGATCACGAGGTCAGGAGATCCAGACCACCCTGGCCAACAGGGTGAAACCCCGTCTCTACTAAAAATGCAAACAATTAGCTGGGTGTGGCCGGGCGCGGTGGCTCAAGCCTGTAATCCTAGCACTTCGGGAGGCCGAGACGGGTGGATGACGAGGTCAGGAGATCGAGACCATCCTGGCTAACACGGTGAAACCCCGTCTCTATTAAAAAACACAGAAAACTAGCCGGGCGAGGTGGCGGGTGCCTGTAGTCCCAGCTACTCGGGAGACTGAGGCAGGAGAATGGCGTAAACCCGGGATGTGGAGCTTGCAGTGAGCTGAGATCCAGCCACTGCACTCCAGCCTGGGCGACACAGCGAGACTCCATCTCAAAAAAAAAAAAAAAGAATTAGCTGGGTGTGAAGTAGTCCCAGCTACTCAGGAGGCTGAGATAGGGGACTCACTTGAACCCAGAAGGCAGAGATTGCAGTGAGCCGAGATCTTGCCACTGCACTCCAGCCTGGCGACAGAGTAAGGCTCCATGTCAAAAAAAAAGAAGAAAGAAAAAAAGAAAGAAAGAGGAAGAGGGAGAGAGAACAACGTATATTATTCATGTGATGGATACCCTAAAAGCCCTAACTTCACCACTAAGCAATCCATGTATGTAACAAAATTGTACTTGTACCCCACAAATTTATACAAATACAATTTTTTAAAAAATGATATCACATGTTTGGACTGTTACTTTGCTTACTATACTCTACTAAATGATCTTGGACAAGTCATTTTTAAGTCTCACTTCCATATATAGAACAGACTGTACTGAGGTAGATTAAATTATCTCTTAATTCTTTCCATGGCTATGAAAAACTAGGAACAAAGAGTATTTCCCTAGCCTCTGAATCTGATTATTCTTGAGTAAAGCTTTCCTAGTATAGCCTTGTACTTTTAATTCTAGAAATGTACTCTTTCTAGGAAATTGAAAAGGCTTTGAAAATGGCACACGTGGAGCAATAAAGTCTAAATATTTAATTATAATACTAATAGAAAGATTAAAGAAGCATACTAATAGATTAAAGAAGTATATACTACAATAGAAAGAGTAGGAGCACTAGTTAGACAAAAGTATAGTACTCAAATTCTACCTTCACCAATTAGAGCTTTTTAGCTATAGATAAGTATCCCAATTTCTTTTATCTTCAATTACCTCATGAATAAAAAGGACAAAATTGTCACCGTGAAAATCAACAATTGCCGGGCGCGGTGGCTCACGCCTGTAATCCCAGCGCTTTGGGCAGCCGAGACGGGCGGATCACAAGGTCAGGAGATCGAGACCATCCTGGCTAACGCGGTGAAACCCCGTCTCTACTAAAAAAATACAAAAAACTAGCCAGGCGAGGTGGTGGGCGCCTGTAGTCCCAGCTACTCAGGAGGCTGAGGCAGGAGAATGGCGTGAACCTGGGAGGCGGAGCTTGCAGTGAGCTGAGATCCAGCCACTGCACTCCAGCCTGGGCGACAGAGCCAGACTCCGTCTCAAAAAAAAGGAAAGAAAATCAACAATGACAAATGACAATAGTCAATAAATGATGGCTTTTGTTATGCTCACAATTAGAATGTCTCTTAAATTTTAAAACAACTATCTATAGATTGTTATTCCAAGTTATTTAGAATAGCTGGATATACCATTGATTATTAAATATAAAATACTTGGAATTTTACATTTAAACTAAATACTATTAAATACTTTGAATAGCATTTTGAGTAAAAATTATACTTGTGGTGAAAAGCACAGGTATACATTAGTTTATGTAACAGATATTCTTGCTAAATATGAAAAATACATCATTAACTAGATTTTCCACTTCCATGTATGTTTTCATAGGTGCTTTATCTCTTCATATGACCATGGTTCCTAATGGTTTGCTTCCATTTTTTGTGACTTCTCTCCTCACCACTTTCTCTTCATTTAATAATCAAATCATTTAACAAAGTCTCGGTATTTACAAGTATATAGAAAGAAAGTTATGCAAAAAAAAGTTTTTGTTTTTTTCCTTTTTGTTTCACCTAAGACGTCCAGTTAACACTAACAAGTCATTTCATGTATTTTTACTTTTACCTAGGGAAGAAGTGTTTCCAGGAGGAGAAGAAGAGAGATTTCATGATTTTATTAACTGCTTTAACAAATTACCACAGTTTTTTTGAATAAAGGCTGTACTTGAATGATGCTAGTTTCTAATATTGTTATTCAAGTGTGTTTGTAAGAGAAGCAGCATCAGCATCACCTGGGACTTGGTAGTCAATTTTAGGCCTCACCCTAGACTTCTATAACCTTTTCTTTTTGGGACACAGTCCTGCTAAGTTGCCCAGGCTGCAGTGCACGATCTTGGCTCACTGCAATCTCCACCTCCCAGATCCAAGCGATTCTGCTGCCTCAGCCTCCCAAGTAGCTGGGATTACAAGTGTGCACCACCACACCTGGTTAATTTTTGTATTTGTAGTAAAGACGGGTTTCGCCATGTTGGCCAGGCTGGTCTCGAATTCCTGACCTCAGGTGATCTGCTCACCTTGGCCTCCCAAAGTGCTGGGATTACAGGTGTGAGCCACCACACCCAGCCTAGACCTATATAATCTAATCTGCATTTTAACAAGATCATCAAATTTATGAATCACCTTGTGTTTTTTAATCATCTTACGTTTATGTATCTCCTTAAAATTTCAGAAGCACTACTTTAGAGCAAAATGAGATAGGGGAGCACCTCTAATTCTAGCCACTAGGAAGGATGAGGAGGCGGGATCACTTGAGCCCAGGATTTTGACACTAGCCTTGGCAACAAAGCAGAACCACCATCTCAGGGAGAAAAAAGAAAAAATAATAAAAATTAAAAGGACAGGGGAGAGCGGAAACTCCTGACCAAAATCACCTTAGTAAATTCTTCAAAATACATCCTCCTTCTTCCCCATCCAACCTACCAACTACTACTATGTACATTAAAAGGTACATTAAAAAGTAACATACAACAAATTAGCTAACACATATTTTCTCACCAACAGAAGATGGATAATTTTCAGTGTCATCTCTGATTTACTGAAAATTTCTTTTAGTAAATTCCCAACGGTTTTTAACAGCTCACCTAGTCGGAGACACTGCCGCAAAATTCCTCCAGATGACATACTTTTTTCAGCTTCAATTTCAGTAAAGCCAAGAGAACTTGCAAATATAAGCACATCCACAAGGCTAATTAGCCTCTGCAAAAATGTCACAGAGGCTTCTATTGAAAGGCCTTGGGTAGGTTCAATATTTTCCAGTTCATGCTGTAAAGAATACAGTTTGACATTTATATATATATATATATATATATATTCTGAAAAAAATAATTTTACCAGATATAGTCCTAAATTTTATAAATTGTATAAGAAGTCAGACTTTCAGAAACCTAGTAACACAGAGTGATTTATACTTCTTATTTCATCTAAAAAAGGCAGGGGATGAGGAGGAACAACAGAAACATGCAGGTGAAACATCATGAACCATATTCTTCACTAGCTGACTCATACTTAGGGAATCAACATTCTCTCTAGTTCTTTCATTACTAGAACAGATTCTAAGGTCCTCTCAAGTAAAAGATCCTATTGTTTTTTATTTATAGCACCTATGATGCATAGTAACCACCACATATAAGTTTTAGTCAATAAAGTTGCATAACACTTATGTTTTCACACCAATTTTATATAGTAATTAAGTGCTTACTGTAGCCGATGTAGCAGCTGAAAGCAATGGCAGTATACCCCCACAAGCCATGACCATATTGTCCATCACTTGAGAGATGAGATGAATTGTGTTGTGTACAAAGATGACATTATCACTGCTATTCACGAAGTCCATAACTGTCTTTGTTGAATGGCTGTCCAAAGATAAATGATGTTTACTGATAAAGCTAAAGGAAGGAAATCACAGTTTGCCTACTTGAGGGGAGGGAAGATAAGAAGGTGCTTTTGTTTCATCTTGAAAACTGAAGGAAGATGATGCAGCAGGCATTTGGGGGGTGTATACTTCTTCAGAAGAAACAGACCACTCCATATCAGAAGCTACTATCCATGCCCTCCTTCAGTGCTGAAACATAAATACTATTCATTTTACACTGGATATCAAAAGTTGAAGAAAATTATCCTAACTAGGAACAAAACTAAGAAATCATGTGACAAAAATAATGAGGTAAATAGTGGTAAATGTGCTATTAAAAATGAATAGTCTTCTGTAATGCCTATAAAATGCTTTTAAACATAACAAGAATCTTACACAAATAAAAAGAAATAAATTAGGTACCTTTAAAATCATAAATCATACAATGGAGGATAATTTGAAGTACACAGATTTTTTTAAGGCTAAAAATACACTGGAAATACTGATAATGTTATACCAATTTTTTGTTTTTTAACAGTCTCGCTCTGTTGCCCAGGCTGGAGTGCGGTGGCACAATCTCGGCTCACTGCAAGCTCCACCTCTCAGGTTCATCACGTCATTCTCCTGCCTCAGCCTCCCGAGTAGCTGGCACTACAGGCGCCCACCACCACTCCTAGCTAATTTTGTATTTTTAGTAGAGACAGGGTTTCACCTTGTTAGCCACGATGGTCTGGATCTCTTGACCTTGTGATCCGCCCGCATCAGCCTCCCAGAGTGCTGGGATTACAGGCTTGATCAACTGTGCTCAGCCTATACCAATTATTTTTTAATACTTCTAGTAATAAACCAGCTTGATAGACCTACCTTCTGGTGAATTCCATGTCATAAAATTGCTACAGGAAATCTACTACAGATTTTTTAAAAGAGAAATCTCTACTTTTCACATTTTTGTAATCCAGATACGGATTCCATTCTTATAATGGAGAATAAAAGTTAATTCAGTAAAACCCTACCACAGAATAATTTCTATTCTACTTTTTAACCAAATGTCTGGAATTAATTACAAAGTGTTTCTACAGATTTCTTTGAAAATCAAGACTAGGTTTATATACATCTTCCATAATAAACATATAGACAAACCTTCTCCACATCTGTATATCTGTTTCTATTGAAAATAATAGATCAGTGAGCAAACGTTGATGCATCTGAGACCAGTTGAACTCAGGAATACGAAACACAGTAGATCTGGAATCCCTCCTTTGTCCATTAACTGCATCTGGTGCTATTCCTTGCCCTGGCTGCTCATGTTGCCTTGATATCTAATACAGAAAATTTAAAAAGTAATAAAATAGGTTCAACTTCAGCAGGAGGCTTTAGCAATGTAAATAATTTAGTAGCTTCTATGCAATTCATCTACCACATTTTTAAGACACTATAAGAACCAAATTAGAGAGAGAAAAATTATCAATGAGTAATAACATTAATATTTTAGTATATGTAAGCAAAGCTATCAAAAGTGCGAAACTACCGCAATTCGAAAGTAATTAGCTTGGAACCATGTTAAGCATTACCACTATGTAGCATTTTATAAAGGAATCAAGTAACAGTTCTTAGTTTTTAGCCTTAGCCTAAAAGAAAGGCAGTATTTAAAATCTAAGTAGCATCTGGATTATGAAGTGGCTAGAATGAAGAATAAAAACAGAGATAACATAATGAAGAACCAACGAACAAAAACAAAAAAAAGGAAGGCGGGATAGAGGATAAGAATTGAATAAAGTGGAAAATGACAACATGCTACCAAGCGTTGTCTCATGGGTCACTCTGAGATACAGACAGAGGAGAAGGCTGTGCCTCTAGATCTCACAAAGGCTCCTCTCTCTTATAGACTTCATAAGACACTTCTAAATCACATGCTTGGCAACTAAAATTATACACTGGCAGGTAGGTGGCCCTAGAGTTTGCTGGAAAACTAATGTACTAGATTGGGTTAGTCAAATAAAAGGTATAATGCAAGTGTTTCCAATATTTGTTTTATAAACTAAAATTATACCAATCCTTCAAAGTGGTAACTTTTGGTGAGGTTATGGTAAAAATAATAATAAAAGCTGTCATTTAATGAACTCACATTCACTGTCAAACACTGTGCTAACGATCTGAAACACAATCTTCACATTCATTGCATTTATTTAATTGCAAATAGCATGTGAACCAAATTCAAAATAAAATAAATTTAAGTATATACACATGCTCTGTTTTAACTCAGTGCAAAAATACTTGAAGACGATAATACATAAAATCACCTCAAGCACATGTCGATGAGGCTGAGGTGCTTCCACATTTGTACTGGCCTTCAACTCCAGCCTCTCAGTATCTGTAGCAACACTGGAAACATCCAACTTGGCAATCTTTTGCTCAGAAGAAGAAGCCTCAGAGACACTACCATGACAATCACTAAGTAATCTGGTTTCTCCAGTGAGGTTAGTTGCTTTCTTCCCTTCCTCCAGCATCTGACCAAGGTCTGATTCTACAGCTTTTTGGGAAACAGCAGTTTCTGGTGACACAGCTGAAGACCCTGATGCTGTCATAGTCTGAATTCCAGAATCTTTAGAATCTTGAGTTTCAGCATCAGTTTGCTTTTCAGCAGCAGGTTTTCCTTCTTGAAATACTAATTTGTGATCATCACCAAACATGTCCAGTTTTTCACTGGCTTCCGATGCAGCTGGAGACAAACTGTTATCTTTGAGCTCTGTGGGTAGATTAGCTTCCTCAGTAGGACTGCCTTCTACTTTCAGTTCCACATAATCATCGTCTTCCTCTTCCTCTACTATAGACTTATCCAAGAATTCTGGCATTTCTGAAGCATCCTCTTCTGAAGGAGAACTTATAGAAGCAGTTACTTCACTGACAGTCATTGAATCTTTGCCAGTTGTTATAAAAGAATTAGAGGAAATAGTCACAGCTTCTATTAAGTCAGAAGATACCTCTAAATCACCTGCATTCCTTGTCTCATTTGTCTGTGTCTCTTCCAAAGTGCCTTCATCTGGTAACTCCTGATTTTCTTGCTCAGCTTTCATTTCTTCATAAGATGCATTAGTAATTTGCAGTTCAATATTAGATGCAGATTCTAGTGAGCTTGTCTTCTCTATACTTGAATTTTCATTACCATTTGTGGTGAAATGAGGATAGACAGGAGAATCCTTCGTATCTTGTTGCTGGGATCCTACTGAAACGTTAACATCCCTTCTAATGCCAGAGGCTGCTTGAACTGAAGTTGAAGAACACAGCCCTATTTCTTCATCAGTTTTTCCTTGCTGTTCCCTAAATATATTGGCAAGGTTTTCTTTGTGTATTTCAAAAGTGACCTAGGTGAAAAATGTACATTCAGTTAAAATATGCATGAGAAATGAACACAGAATGCAAAATATAAAATTAAATAATTTTCAAATATATATTTTATATAATACAATAAAACATAATTTTCCTATATTTTATTTTAGTAGAATGATAAATGTAAGTCAATCACAGAAATCTAGATATTCATTAAAAACTACAGCCAATTTTAATGTTAACAAGTAGCGTAGCATGAAACCACAAGAAGAATATAATTATTTAGCCTATTATTAAAGATGTATAGGAAAAGGATACACTATTCTACTGGCCACCATAACTTGTACCAGAATTTAAGTATGTACTATTGGGAAGTGCTTTATGCACTGGATAACACTTGTTTCAACTGCTATGAATACCAATTTCCCCAGGACTTGTCCGCAGGAGAGATTAAAAACATCAATTAATTATGCTCACCATTATAGTAGCTCTACATACATCTATTAAGCTACAAAACCATTATCTCACTAAGCTAATGAAAACAAATTCTTTTAGCAATGGGAGAAAAAAGATCTAGCCCTTCCTCCAAAGGTTAACCATAATTTCCAAAGTTTGGTCAAACATAGTTTGAATGTTTCAATTGATCCATCCATACATCTATTCATTCCATTTATATCTGAGTGACTACTATATATATTAGGCACCATGAATGTTCCTATATCATGCTTTGCCTTTTACCCAAATGGAAAAAAAACTGAAAAAGTACTTTTTTTTTTTTTTTTAGAGAGTGCCGTACTTGTTAATGTCACAAGATTTAAAATTTTTGAAATCTCTCTAAGAATTATCTCATAGCCACCAACATGTGATTTCCATTGGTGTTTCAATGGTAACCCCCATCACCCCTTGCAACAAAAATGCCAGAAAAAACTATAACACATGCAGAAAGTATAAGCCTAATTATAGTTTATTTATCCCAAAAGTGTTTGTATCTGTAATCTACATTATTATATAGAGTAAACTGAACATTCATTCAATAAATCTTTATTGAGCCATAGTATAAGAAGACGGTAGGACAATCAAGGAAGAAAAGCTGATCTTTTTATCCACAAAAATCAATAGGCCTTATTGAATCACAGGAGTATACACATAGATGAAAAGCAAACAAAAGTAAAAATGACTCTCAATGCAAAAAGTTCCTTCTATCAATATTAACTCGCCTTTACTCATGACATATATAGAACATTCATGCCACGTGATATACCTAAAAACAAAAATATTCCAGGAATAAATATTTTCCTGTGAATATTTGTATTTTTCCTAATTGTAACTATGTTCTTAATTCTAAAACTTAGAAATCTCTTTATAGTATTTCAACAATAAATGCATGTATGCCTCACTAAACAGTAAAATGACATAATCACATCAACAAAATATCCATTTCTTTTACATTCACAATGACAATATTTTATTTGACATCGTTCTGTATTTTAATTGACCAATTCCTCATATTCATTCAACAAAAATTTACTGAACATCGGTAGCATGCCAGGCATTGTGTGATGAACACATTGTTCCTGACTTCATGGAACTTATATTCTAATGAAGGTGTCAGAAAATAAACACATGAATATGTAAGATAATGTCAAATAGTAATAAGAGCTTTGAAGGGAGGGGGAAGTACACAGAGAAGAACTGTGATGAAAGTCTAGGTGAGAAGGTGTATTTACTAGTGTAACTGCAGCAAGCCTCTCTGTTCTATTTGAACAAAGGCAAGAATAAAAGAGAGAGCAAGCCATGTAAAAAGAAAAGAGTTTGAGGCAGAGAAGAACAAATGCAGACTTTGGAGCTGAAATAAGCTTGGTATGCATGATGAATAACAATAAAGCAATAAACTGAGAACTAAAGAAAATGAGGTCAAAGATGTGGCCACGAGCTAGATTATGATTGTAGAACATTATAGACTGTGTTAAAGACTGTATTTTATTCTAAGAGAGCCATTTGAGAATTAAGAGTGTAGGGAAGACAACCTGATTTCCCTTTTTAAAAGATCAGTGGCTGGGAATGGTGGCTCATGCCTGTAATCCCAGCACTTCAGAAGTCCGAGGTGGGCGGATCACCTGAGGTCAGGAGTTTGAGACCAGCCTGGCCAACATGGCGATACACTGTCTCTACTAAAAACACAAAAATTAGTTGGGAGTGGTGGCACACACCTGTAATTCCAGCTACTTGGGAAGTTGAGGCAGGAAAATTGCTTGAACCCAACCCAGGAGGCAGAGGTTGCAGTGAGCCAAGATAGCATCACTCACTGCACTCCAGCCAGGGTGACAGAGTGAGACTCCATCTCCAAAAAAAAAAAAAAAAAACACTGGTTAGCCTACTTTTTGGAAAACTGACTTTAGAGAGAGCGTTTCTGCACGAATAAACAATTATCATTATGAAAAGAAAGCAAGTTACATATTACCAACCTCACAGTCATTTTGAAAATAGGCCATTTATTTCTACAATAGCCTGTGTTATAGAATGACTTTAGTTTTCAATAATCATTTGCTTTGATTTTATTTATATTAAAGGCTTTTAGAATTTGTATTATACAATGGATCAATAAACATCAGTACATGTAATTTATATGTACAGGTTAAAAAACAACAATTTTTTTAAATTTCAGATACCTATCACCCATGTCAAGAAGTAAAACATTACCAGTACCTCACAATTCCCCTACGTGCCCTGCCCAAACTGTACTCCCTACTTCTCCACTACAATCAGAAGGAAATCACTATCCTGATATTTCTGTTGTTCACTGTTAACAGTTTTACCTGGAGGACAGAGCTTTTGGAGATAATTTTAAAGGACAGTTTTACTGCTATATACTAAACTTACCCATTATGTTTAGTTTAAAAAACTACATCTAACACAAATCTAGTCAATTGTATTTTAAAGAGCAATACTGCCACAAGTGAGGCTCCCAAGAAAACACAAGATACACAGAATCTGTGAGTTGCAGCAAGGCTTCAGCTGATTTGAGAGAATATGTAAAGCTATTTCTGGGAAGTCGTAGGCAAGTCATTAGGAAATACAGGAAATATAGAGGTCAAGAGAACTGGAGAATCAGAGGTGGTGTATGCCAGGTAGAGTGTACTGGCATAAAATACTTTACAGTTTTCACTTCTAAGCTCACCATGGTGAACCTCTACCCTAAGAAGTAGGTCAAAGCACAGCATGTTTTTGTGGAGTGAAGTGAAAATCTTCAGGTGATTCACATTAGACAGGAAAACAGGAATTTAATCAACACATGATGAAGGCAAGCAAGCTAAGTACTCCTAATAAGAATACAGGTCCACCTCTCCTGAGTAAAACTGCTCCAGTCCAGATGGACTGTCATCTGTCGACTACATAGCTGCTATTGGGATCTCCCTTTCTACAGTCCTGGAGATCCCCTTCATCTCTATTCTATGTTGTCTCTTGTTTCTTACATTTCATTTCTTTCTCTTTGTATTATTCTCTCCTTTTGTGCAATATCCTTCAGTGCCTTAAGAAAGGATGTATAACCTTTCTTAATGTTTTGAGATCTCAAATATCTGAAAAGGTATTTATCCTCACTTCATACTTGACTAATAGTCAGAGTATAAAACCACAGATAAAAAAGCATTTACCTTCAGAATCTGAAATGCTTTTAAAATTCTAAAGTCTGTTGATTTTCAAATTTGCCCTTAATTTAATTTATCCAATGGTCTAAAAGCTAACTTGCAATTGAACAATTATCAGTATTATCTTTTTGGATGCTGTTTTCCTTAAGATATTTGTGACTTTAAAACTGATAATTTCCAATTAATTGCCAGATATTGTTCTAAATCACCCAGCTAAAAGACTAGTCATTAATCTTCACAATCATTTGATAGCTAATCTATAGCTGTTTGTAATGTTTAGAAAGCACTTCTATAAACTACTAAAGATACTTATGAGCTAATGACTATAACATGTTTTTTGCCATTACTTTCAAATTAATTGGCACTCAAATTTACTAATTAGTAAAAAGATAAACACAATACATCCAGATGTTAATATTATCTTTTTAACCTATATATTTAAACCATATAACCTGTAAAATTTAGACTTTTTAAACTGTTAGGCAATGTTTAGCAACGGACTTTGTTTTTAAGCAAATTCATCTTTTTCAGTGCCTGTTTTCATATGAAAATACCAGCTAAATTGATGTTAACTTCTGATTAAGTTACCAATCTTTGATAAATAACATATATCTTTAAAAACAGGTGGATCTTCCCATATGTATTATCAATGAATGTAAGTCAAAATGCCACCACATTCATGAGATCTTTATATAGAGACTCTGATGTACAACAATGGTATAGGTAACAGATACAATGGTAAAATCAAGCATTACTGACATCGTAAGGAGCAATTCTAAAGGTCAGTAGTACTATCTCCATTTATAAAGATAGGAAGAACACTGACAAAAGAATATTGCAGCAAATAACTTCTAATCTTTTCGTTTTTTAAAAAGTCATCTTGATCAATTGTAATTTCTCAAAAACATTCTAAACAGATGCTTTCATGCAAATCTACAGTATAAACTGAAACAAATTTTTAGAGGGCAATTTAGCAATATCTACTAAAACTTTTTAAAACATGTACAGACTCCTTCCTCTGGAAATTCCACTTATAGGAATTTATCCTACAAAATAAGGGTTACAGTATTGAAACAGGCTCATCATTGCTCATTGATAAGGAACAGATAAAGTATGACTATAATATAAATCAACAGATTTTTAAAATCTCTCTTCCGTCAATTTTTCTAAATACAATTTTGGAGAATGCTGGAATATCAAAAGAAAACTTGAATCATTTACACGATCACTCCTTCCTAGAATTTTAAGTGGTCTGATAACATTCAAATGTTACATCAAAGCTGAATCTTATGGGCCAGGCGCGGTGGCTCAAGCCTGTAATCCCAGCACTTTGGGAGGCCGAGACGGGCGGATCACGAGGTCAGGAGTTCGAGACCATCCTGGCTAACACGGTGAAACCCCGTCTCTACTAAAAAATACAAAAAAAAGCTAGCCGGGCGAGGTGGCTGGCGCCTGTAGTCCCAGCTACTTGGGAGGCTGAGGCAGGAGAATGGCGTAAACCCGGGAGGCAGAGCTTGCAGTGAGCTGAGATCCGGCCACTGCACTCCAGCCTGGGCGACAGCCAGACTCCCTCTCAAAAAAAAAAAAAAAAAGCTGAATCTTATGCTCCTTACTTCTCCATAATGTGAAATAATATGCAGACATTAAATTCATGTAAGAAAGATATCATTAAATAATACTCTAAAATAGTAAAAATATGATCACATTTTGTTAGCAAATAATATGTATGTGTAGATTATGTATAAAAGAGAAGACTAAAAGGTCTCGCGCCAAAATGTTAATAATAAGTTATACAAAGGTGTTTGGATAATGGGTAATTTTTGTTTTCTGTGTGTATGCATTTCTGCTGGGTTCAAGATTTCCTGTAATGAAAACCTATTATTTTAATTTTTTTGAAATAATAAATGCTATTTGGTTTTAAACTGTTAAAGCTAAGAATACTTTTAGCCAGGAACAAAGGTGCATGTCTGCAGTCCTAGCTAGTGGAGAGGGTGAAGGGAGAGGATCACTTGAGCCAAGAAGTATGAGGCTATAGTGTGTTATATAAAATGGCACCTGTAAAGAACCACCGCACTCTAGCCTGGGAAGCACAGCAACACCCTGTCTCTCTCTCTCTTTTTTTTTAAAGTACCATTTAAATTTGGTAAAAACACACACACAAACATTCACAAAGAAATCAGGTATTTTTAAAGAATTAGTTAGTAATTAAATAAGGTATAAAGTGCTACAACCCATGAAATGTGGAAATTTTGGAACTTTTTCATTTTTGTAATTTTTGTGAGGTATCTCCCTCCATCATGCAGGCTGGAGTGCAGTGGCATGATCTCAGCTCACTGCAGCTTCAGCATCCCGTATTCAAGTGATTTTCATTCCTTCACCCACTAGTAGCTGGGACCACAGGCATGCACCACCACTCCTGGCTAAGTTTTGCATTTTTAGTAGAGACAGGGTTTCACTATGTTGCCCAGGCTGGTCTCGAACTCTGGCCTCAAGTGATCCACCTGCCTCGGCCTCCCAAAGTGCTGGGAGGCATGAGCCACCATGTCCGGCCAATTTTGTAACTTTTGAAATTTCTTCAAACAAGTCGCTTTTAATCTTATCATACAGTCACCATAAACACATATACATTTTTCTATATGCCAGTTCATATCTTATGATTTTAAAAATAATTTCAATAAAGCAATTAGAGAATTCTTTTAAAAAAAAATCTTATTTCCACATGCTTTTACCCAATCTAAATGGTAGTTTTTATAGTGACTGAAATTTATACTTCAGATATTTCATCAGATTACAGTAAATAGCAAGTAAAATCTTCAGATATTTCAAATAATCCAAGATAATTAAGGATTTTATCCTCAAATTCACTATTTAGGAGGAAATCCAATTCATATCATACTTTTAACTCCAGCGTGACTAATCTTTATTCATTTTAAGTGATAAATCCATTCTACCTTACGGCAATATGAGTCTACACAAAATACAGTATCTAAGGTGTTAGTTTTCTTTGTTTAGAAAATAATGTGTTTAGAAAATTATCATAATTCAGAAGAGTTTAAATGCCTTAATTTAAATTTTAATTAATGAGTAAAAGCATTTTATCATACCCAGTGAAAAAGGTATTACTTAAGCACAGAAAAATGTTCAATTTGAAGCCAAAAACAAACAAAAAAAATGAAAACCTAGACAACAAATAAGACAATGAAATCACAAAGGTTACCAGGTGCACACTTTAAAATCCTGAGATCAAAGTAACCAACATAGTGCAGTTATACTAGAAGAGCCTATTACGGCTTATAAAACCCAGTTCAGCTGCTGGAGGAGAGGTATACAGTGACAAACAGCTTCCCTGCTACAAAGGTGGCAGGAAATCTATCAAACTGGACAATAAAATTGCAATTGAGTTTCTTTGGCTTTTTATAGCAGCAGCATGTATCCTGATGTAACTCTGCAAAAGCTATCCCATTCTGCAACATTAGTTCTTTACACATCAGTTCTTTATCAAGAACCATGTTATAAATTTGTGATATTGAGATTCAAAATGACTGCAAAAAGGAAAAAGCATCACTTCAATACTGTATGTATAAAAGTATTTTAAAATCTTCAGAATAGATATTTTTAGAGAAAAGAAAATTTTGTTCCAGTAATTCCAGTGGAATTTTTAACAGCTGCTAAAAATTGTTCACCTACTTACTGAATCACTACAGTTCTACTCCAAGCTTTATTAAACAATAATTTGAAGAGCCTTAGGGCATAAGTTTCTATTTTAAAAATAGTTATAAAGATTTAAAATTCCAAAAAACTTAACTGCATTCAAATAAATTACTTTGTATAAGCCTCATGAAACAGAAAAGCCTTTTAAAAATGAAGAAAATCCACACGAAAGAATAAAATTAAAACACATGTATGAAACACTAAAATAAAACGTAAACAAATTTAAGAACCAACTTATAACTTTAAGCTTTTGTTTTCCCTCTCATAAATAATGTTTTAGCACATATTTTTAAAAGTATACTTTCACAGCAAAAAGTGATAGGTCTAGTTTTATTCAGATAAAAAGACTCCATGATTAACTCAGCATTATCCCATCTTATAAATGAATACTAAAACTTGAGTCAGTGTGGTTCTTGGTCAAAAGCAGGCAGGCACTAGAAGCCTCTCCTTAAAGCAACTATTTTCTTCAGAAAAATTTTAAGATCTGTTTAAAGCCGTAAGTCACTGGACTAAAGAAACATATAAACTAAGCAAAACTATAGTCATGCATCACTTAATCATGAAGACATGTTCTGAGAAATGCATCATTAAGCAATTTCATCATGTGAACACCATAGAGTGTACTTACATAAACCTAGATTGTATCACCTACTATATACCTAGGCTCTATAATATAGCTTATTGCTCCCAGGCTACAAACCTGTATAGCTTATTTACTGTACAGAAGCCTGCAGACAACTGTAATACAATATATGTATTTGTGTATCTATTTTTATGTTTTTAATGTTTCAATTTTTAACAAAAGACTGAGTCTTGCTCTGTGACCCAAGGTGGCGTCCAGTGGCGCAATCATAGTTCACTATTATGTTACTTCAAACTCCTGGGCTCAAGTGATCCTCCCACCTCAGCCTCCTGAGTAGCTAGAAATACAGGTACATGCCACCATCCCAGCTAGTGTGTGTGTGTGTGTAGATTGAGACTCGCTATGTTGCCCAGGCTGGTCTCAAATTCCTGGCCTCAAGCCATCTTTCAGACTTGGCCTCTCAAAGTGCTGGGATTAGAAGTGTGAGACACCATTCCCAGCCCTTTTATGTGTGTATGTAAGGTTTAGAAATGTATATCCAAACAAATATAAACATAGAAAAGGTATAGTAAAAATCCAATATAAAATATTTAAAATGGTACCTACATAACGCATTTACCATGAATGGAGCTTACAAAACTAGAAGTTCCCCTGGGTCAATCAGTAAGTGGTGAGTAAATGTGTAGGTCTAGTACACTACAGTAGACTTTATAAACACTGTTAATATAGGCTACACTAAATTTATTTTTAAAAACTACTTTTCTTTGTTCAGTAAGAAATTAACCTTAGCTTACTGTAACATTTTAACTTTATAAACATTTTAATTTAAAAATTTTTTGACTCTTTTGAAATCAAATTTAGCTTAAAACACAAACACACTGTACAGTTGTAAAAAAATATTTTCTGACAGGCACAGTGGTTCACACCTGTAATCCCAGTTCTTGGGAGGCTGAGGCATGACAATTGCTTGAACTTGGGAGATGGAGGTTGCAGTGAGCCAAGATTGCACCACTACACTCCAGCCTAGGTGACAGAGCGAGACTCCGACTCCAGAAAAAAAAAAAAAAAAGGGGTAGAATGGCAATCATTAAAAAGTCAGGAAACAACAGGTGCTGGAGAGGATGTGGAGAAATAGGAACACTTTTACACTGTTGGGACGATAAACTAGTTCAACCATTGTGGAAGACAGTGTTGCGATTCCTGAAGGATCTACATCTAGAGCTAGAAATACCATTTGACCCAGCCATCCCATTACTGGGTATATACCCAAAGGATCATAAATCATGCTACTATAAAGACACATGCACACATATGTTTATTGCAGCACTATTCACAATAGCAAAGACTTGGAGCCAACCCAAATGTCCATCAATGATAGACTGGATTAAGAAAATGTGGCAAATGTACACCATGGAATACTATGCAGCCACAAAAAAGGGTAAGTTCAAGTCCTTTGTAGGGACATGGATGAGCCGGAAATCATCATACTGAGCAAACTATCGCAAGGACAGAAAACCAAACACCACATGTTCTCACTCACAGGTGGGAACTGAACAATGAGAACACTTGGACACAGGACAGGGAACATCACACACCTGGGCCTGTAGTGGGGTGGGGGGAAGGAGGAGGGATAGCATTAGGAGATATACCTAATGTAAATGACAAGTTAATGGGTGCAGCACACCAACATGGCACATGTATAATATGTAACAAACCTGCACATAGTGCACATGTACCGTAGAACTTATAATTTAAAAAAACAAAACAAACAAACAAAAAAAAAAACAAGGCCGGGTGCAGTTACTCGTGCCTGTAATCCTAGCATTTTGGGAGGTGGAGGCGGGTGGATCCCCTGAGCTCAGGAGTTCAAGACTAGCCTGGGCAATGTGGTGAAACCCCATCTCTACTAAAAATACAAAAAAATTAGCCAAATGTGGAGGTGCACACCTGTAGTCCCAGCTACTCGCCAGGCTGAGGCAGGAGAATCGCTTGAACCCAGGAGGCGGAGGTTTCAGTGAGCCAAGATTGTGCCATTGCATTCCAGCCAGGGTGACAGAGCAAGACTCTGTCTCATTAAAACACACACACACACACAATTCTAACCGGGTGTGGTGGTTCATGCCTATAATCCCAGCACTTTCAGAGGCCCAGGCGGAAGGACCACTCGAGTCCAGGAGTTGAAGACCAGCCTAGGCAATACAGTAAGATCCCATCTCTCCAAAAAATGTAAAAAATTAGCCAGATGTGGTAGCACATGACTGTAGTCCCACCTACTCAGGAGGCTGAGATGAGAGGATCACTTGAGCCCAGGAGTTTGAAGCTGCAGTGAGCTATGATCACACCACTACACTTCACCTGTCTCAAAAAATAAATATTTTTTTTCCTTTCTCTATATCCTTATTCTAAAAGCTTTTTTCTCTTTTTAAAATTATATATATTTCAAGGTTTTTTGTTAGAAACTAAGACACAAGCCAGGCCCAGTGGCTCATGCCTATAATCCCAGCACTTTGGGAGGCTGAGGCAGGTAGATCACCTGAGGTCAGGAGTTTGAGACCAGCCTGGCCAACAATGGCAAACCCCGTCTCTACTGAAAATACAAAAATTAGCCAGGTGTGGTAGCGGGCAACTGTAATCCCAGCTACTTGGGAGGCTGAGGCGTAACAATCATTCGAGCCCGGGGGGCGGAGGTTACAGTTGAGCAGAGATTGCGCCACTATACTCTAGCCTGGGTGACAGCAAGACTCTTTTGCCTGAGCTTATACAGCTAATAATAACTACAAATCAGGATTCACACCCTGTCTCCAAAGTCCACATTCTTTCATTACTTACACAAATCAATTGAAAACTGGATATAAATACCTAGTCATAAATATTTACAAGCTCAAAACACCTGAGATACCACCTAATCCAACTCCTTTATTTTGTATATAGGGAACTCAAAAAGACTAATTTATTCACCCTAAATACACTATTATTTTCTAAGACAGCAGTTCTCAAACTTTTTGGTCTCATGACACTTTACTGTTTTTTTGTTTGTTTGTTTGTTTGAGACAGAGAATCGCTCTGTCACAGGCTGGAGTGCAGTGGTGTGATCTCTGCTCACTGCAACCGCCACCTCGCGGGTTCCAGTGATTCTTCTGCTTCACCCTCCAAAGTAGCTGGGACTACAGGCATTCGACACCATGCCCAGCATATTTTTGTATTTTTAGTAAAGACAATGTTTCACCATGTTGGCCAGGATGATCTCGATCTCTTGGCCTCGTGATCCACCCACCTCAGCCTCTCACAGTGCTGGGATTACAGGCGTGAGCCACCAAGCCGGGCAACACTTTACATTCTTAAAAAGTATTAAGGCCCCCAAAGACCCTTTATCTATGTGGATTATATTTACTACTGCTTATTACATTAGAAATTAAAACTGAGACCTTTTAGAAATATTAACCTGTTTAAAAATAATAAACTCAATACATAATATAAATAACATTTTCTGAAAATGATTACTTTTCAAAACCAAACAATAACGAGAAGAGTGCTATTATTTCATATTTTTGTGAATCTCTTTAAAGTTTAGCTTCATAGAAGACAACTGCATTCTCATATTTGCCTTTGCATTCAATGTGTTGTATATATTGGTTTGGCTGAAGTATATAAAGAAAATCCACCCTCATATAGATTTGTAGTAGGAAAGAAGGACCGCACAGACCCTATGAAAAGGTCTCATGGGCCCAAGTTTTTTTTTTTTTTTTTTTTTTGAGACAGAGTCTCTGTCACCCAGGCTGGAGTACAATGGTATAATCTTGGCTCAATGCTACGTCTGCCTCCCGGGTTCAGGCAATTCTCCTGCCTCAGTCTCCAAAGTACCTGGGATTACAGGCATGCACCACCACGCCCAGCTAATTTTTGTACTTTTAGCAGAGATGGGGTTTCACCATGTTGGCCAGGCTGGTCCCGAACTCCTGACCTCAAGTCATCCAGCCGCCTCAGCCTGTGATTACATGCATGTGCCATCGCGCCTGGCTGCCCTCCCAAGGTCTTTAGGTTATACTTTTAACAACGATTGCTTTAAAGTTTATACTCCTCTAGCCATCTTTCCTAAAGACTTCAAGAAACTAAGGGGAACTGACATATATTTATTAGAAAATGTGAAAAATCTGCTTTATACTGGGCACTCCCCTAACCTAGAATCTCCCCTCGAAATCTCTGAAATCTGCTCCAAATGTATATGAGGCACAAATTCAACCCTATTTTTCTTATAATCTTTTATAAATGGCAACACAGTATGAGAAAAAAAATCAGTCTAGATTGCACCAGCCTACTGCAATAGAAATGAAAATATCTGGGCATCAGCACAAACTAAAGTTACAGAAAGGATGGCAAACAGTTCCTGTTAATGAGCCAAATAGTAAATATTTTAGACTTTAGGGACCATGTCGTTGATGTGACATGTATGATCATCCTTATAGTGTGAAAGTAGCCATATACAATACATAAAGGAATGGTAGTGGATACGTTCTAGTACAATTGTATTTAGATCTGACCCTTAGGCCATGGCTAGCTGAATTGTTTTAGACAAAACAGATCAACCTCAAAAAATAGTGACTAAAACAAAGCCATTTTATAAAATCAGACCTCTTTTCTTACTTACAAATGGATTTTACTCCTTGTAAACCCTTGCAGTAGAAGCATACTTTCTTCTCAATGAGAAAAGAGGAGGCAGAATGAACAATTTGTAGTAACTTTCAATAATTAAAAGCAATTCAAATACCTAGAAACATGTAATTAGGAAAGGGCAATTTTTTTTTTTTTTTTGAGGCGGAGTCTCGCTCTGTCGCCCGGACTGGAGTGCAGTGGCCGGATCTCAGCTCACTGCAAGCTCCGTCTCCCAGGTTTACGCCATTCTCCTGCCTCAGCCTCCCGAGTAGCTGGGACTACAGGCGCCCGCCACCTCGCCCGGCTAGTTTTTGTATTTTTAGTAGAGACGGGGTTTCACCGTGTTAGCCAGGATGGTCTCGATCTCCTGACCTCGTGATCCGCCCGTCTCGGCCTCCCAAAGTGCTGGGATTACAGGCTTGAGCCACCGTGCCCGGCCTTTTTTTTTTTCAGATGGAATCTCACTCTGTCACCAGGCTGAAGTACAATGGCTCTATCTCTGCTTACTGCCACCTCTGCCTCCCAGGTTCAAGCGATTCTCCTGCCTCAGCCTCCCAAGTAGCTGGGATTACAGGAGCATGCCACCATGCCCAGCTAATTTTTGTATTTTTAGTAGAGATGGGGTTTCACCATGTTGGCCAGGCTAGTCTCCAACTTTTGACCTCCGGTGATCCACCCACCTTGGCCTCCCAAAGTGCTCGGATTACAGGCATGAGCCACCATGCCCGGCCGGAAATGGCAACATATTCTACAGAATGACAAAATATTTTAGCATAACTTTGATAGTCATTAAAATGAAACACTTAAAGATATACAAAAATTATCATTCTTGGTATTTATTCCTTCCAGTCAATTTTTATTAGATAGCTATATAATTATACAATATTCCTTCTGAGTAATGAGAGGTCTTAAGATTCAAAAAACATACACCGTAAATGAAACTAATAAATTTTAATGCATTAATTACTTGAAATGTAACTTTTCCTTACAAGGTACAAACATAAAACTCCAAAAATAATTAGATAATCCACATATTGGCAGAAGATGTTCATAAACAACATAACTAGCAAAGGATTAAGAATGAAACTATATAAAGAACTCCCACAAAACAACAAGAAAACACAGATCAAGATTATGGTGATGTAGCATTTTAAATTCATCCAAGTGACAAAGTTTTAAACTGCAGCCATACCACGTGATTAGCTGATGTGAAACAATGAGAACCTAAACACTGCTGGTGAGATGTAAACTGATACACTACTTTAGAATACAGTATTGTATTGGAATACGATACTTTGGAAAAGAATTTGCATTATCTTGTAAAGTTCAACATTTTCACCTTACAAGTCAGCAATTCTACTTCTAGGAATATACGCAGAAAATTCTTGAACAAGCACAAAATGTACAGGAAAATGCTCATTAGTTGATAAATAGTCATGTCATGCAATACATTACAACTGAGAAAATGAACAAAACTACATGGGTCAATGTGGATGAATCTCAAACAATAAGAAGCACAAACAGTAATTACAAAAAAATGCATTCAGTATGCTGCATTTACCTTAAGTACAAACATAAAAAATAAAACTATTGTTTAGAGTTATATACACATAGTGAAGGTACAGAAAAGATAAAAGACAACACTAAATAAAAGCTAGTGGTGTTGGGGGTCAGGCGAAGAGGAGACAAAGAAATTGTAGAGGGGTGATCCAATTTCATAAACAGTGATCCTTTTTGTATGCTTAGAATATTTTTTTAAAAAAAATTTAAGCTATACATAAATAACTAAACTTACTTTGGCTTAATTAAAAAAAACAAGACTACATGCTTCCTAACCCATTTTTTAGCTACCTGCAAGATAAGCCAAGGGCAAACATCAGCCAGACCTTTTCTGTTTACTCAATCACCTTATACTGCTAAAACTACTGCTTATCTTTGAATATAGTGCGCCACCTTGTGTTCAAAAGCTTTTAACTAGTATAAAATTGAGACCTCTGTAAACATGGCTTCTTCGAAAAAAAATAATTAGGTTGGTGCAAAAGTAATTGCAGTTTTTGCGGCAACTACTTTTTCACCATCCTAATACAAATTCCTTTATGCTGTGGCAATAGATTTACCATTATAAAGACAAGTACATGTAAAAACAACATTAGAAAAAATTATTTTGATTCTAAAGAAATTAGAAATGCTTTATATTTATTTCTATTGATAATCTTTTTGAGCTTTCATTTTGCTGTACTTTCAGAAGATAACTTGCCTTTTTTCCTTGATTTTAAGTGTCCACATTTTTAAATGACTAAAATTCAAAAATTATAGATATTTTAAAAGGTACAATATGCTTTCATAAAGAAACTTACCTTTGAATGAGTGATTGATAAAGTGTCTACCCATACACGCCAGCCACCCCACTCATATTTGACTGCATGGTAAAGCAATATTCTGAATATGGCATATACCATTTCTGTTATCTTTTGCTCATCCGAATTCTTAGGATTAAAATAGCAGAGAGAAAGCATCCATTCTTGCCACACAGAGCATTGTAGCAAGCTCCTGAAAATTATAAGAGGGTACTAAATTACCGAAGAAAAAAAATTATCTGAAAGAAATCTAAAGGTTTAAAACAAAATAACCCTGCCCCTCCCTTCTCCCCCCAAAAAAGAAACACATTTAGTTACACATTAAGAACAATTCAACAATGTGGAACTAAAAATTCTAACTTAACTATGTGGTACATTATTTACATACTCTTAATGAAAAAAATAGAAAAATCATTTCACAATATTTTTAAAGCAATTTTTCTAAGATAAAATGGGCTTATACAAAAGTACATCTGAATACTGCAAATAAATGCTTTCTGATACAGCTTACCTCCTGTTTTCTCTACTGTTATTAAAAAGTTTAATCATGTCAGAAAGAAAGGCCCTGCGAACCTCCATGCTCTCTGGGCACTGGGGAGAATTTCGAAGTAGGGTCGCAATTACTTTTAGTATCTCTGTAAGACAGTTTATAAATAAGTAAAAACGAAACTCAACAAAAAACTCATCATAGAAGGTTATCAATCTATTGCAATTTCTTTAGTTTCCCTAACACAAATGTCTACCAAAAACATCCTCTTCTTTTATTAAAAAAAATCACCTATGGAAAGAAATGACAACACATTCATTAGAAAGCATTTATAAATACAAAAGGAAAAGTCTTTCATGATTCAAATGTGCAAAAATAAAGCTGAATTTTAAAAGGTTAAAATAAAACAAGTTAAATTATAAATGAATTAAATGTCAGTGAAACTGCTTACTCTCTCTGAGATATAACAAACAGTAAAGTTGATCTTAAAAACAAATAGGCTGTGCTAGGTGGCTCACGCCTGTAATTCCAACACCTTGGGAAGCTGAGGTGGGTGGATCACTTGAGGTCAGGAGTTCGAGAGCAGCCTGGCCAATATGGTAAAACCCCATCTCTACTAAAAGCATAAAAATTAGCTAGGTATGGTGGCGCGTGCCTGTAATCCCAGCTACTCAGGAGGCTGAGACAGGAGAATTGCTTGAACCCAGGAGATGGAGGCTGCAGTGAGCCAAGATCGTGCCACTGCACCCTAGCCTGAGCGACAGAGCAAGACTCTGTCTCAAAACAAAACAAAACAAAACAAAAAGAAAAGAAAAAACACTATAATCAAAATCTCAGAAAAAGATAATAAATTCTTAGATTCCTCATCATAATTTATCTTATGCACACATAGTCTTTCATTTACCATAGTGAGTTTTTTTTTTTTTTTGAGATGGAGTCTCACTCTGTCACCTGGAGTACAGTGGCATGATCTTGGCTCACTGCAACCTCTACCCGCCAGGTTCAAGCAACTCTCCTGCCTCAGCCTCCCGAGTAGCTGGGATTACAGACGCCTGGCACCACGTCTGGCTAATTTTTGTATTTTTAGTAGAGACAGGGTTTCACCATCTTGGCCAGGCTGGTCTTGAACTCCTGACCTTATGATCCACCCGCCTCGGCCTCCCAAAGTGCTGGGATTACAGGCGTGAGCAACCAAGCCCAGCCTACCATAGTGAATTTTTAAAGGTGTGACGATTTTCTTTCATAATCTTAAAAGTAAAATTAGACACAAAAAAACCCAAAGGAAATTAAAACCTATTCAACATCTCATCTCCCCAGGAAATGCAAAGTAAACTACTATTGTAATGGTCTTAGCATAAAGCTATTTAAATCTCCAGAATTTAGCTTAAATTAGGCCAGGCACAGTGGCTCATGCCTGTAATCCCAGGACTTTGGGAGGCTGAAGGCAGTTGGGTCACCTGAGGTCAAGAGTTCAAGACCACCCTGGCCAACATGATGAAATTCCGTCTCTGCAAAAAATACGAAAATTAGCCAGGCTTGGTAGCAGGCACCTGTAATCCCAGCTACCAGGGAGGCTGAGGCAGGAGAATCGCTTGAACCAGGAGGCAGAGGTTACAGTGGCTGAGATCCTGCCACTGCACTCTAGCCTGGGCGGCAGAGCAAGACAAGACTAGGTCTCTAAATAAATAAATAATCTCCAGAACTTAGCTTAAATTAAAAAAAAAAAAAAAAAAAAAAAAACTTAAAAAAAATATGCACTTAGACCAGGTGCGGTGGCTCATGCCTGTAATACCAGCACTTTGGGAGGCTGAGGTGGGAAGACTGCTCCAGCCCAGGAGTTTTAGAACAGCCTGGGTAACATAGGTAAAATAATGACATCATGTTTCTCTGAAAGCTGAGGAAAATTAAACTTCAAAGCCATGTACTTTGAAAATTAGCACTGGAGCATCAAATACACAAACACACTTAACCACATAAAATGTAATTAAATTTTGAAACCCTACACACTAATAATTTTAATAACATGATCTTAAAAAGCAAGATGAAAAAGGTATACTTTATACAAGTGCTTAAGAATTCTAAGTATCAAAAGAAAAGACTGCTTAACAAGACTATCTTCATAAACAATAAAGAAGACATATTTTTGTATTCTAAATTTGGTATTGTTATATTCACAGTAATTGAAGAAAAAACTACCTCCATAGTCCATGTAATTCTGCCCGACATCACTAAAGAGCACAATCAAAATTTTGCTGAAAGTCTGAACATATATTAAATCAAGACCTTAAGCAAACAATTCTTCAAAACCTTTATATAAGAATTTCCACATAACTTAAGGTTGATTCGAAGGAATATTCAACATAAAACACAAACAAAACTAGTATCATCACCCTTAATGAAATATTCATCTAACAGTCTGTTTCAACAACATCGATTTTAGGTTGTTCACAGTGACTTTCTTTTAAGTAGCAAAAGGTAGTTTTTGTTCAAGTATATAAAATACATACGAGGGTTTTGTATCTTTACTGAAGAATCAGGATCTGGATGCTGTTTATGTATCACCTGAGTACCAATCTGTTCTATAAGAATCTACAGAAGTAAAACAATTGATCACATTAGCAAATCACGGGATTAGCGTCACTATTAATGAGCTTTAAGTACAACACTAATCAAAATATAGTATATTTTTAGTCCAATATTGTCATGCTAAGTATTATACTTCTAAAATGACTACAGCATTATTACTCTATGTTTTCTTAATTATAAAATGAGACATCAAATAGTTAATACAATGAAGGGAATACTTAAACAGAAATAACGATACTGTTTAAAAATTCACAAATTAATAATAGATTTATAAAAATGCAGCCACATCTCCTTTGTATCATTTCATAGCTGTACATTACAAACTTAAATGATCTGGCCAGCATGGTGGCTCATGCCTGTAATCCCAGCACTTTGGGAGGCTGAGGTGGGTGGATCACCTGAGGTCAGGAGTTCACGACCAGCCTGGCCAACATAGCGAAACCCTGTCTCTACTAAAAATACAAAAATTAGCCGGGTGTGGTAGCGCACACCTGTAATCCCAGCTACTGGGGAGGCTGAGACAGGAGAATCACTTGAATCCAGGAGGTGGAGGTTGCAGTGAGCTGAGACTATACCACTGCATTCCAGCCTGGGTGACAGAGTGAGACTCTGTCTCAAAAAATAAAATAAAAGTAAATGATCTTATTTACCTACACAATGTTAAGAGGCATTTTTATAATAAGAAATTTAGAGGAGTAAATCCTAAGTACATTCCTACCTCAAACAGGACATTATATGTGGTCATTGTGATTAAATTTGTCTGAAGCATGAGCCTTTCAGCTAGCAATGAAAACAATCCATGTCCAAGCATGACTTCAACTTTCCTCCTGCAATTACACAAAAAGAAATCAACAAATGTAGAGCTTTTCTGTGCTGGATGAAGGAAACACAAAATACTTTTTCACACTACAAACAATTCCCAACTCAATTACTCTCCCAACTATCTTCAGTCTAGAACTTCTAAAGCCACAGAACCTTTAAGTAGAGAAATGCTAACCACTATATAAGCATAACCAGTTTAAAAAAAAAAAGACAAGTTTGCCTATGCAACAGCACAGCAAAAACCTCCTCCCCCAAAATCTTCAGAGCAGTTATTTATTTAATGAAGTTGCTACAGTGTACCAGCACTAACTTAGTCTCTCCTGGGGACGATTATCTAAAGCTCATCTAAAGCACAGTAAGTACTTAAGTAGAAAAACAATGTGGAGAAAAAGTAGAAGAAATGTAATATAATTTTAAAAAATAAATACTATGAAAACATATATAAAAAATTAACTTTCCAAGCATAAATTCAGAAACTAAAGGATCAAAAACTTTAATTTTACCCTTGGGGTCAGCAAAGTTTTTCTGCAAATGGCTAGGGGGTAAATATTTTAGAATTTGTGGACCAGGTGATTTCTGTCACAACTCAACAATGTCTTTGTATCATGAAAACAGCCACAGATGATACACAAATAAATTATTGTGGCTGTTTTCCAATAAAACTGTATTTACAGGTGGCTAGCTGGATTCCTAAACACTGCAGTTTACCAACACTTGTTCTAAACCAAAAAATTTTCTTTTTAAAATAAACTACTTCTGGCACAGAGAACAAGAGGCAGAACATGAATATCTGCATTCAGCATGCCGGGCGCGGTGGCTCAAGCCTGTAATCCCAGCACTTTGGGAGGCCGAGACGGGCGGATCACGAGGTCAGGAGATCGAGACCATCCTGGCTAATACGGTGAAACCCTGTCTCTACTTAAAAATACAAAAAACTAGCCGGGCGACGAGGCGGGCGCCTGTAGTCCCAGCTACTCGGGAGGCTGAGGCAGGAGAATGGCATAAACCCCGGAGGCGGAGCTTGCAGTGAGCTGAGATCCGGCCACTGCACTCCAGCCTAGGTGGCAGAGCAAGACTCCGTCTCAAAAAAAAAAAAAAAAAAGAAAATCTGCATTCAGCTAAGAAAATAAGCATGGAAGCTTCAGTTCAGAGTTATGCATATATGAGAACACACTATGTGACAAACATCCAGGTTACTGTATTACTTTACAACACAGATAAAGCAAAAATGATGTGAGTCACCTGAAATCAAGTCTCCATAGCTTCTTGAATGCAAGTTGTCCAAACTAATTCTCACAATTCACATTAAATATATGGATAATTTAAATAATTTTATGTATAAAAAAACTATTCCTGTTCAACTTAGTTTTTAAAATATGTACTACTGTTTACATTCATACAGCAATTTATGAATAAAAATACAAGAAAAACTAGAGGACTATAGAACAAAATTGCTACTGCAAAGACTTATAAAATAAATAAGTAGAATATAAGTGTTCATCTTAGATTTCAGGCATACTTACTTTGGGGCCAGATGTTTTAAAAAATAACCCATTGCCTTAAGAGCTTGTACCCTGATTCCTTCACTTTTCGATGCCAGAAGTTTGTAGATAACACTGAATGAATAAGATTAAGAACAAACTATTTTCAGTATAATTTTTAAAAGGAAAGTCTTAAAATATATACTTTTCTTATTATTATAAACCTATTTCAAATAATATGGAGGGAAATTTAATATACATTTCTGGTATTTAAAAACCTGCCTACCGGCCGGGCGCGGTGGCTCAAGCCTGTAATCCCAGCACTTTGGGAGGCCGAGACGGGCGGATCACGAGGTCAGGAGATCGAGACCATCCTGGCTAACACAGTGAAACCCCGTCTCTACTAAAAACTACAAAAAACTAGCCGGGCGAGGTGGCAGGCGCCTGTAGTCCCAGCTACTCGGGAGGCTGAGGCAGGAGAATGGCGTAAACCTGGGAGGCGGAGCTTGCAGTGAGCTGAGATCCGGCACTGCACTCCAGCCTGGGCGACAGAGCCAGACTCTGTCTCAAAAAAAAAAAAAAAAAAAAAAAAAAACCTGCCTACCTCAGGCTAGAGTTCCTTTCAATGAAAACTAAGAAATGAGAAGAAATTGGAATATAAGGTGGCCTTTCCATGCACACACTTACATGTAACGTGTGCATCAAGCTAGCTTTGAGACAGTTTTTTCCGTCTGCTACAGGCTTATGTCCTTTGAAGGTTACCAACTGGTTATTTTAAGTCAGTAGAAAGAAAGCATTCTCTAATGGTAGCACATATTTAAATTTCTAAATAATTGTCACCATGAAAAACAAGACAGCAGGCTAATAATAAATGATAATCAGAAATAATTACAAAAGTAAAAAGATTTAAAACCAAAGGATGCTAAAAATAAATTTCCCATTCAATTCTCAAAAATTATACAGTAATCTAATTTAATTTTTAAAGATCTATGTGGAGGCCAGACGCAGTGGCTCACACCTGTAATCCCAGCATTTTGGGAGGCTGAGGCAGGCAGATCACCTGAAGTCAGGAGTTCGAGACCAGCCTAGCCAACACGGCGAAACCCCATCTCTACTAAAAATACAAAAATTAGCTGGGCATGGTGGCATGCGCCTGTAATCCAGCTTCTCGGGAGGCTGAGGCAGGAGAATCACTTGAACCTGGGAGGTGGAGGTGGGAGTGAGCTGAGATCACGCCACTGCACTCCAGCAGAGAGAGACTCTGTCTCAAAAAAAAAAAAAAAAAAAAAAAAAACAAAGATCTATGAGGGCCTTCTGATTTTAGTATAAGCAAAGTATAATGAAACTGAAATTCAACTGATTCATTACAGTATTCCCTTCCTCATAAACATTTAGAACAAGAACAGTAATTAGAAACTCTTAGAATTACTTTTAAAAATTAAGGATATCAGTATCCTCCTAGATCAAAATTTTGGTGTTTAGTAAGTCAGAAAACATTCTGAACAAAAAGGAAATACCTTCAACCTCTAGTGATCAATAGAAAAGCAGGTATATAAAAAGAAGTTTGATTCCTTTGAAAATATGAACTAAAGGCATCCAAGTCCAGATCACATTGTAACTGCATAATTTTAATTCAAATCTTAGTACAAAAACTAAACAGTCATCATTGGGAAAATACTAATATGTTTTACATTTCTTTTCCTCAAGGATTTAAATTCAGCCAAATAAAAATTAAACCTTTTAAAAGAAATATTAATATAAGCATGATACCAGTTTAAAATCACAACAGTTTTTCGAGGTTTTTTTCCCCAAAGATGGCAGATTTGAAGGTTTTAGCATTTCTCAGCCACTTGGAAATAGCAAGATAGTACATAAAAATCAACTGTGAGCTTTACTTCAGGAAGGAAAGCAGGACTCCACCAGAATCATGAAGGGCAGCCTAGATCCCGAGAGCATTTGTTTCTCCGTAGACCTGGAGCTAACTGGGAAAGAGGTATGGAGATACTGTGAGGGAAAGACACCAGGAAAAGTTGCAGGGACCAACAGCAGGAGGCCATTTTGAATTCAAGCACTTACAATTCAACCTGGAAATCTGGCAGTGTGTCTGTGCAGGCATGCCAGAAATTAGATTCCCTGCTTTGGAGCCAGAAATGTGAAAACTGCCTCAGCAGTAGGTGTTACAATTGTACTCTACCCCGTCGCAGGCCTGGGGTGGGAGGAAAGCTGCTACAGCTGCAATATCTCCTGGACAACAAGACTTGGCAGGCAGAGGCAGCTTGGTGATCTGGAACCTGTCTGCATGTGTCATTGCTGGGTGCTCCAGCCTGCTACCCTGACACTGTGGTGCAGCAGGGCCCCTCTCTGCTCCACTCTCAGGCAGAAACCCAGGCATTCAAGCCACCGCACCCTTCATAGACACAGATCATGACACTGGACCCTCTTTAGTCCATGCCCAGGCTAATCTGCAGGCAACTGAAGCACCCACTCCCATGGACAAGCAACCTGAGCCCTATTCCACGTGGTACAGCAGGATGCACAGGCAGATCTCCAGGCATTCAATGCACTTGCTTGCCCAGATTGGCAGCCTGAGCCATCCCACTCTTCCTTTGCAGAGATCCAGGTTTAGAGAGGTCCTCTATGCTTCATGCCCAGGGAGATCTCCAGGCATTCAGAGCAGCTGCTTGGCTAGCCCAGCAGCCTTAGTCACCTCACCCCTCTGTGCAAAGATCTTGGTGCAAGAGGGGCCCTCTCTGCCCACAGCCAGGCAGATTTCCAGGCATTCAGACAACTCACTCACCTGGAACAGCACACTCTGCACCATTCCTATCTATGCAGAGATCCTGGTAGAGGGGCCCTCTCTGTTTCATACCCAGGCCTGTCTCCAGGGATTCAGAGTACCTGCTTGCCTGGTTCAGTACCCTGAGGTGTCCCACCATTCCAGTGCAGAAATCCTGGTGCAGGAGACCCTCTCCATTTCACAGCCAGCAGATCTCCAGGAATCTGGAAAACCCACTTTCCTGGATTAGGAGCATAGGGCACCCCCACTCCCATGCAGAGAACTTGGGGCTGAGGTTTCCCATCACTATGCCTAGACACTCCTCTGGGCACTTAGGGGCTGCCCACTGAATTCTCCCTCAGCACTGATGCCTGCCATAGGGAGACCTAGTAGGACCTGCCCAGTTTGGACATGCCCATTTTGTGCCCTCCTCCAGAGCAGAGGAGGGAGCTCAGACTACCGTGCACTACACACATCAGCCCATTGCCTGAGGCAACAGAGAGCTTCTCCCACCAAACACGGGTCAAGTATACACCCAGTCACATTGGCCAAAGCCCACTCTCACTCATAACTGCCATCCAATGGCTTATAGGTTGAACTGCACAGCCCAATATAAAACCTGCTGACAGAAGTGTATAAAGCTATAGAAGCAAAGCCAAAAGGCCCTACCCAGCATTCACTATAGCCACACCCCCCATGGAGGCAGGGAAAGGAAAAGAAGACAAAATAACAATAATAACATTATAGAGAAAGAAAAAAAATACCTTAAAAGCATGAAAATTATTACAAAAGTTAGAAGTGACAGCATCTCCAAAGGAGAAGGAACCAGCACAAAGCTTCGGACACCATGAAAAATCTGAGTGTGGTGACACCATCAAAGGATCACACTGGCTCTCCAACCATGGACCATAACCAAAGTGGAAACTCAGAAGAATTGACAATTAAAGAATTCAAAGCATGGACTGCAAGGAAGCTCAATGATATCCAAGACAATGTTGAAAATTAGAAGAAACTTCTAAGGCAATCCAGGAAATGAAGGGGATTAAACATCTTAAAAAGAAATCAGTCAGAGATAGTGGAATTGAAAAACTCAAATAAGAAATTACAAAATAAAACTGAAAGTTTTATCAGCAGACTGGACAAACCAAAAGACAGAATTTCAAAGCTTGAAGACTGATCTTTCAAATTTACCCAAACAAAAAAATTTTAGAAAGGCTGAAAAATGAAAAAAAGTCGTCAAGAAATATCAGACTATGTAAAGCAGCCAAACCTACAAATTACTGGCATTACTGAGAGAGACGGATAAAAAGAAAATAACCTGAAAAACATATATGAGGAAATAATTCAAGAAAATTAACCTAATTTTGCCAGAGATATAGACATCCAAATACAAGAAATCTAGAGAACATCACAAGATACCATACAAAATGAACATTGCCACAGCATTTAGTCACCAGACTGTCCAAGACCAACACCAAAGAAAAAATCTTAAAGGTAGCTAGAGAAAAAGGTCAGATCACATACAAACAGAACCCCATCGGCCTAACAGCTGACTTCTCGGCAGAAACCACACAAGCCAGGAGAGACTGGGGGCTTATTTTCAGTATTCTTAAAAGAAAAAAAATTTAGCCAAGAAATTTCGTATCTACCCAAACGAAGCTTAATAAGCAAAAGAGAAATAAATGTTTTCAGACAAACAAGCATCAACGGAATTTGTTGCCTATAGACCAACCTTACAAGAGATCCTTAAGGGAGTTCTAAACATGGAAATGAAAGAACACCACTTACTAACACAAATATGCACGTACATAGCTTGCAAATCTTATAAAACAACCACACAAACTACAAAGCAACCAGCTAACAGCTTCATGATAGGATCAAAACCTCACGTATCAATATTAATTATGAGTGTAAATGGTCTAAATGCCCCACTCAAAAGGTACAGAATGGCATGTTGGATAAAAAAACAAAACTCATCCATCTACTGTCTTTAAGAGAGCTATTTCACATATAACACCACTCATAGGCTCACAGTACAGGGTTGGGGAAAGTTCTATCACACAAAGAGAACACAGAAAAAGAGCAGGTGTCACTATTCTTGTATCAGATAAAACAAACGATAAACGATCAAGAGTTAAAAAGGACAAAAAATGGCATTGCATAACGAAAAATAGTTCAACAAGAAAACTTAAGTATCTTAAATATATATGCATCCAATAGTAGAGCAATCAGATATATAAAACAACTACTACTAGACCTAGGAACAGACTTAGACAGTCACACAATAATAGTGAGGGATTGCAACATCCCACTGACAGGCATTAGACATGTCATGGAGGCAGAAAACTAATAAATTCTGGACATAAATTCAGCACTTGACTAATTGGACCTAATAGACACCTACGGGATACTCCACGCATCAACCACAGAATACACATTCTTCTCACATGCACATGAAACATACTCTAAGATCAATCACATGCTTCGCCAAAAAGCCTCAATAAATTCAAAAAATTGAAATCATGCCAATCATATTCTCAGATGACAGTGGAATAAGAATAGAAATCAATACCAAGATGATCTCTCAAAATCATACAATTACATGGAAGTTGAATAACTTGCTCCTGAATGACTTTTGGGTAAACTATGAAAGTAAGGCAGAAATTTAAAAATTTTTTGAAATAAATGAAAACAAAGACACAACATAGCAAAGTCTCTAGGATACAGCCAAACCAGTGTTAAGAGGAAACTTTAGGCCAGGCGCAGTGGCTCATGCCTGCAATCCGAATACTTTGGGAGGTCGAGGTGGGTAGATCACTTGACAGCAGGAGTTCTGGACCGCCTGGCCAACATGGTGAAACCCTGTCTCTACGAAAAATACAAAAACAAATTAGCCAGGTGTGGTAGTGGGTGCCTGTAATCCCGGCTACTCAGGAGGCTGAGGCAGGAGAGTCACTTGAACCTGGGAGGCGGAGGTTGTAGTGAGCTGAGATGGAGCCACTGCACTCCAGCCTGGGCAACAGAGCAGGACTGTCTCCAAAAAAAAAAAAGGAAATTTTATAGCACATAGCACTAATGGCCTAACTCAAAAAGCTAAAAGATCTAAATTAACAATCTAACATCACACCTAGAGGAACCAGAAAAACACAAAATAAACCCCAAAGCTATCAGAAGAAAAAAAAATAATGGAAATCAGAGCAGACCTAAACAAAACTGAGACAAAAATCCATACAAAAAACCAACAAAACACAAAGCTGGTTATTTGAATAGATAAAGAAGATTGACAGACCACTAGCTAGATTTTTTTTTAAATCCACATAAGCACAATCAGAAATGACAAAGTTGATGATACAACCAATCCCACAGAAAGACAAAAGATTCTCAGAGACAGACAATTATGAATACCTCTAAGCACACAAACTAGAAAATCTATAGGAAATGGATAGATTCCTAGAAACACAAAATCAGGAAGAAGTTAAAACCCTGAACAGACCAGGATTGAGCTCCAAAACTGTATACCTGCTAAAATTTGGCAGTGAATTTTTCTGGTCCAGGATTTTTATTTTTATTTTTTTTTTGGTTATCTATCAACCAAAAAAATCCTAGACAAGATAAATTCACTGCCAAATTCTAGCAGATATACAAAGAAGAGCTAGTAGCAATCCTACTAAAAATATTCAAAAAAAATTGAGTACAAGGAACTCCTCCCTAACTCATTTTACAAAGCCGGCATTACCCTGATACCAAAACCCAGCAAAGACACAACGAAAAAGAAAACTACAGGCCAATATCTCTGATGAACATACCTGCAAAAGTCCCCAACAAAATACTAGCAAACCAAATCCAGCAACACATCAAAAAGTTAATTCACCATGAGTTAACTTTTTAATTACTAGGAATGAAGTAAGCTTCATTCCTGGTATGCAAGGTTGGTTCAACATACACAAATCAATAATATGATTCAATACAAACAGAATTAAAAAACTAAACCATAGCTTTATCCCAATAGATGTGGAAAAAAACTTTCAATAAAATCCAGCATCTCTTCATCACAAGAAACCAGGCATAGAAGGAACATACCTCAAAGTAACGAGAGCCATATAAGGTAAACCCACAGCTAACATCTTATTAAACAGACAAAAACATGAAGCATTCCCTTTAAGAACCTGAGCAAGAAAAGGGTGTCCACTCTTACCACTCCTATTCAACATAGCACTGGAAGTCCTTCCCAGAGCAATCAGGCAAGAAAAGAAAACAAAAGGCATCCAAATAGAACAAAAAAATTCATACTCTCTCTCTTCATGACAATATAATTCTGCAACTTGAAAACCCTAAAGACTCCTCCAAAAGGCTCCTGTGACTGATTAAATGACTTCATTACAGTTTCGGATACAAAATTGATATACAAAAATCAGTAGCATTTCCAAACAACAACAACCTTCAAGCTCATATCCAAATCAGGAAAGCAATTCCTTTTACAATATCCATGCTCAAGGACTGGAAGAATCAGTATTATTTAAATGGCCATACTGCCCAAAGCAATCCACAGATTCCATACTATTCCTACAAAACTATGAATGTGATTTTTCATAGAACTAGAAAAAAACTATACTAAAATACATACGGAACCAAAAAAAGAAGCCCAAATAGGCAAAGCAATCCTAAACAAAAAGAACAAAGCTGAAGGCATCACAATACCCAACTTCAAACTATACTGTAAGGCTACAGTGACCAAAACAATATGGTACTGGTATAAAAACAGACACATATGCCAATGGAACAAAATAGAGAACCCAGAAACAAAGCCACATACCTACAGCCATCTGATCTTTGACAAAGTAGAGAAAAATAAGCAATGGGGAAAGGACTCCCTATTCAATAAATGGTGACGGAATAACTGGTTAGCCATATGCAGAAGAATGAAACTGGACCCTTACCTTTCACCATACAAAAATTAACTCTGATACCTGTATCCTAACACTTCAGGAGGCCGAGGTGGATGGATTACGTGAGCCCAGAAATTTGAAACCAGCCTGGGCAACATGGTGAAACTCCATTTCTACAAAAAACACAAAAATCATCCCGGCATGGTGGGACATGCCTGTACTCCCAGCTATCTGGGAGGCCATGGTAGGAAGATCGCTTGAGACACAGAGGCAGAGGCTGCAGTGAGCTGTGTTCGTGCCACTGCACTCCAACCTGGGCAACAGAGCAAGACCCTGTCTCCAAAAAAAAAAACCTTTTAGCTCAAGATGGATTAAAGGTTTAAATGTAAGCCATCGAATTAGAAGAATCCTAGAAGAAAACCTAGAAAACACCATTCTGTACATTGGCCTTGGGAAAAAATTTATCACTAAGGCCTCAAGAGCAATTGCAATACAAACAAAAATTGACAAGTGCTACCCAATTAAACTAAGCACTTAGGTACAAAGAAACTGTCAACAGAGTAAACACACAATCTACAGAATGGGAAAATATTGACAAACTATGCATTCGACAAAGGTCTAATATCCAGAATCTATAAGGAACTTAAACAATTGTACAAGCTAAAAACAATCCCATTAAAAAATGGGAAACACCACAAACAGACACTTCTTACAAGACGACATACAAGCGGGCAACAAATATATGAAAAAATGCTTAATTAACATCATTAATCATCAGCAAAATGCAAATCAAAACCACAATGAGATACCATCTCACACCAGTCAGAATAGCTATTACTAAAAAGTCAAAAAACATCTGATTCTGGCAAAACTGCAGAGAAAAAGTTATACTTACACACTGTTGGTGGGAATGTAAGTTAGTTCAGCCTCTGTGGAAAGCAGCTTGGAGATTTCTGAAAAAACTTTGAACTACCATTCAACTCAGCAATTCTACTACTAGGTACATAATCCAAAATAAAACAAATCATTCTACCAACAGACACATGCACTCGTATATATATTACAGCACTAATCACAACAGCAAAGACATGAAATCAACCTAGGTTTCTATCAATGGTAGATTGGATAGAGAAAATGTAATACATATACACCACGGAATACTACATAGCCATAAAAATAAACCAAAACCATGTCTTTTACAGAAACATGGATGCAGCTGGGGGTCATTATCCTAAGTGAATTAATGCAGGAACAAAAAGCCAAGTATCACATCTTCTCAGTTATAAGTAGGACCTAAATAATGGGTACTCATTATATTATGGCAATAATAGACACTGAGAACTACAAGAAGGAGGAGGGAAGGAAGGGAGAAAGGTTGAAAAACTAACTTTTGGGTGTTCTACTCAGTACTTGGGTGACAGGATCAACCATACCTCAAACCTCAGCATCACACACTGTACCCATGTAACAAACCTGCTCCTGTACCCCCTGAATCTAAGATAAAGGTGGAAATTTTTTAAATAAATACATAACAAATAAAAATAAACCATAACACACTAAGATATTTTAACATATCAAAAAACTATGCTTGCTATAGCTTAACTCACAAACATCTGTGGTTAAAAATCACAAGAGGGCTGGGCATAGTGGCTCACACCTTTATACCACCACTTTGGGAGGCTGAGGTGGGCGGATCACCTGAGGTCAGGAGTTCAAGACCAGCCAGACCAACATGGCAAAACCCTGCCTCTACTAAAAATACAAAATTAGTTAGGCTTGGTGGTACACGCCTATAATCCCAGCTACTCTGGAGGCTGAGGCAGGAGACTCGCTTGAACCCAGGAGACAGAAGTTGCACTGAGCTGAGATCGCGCCATTGCACTCCAGCCTGGGCAACAAGAGCAAAACTCTGTCTCAAAAGAATAAAACACACACACACACACACACACACACACAAATTTCTTCAAAAGATAAACTCTAGACATTGTCTACCTATTTTCAAATATGTTTTATTAGGATTAATAACATAAGAAGATCAAAAGAACCTGAAATTATTCTATAAACCTAATAGTTATCCTACAAAAAATTTTTAAATTTTGAACACTTCTAACCAAAGCACAATCAAAGTAGTTATCTGCTAAACATCAGTAGTAAATTTTGTACAAGTTAAATGGGCCTATTTTCCTTTTTGACCATAGTTTCTTATGTTACGCACAAAAAAATACTTTACACAATAAGGGAGGAAAAATCCTGTAGTGCTTCAATGAAATGTATATATTTTATCTAATCATAAAACAATGTATAAACACATGTACACTTCTCTATCTGGAAATAAAGAAAAGTATAAGGAAGAGAGCAAAAATAATCCATGAAAAACAATATTCAAATTTGGAAATATTTTCATGCAATCTATTTTACTATGGTTATATGTTTAAAGAAATAGATATGGACATTTTTGAACTGAAATATACTATGGCATGTACAGTATATTTTCAATGCAGAAAATATAATCCAGGCAACAGAAACACCCAAAAAGATAATCTGAATAGTAACATTATTTCAATCTGCTCACAGATATTAAAAATGTGATAACAGCTCATTAAACTAGACTCAAATATTAAAAATGTGTAACAATTTAAGCAGGGGATATGATGAGACTGACACTGAGTCGGAAAACACAGTCACTTCTAAGGAAGGATACGTCTTCCAAGCTGTTGACCTTGTTCAATATCAGAGCTAATGTTTAAACGATTTCATGGTAGAGAAAAATTTTTATTAAATAACAATGTGAAAATTTATGTCATTTGATGGAAATTAAATTGTCACTCAAATTTGGAAATACTTCTGATGACTATGACACAGTTTGCCATGCCTATATTATCTGGCACCAGTAAAGACTATCCTCCCTCCAATTTTCTCCATTTGAGACTGTGCTTATACCCCCATTTAACTTCCAGTTAACATTAAACCTTTACTAAATTCACCTCTGTTCTTTTCATGGTGGCCTTCAAAAATTATGGTGCTAGGCGGGGAGCAGTGGCTCACGCATATAATCCCAGCACTTCGGGAGGCCAAGGTGGGCAGATCACTTGAGGTCAGGAGATCGAGACCAGCCTGGGCAACATGGTGAAACCCTGTATCTAGTAAAAATACAAAAATTAGCCAGGCATGGTGGTGGGCGCCTATAATACCAGCTACTCAGGAGGCTGAGGCAGGGGAATCACTTGAACCTGGGAGGCGGAGGTTGCAGTGAGCCAAGATTGCTCCACTGCACTCCAGCCTGGGCGACAAAGTGAGACACTGTTTCAAAAAACAAAAAAATTATGGTACTATATACTAAGTACCAACGTAATCATAAACAGGTACTCAAATTTTGTATCAATGTCCAGTTTGAATTTTCTCTCTCTCCCCGACCTTCTACCATCTCTTTTTAAATCATCAAAAACAAAAATCCATAATTTAAAAAATGTAAATACTGAATTTTTGGACCCAAAGAATACTTTCAAAGAACTCCAATTAGATTGAAGGGAACTATCCATCATTCAAAAATTATTTTTAAACTACATAACTAATATAAACATTTAATAAATATTTCTACCCAGTTTTTTTAAGTAACTGAACTGAATTTAAATGGAACTAAATCTTCACATTTCTATATACTAATCCAAATTAGAAATTTTTTATTTCTTCACAGTAATAAATAAAAGACTGAGGGCCGGGCGCGGTGGCTCAAGCCTGTAATCCCAGCACTTTGGGAGGCCGAGACGGGCGGATCACGAGGTCGGGAGATAGAGACCATCCTGGCTAACACGGTGAAACCCCGTCTCTACTAAAAAATACAAAAAACTAGCTGGGTGCAGTGGCGGGCGCCTGTAGTCCCTGCTACTCAGGAGGCTGAGGCAGGAGAATGGCATAAACCCGGGAGGCGGAGCTTGCAGTGAGCTGAGATCCCGCCACTGCACTCCAGCCTGGGCGACAGAGCGAGACTCCGTCTCAAAAAAAAAAGAAAGAAAAAAAAAAGACTGAGAAAGTAACAAAAATTAAAACATACTGTAAAAGCAAAATAGGGGGAATAATGATGCCAACATGGAAGTCAGCATTTTCCTTCCATAAAAAAAGACAGGAATAAAAACAAAAAAAAATTTTTAACTGACAAGTATTTATTCTTAAGAAATTGCTAGAAATTCAGGTAAGAATATCAGGAGTCAGTGGCCTTGTTGACAAGACTACTCCTGTCATTACCACCCCAGTTTAGTTGGTAAGAACTGTAGTTTTACCTTTTGGGGGCTGGCAGTAAAAAGTAGCACTGTTGCTTTCAGACAGGGCAAACCTATTCAGGGTGAGAAATGAAAACTGCAATTCTCCAGCTATAAGTGGCAGACTTGGTTACGAATCAATGGGAGAAACCAGCAGCTCCGCTAGATCAGAGATGCAGTCACAATTCAGGGTGAACAGCAGACCGGTTAGATATTTAGTAGGCAGATATTTAAAAAGAGAGAACCATAGAAAGATTGATATAAGTCCTCCACACAGACCTAGCTGATTGAGAAAGTACCTATATCCAGGAGACACCTGGGTCACTAACTGAAAAAGGAAAGGCAAAAGAGACTAGTTAAGTAGCCACAACTTTGAATGCAATCCCTAAAAACACACAGATCAACACAGTGAACCGAAGGGCTGAAGGAATTTTATCAGAACCTGTAGCTAAATCATTGATTGAACTCTAAGATATATAGAAACATGGAAAACCCTAAGAGCGCTATGGAAAGAAAAAAGGAAAAAGTAAAAATACTGGACAGAGAAAAGTCAGAGCTGTAAAACATGGAGAAAACACAATCTGCAAATTAAATGAGGCAAATTACTTAAAACAAAACAAAAACCAACAACCATAGAAAAACAAAAAAAGTCCAGAGTTGCCCAGTTTTCAACAAAAATTACTATATATGCAAAAAAACAAAAAAGAGTGTAACCCATAATCAGTAAAAGAGCAATAATCAAAAATAACTTGTACGGTCTAAATGTTAGATTCAGCAAATAGTTTTAAGGACTTGTAATAAATTATATTCAATAAATGAAAAAATAGTATGCTCAAATAATTGAATGAATCAGATTAACAATGAGTTCTCAATAAACTATAAAAAGACCAAATGGAAATTTTAGAGATTAAAAAGTATAATTTAAAAATCAAGGAATTCACTATAGGCATTCAATAGGAGACTCAGATGGCAAATGAAGACTCTGTGAATTCAAAGATAAATCAATATAAATTATACAGTCTAAAAAATAGAGAAAAAATAGGAAAACAAATTATTCAACCTTTAGACACTGTAGGACAATACACTGTTCTAACATAGGTATAACAAGAGTACCAAAGAAAAAAAAAAGGCATGGAAAAGAAACATCTGAATAAACAGGAATAAAATCTTCCAAAATTTAATGAAGAAACATTTACTTACAGATTCAAACTCAATAAACCACCGAAGTGAAAGTAACAAAGTGAGTCACAACGAGGCCGGGCACAGTGGCTCATGCCTGTAATCCCGGCACTTTGGGAGGCCGAGGTGGGCGGATCATTTGAGGTCAGGCATTCAAGACAAGTCTGACCCACACAGTGAAACCCCATCTATACTAAAAATACAAAAACTGGCTGAGCACAGTGGTACATGCCTGTAGTCCCAGCTACCTGGGAGGCTGAGGCATGAGAATCGCCTGAACCTGGGAGATGGAGGCTGTAGTGAGCCAAGACCATGCCACTGAACTCCATCCTGGGCGACAGAGTGAGACTCTGTTTCAAAAAAAAAAAAAAAAAGTGAATCACAACTAAACAAACCACAGTTAAACTGCTGAATCCAAAGACAATGAAAAAAACCTTAAAAGCATCAAGAGAAAAATGACTGATGACATACAGAGCAACAGCAACGCAATTCATTGCTGTCATCTCATCAGAAACAATGGAGCCCACAGGTCAGTGAGATGACAGTCAAGTGCTAACAGAAAGAAAACTATAATTTAAATTTTTATATCCAGGATAAGTATCCTCTAAAAATGGAAGCAAATAAAAGTATTCCGAGATGAACAAAGACTGAGAAAATTCATTGCTAGCAGACATGTCTTACAAGAAATAATAAATAAAGCCCACAAAGATGAAAGAACATACTGTAAAACCACTAATAAAAGATAACCTTTAAGAAAAAAACTAAAATCAACAGGGGAATTTTGATCCAACCAAAAGAAGTCAGTCCAATAAAGCCTCTCTGTCCCAAATATTAATAAAATTTTAGGGAAAAAAACACAAAAATCAACTTCCCAAGTACTCTGAAGACTAAACAAAAGCAGGTGCATTGTGAAGGGTAGTTAAAACTTGGAGAATTACTCATATGGATACAAGAATCATTGTTTCCTTTCTCTCTTCTTCTCTCTTCTGAATCTGCCCCTGTTTCAAGGCTGGATGTCAGAAGCTCAGGTGGCAAAATTTCTAAGAAAAACTATGCTTTCAGTCAGAGAAATCTAGAAATTAGGTCCCAGAGAGGAGAAGTGTGGGGAAGAGTCCTAAATAGCAGAGAGTAAGAGAAAAGGGTTCTCTAAATCTGTGTAAAAATCTGCGATAACCCTAAACTCATTCCAGAGATGCATGGGTGTGGGACAAACCCAAACCAGAATAGCCACCTTTCTAAATTTAATTACCATCCAATTATCAGCCTAATTCCTGAATGAAGCATATGCATGTGAGGAAAATACAAGGCAAACTAGTCTGTCTCCCTGGATCGAAGGCGAAAAAAGAAAAAAATGAAAGAAAATCCAAAGCAGGGTAAGAGAGGTTTGAAAAATGAACGGACACTAGAACCACCATGCACAGAGAAGAGGTGGAACTTGCAGCCCGACCCTTACCAGGTTGTCTATTTGCTAAACAACAACAAAATATCTGTTAGAGGATTATAACAGGGCCCAGAGTTATGTACAGGGCCCAGAGTTATGTTCTAATGTAACCAGGACCCACAATGTTCAGGACACATTAATATGCAACATACAAAGAGCCATGAAAATGTGATTGTTTCTCACAGGAAAACACAAACAACAGATGTCAATGAGATGAACAAAACCTTGGACTTATCACGCAACGACTTTAAAGGAGATACTATAATTATGCTTTAGAAAATAAAGGTTAATAATGTCTAAATGAATTGAAAGAGTTCTCCAAAAAGAAATAATAAATATTTGAGGTGATAGAGGTGCTAACTACCTTGATTTGAATATTATACATTATATGCATGTATTAATATATCACAATATTGCACATAATATGCACAATTACTGTCAATTTAAAATATTAAAGAAAATAGAGTTCTCATCCAAAAATGAAAAGCATAAAAATGAAACATATGGAAATTTTAGACTTGAAATGCATACCATCTGAAAAAAAAAATATGCATGAGATGGGTTCAATATCAAAATTTAAAACACAAAGAAAAAGTCCATAAATTTGAAGATCAAGTTTATTATACATATCAAGTTCCTATGTACAAACTACAACCTGGAAAAAAAAAAAAAGACTGAAACAAACTAAACAGATGCTTAAGTAGTTGCCTGACTCTATCAGAAGATCTAATATTTATTTCTTTGGAGACCCAAAGTGAAGAACTGACCAGGCGCGCTGGCTCACGGGCTGGGCACGGTGGCTCAAGCCTATAATCCCAGCACTTTGCGGGGCCGAGACAGGCGGATCACGAGGTCAGGAGATCGAGACCATCCTGGTTAACATGGTGAAACCCCATCTCTACTAACAATACAAAAAATACAAAAAATTAGCTGGGCATGTTGGCGAGCGCCTGTAGTCCCAGCTAATGGAAGGCTGAGACAGGAGAATGGCGTGAACCCGAGAGGAGGAGCTTGCAATGAGCCGAGATCATGCCACTGCACTCCAGCCTGGGGGACAGAGCACGACTCCTTCTCAAAAAACAAAAAACAAACAAACAAAAAACTTTCATAGAAACATCAAAAATAACGTTTGACCATATATCTGAGCATCATGACCCAGTTCGGTTGACACATAAAACTAACCACCACGTGGCCTGTATCAGTAAGAAATTCAATTAAATACAAAAACATAGATATGTTACCAAGTAAAAAGATGGAAAAAATATATATACCATACAAACACAAAGCAAAAGAAAGCTGGATTAAATATCAAACAAGTAAATTCCAGATCAAGAAATATTTCTAGGGATAAAAAAGAAAATTACATAATTATGAAAGCATTGATTCACCAAGAAGACATAATAATCATAAATATGAATATATGTAATAACAGTTTTAAAATTCATGAAGCAAAAAATGATAGAACTACAAAGAAAGAAAAATAGAAAAAGCCATAATATTACTCAGACATTTCAATAACTGTATTTCAGTAGGTGACAGAACAAGTAAACAATACATTAGTAATGGTATAGAAGATCTGAAGAGCATTATCAACCAACCTAATTGACATTTATAGAACACTCCATCCAACAATGTCAGAAAACACATACTTTTCCAATGCACATGAAACCTTTACCCAGATAGATTACATTCTGCACCATAAAACAAAGCTTAATAAATGTAGAAGGATTCATGTCATACAAAGAATGCTTGCTGGCCACAACAGAATTAAACTAAAAATCAAAACAAAAAGATCTCTGCAACATACTTCTAAATAACACATGCAAACAAAAAATCATAAAGGAAAATAAAAAGTATTCTGAATAGAATAAAAATGAGATGAGAATAAAAGTATGTAGAAAAAAATGTATATCGCTAAATGCCTATATCCAAAAAGAAGAAAGATCTCAAAACAGCAACAATCAATACATTTGACGAACCTACAGCCAGGCTAATGACTAGGATGAAAAAAGAAATTTTCAGTATGAGAAATGAAAGAGGGAACATCACTACAGGTTCTACAGATATTTAAATGAAAATAAGGAAACAACTTTGTATCAATAAATTTTCCAGTTTAGATGAAACAGATAATTCCTTGCAAGATACATTAAATATACTTTATTAAGGCTCATTGAAGAAGAAATGGATCACCTAAATAAACTTGTATCTGTTAAGGAAATTGAATTTACACCTAATAACATCCCCAGGCACAAAAAAAAAATCACACCTAGATAACTTCACTGGTAAATTCTAGCAAACATTGAAAAAATAATAGTAACAATTCTATGTAAACTCTTCCAGAAAACTGAAGAGTAGAGATCATTCTGTGAGGCCATTGTTTACTCTGACATGAAAACCAGATAAAGACAATTACAAGAACAGAAAACTACACACCAATAGTCCTCATGATCACAGATATAAAATTCTTTTAAATTCTTTAGCAAATTGAATTCAACAATACATAAAAACAGTAATATGTAATTACTAAATAATTTTATTCCAGGAAGGGGTTTAATATTTAAAAGTCAGTCAATGAAATATACCATGTTAACAACTAAAAAACAGTAAAAGTATGATATCTCACTAGATGCAAACGAAGCACTTGACAAAAATCCAACATTCATTCCCAATTTAAAGGGAAAAAAAAATCCAGCATCCTGAGAGAAGGAAAGGACATTTGCAGATGTCCTCAATCTTACAAAGGACATCTGCAAAAAAACCTACAAGTTCAGTCTGGGTATTGAAGAAGAAAAAAAAAATTGTTTTAACCTACAAGTAATATCATAAATAATGGTAAGAGACTGACCACTATTCCCCTAAAGTCAGGAACAAGGCCCATTTCACCACTTATCTATTCAATATTGTACTGGGGTTTCTAGCCACTGCAGTCAGGCCTGAAAAAGAAATTTAAAACAACCAGGTCAGAAGAAAAGAAATAAAACTGATTTGCAGACAAAATGTCTACACAGAAAATCATAATTAATCACTTGAGGTCAGGAGTTCGAAAGCAACCTGGCCAACATGGTGAAACCCCGTCTCTACTACAAATACAAAAATTAGCCAGGCATGGTGGTGGGTGCCTGAAATCCCAGCTACCGGAGAAGCTGAGGCAGGAGAATTGCTTGAACCAAGAGGCGGAGGTAGCAGCAAGCCCAGATGGAGCCACTACACACCAGCGTGGGTGACAGAGCAAGAGACCAGTTCAAAAAAAAAAAAGAAAATTAAATCATAATAAATGAATTTGCAAATAAAGCTACTGAACTTTAGCAAGATTGAAGTAAACAAGATCAAATATAAAATCAATTTACAAATGGTAGCAATGAATGAAAAATTTTATATTAAAAAATATCATTTACAATACCATCAGAAAATATGAAATACTCAAGGATAAATCTGTCAAAAGACATGTAAAATGCATACACTGAAAACTACTAAACACTACTCAAAAAAATTAAAGAAGATTTAAATAGACACTACGTTCATGCTCCAGAATCAATATTATTAAGATGTTATTTCTCCCCCAACTAAACTACAGATTCAACATAGTCCTAATGAAAATCCCAGCAGGCTTTCCAGTAGAAACTGAAAAGCCAATTCTAAAATTCATATGATAATACAAATAACAAAAACAACTGTGGAAAAAAAAGGACAAAGTTGGAGGACTCCTATTATCTCACCTTAAAACTACAGTAATCAAGATAGTGTGAGTTTGGCATCAAGATAAACAAATAAGTCAATAGAAAAATTAAGTAAACAGAAAACAGACCCACATATATATGGCTGATTAATCTCTAACTAAAGTACAAAGGTAATTCGATAAAGAAAAGATAATCTTTTCAACACATGGTGCTGGAAGAATTGGACATTCATATGTTTAAAAAAAAAAGAAAGAAAAAGAAAGAACCTTGATCCATGCCTCTCGTCATATACAAAAATTAACTCAAAATGGTTCATTCATTAAAATGTAAAACCTAGCCGGGCGTGGTGGCTCATGCCTATAATCCCAGCACTTTGGGAGGCCAAGATAGGCAGATCACTTTAGGTCAGAAGTTCAAGACCAGCCTGGCCAACATGGTAAAACCCCAGCTCTACTAAAAATACAAAAATTAGCCAGGCGTAGTAGCACACACCTGTAATTCTAGCTACTAAGGAGGCTGAGGCACGAGAATTGCTTGAACCCAGGAGGTGGAGGTTGCAGTGAGCCAAGATTGTGCCATTGCACTCCAGCCTGGGCAACAGAGTAAGACTCCATCTCAAAAAAAATAATAAAATAATAATAATAATTTATATATGTATATATATGTGAAACCCAAAACTATAAAACTTCTAGGAGAAAATATCTGTGAAGTAGGGTTGTGTGAAAACTTCTTAGATATGACACCAATATGATCAACCGTAAGAGAAAACTGGGCTTAATTAAAATTAAGAATTACTACTCTTTGAAAGACCCTACAATAGTACTAAAAGACAAGCCACAGACGGGAAGAAAATATTTGCAATGCACATATCAGATAAAGTACTTGTATCCAGAATATATAAAGAACTCTATTAAGATTTAATATTATTAAATAGGACACAAAAAGCAATTTAAAAAATAACTAAGAGACTTGAACTTTTCATCAAAGAAACAAATACAGATGGCAAATAAGCATATGAGATGATGACTTGGACATAATTCATCATGAGGGAGATGCAAATTAAAACCAGAATTAGATACTACCACACACCTATTAGAATGGCTGAAGTTTAAGACTGACCAAACCAAAACTTGGTGAGATTATGGGTCAAACAGAATTCTTACACACTGATGGTGGGAATACGTAATACTACAATCACTTTGAAAAACAGTTTGACTGTTACTTAAAAAATTAAATATATACCTACAATATGACCCAGCCACTACATTCCTAAGTACATTCTCAAGATAAATAAAAAAGCACATGTCCATACAAATACTTGTACATGAATATTCACAGCAAGCTTGTTTTCAAGTGCCAAAAAATGGAAACAAATGTCCATCAATAGTGAACGGCTAAATATTGTGATATATGCATATAATGAAATAATATCCAACAATACAAGGAAATAAAACAATATGGGTGAATCTGAAAATAATTTATCCTGAGGGAAGTCAGCCAAATAAGAATGCATACTGCATAATTCCATTTATATAAAATTCTAGAAAATCCAAATTAATCTATAGTAACAACAAACAGATCAGTGCTAGCCTAGGGATCAGTATAAGGGAGGGATTACAAAGAGGCATAGGAAATTTTGGTAATGACAAATTTGTCATTATCTTGTTTGTTGTGATGGTTTCAGAGATTTAGATACATGTCAAAACTTTCTATGTGCAGTTCACTGTATGTCAATTACGCCACAATAAAGCTACTAAAAAATGATACTGGCAAAACTTAGTGAAATCTACATCAAGTCAAATATTTTGAAGTAATAAATGGTTTCAAGTAAATGTTAACGTAATAAATTATACTTTCAAAATTAAAAGAAACAAATCTATCACAAACTCCCATATAGCTAAAAAGATGCATTTTGTTTACATCTGTATTGCATGGAAAAAAAAAAAAAAAAAAAAGATGCATTTTGCTATAGTTTTACCTAACCCTGAAATTAAACATAAGAAGGAAAGGAGATTTAAACCATTAAAGGGAAAAAAAGAAATTTGGAATAATTTAGCACAGGAGTTAAAAAACTGCTGTGTAAAGGATCAAATAGTATATTCAAGAACAGTGGTCCCCAGTCCCTGGGCAAGAGACCTGTACTGGTCTGTGGACTGTTAGGAACCAGGCCACACAGCAGGCGGTGCACACTAGGCCAGCAAGCATTACTGCGTGAGCTCCACCTCCTACCATATCAGCTGTGGCACTAGATTCTCACAGGAGTAGAAAACCCTATTGTAAACTGTGCATACAAGGTATCTAGGGTTGCATGTTCCCTATGAGAATCAAATGATAAATGTAATAAACTGGAATCATCCTGAAACCACCCCCCACCCCAGTTTGTGGAAAAACTATCTTCCACAAAACCAGTCCCTGGTGCCAAAAAGGCTGGGGACTGCTGTTTTAGAATTTATGGGCCATATCATCTCTGTTACAACTCTTTGACTGTGTTGTTATAGCAGGAAAATAACCATAGGCAATATTTAAAAGAATGAGAGTGGCTGTGGTTATAGCAGGAAAGTAACCATAGGCAGTATTTAAAAGAATGAGAGTGGCAGTGCCACAACAAAATGTTATTTACGAAGACAAACCATTATAGAAGAGTCAGCCAAAGAAAGCAATAAAAATAAAATAGAAAAAATAAAAATGAATACGATTAAGAGCAATAATGGAAGGGCAGCCATAAACAGGAAGAAGACCTTATCTACTACTACTGTACTAGAAGGAAGCAAACAAGAATGTGCTCTAAAATACACCTTTGGGGAAAAAAGATGGAAGTTGAAATAACTCCCTCCTAATAGCTCTAATTAAGTAGATGAGGCTGTCACTGCTAACAGGAAGAGTTGTAAAAATTTTGAATCGTATCTGAAGGAATAAATAAAAGTCTAACAATGATAGAAGTGTAGATCGTGAATTTATAATAGTTTCAACACACAACACTGCATGACTTTTCCCCACTAGCCAAGGTTTAGCTTAGAGTGTGCCTACCTAGACTGATCTAGGATCAGAATTCTCAAAAGCAAATCTAACAGGACAAGGGCAGATGGAAGTTTTTGTTATAAACCACTTCCAGCAAATAACCAAGCCAAGAAGGAAGTAAACAATGGCAGATGTAGTATGACACACTAGGATAAAAAAAAGCAAGATCACAGGACAGAAGGTAACTATGAGGCTGAAGAGCATTGGAAAGGGCAATATTAGAAAAACAGGAGATAGATGATTTTGATTAAAGAGTAAGACTGGAATTTTAAATTTATGATGTGGAAACATTCCAGTGATAAAAAGGTCTAGGTTTTTAAAATAGGAATGGATAAATTACAAAGAATGGCAGTAAGTGTAGCAAAGTTAAGGAATTAAAAAAAGTACAAAATGTGAATGCTAAGATGAGTCAAAAGGACAATGAAGTTATTCACACCTAGTGAAACTGAGATAAGGCTGTGTACCAAAAATTCACACACGAAGTCCACAAGTATAAATTACAGACTTTCCTTGCCCAGACTTTCAACAGAATAATTCTTCTTACTAGTTTTTAAATGTCTATGATACTATCTTGAAATTATTTTTTAAATAAAAAGTAGTAAAATCCTATACACTAAATCACAAAATACACTAAAGCACATCCACACCAATACTAAGAAAATAAGGTTATAAAATTAGATACTCTGGCACCAAAAAGAAAAAAATCTGCCAGGTCTTTACATAAACCCTTAAATCTTTTTCTGAAATTCAGTTATTGAATAGGAAATGTGTACAAAAGAAACAAACAAGTATTTATAAGCCTCGTTTGTTTTGTGTTAATATGGCTATCATACGACCTATCCATTACATTCCTAAGTATGGCATATACTCAAGATAAATGAAAACATATGTCCATACAAATACTTGTACATGAATATTCACAGCAAGCTTGTTCAAAGTAATAATTATTAGACAGTGGTAAGGAAAAATAAAGAGTACTCTGTTTGATAGCAAAACTATAAATAAATGACAAACTGTAAATTTACATCTTATAATGCTTAACTTTATGTGTCAACTGGGCTAGGCCATGGTATCAAGATATTTGGTCAAATGGTTTTCTAGATGTGTCTTTGAAGGTATTTTTTGGATGAGATAACCTTTAAATAAGCAGATTTTTTGTATGTGGACCTTATCCATTTGAAAGTCTAACAGAAAAAAGCCTGACTGCTTTGGACAAAGAAAATTCAGTCAGCAGACTGCCTTTGGACTTGAACTGCAACATCAACCCTTCCCTGGGTCTCCAGTCAGCCTGCCTATCCTACAGATTTTGGATTTGCCATCCTCCACAATTGTGTAAAACAATTGTTTAAAATAAATCTCTCTCATGCGTGTGTGTGTGCACGCACACACACTATTGGTTCTGTTTTCCTGGAGAACTCTGAAAATAAACCCCTTAAATGTAATGAATAAAGTTACTTTTTATCTTGTAGAGAATGAGCATTAAAAGATACCAAATAAAGAATCTGTAACAGAAGATCAATGTGCGTTTGAGCCTAGGAGTTCAAGACCGGCCTAGGCAACATGGTGAGACCTTGTCCACCTTGTCTCTACAAAAAAATTTTAGGCCGGGTGCGGTGGCTCAAGCCTGTAATCCCAGCACTTTGGGAGGCCGAGACGGGCGGATCACAAGGTCAGGAGATCGAGACCATCCTGGCTAACACGGTGAAACCCCGTCTCTACTAAAAAATACAAAAAACTAGCCGGGCGAGGTGGCGGGCGCCTGTAGTCCCAGCTACTCGGGAGGCTGAGGCAGGAGAATGGCGTGAACCCAGGAGGTGGAGCTTGCAGTGAGCTGAGATCCGGCCACTGCACTCTAGCCTGGGTGACAGAGCAAGACTCCGTCTCAAAAAAAAAAAAAAAAAAAATTTTAAAATAAGCTGGGCATGATGGTATATGCCTGTAATCCCAGCTACTCAGGAGACTGAGGAAGGAGGACCCCTTGAGCCCAGGAGGTCAAGGCTGCAGTGACCCGTGATCGTACCACTGCACTCCAGTCTGGGTGACAGAGTGAGAACTGTCTCAAAAACAAACAAACAAACAAAAATCCCTGTGGGAATTTACTATAACTCGATAATTAAATTAGTTTCTGTAGCTGATGATTAAGCAAACTAGTCGCTAAACTTTTGTCGCCCAGACACTTTTTCATTAAACAAAAGATTTTAAACTTCCTTATGTGTAAAATAGAAGTATTCTGTTTTTGTTGTTGATCACTGTTATGGACCAAATAATTGCATATACCAAAAATTCTTATGTTGAAACCCTATCATTAGTATTTGGAGATAGAGTCTCTAAGGAAATAATTAGGGTTAAATGTGGTCATAAGAGTGGGTCCCTAATCCAGTAGGAGTAATGTTGTTGTAAGAAGAGACACCAGAGAGCTCACTCATGCTCTCTTTCTCTCTCTGCTATGTGAGAACACAGCAAGGAAGAGGATGTAGGCAACCCAAGAGGAGAGTCTTTACCAAATACCAACCCCACTGGCATCTTGATCTTGGACTTCCCACCTCCAGAACTGTGAGAAACAAATCTTTGTTGTGTAAGCCATCCAATCTATGGTATAATGGCAGCCTAAGCACACTAATACAATGCTGAGTCTGAAGTGGGAGGCGGTGGAAGTGATATTTTAAAGGAAAGATAGAGAGCTTGTCTTGGATTACAACTGAACACTATTTAATACTATTCTACAACCTAAAGATAATTCTGCTAAAGAAGTCAACAATACAGTAGCTCTATAATAGCGTTCACCATACAAAATACTGGAATCATTTATCTGTCTTCACAAATTAAATAGTAACAAATAGTAACACAGCCTCTATAATTAAAGATTCACTGAAAAAAATGCATGATAATAAATGGGTCTTAAATCTTAACTCATTTCAAGCTATAAACTGATGTCATATGTAAGTTTCAATAATACTTTTCATACTTAAGAAGCTTTCAAATATTTCCAAACTAATCCCTTATATGAAATATATTAAAAACTCTTGATATATTAACTCTTACCGTAACCCGTTCCTTTGGTCAAAAGCAGGAATCATAGAGTTAGGGTGTTCTGACATTAATGCAACAAGCAGCTGTAGGACATCCATTAGATTGTCATCCTATAATCATTTTAGAAATTTTTTTTAATGAGGAAAAAAACAACTTAGTTGAATACTGAATACTTCTGAAATAGAAATTTCAACATCAGAAATATAAGTAGACATTATCTGTGATAGTTATTTTTAACAAATTATGTTCTTTAAATGTACACATTCACCTCTGTAACTCCAAATATACATAAAATAGCAAAACAACTTCTTGTTTTGTGCAGGGGGACAGAGTCTCACTCTCTCACTCAGGTTGGAGCTCAGTGGTGTGATCTCAGCTCACTGTAACCTCTGCCTCCCAGGTTCAAGCAATTTTCGTGCTTCAGCCACCCTAGTAGCTGAGACTACAGGTGTGTACCACCATATCTGGCTAATCTTTGTATTTCTGGTAGAGACAAGGTTTCACCATGTTGACTAGGCTGGTTTCGAACTCTTTGCCTTAAGTGATCTGCCCACCTCAGCCTCCCAAAGTGCTGGGATTACAGGTTGAGCCACTGTGCCTGACCTCAAAACAATTTATTTGGTTTTTTTTGGTGGTTGCTGTTTTTTGAGACAGAGTCTCTCGCTCTGTCGCCTCCTGGGTTCACGCCATTCTCCTGCCTCAGCCTCCGGAGTAGCAGGGACTACAGGTGCCTACTACCACGCCTGGCTAATTTTTTGTATTTTTAGTAGAGATGGGGTTTCAACATGTTAGCCAGGATGGTCTCAATCTCCTGACCTCATAATCCTCCCAACTCGGCCTCCCAAAGTCCTGGGATTACAGGCGTGAGCCACTGCACCCGGCTTCAAAACAATTTCTTAATCAAAGAAATAAGATGCCTTTTATGTTATACTGAATCAAGATTTTGTAAAACATAACCTATAGAAACAGTATATCCAACATTATTGTTTTTTAAGGAAGGCTTATATATCAAGAAATTGTGGGGAAGGGTTATTCTTTACTACAGAAAAATATATTAGAGCTTCTAAAATGCTAATAAATGTTGCAAATCTGGTGGTAGTGGTAGGGGCAAGATATTATGTATCATTTCTTAAACTTATCTGACCTGGAATATTTTATTCACTATGCCTCTCCAGAAACTAGTTCTAAAAGAACACTTTGTAGGAAATGATAACCGGATCGTTTTCATATACAGTATTACCTATTGTCACTATAAAGATAAACAATAAATGTTTACTTCGTCAACATACCACTAATATGTGGTAGTATTTGATAACGTTTACAGAATAACAGCACAGGAACATACATGAGCTCTAGACCCCAAAAAAATCTTCATGAAAATCCTTCACTACCTTTGCTGCATACACCAATATGTATGCATATCATTAGAGCCAACTTGGACAATACTGACCCAAAAAGGAAAAGGCAAACAGCTAACAGAATTTAGTTAACTTGGTTGCCCTAAGTCTAGTTTTCCTTCACTGCTTTGGAATTTTTGCTATGGAAGCTACTTATATACCTAATTTTCAGTAAGTTAAACAGATGATCTAGAGCTAGGACACTGAATCTTTGAAAGTGTTATTTACAGGCCTGAAACTTTCCTAACAATAAGGAATCACTGTGACTTCCAGTTTATCTCATATAAAGTACTTTATTCAGTCCCTTAGGGTTAATAAAAACAAAATCACATATATAGATCACGTGAAATTCACCTGAAAACTCTTCAAATATTATATTTGGTCAGAAAAATCTAAAAATTAATAGAATTGCCTATTCAAGAGGAAAAAATATAATCATTAATGATTTTGAGTCAAATATTACTCAATCACAAAATTTAAGACATTCTTTTATACTTGAATTAACAAAGAGATCCAATCATTATCCCTTATTTAAAAATTAAAGAAGGCACTACTCCATACTAAAATATATTTATTAATTCACAAGATATTAATTATAATATAGGAGTATAAATTATCATTTAAAATGCTATGATATATCCCATCAATTCCTAAGTTTTACTAATTATAGGTAAAGTTATACTAATTATAGGTAAAAATCTAACTAAAAAGAGATGATTTAGTTAGATTGCAACTGACATATATTGCGTTTTCCTGGTACTAAGAAATAAAAAGAAAAACAGATATTTCAACCTATTTAATTTTCAACCTTCTTTTCAAACACATAATTTTAAATCCCATTATAAATGAGTTGTTTAATATTTGAACACGTAAAGTCAGTGGGAAGATTGTGTTACGAATTTTTAAAACCTAATCATTTTTAGTCATTTTCGTAATCTATTTTTTCATTTGTTACACCGGTTTTTGGAAATACACTGAAAGTATGCTTCGGTATACTTTATTATTAATTCAATGAAATCCAATGTTAGTACTTTTTAAAGCTTTTCATGATGATTCTCAAGATTCATCTTGTGGTAATAAAGGATATTTAAATAAAGATTGCTAGGGCTTAGTTCTTAAGTAGACACATTTATTCCCCATTACAGTTACATAATTATTGAAGATTTCTTTAAATTTTTACTTTTAAAAAAGTCTAATGTAGCTTCAAAAGTTAAAATTTCAAAATATAAAATTCAAATATTACCTCATGCATAGTCAGTAGGTAATTAAGAATGGCCTGTAATTCATCTTCCTTTACTCCAGAATCCTTCAAAAACATAATACAGGTATCTTATGTTTACATGCAAAAAAATGTTTAAAGAGAAATTATACACATAGATTTGTCAAGTTGGTCAGCTACTATAAATATAAAAATATAATGTAATAGAGAATCTAAATGTAAAACAAAAATTTGGGGAAGCACTAATACATCAGTGCTCCAGACCACGTAGAGGTCAAAAGAGATTTAACATCAGCTTCCTGTTTTCAACACCTTGTATAATATGATAGCCTACTTACTAAAGCTACAGAATCCTGAAGTCAGCAAAAATAGTAAGTAATGATAAATTAAAAAGTAATATCCACACCTACTATGCCTCTAAATACAGAAGACATCTTTTTGACTGAAATTAAATGTGGAGAATAAAATGAACAGTTTCTGAAATTATCAAGTTAAAATGTCAAGTACCTAAAAATTAAATAGTCATTTCACTGGGGGAAAAAAAAAAACACTGTACTTTTAAATATGAGCTCATTATGAAAATTTTCAACCTGTTCTATGAGTATATTAATCACTAAAAAAGCTGCAATCTTAAAAAAAAAAACCACACAAGAAGAAAAGAAATTGGAAAATAAAAATAGTATGCATTGGGAATGAGCAATAAAACAGACAATTCAAAGGATACTTTTTTTTAATAAATGGAAATAAGATATATGAATCTGAAAGGTATACTAAAAGTTAGGTTCACTTGCCATAATCTTAAGTGACAACTAATAAAGCATTATAAAATCATATAGGAAAATACTGACAAAATATTGGTAACAACTACATTTATATATTGCTATCTTATAAAACCAAAATGCCTTTTTTAGAATGACAAATTTTACTTTACCTGTAATAGAATGAAAAGGGACTAAATATGACCACTTCTAAAGGCTCATACACCTACCTGGTACATTTATACAGAAATACTATTTCTCAAAATCTGAATGTCAGGTACAAGGAGCCTGCTAAAAATGAAACCTCCTTCAGGAGTATAGTGCCAAATACTAACAGAAACATAGTAAATATTTGTGGAATGAATGAACACACTTGAGCTACTAAAAAAATTTATATAACATAAAATACAACTACCAATCCCTAATTCTGCAACAATTTATATCCATATAGGCTCCAAAAAAGAACCAGAACAAACATGGAAACATCTTTCAAAGTATTTTCCAATGTGTAACCATAGTAACCAAGCAAAGAATAAATAAAACAAGATTGTATTTCATGTGAAATTATAAGCCACAATACACAGTATGCTACAGAATAAGGAATGTGAACTCACCTTCATCACTAATTGCTTAATGAACATCAACAAGAATGCTCGTAGAGAAAGTATTTCTTTTTTACTAGGTCGCGGTCCATCTTTCAAAAAATACACATACACAGTTAGTATTTAAAGGACCTCAAAGCTGTCAAAGTATAAAATTCTTATTCCCACGAGTTTTTCCATTTGTTTGTAAGAAACATAAAGGTCAGTCTCCTACAGAATGACCTCTTTTATGCCTCCAGAAAGACAAGTGTTCAATCTTACACGCACTGTATACACAATATTTCAAACATACAAACAGGTTATGTTGAAACTACAATGAAGAAGTTTGTACTTTGAATAGGTCAAAGAATGTCCAAAACATAAAAATGAGGTAACAAATAAAATTTGTATTCAATAATAATACATTTATTTTAATACTCTGAGAGTATTAGTAAGGTAACAGAAGTTTACAAAGAAAAAAACAAAGGAAAATCTAAACTGTCAATGTTATTATTATATACGAATTCAGTATGACAAAATTTTTCTACTGTTATCATTATATAAGCTAATATAAAAATCTGAAAAAGAATGCCTCACCACACGGTATCATTCATGAAGAAGGGAAATACTATGTTGACTGCCTCTGACATCTCCTTCTCTGCTTGGAAAAGTCCTTGGTCACACATGGCTCACATTAAATCAATTTTCATGTCTCAAACATATAATTTCCAAGTAGAAAGCTTTTGGAAACCAAACACTCATTGTTCTAAGATCCTAAGTTAGGAAGCTGTTTGCTCATATATTTTATAATTTTCCCCCCACTAATCACTATTTACAGATAGTTCTTAGACCACCAAAGCATAGGACCACCATGACCTTGAACAGATCAATGAAAATAGGAAGAAAATTGTTTAAAATTTGTTCCATATGATTCCTAGACAAAAAAAAAATAAGACTATAAGACTACAGTTAGAATAGGATCACAAAATTCGTCCAGTTCTCTCATATGAAGAATGAGACTTTCCCAAGGTCACTAATCAGTTATAAAAGGCAGGCAAGAATACAAAACTAGCACCTAGGACAGTACATGCATGGTACACCTACAGCACCATGAAATAGTCATGAGAAAATTCTGACCCAGTTCTAGATCCGCCACAACCTTGCCAGCTTAAAAAGTTCACAGCTTGCTAAATTACAGATACCAGATTCTCTGAGGCTAAACCAAGCTTATTTTGAAAGTGATATAAAAAGTAGTATGCCAGTGTGAAAATCTTTGTAAATCACTAAACAACCAAAGCCTCTTACTACAATGAGAATGTATGTTATTGACTCCCCAGCATCTATTTCTTAATTTCAAGCAACAGCCCTTACTTTTTCCCAAGTGACTGAAGTCACCTTCACTTTCAGACCATGTCTTTCAAGGTAGGGGATGCTTCCAATTCTAAGCAATCAGAGCAATTACAACCACAGAAATGGGCACATGATATAATCAAAATCAATGAACAACAGAGAGACTAAAAGAGACTTTCACTGGAAACACTTTATATAGGCAGATGCTCTTACACTGGATTTAAGTTGTTATGGATGTGAAAGTGGACCAGCTGCTTGCTAGTACAAAGGGAGCGAGTATGTGAAAACAGTCATCACAGAAGAACTGGTAAATGCAGTGAGACAAATTCAGTCCTATGGTCATACTCGGAATACCTGTATCAAGTTGTATCTGAAACTGCCAGTTTACACGAGCTGATTACCTCACTTTATGATGTAAGCCAATTCCAAGGAGACTGCTATAGTTACAAACAAAAGAGCCACTCTATGTCAAAAGTTTTATTTTGACCCCTTATATGAACTGCTGGTCATGTTGAATGAATATTGCCCTTTCAGCAAGTTAGTCCTCATTTTGTAAGAAAATAATTACTAACATTTTGTAATTTCATTACATCTTTAAGAGAAGCAGATAACTCCTACTTCTGTAAGAAACCCCCATATTCCCAAAACACCATTTTCAAGGAATCTCATTGTGACAATCCATCTCGCATCAATTACTAAAAACTAATTAAAAATTTCTTGGCATTTTCAGTGCCTTACAACAACCATCCTAGTCATATCAGCTCCCCAAAAAACTCACATCAGCACAAGTAGTATTCTTCCATACAAGTAGCAAGTTATTAAACTCTAGAAACCACAATTTAGGACAAACTATTAACATTACCAATGAGATTAAAATAAAATTTTGCCATAATGGAATATAGAAAAGCTGCCCAAATATATGATCGTACTGGTTAAAACAAAAAGAAAAATTAAATCCTGATTTGCATTTGTGTAAACTAATATACAGACAGAAATTATATACCTAATCCTTTTGGGGTAATACCACTTCGATCCTGAGGATTCACTGCCCAGTAGTAGTACTTCAGCGTGTGCATGATGAGAAGCACTGTTCCAACTCTCCGAATGGTGTTATATATGTTGACTGTACCAATGAATTCCGTGGACAGGTAAGTATAGAGCATCAATTGAACCTACAGAATAAAAATGAAGAACTTAGAGAACCCCACCAGCATTTTATCTGTTTCCAGTAACACTTTCAGGCTGTTTTATTTTCACCATGCTTCTTCCAAAAAGTAAAATGCTGACCCTGATAATAATATTCATATTAGGTAACACATACCCAGTGACACACAAGCACATGCACACACACTGCTTATAATACCAAACCAGGTAATTTCTTCTTTTATAGCAGCATTATCAAATATGGAAACTTTTTGCTGCATTATTCCATGAAAATAACTTTGTGATTCCTATTTAGCAACCAGCAATTATTCCTAAGCATGTGTAACCTCTTTATAATAGACTTATTACTTACGCTATCTATGCATAGTTGTTTGAAAAATCTAGAATTTCTTTCAAATATAATATTTGCAGAAAATCAGGAGCTGAAATGACTCAAAAGAAAAAGTACTAGTAACGCAAAAGGAAAAAATAAATAGAACTAAACCAAAAGAAAACCACAGAAAAAGATATAGAGCTTAACTGGAGTATTAGAAAAACAGAATTCTATGACAGTAGCTCATTACAAGAAACATTCCAATCTAGCATTTTCATCATAACATTAAAATCTCTCAACATGTGTATCATGTCCCCTAATTTGGAAAGGATTCAACTAATCTCATTGATAAGTAGTCTAAAAAATACATAAGCAGTTATATATTTTTATATTAACTTCAAAATATCACCTCTTCATGTGTAAGAGAAAGAAATAATACAAGTGCTACCTCACCACTGCACATTTCATCTTAACAAAAAATTAGCCCACCCCGGTGGTTCACGTCTTGTAATTTCAGCATGTTAGGAGGCTGAGGCGGGCAGATCACTTGAGGTCAGGAGTTTAAAAGCAGCCTGGCCAACATCGTGAAACTTCGTCTCTACCAAAAAATACAAAAATTAGCCAGGCATGGTTGTACACACCTGTAGTTTCAGGTACTCAGGAGACCGAGGCAGGAGAATCTCTTAAACCCAGGAGGTAGAGACTGCAGTAACCCAAGATAGTGCCACTGCACTCCAGCCTGGGCGACAGAGTGAGACCCTGCCTCAAAAAAAATTTTTTTTTTAGTGAAATTATGGGTCTGAAACTCATCAACTATACTCCATTACTTAGAGCAGCAAAAATAACAACTGCTTTTGCTCTACGCTCATGTTGAAATCAAGAATTTTTCATTTTATTGCTAGAGGGTATATTTTATAAGCTGAACAACTTTAAGTATAGGACATACATTCTGCCCTTGACCATAGACCAAACTACTGATCATTTATAATTGAACATTTATGTTACCTTCCTGGACAATGAGGGCATTTTCCTTTTCAAACCTGCAATGTACCTCAGTGTCACCTACGGATTTCTTTAGAGAGCAAAAAAGTAGGTACCTATCTTCCAGGTGCCCCACAGATAAACAATCAAGGCTAAATCAGAGTGTCAGTGAATAAATCTAACATGGTAAAAAGGTGGCAGGTTCTGAACCACGTAAAAGCAGGGTTTGGAAGATCATTGTAATTCACAAAACCATATATGTGTCTATACGCATACATATACATTGTGATCTACTGATTTGCTGCAAAATGTTATTTTGATGTAGCTACTGCTGTTCAAATTGATAGGCCCAATCCACTCCTCATTGAGACAATGTGACATGGCTCAAATTCTTAACCATGTTGTTTCAGTCCTTTAGCAAATATTTACATCTAACTATATGCATAACACTGTATCATGGAAATACAATGGCACATATGCTGTCCCTAAGTAGCTGAAATACAATTGAAAAGATAAAAAAAAAAAAAATACACTTATATTTAAGCAAAACAAATCAAAGATAATAAATATGCCCACCAAAACATGAAAAAAGTCATGAAGCAATATGTAACTGAGTAACATACAGCTATGAAATATTATTAATTCAGAGGACAGATAAATTATTATAGAATAAACTGAAATCATAAAGAAAAGCTTCACTAAGAAAGTAGGCATTAAGACAGGCTTTGAAGATGAGTAGTAGAAGAGACAGACAGAATACAAGAGAAAATTTCAAGCAAGAAAAATGATGGTTGAAATAAAGGTTTCCCTAGAGTTAGAACAATGGTTCTCAATCTTGACTGCACATTAAAACAACTGGAAAACTTTTTTTTTTTTAAATACTGATGCCTGAGTCCCATCCTAGTGAGGCAGCAGAATAGGGTCTAGAGGCAGGGAACCTAAGGACTTCCTAGAACTAAATCAAATGGAAACACTACTACAGCTATGACAAGAAATATCCTCTCCATTTAATAGGGCACACACCAAGTAAATGACTTTGTAACTTTACTGCATTGTCTTCATTTACATAGGGCCTACATCAAGCAACCAGTGGAAACCTCTAGAGGTTATTTAAACCCCAGAAAATTCTGTAACGGGGCTCTTGAGCCCCTATGCTCAGGCCTATTCCCACACTGTGGAGTGTACTTTCATTTTCAATAAATTTCTGCCTTTGTTCCTTCATTCTTCCCTTGCCTTGTGCATTTTGTCCAATTCTTTGTTCAAGACACCAAGAACCTGGACACCCTCCACCGGTAACACCAGACTGATGAAATCAGAATCTGCAGTGGAAGTGGTGGGATTCTATGTTTGTTTGTTTTTAAAAACCTACCCCAACTGATTCTATTAGCAGTCAAGACTGAGAACCACCACTGTAGGGAAACCTTTTGGTACCTCCCTATGCACTGAGGATATTTCCATTTTTAAGCTAGAAAATCTAGAAATAATAACTGACATGAAGTCCTTAGATAAGGAACTACTTCATTTTGAGAACAATGGGAAACCATTAAAACTTCTGGGGCTAAGGAATGATAAGAATCATATGTTAGGAAAATATTGGGGTTGGGCATGGTGGCTCAAGACTGTAATCCCAACACTTTCTGGGGCTGAGAGAGGATTGCTTGAGGCCAGAAGTTCGAGACCAGCCTAAACAACAAAGCAAGACCCCGGTCTCTACAAAAAATGTAAAAAGTTAGCTGGGAATGGTGGTGCACACCTGCAGTATCAGCTACTCAGGAGGCTGAAGCAGGAGGACTGATTGAGCTCAGGAGTTCAAGGTTGCACTGAGCCATGGCCATGCCACTGCACTCCACCCTGGATGACAGAACAAGACTCTGTCTCAAATTAAAAAAAAGAATATGTTGGAATTCTGGCAGAATAGTGATAAGTTAGACAAAGAAATGGAAAACTGGAGAAAGTTAGTCTATTGAGAATGATACTGTGGTAAAAGAAAAATGAACAGAGGCTGGGCCTAATGGCTCACACCTGTGATCCCAGCACTCTGGGGGGCTGAGGCAGGTGGATCACTTGAGCCTAGGAATTTGAGACCAGCCTGGGCAACATGGCAAAACATCATCTCTACAAAAAAATACAAAAATTAGCTGTGTGTGGTGGTACACATCTACAGTCCCAACTACTCAGGAGGCTGAGATGGGAGGATCACCTGAGCTGGGGAGAAGGAGGTTACAGTGAGCTGAGATCACACCACTGCACTCCCACTTTGGTGACACAGTGAGACCCTGTGTCAAAAAAATAAGTAAATAGAATTTAGTAGCAACATATAGAGATGAATGAAAGACCTCAAGATTACTCATATGCTAATTATGAATAAACCTTCCCTCATTCACTCATTATGTACTCCAATAGCCACACAAATTGTGTGTTAACATCTGTCTTTCCCACCAAATCTAAATTCTACGAGGGCAAGTATCAAGTCTATCTTGTTCATCACCATATCCACAGCATCCACCATAAAGTAGTCACTTAACAAATATCTGTTGAGCACACAAAGGACCATGGTAGACAAGAAAATTCATCTCTCCTGCTAGGTCATTAAAAAGATGGTCTCTGAGCAGATCTAAGATAAATGGAAACTACAAATCACTGGTAGCTCCCTTTTCCAAAAGCAAAGCTTTTCACATCCACACATCCAGACCTTCAACTTTTACCCAGAGGTGGATTGACCATGAAGCTGATAAAGCTTAAACTTTATGACCACTGATCTATAAATGTTTCTTCCAAGACCCTAAACCTAATTTTGTATGCATTATATTGTATTCTTCTTAAAAAATTTCCCACATGATAAACATTTGACCTTCAAGTCAAACAAAATTTGGATCTGCCCTTTTTTATGACTGTCTTTACAATAAAATAAAAGTGGATAAAACCCCTTGTGGATACATAAAGCAGATGACTAAAACAGGAGAAAATGTTAATATTATCAACTCAACTGCAAATTCTAAAAAGGAAATTGAGGAAAGTTATTAAAAAGTAGAAGATAAGAAATAGGGTATAATAATACTAGGAAACTAAGAAAATCATAAGATGAATTTTTTTAATTCCCCTCCAACTAAGTATCTAATAAGAGTCTTTCTGACCACATCAAAAGAGACACAAAGCCTTACAAATATGCTGATCAGTAAGACAAAAAAGTGTCTAGTAAAAGATTTAAAAAGTAACTTGAAACAATCCTCAAAAAGAAATAAGACTGAGGGTCATGGAAGAAAATGAAGTCAAATTTGACCTGGAGATAAAAAGCTACAACCTCCAGCTGCCTCTTTTGATGATTTCCAAATGGCAATCAGAGTCAGCAGCTGTTTTTTCTCTTTAACATTTTAAAAGACCAGCTGAAAATAAGATATTAAGACTCTAGAAAAGCAAAAAAAAGTCTGCAGACTTTTTTCTGACAACTAGAATAAGTAGGTGCTATTCCAACTTAAACAATGATACACACTGCAAGTGGACCAAAAGGCAGAAGGGGAGAGAGGAAAACTGGGCTTGAAAAAACACAACTTCTAACAAAAATTGTAGATAAGATACAATTATGCAATTTAATACAATGTTCTGTTTCAAGTTATGCTTAATACTGCCACTACTGAATTTTTAGGACAATGTATTACAACATTAGGATTTATTAAAGATTTTGTTCATACACCTTATCACAAATTCATTTACATTCACATAGAGCTAATTGGTTTGTTGTTACAAAACTGAAAAAAAAAATTGCACAAATGTTTTTATAATTTGAATTAATGTGAAACTAAAATGATTACATGAGACTAGTATATCATGCCTTCAAGGAAAAAGTGACATTTCAGTGGTACCTGTAAGAATGAAACTCAGTAGTTCATCACGTTGGAAGGCAAAAGTGTGAAGTAAAAAAGAGAGAGAGCAGGCGCAGGGTGAGTTCTTAAGAAATAGAAAAAAAAAGAAAAATATATATATGCATATTTACAATGGAACAAAGCTACAGTTACTAGGAAACATTATTAATTACATTAAAACTGTCTAACTTTGATTTACATTTAGTAAATGAAGTCTCTCTCAAATAAAACTTTATTTCATTTAATTTCAGAAAATAAGGACTATACCTGTATCTTTTAAATAATGACATTTACACAGAATATATTCTTTGTATGTGTGTATATATTCTTTGTATATATTAATACACACACACACACAGATTTGCAATTTTTCCTGAGGAGTAAAAAAGGATGCTTAGTCAAAAAAAGCAATCCACTGAAGTCTTGCAAAATAGTACATTAAAAAAAAGAAAATCCTCTTAATTATCACTCTTCTCAAGCACAAAAACAGCAAAGATAGTAAAACAATATCAATATATAGATATATATTACCTTGGCTGGGGTATGAATCCATATGGCAGGATTAAGAAGAACATGATCACACAACTGCTTGAGCAGGGGCATCCCATTCTGCAGATTACTTAGATATTTTGAAAATGCAAGGCAAAGTTCAAGTACCGCTCTGCTGACATGAGATTTGGAAGACTGCAAAAAAGGTAGTTCAAATGTTATTACAAATTCAAGTCAAAGTAAGTGAATTACAGGCTATCCCTACCAGGAAAAAAGTTGGCCCACAAATTATGCTCAAAGTTAAAGATGCCATGAAGTTCACTATCACATTTGTTTAACAGAGGAATGGAGGCAAGGTAAAACAACAAAATGTTATTTTAGTTTGGGTAATTTTCTGTAACCAAGGAGACATTCTTGCAGACAGAATTCCTTAGCCACTTAGAGAACAAATGTATGGCCTGTAAATTAAGAATCAAAAACATAAAATATACTTTACCTTTTCAAGGCTATATCCTATTACCAAGAAGCCCTTACAGGCAAGCATCTGCTCCTGCATAGCAATTGAGTTCTTCAACAATTCCATGATAAAGGCCAGCAAGGTTGAACTACAATTTTTTAAAAAGGCAACGATTAAAAAACATATTCTATTTTTTTAAATTAGGTTAGATAGATGTAACCCTTCCATTCACCTTAATAAAAAGTTCTCCATTTCAAAGAAATTGAAGCTCCACTAAAACTGCTTCCAACATTACATCAGAACTAGATTTTTAATGTAGGACTAGGAGTTACTCAAATATTTATTTCATATACTTTATCCCAAACACATTAATAGGTGAATTACTTAGAAACAATGACAAATGTTCATGATATAGAGAAAAATGAGCAACTTCCAAAAACAACCAATAACAAATACTTATTAAAAATATAGTAAGGCCTTAAAGAATAGATATAACTTAGATAAGCAAGTATATACAACTTTGAAGTGTTAGGGGCCAAAAGGTGAGAAAAGACAGTGGAGCAAACAGAGTAAGGTGTAAATCCTCAAAATGTGTTAGGGCTCCAGACTTGCCCAGTCTGAATGGAGCAGAGGGCATATGAAGAGAAAGATGAGAAAGTTAACTTGTAGGCAAATCTGAGGTCCTTGAACACTAATTTAAGAAGTTTGTTCATTATCCCAACAACAAAATTGTAATTCTTCAGTCAGTCTTGAACACTTTTAAAACTGAACAGGGGCTACAACCATGCTCTACTACCTACAATTTTTAAAGATTCCCAGAAGGGAAAGGAATAAGGTCAGTTGTTACTGCCTTCTCGGAGAGAAGTCCCACCAAAAAAAAAGAGAGAGAGAAAGCATGACTGGCAGCCAATCTCCACCCCCACATCAGTGCTTTCACTGCCAGCAATTTCAATAAGGGTGGGGGGGGTTGGGACAGGGGGAGGGCAGGGAGGGAGGGAGGAGAGCAGTGAGGGAGAGGGGGAGGGCATGGAGGGGGAAATGAGGGAGGGGGCAAAGAGGGGAGGTAGGGGAAAGGAAGGAAGGAAGGAAGGAAGGATGGGAGGGGAGGTGGGGAGGGGAGGAGAGGGGAGGTGGGGAGGGGAGGTGGGGAGGGGAGGAGAGGGGAGGTGGGGAGGGGAGGGGAGGGGAGAGGAGGGGGGAGGGGAGGGGAGGTGGGGAGGGGAGGGGAGGTGGGGAGGGGAGGTGGGGAGGGGAGGGGAGGGGAGGGGAGGTGGGGAGGGGAGGGGAGGTGGGGAGGGGAGGGGGGAGGGGGGAGGGGAGGGGGGGAGGGGGGAGGGGAGGGGGGAGGGGAGGGGGGAGGGGAGGGGGAGGGGGAGGGGAGGGGGAGGGGGAGGGGAGGGGGAGGGGGAGGGGAGGGGGGGGGGGGGAGGGGAGGAGGGGGAGGGGAGGGGAGTGGGGAGGGGAGGGGAGGTGGGGAGGGGGAGGGGGAGGGGGAGGGGAGGGGGAGGGGAGGGGAGGGGAGGTGGGGAGGGGAGGGGAGGTGGGGAGGGGAGGGGAGGAGGGGGAGGGGGGGGGGGAGGTGGGGAGGGGAGGGGAGGTGGGGAGGGGAGGGGAGGTGGGGAGGGGAGGGGAGGGGAGGTGGGGGGGGGGAGGGGGGAGGGGGAAAACTGTAAGTAAGCCCTGTTAGAACACGGAACAAAACAATTCTATAAAGTATTAATATGTCAGGGTAATTTTATATTTTTTAAAATATAAGTTGACAAATACTAGATTTGATAACTTTTTCTTTTTTAAAAAAAATTGTTACCTGAAAATAATCAGGACAAAACTATTCCATTATTATATACATTGGTGGTAGACATCAAGTTACATATAAAAGCAAAAATCAAAGGGAGAATTTCAAAATGAGAGAATGTAAAAGTCATTTAAATTTCTCAAGTAACAAATGAAACAATTTCACTACAAATGAAACAATAATTTCACTATATACAGTTTCACTAGAATATACAGCCATGAGAAATGTAAACTCCTTTCCCACATCCCTTTGTCTTTTTTAGACTCAGGACTACAACACGAGAGAAAAATGTGCTAAATGTACAATCTAATTTTTTTTAAAAAAGACTAATTCACTTCAGATAATGCCTTTAAAATTTTTGGCTTCCAATTACATAAATGGAATCAGTAATAAATAATTAAAATATGAAAAGTTCCATAATAAATCATTAACAAATAATTTAAAATATTTCAGAAATTAAAAATGTCTTATTGTATTATGGGTAGTAAAAAAATTTTAAATTTAGGCAAAAAAAGTATTTATTTTTGAGTAACCCATTATTGCCATTTATAACATTATTCTAAAACCAATTTACTGTGTTTCTTACAGCTTCCATATTTCCTACTGATAAGTAAGAACTTGAGTTAATACTGACATAATTAATATAGTCTTGTAATACAGTTTATAGTTCACAAGTTTCTTTAAATTATTTTGACTCTACAACAAAACCTGAAAGACAAAATATTGTATAGCTCAACAGTGATGAAAGTAACCCTCACAGCAAATTAAAGAAACAAAAGCACTCACCATATAGTCAAATCAACCTCATCAGACAAATATTGCCTGTAATCCAACTGTGCAAAAAGTGGAAATAGTACTTGTACTCCTCCAATTGAATGCATTGCACTTTGGATGGAATGTGTTAAAACTGCCTTTACATCCTTGTAAGATCAAAAACACAGTAAAGACTTCAATGATTTCTTTTCCAAAACAATTAAAAATAAGGCACAACAATAAATGCAGAAACACTAAAATGTGACATTCCATGTATTTAACAGAAGCTACCAAATACATCTCAATAACACATCAAAAATTACCAATATAAATTTTCTTAAAAGATCACAGTTAGTACCTGGAGCATGAGAGCATGTGGTGAATGAACAAAAATTGAAGGGTTGTCCTTAGGAGATGATTCAAGGCAAAGTTGGGCATCTGTAGCCCGTGGATTGTATGTGAACGCAATGGCACTAGAGAGTTTCCCATCATACAACAGAAGTTTGTGATGCTCAGCTAGGAAAAGGTCGCTTTCTGCTTTGAATTTAAATGTACCCTAAGAATTAATTAAAAACAGTTAAATAGTATGCCACAAAAAGAGAATCTAAGTACAAATCAACACAGGTGTAAAATTTTAAGGAGGTAGACCGTTGATAATCTTTTAACAGTATCATATTGTTGATAATCTTTTACCAGTATCATATAAGAGGACCCCTCTTTGTTTACTTCTAAAATTGGCTGAATTTAAAGATATAATGGAAATCAAGTCAACTTGACATTAAAACCTTACCTTAAAAATGTAAAAGTGACCAACAGATCACATTTTATCTTTTTTTCTTATACTCTTTTTTCAAAATTGTGGTCAAAAGTATATAATATACAACTTACCCTCTTAAGTATTTTTAAGTGCGTAATTGAGGAACATTAACTGTATTCATATTGCTAAACAGCAAATCTCTAGAACTTCTATATCTTGCAAAACTGAAACTCTGTAGCCATTTAACAACTCCCCATTTCCTGCTCCCCATCAGTCCCTGACTACCACAATTCTACTTTCTGTTTCTATGAGTTGGACTCTTAGATACCTCATATAAGTGGAATCATACAGTATTTGCCTTTTTGTGACCAAAGCATTTCATTTAGCACAATGTCTTCATAGTTCCTCCATGTTTTAGCTGATGACAGGATTTCCTTGTTTTTTAAGGTTGAATAACGGTCCTGTGTGTTTATGTGTGTTGTCTGTCACATTTTCTTTATCCATTCATCTGCTACTGGACATCTGGGTTACTTCTATTTCTGAGTTATTGAAAATATTACTATGAACATGGCTGGGCAAATATCTCCTTGTGACCCTATTTCTTGTGTGAAAATATGTCTCCGTGATCCTCTTTTCAATTATTTTGTATATATCCCATAAGTGAGATTACTGGATCACATGGAAGTTCTATTTTTAATTTTTTGAGGAACCTCATATTATAGCAGCTGCACCATTTTTCATTCCCCTCAACAGTGCACAAAAGTACCAATTTCTCCACATTCTCACCAACACTTGTTATTTTCTGTTTTCTTTTTTGAAGAGTTATTCTAAATGGTGAGGCGATAGCTCGCTGTAATTTAAATTAGCATTTTTCTAATGTCTAGTGATACTGAGCATCTTTTCGTATGTTGACTATTTTCATATCTTCTGTAAAGAAATGTCTACTCAACTCTTTTATGCATTTTTAATTGTTTTGTTGTTGTTGTTGAGTTATAAGATTCATATATTCTGGGTATTAATCCCTTATCAGACATATGATTGCTAAATATTTTCTCTCACTCTGTAGGTTACCTTTCCACTCTGCTGGATATTTCCTTTGATGCTCAGAACTGTATAACTTTGACATCATCTTATTTGTCTGTTTTTGCTTTGGTTGCCTGTGCTTTTGGTATCACAATTACTCAAGAAATCACTACCAAATTCAATGTTGTAAAGCTTTTCCCTTATGTATTCTTTCAGGAGTTTTACAGTTTTACATGTTACTTTTAGGTCTTTAATCCATTTTCAGCTCATTTTTATATATAACATATAATATGAATTAAGCATAAAACTTTTTTTTCTTATTTTTCGCATCTGGATATCCACTTTTCCCAACATCATGTGTTGAACACACTGTCCTTTCCCCAATATGTGGTCTTGCCTCACTTGTCAAAGATCATTTGACCGTATATGCAAAAGTTAATTTCTGGACACTATATTGTGTTCTTTTGGCCTATGTGTCTAAGCAAGTCTAACACTGTTTTCATTATGTATTATGACCTTGTAATAAATTTTGAAATCTGGAAGTGTAAAGCCTGCAACTTTGTTCCCCTTTTTAAAGACTGTTTTGGCTACTGAGAATCCCTTGAGATTCCATATTAATTTTATAATTGTGTTTCTATTTATGCAAAAAAATGCCATTGGTATTTTGATAAGAACTGCACTGAATCTGTAGATTGCTTTAGGTAGTATGGATTTTTAACATATTAAATCTTCCACAAGATGAACAAGGGATGTCTTTACATTTATTTGGGTCTCTTTGTCAGCAACATTTTGTATTTTTCAGTGTATAACTCTTTTGCCTCCTTGGTGGAGTCAGGGTACAGCTCTTTTGCCACCTTGGTTGAGTTTATTTCTAAGTATGTTATCCTTTTTGATGCTATTTTAAAAGAAATTGTTTTTGTAATTTTCAAACTGTTCATTATTACTTCATTATTGCTACATAGAAACACAATTGATTTGTGTGTACTGATTTTGTGCCTTGCAACTCTGCTGAATTCATTTCCTAGTCCTAACAGTTTTTGGTGAAATCTTTAGGGATTTTTACATACAAGGTCATGCCATATACAAACAGATCATTTTACTTGTTCCCTTCCAATTTAGTTGCCTTTTATTTCTTTTTCTTGCCTAATTGCTCTAACTGGATTTCCAAATACTATGTTGAATAGAAATGGAAAGAATAAGCATCCTTGCTTTGTTCCTGGTTTTAGAGGCAAAACTGTCCGTTTTTTAGTCATGGGCTCTTCATATATAATACTTTATTATGTTGAGGTAGTTTCCTTCTATTCATAGATTGTTGAGTGTTTTGTTTGTTTTTTAAACCAAGAAAGAGTGTTGAACTTTGTCAAATGCTTTTTCTGTATCAGCTGATATATGATCATATGGATTTTGTAATTCACTGTTAATGTGGTACATTGCATTGACTGATTTTCATGTTGAACCATCTTTGCATTCCAGAAATAAATCTTAATTTGACAATGTATATCATTCTTTTAATGTGCTGTTAAATTCAATTTCTTAGTGTTTTATTGAGGATTTTTCCATCAATATTCATCAGGGATAATGGTCTATAGTTTTCTTTCTTGTACTATCTTGATCTGGCTTTGGTATCAAGGTAACACTGGCCTCATAAAATCAGTTTGAAAATGTTCCCTCCTCTTAAAATTTTTGTAAATTTGAGGAGAACTGGTGTTAATTCTTCTTTAAATAACTGATAGCATTCTCCAGTGAAGCCATCTAGTCCTCAGCTTTCTTTGTTGAAAAGTTTTTATTATTGATTCAATCTCCTTACTAGCTATAGGTCTCTTCAGATTTTTAAAATTTATTCTTGATTCAGTCTCAGTAGGACATATGTTTCTAGAAAATTATCCATTTCTCCAAAATTACCCAATTTGTTGGCATACTTTTCATAGCACTCTCTTATCATTCTTTCTATTTCTATGGCATGTTATAATGCCTCCTCGTTAATTTCTGATTTTACTTATTTATGTACTCTTCTTTTTTCCTTAGTCTTTGTAAGAATGTCAATTTTGCTGATGTTTAATTTAAAAAAAAAAAAAAAACCTGTTAGTTTCACTGATTTTTTTCTCACTACTTTTCTATTTTCTACTCCAAGGGTCCCTAACCAGGTATGTAACCTGTTAGGAACAACAGCAAGAAGTGAGCGGGGGCAAGCAAGCCAAGCTTCATCTGTATTTACAGCCACTCCCTATCACTCACATTACTGCCTGAGCTCCACCTCCTATCAGATCAGATTTTTATAGGAAGGTGAACCCTATTGTGAACTGTACATGCAAGGGATCTACATTGCGTGCTCCTTATGAGAAACTAATACCTGATAATCTGTCACTGTCTCCCATCACCCCTGGATGGGACCGTCTAGTTGCAGGAAAATAAGCTCAGGGCTCCCACCAATTCTACATTATGGTGAGTCATATAATTATTTCATGATATATTACAATATAATAATAACAGAAAAAAAGTGCACAATAAATGTAATGCATTTGAATCATCCCGAAACCATCCCTCCTGTGCCCCCACCACCCATGGTCTGTGGAAAAACTGTCTTCCATGAAACTGGTCTCTGGGACCAAAAAGGTTGAGGACTGCTGTTCTATTTCATTTATTTCTGCTCGAAATTTTATCATTTCCTTCTATCTGCTAACATTGACTTTATTTGTTCTTTTTCCAGTTCCATACTGTATAAATTAGGTTACTGATCTAAGATCTTTCTTATCAGTCATTATCACCATAATCTTCTCTCCCAGACTGAGGTCACTGAATCCCGTAAGTTTTGGTAGGTTGTGCTTATATTTTGATTTGTCTCAAGATATTTTCAAATTTTCCTTGTGATTTATCTTTGACCCAATGGCTGTTTTAAGTGTGTTGTTTAATTTCTACATGTTGGTGGACTTTCCAGTTTTTCTTTGGCAACTGGTTTCTAGTTTCATTTTACTGTGGTCAAAAAAGACACTTGGTATAATTTCAATCTTAACTTTGTTGACACTCGCTTTGTGGCATAACACATGTTTATCCTGGAGAATGTTCCATGTGTGCTTAAGCAGAATGCAGGCCAGGCGCAGTGGCTCACGCCTGCAATCCCAGCGCTTTGCGAAGCCAAGGCAGGAGGATCACCTGAGGTCAGGAGTTTGAGACCAGCCTGACCAAAATGGCAAAACCCCATCTCTATTGAAATTACAAAATTAGCCAGATGTGGTGCCACATGCCTGTAATCCCAGCTACTTGGGAGGCTGAGGCAGGAGAATCGCTTGAACCCAGGAGGTGGAGGTTGCAATGAGCTGAGATTGTGCCATTGCACTCCAGCCCGGGCAACAAGAGCGAAACTCTTGTCTCAAAAAAAAAAAAAAAGAAGAAGAAGAAGAATGCACATTCTGCTGTTGTTTCATCAAGTGTTATGTATATTACTGCTAAATACATTGGGCTGCACTGCTGTTCAAGTCTTCTGTTTACTTATTGATCTTCTGTCTGGTTGTTCTATTCATTATTGAAAGTTGAATACTGAAGTCTCCTACTATCATGGTGTTGCTATCTACTTCTTTTAATTCTATCAGTTTGTTTCACATATTTGAGAGCTCTGATGTTATGTACATATATCTATATTTGTCCTATCTTTCTGGCGAACTGACCCTATCATCATAAAACGTCCTTGTCTCTTTTGACAGTTTTTGACTTAAAGTCTATTTTGTCTAATTTAATTTGGCTACTCCTACTCTTTTCTGGTTACCATCTGCACACATCTCTTTTGTTGTGCGTACATTTTAAGTGTATATATTTATGGGGCCCATAAGATGTTTTCATACAGTCATGCAACATGCAATAAGCACATCATGGAGAATGGATATCCATCCCTTCAAGCATTTATCTATTTAGTTGAAAATCATCCAATTACACTATTTTAAAATGTACAGTTATTATTGATTATAGTCACCCTACTGTGGTATCAAATAGTAGGTCTCATTTTTTTTTTTTTTTGTATCTATTAACCAAACTCTCCATGTATAACCCACCTTCAAATCAAGCTGAACTAACACTGGTTAAGCACAAAACAGTAAGTAAACTACCTTGTATCCCAGGCCCAACTGATAAATAGCAAATATCTGAGCTGCATTAAGAGCTTCACTGAAAAGGTAAACTGCAGTCATCTGGCCACAGAATACTCTATTAGCATCTGCTGTTTCTGATGAGCCCAGGAAACATTTGTCAAAGGTCTGTAAAGGGGAAAAAAAAAAAAGGAATTAGAAAAAAAAAAAAAACTCCAAAAATAATAAAAACCTATATTATTATAAATGTTTTGTCCATTCTAAACTGTATCTAAATAGACTAAAATAATTTATACCATAAAACCATTAGAAAGAATGTTGAAAAATGTGTATGTAATGATATTAGGGGATATAGAAAAGTTTGAAACACGTGTGTTCTCAAGCCAACTCCCCCCTAGATCAAATCCCTGCATCCTATGCCACTGAGTACGGCAAGTTACTTAACCTCTTTGTACTTCACCAATCTGTAAAATGAAGATTATAATAATGCTTATCTTGCAAGGTTGCTGGGGCTTTTTGAAAATAAAGCTATTTATTACAATGCCTGGAATACAAAAAGCACTCAGTAAAAGTTAATGTAAGAAAAAACAGGTTACAAAACGATACTTACATACGAGCCCTTTTTTGTATTAAAAAGGAGCTAACATTTATTGAGCACTCATTCTGCATAAGGCACTCTGGTAATAGATTTATGGATATTATCTCATTTAATCAGATGACAACTTTCTGAGGTATGAATTATTTTATGTCCATTTTCAGGAGGAAAAATACTAAGGCCTAATATTTAGGTAAGGTCATACAGTCAATAAACGACAGAGTTGAGATTCAAACCTAAGTCTGTCTGATTCAGGACCCTGATCTCTTAAGGTTAGCATTACAAAATATGTATATATGTGTAGCAAAGGATATGAAAAGAGGAGTTAATGGTGTATGGGTAATATACTTTATGTTCATTTTCCTGCTCTGTATTTTTCAAGTTTTTATTAAAAAAAATAATTACAGGAAAAACATTGTAAATTTCATTCTAACCTATAGATTTATTTTTGAAACCTGTAAATGTTACAGCATACTAGTTATCTATAGCAGTTAGAATTATATGAAAGATTTATAAGCATGCATCATTTAACTAATTCAGAAAAATGATCAGAACCCTATAGAGGAGGTCTCGTTCATTTTGATAAATGAACCAATGACCCACTCCCCAGATATAGCCCCTGTTAGCTATAAATCCTTATTTCTACCTATACGGAATAATTTTATAACAAGGACTAATATTTTAGTTACATATTAAGTTCTATTAACAAATTAACATGCTAGCCAAATTATGTTTATAAAAATCTACCATTGTAATATTTTGAATTTTATATTCAAGTTGTAAAACTTTTTCTTGTTTAAAAAACTCATGCTTTTAAAATCATTGTTTTCATTGCAACATTTTGAAACTACTTACATCACTAGTGTTGACAAACCATGTTATCTCTCCATAGGAAGCCAGTTCACCATTCACATAACATCGAAGTTCACTATTCTTCCATCGGTTATAGATGTGCACTATGGTAACCATATACCACTGAAGAAGCAAAAAACAGTTAAAAATACAAAGATAACAGTTATCCCAATAACGCAACCATATTGATGAGTAAAAGTTAAATGATAAGTTGTAATTCAACCTAAAAATAAAACAAGACTATCTTTGTTAAATTTAATATTTACCTTCTGGAACAATTATCTATTCATGGGCCTTTCAACTGATAAGAACTTAATCACTAGATTATTTTTCCAGCTTTTTATTATGGAAATTTTCAAACATACCCCAAAAATCTGAAAATCAAGTACAACACCCCCTTTTTGCACCACCTAGATTCCACAATTGTCAAATTTTTGCCATATTTGCTTAATCTATCTGACTACCTATCTACCTATACATTTTGTTGATGAACCATTTATTAACCTCTAAGTTTTAAGGTACAAAAGTAAACACATATTAAATTTGCAACAGTAAAATAAATGCCATAGATATATCCTATTTGTATCTCCCTTAATCTCCATAAATAACTAAATTTGCAATCTTTTTCATATCCAAATCAGAGAGGTCAATTATCCAGTGATTTAAGCTTCATCTTTTGAAACAGTAAAAATGGAGTTGTGCTTTAGCATGTTATTATCTGAATAACATTAAAACTAAGCATTTTGATGACTAGCATAGCTTGTTAACGTAACTATGACTCAATAAGATTATGTACCTTTTGTGGCTTGAAATCAAATTTCACACAATGTTGAAAGCCTTTTCCTTTTGACTTTATTGATGTTATAATCAAACAGCCTCCAACAAAATGAGCAGAATAGCCAAGACCTTTGCTGGTTCTGAAACTATAAAGATCAGGTTTTCATTTTACCTCTAAATATTCTTCTCAGTTTCAAAGTAAGGTTTTAACAGTTAAATAAATACATACCAATACAAATATGGTTTATCCTTATCTACATTGATGTTATTTACAGGATCCATTCTAAGCCATGTATGAAATGTGAAACCATTCTGGTACGGCCATTTGGCTATAGGAGGTAATGCAATAGCCTAAAGGAAAGAAACTTTGAGTTATTAACTCACGTGAAAAGCTGTATTATTAAAATCATGAAAATAAGACTTTGCAATGCTACATATATTTGTACTACATCACATTACTTTATGACACAATCAAAATATCTGAAAGAAGACTCTTTATCTGGAAGAAGACTTGTAGTAACTTTTTAATTTTCCCTAATACCTAGTAATGTTAATTAAAAGAAAAAAATTCAGTGTAACCTGGACACATGAATCTTATATTCTTCATTTCTTAAAATGAACATATCCACAGAGATTCTAATTAAAAGAGATAGGAAGTGATAACAAATTGGAAATATGATGAAACTTTAAGGTATTAGAATAGAGAAAGATGGACAGGAATGGAAAGAGAAAAGAGAAAAACTTGGTATATGCTGCTTTTATAAAACTACAAATATAAAACTGAAGAAGATTAGTTCATAATATTTTTATTCAGAGGTCAATATACAAATGGCTTTACCACTTGGTTTAGATTTTTATTTAAAAGATCATACTACATAATAAAAGGATCTTGTATAGCCAAAACAATCTTTAAAAAGAACAGGCCAGACGCAGTGGCTCACGCCTGTAATCCCAGCACTTTGGGAGGCCAGGGTGGGCGGATAACCTGAGGTCAGGAGTTCAAGACTGGCCTGACCAACATGGTGAAACCCTGTCTCTACTAAAACAATACAAAAATTAGCCAGTCATGTTAGTGGGTGCCTGTAATCCCAGCTACTCAGGAGGCTGAGGCAGGAGAATTGCTTGAACCCATGAGGCGGAGGTTGCAGTGAGCCGAGATCGCGCCATTGCACTCCAGCCTGGGTGACAAGAACAAAACTCCGTCTCAAAAAAAAAAAGAAGAAGAACAAAGTTAGAGGACTCATACTACCAATTTCAAAACCTACCATTAATATAAAGTAACAGGGATGAAGACTGTGGTATTAGCATAAGGCCCTGGTGTCCTTTGGTTAGGCAAATCCTTATTATGCCACCAAAAGGATAAGTGACAAAAGAAAAAATACATACATTGGACTTCATTAAAATTAAAACCTGTGCTTTAAGGAACACCATCAAAAAAGTGAAAAGACAAGCCACAAGAATGGAGTAAACATTTGCAAACTGAATAAATGATAAAGGATTTGTAACCAAAATATATAAAGTACTCTTGCAACTCAATAATAAAAGCACAAGTAAAATTTTAAAATGGGCAAAAGATCTCAATATACATGTTTCCAAAAAAGATATACAAATAGCCAATAAAAACATAAAAAGATGCTCAATATCATTAGTCATAAAGGAAACGCAAATCAAAACTACAATGAGATACCACTTCATACTAACTAGGATAGCTATTAATACAATCACAGAGACAGATATTAGCCGGGTGCGGTGGCTCACGCCTATAATCCCAGCACTTTGGGAGGCTGAGGCAGGTGGCTCACTTGAGGTCAGGAGTTCAAGACCAGCCTGGCCAATATGGTGAAATCCCGTCTCTACGAAAAAACACAAAAATTAGCTAGGCATGGTGGTATGCACCTGTAATCCCAGCTACTCGGGAAGCTGAGACACAAGAATCGCTTGAACCGGGGAGGCGGAGGTTGCAGTGAGCCAAGGGCACACCAGTGCATTGCAGTCTGGGTGACAGAGCAAGACTCCATCTCAAAAACAAAAAAAATAGACATTAACCATGTTGGCAAGAATGTAGAGAAATTTGACCCTTATACATTGCTAGTGGAATCATAAAATGTTACAGCTACTTTGAAAAATAGTCTGCAAGTTCATCAAAATGTTAAACAAAGACCATATGACCCACTCTAGAGATGGGGACATTAAAACTTTTCTTCACACATAAAATTGTACACTAATGTCCATAGCAGTATTATTCATAGTAGCCCAAAAAGTGAAAATCCCAGATATCCATTAGTTGACAAATGATTTAAATAAAGTATGGCATATCCGTACAATATAATATTAACCATAAAAAGGGAAAAAGTACTGATACATGCTATACCATGGATGGACCTTGAAAACATTATGATAAGTGAAAAAAGCCAGTCACAAAAGACCACATGTTGTATGATTCCACTAATATGAATGGTCCAGAATAGGGCTGGGGAATATGGGGAGTGGCTGCTAATCAGTATGGGGTTTCTTTTGGGTGTGATGAGAATGTCCCAAAATTGACTGTGGTAATGGTTGACAACTCTGTGAACACATTTACCTACTGTACCATATACTTTAAATGAGTTAATTGTGTGGTATGTGAATTATATCTCAATAAAGCTGTTTTTAAAAAATTCAAACTATACAAGCTTCTGTTTTATTGTAACTTACATATGCATGTATGTATACATATAATATATACATATATTCTTTTATATGTATTAGATATGACCTAAAACATGAAAGACATCACAGAGCCAAACTTCAGTAATAACACTAAGACTTCAAGAGGCTGATTTAAAATGAACGTTGCATTAAGAAAAAAGGAAAAGAATAACTACAACTCACAGACTGACAAAAAAAAATTTAGGAGAAAAACATATATTCAGTGTGTACACATGTTCTCTCTCACCAAAAATAATAGCAAAGATGTATAAGTTTTGCAAAAATACTTCATTCATGAATACTTTAAATTCCCAGTAAAAGCTATGTTTAAGGAAAGGAAGTCACTGAACATATTTAAAATATCTATTCTCTTCAAGTTTCAAAAGCTGTTCAGCTCACCTGCCCTACTTTCAAGATAAATGCATGCACTACAATCTCAGAGAACTGTAAATAATAAAATTACAACATGAGGCAGGAAAAAAGTTAATTTCTTAAGAACACTTTTTTTAATGTTAGAGGCTATGATAAGAAAGTAAAATTATTCTGAAAAGCTACAAATCTAAAAGGTCTTATAAGGAAAAACTGTAAAGGAAAAAACTGGGCAATAAAACTTTTCAAAGAAAGTTGTATATTGTGTATACAACATTCAAATATCACAAATGTCATATTAAAACATATTCTTATCTTTCTGCAGATATTGCCAGGCTACACAGGGCCTAATGTAAGATTTTATGAGAACAAACATAAAACAATGATTGAAAGATAAGCTCAGGAAAAGAACAAACTGAAATATCTTTTTTAAAAGTTTGTTTTGGGCCAGGCGTGGTGACTCACGCCTGTAATCCCAGCACTTTGGGAGGCTGAGGTGGATGGATCACCTGAGGTCAGGAGTTCCAGACAAGCCAGGCCAACATGGCAAAACCCCACCACTACAAAAAATACAAAAATTAGTCAGGCTTAGTGGTGGGCGCTTGTAATCCCAGCTACTCAGGAGGCTGAGGCAGGAGAATCACTAGAACCCGGGAGGCAGAGGTTGCAGTGAGCCGAGATCGCGCCACTGCTCTCCAGCCTGGGCAACAAAAGCAAAACTAAGTCTCAAAAAGAAAAAAAAAAAAAAGTTTGTTTTGCTTGACCAAAACAAACGACTGACCAACCTAATAATGAGGAGATTTTTAAAACTTCCATAAATACCATATATACATTATAGAATGTGCTTCAATAACATTATGAAACATTATAGATATCACTATTATACATAATTGTCTTATGTATAAACTGATTAACAGCTTACAGGAACGCTGAGACCAACATAATTTGGAAACTCACAAGTCAAGGAAAACTTGCATAGTAATTTTCAAAGCCTCTATGTCTTCACTATCACTCTATACACCAGGTACAAAAAAAAACACAGGTAGAGTAATGAAAGGCGAGAGAAAGATGTTCACAAAGATAGACATGAAGGTGTTACACACAAACAGCTACTTAAGACAACACGGCTATGTTTAAAAGAATGAGGTTCTTATTCCATTGTTGACTCAAGCTGTGACTGAACATTTTCTCAACTAATTTAAGCCTCTGTTTCCTCAACCTCAAAAGCAATTACAAAAAAGTAACATGCAGTCGTAAGGATTAAAGTATGTTGAGCAGAAGTTTCTACCTAGCACAGAACCTATCAGGGGTGTTCACAGGGCTGTACTTTCAGGGAGCAAAGGAAAGAAGAACTGGGAGTGATTTCCTCATTAATATTTACTTACTGCAGCACTCTTTCCTGGAAAGTTAAAAAAGGCATCAGGACCATACTTCTGAGGCATATGTTTTAACACAGACAGCAACTTCCCAGCATGTGGAGGCTATGAAGATAATTAACAATTCATTAACCACAGTATTCACCATAAGAACAAAAAAAAAAAAAACACATTTTTAATACAGTCTTGCTTTAATATATACAGGAATAATGCTATAAGCTTAAAAGCATAGAAAACAACTTTTAAGTTATTTTCAATTATCTTAAAGAAATAATGTACTCTACACCAGTTTTTGTAATGCTGTAGGGCCTATTAGGTATTCAATAAATACAAGCCAATATCATTAGACACCTGAAACTCTTCTCCAAGCTGCAGCAAAAATGATCTTTTTTTTTTTTTTCTTTTTTTTGAGATGGAGTCTCGCTCTGCCGCCCAGGCTGGAGTCCAAGTGCAGCAGTGCGATCTCGGCTCACTGCAAACTCTGCCTCCCGGGTTCAAGTGATTCACCTGCAGAGTAGCCGGGATTACAGGTGTGTGCCACCACACCAGCTAATTTTTTTGTTTGTTTGTTTTGTTTTTCAGATGGAGTCTCACTCTGTCACTCAGGATAGACTGCAATGGTGCAATCTCAGCTCATCACAACCTCTTCCTCCTAGGTTCAAGCAATTCTCCTGCCTCGGCCTCCCAAGCACCTGTGTGGTACAGGTGCATGCCACCACACATAGCTAACTTGTATTTTTAGCAGAGATGGGGTTTCTCCATGTTGGTCAGGCTAGTCTTGAACCGACCTCAGGTGACCCATCCGCCTGGGGCTCCCAAAGTACTGGGATTACGGGCATAAGCCACCGTGCCCGGCCTATATTTTTTGTATTTTTAGTAGAGCCAGGGTTTCACCACATTGGCCAGGCTGGAATCAAAATCCTGACTTCAAGTGATTCGCCTGCCTCGGCCTCCCAAAGTGCTGGGATTACAGGCATGAGCCACCACACCCAGTGAAAAATGATCTTTTAAAAATACAAACTACACCAACCCACCACCCACCCTTCTTTAACATTAAGACACTTAATTTAACAAATACTTAAATAATGCTTACTATATTCCACTGTTAAAGGTACTTCAAAAAGATACTTGCACAAGCATGTTTATAGCAGCATAATTGACAATTGCAAAATCGTTGAACCAACCCAAATGCCCATCAATCAATGAGTGGATAAAGAAACTGGGATAAGATGGCCGAATACGAACAGCTCCAGCCTCCAGCTCCCAGCGTGAGAGACACAGAAGATGGGTGATTTCTGCATTTTCAACTGAGGTACCAGGTTCCTCTCACTGAGTCGTGTCGGACAGTTGGCGCTGGTCCGTGGGTGCAGCCCGACCAGCGAGAGCTGAAGCAGGGCGAGGCATCGCCTCATCTGGGAAGTGCAACGGGGAAGGGAACTCCTTTTCCTAGCCAAAGGAAATTGAGACACACAACACCTGGAAAATCGGGTAACTTCCACCCTAATACTGCACTTTACCAAGAGTCCTAGCAAATGGCACACCAGGAGATTATATCCCACACCTGACCCAGAGGGTCCCACGCCCACAGAGCCTCCCTCATTGCTAGCACAGCAGTCTGAGATCTAACTGCAAGGCAGCAGCGAGGCTGGGGGAGGGGCACCCACCATTGCTGAGGCTTAAGTAGGTAAACAAAGACACCTGGAGGCTCAAATTGGCTGGAGCCCACCACAGCTCAAGGCCGGCCTGCCTCTGTAGACTCCTCCTCTGGGGACAGGGCATAGCTAAACAAAAAGCAGCAGAAACCTTGACAGAGGTAAATGCCCCCATCTGAAAGCTCTGAAGAGAGCAGTGGATCTCCCAGTACAGAGGTTGAGATCTGAGAACAGACAGCCTGCCTGCTCAAGTGGGTCCCTGACCCGAGTAGCCTAACTGGGAGACATCCCTCGCTAGGCACAGACCAACACTCACACCTCACACGGCGGGGTACACCCCTGAGACAAAGCTTCCACAGCAAGAATCAGACAGCAACACTCGCTGTTCAGCAATATTCTATCTTCTGCAGCCTCCGCTGCTGATACCCAGGCAAACAAGGTCTGGAGAGGACCTCAAGCAAACTCTAACAGACCTACAGCTGAGGGTCCTGATTGTTAGATGGAAAACTGACAAACAGAAAGAACACCCACACCAAAACCCCATCAGTATGTCACCATCATCAAAGATCAAAGGCAGATAAAACCACAAAGATGGGGAAAAAGCAGGGCAGAAAAGCTGGAAATTCAGAAAATCAGAGTGCATCTCCCCCTCCAAAGGAATGCAGCTCATCGCCAGCAATGGAACAAAGCTGGATGGAGAAAGACTCTGATGAGTCGAGAGAAAAAGCCTTCAGTCAATCAAATTTCTCAGAGCTAAAGGAGGAACTACGTAACCAGCACAAAGAAACTAAAATCCTTGAAAAAAGATTTGACGAATGGCTAACTAGAATAACCAATGTAGAGCAGTCCTTAAAATAAATGATAGAGATGAAAACCATAACATGAGAACTACGTGACAAATGCACAAGCTTCAGTAACCGACTCGATCATCTGGAAGAAGGAGTATCAGCGACTGATGATCAAATGAATGAAATGAAGCGAGAAGAGAAGTGTAGAGAAAAAAGAGTAAAAAGAAATGAACAAAGCCTCCAAGAAATATGGGATTATGTGAAAAGACCAAATCTACATCTGATTGGTGTGCCTGAAAGTGACGGGGAAAATGGAACCAAGTTGGAAAACACTCTTCAGGATATCATCCAGGAGAACTTCCCCAACCTAGTAAGGCAGGCCAACATCCAAATGCAGGAAATACAGAGAACGCCACAAAGATACTCCTCCAGAAGAGCAACTCCAAGACACATAATTGTCAGATTCACCAAAGTTGAAATGAAGGAAAAAATGTTAAGGGCAGCCAGAGAGAAAGGTCGGGTTACACACAAAGGGAAGCCCATCAGACTAACAGCAGATGTCTCAGAAGAAACTCTCCAAGCCAGAAGAGAGTGGGGGCCAACATTCTAAAACAAAAGAATTTTCAACCCAGAATTTCAAATCCAGCCAAACTAAGTTTCAAAAGTGTAGGAGAAATAAAATCCTTTACAGATAAGCAAATGCTGAGAGATTTTGTCACCACCAGGCCTGCCCTACAAGAGATCCTGAAGGAAGCACTAAACACGGAAAGGAACAACCACTACCAGCCACTGCAAAAACATGTCAAAATGTAAAGTCCATCGATGCTAGGAAGAAACTGCATCAACTAACAAGCAAAATAACCACCTAATATCATAATGACAGGATCAAGTTCACACATAACAATATTAACCTTAAATGTAAATGGACTAAATGCTCCAATTAAAAGACACAGACTGGCAAACTGGATAGAGTCAAGATCCATCACTTTGCTGTATTCAGGAGACCCATCTCACATGCAGAGACACACATAGGCTCAAAATAAAGGGATGCAGGAAGATCTACCAAGCAAATGGAGAACAAAAAAAAAGCAGGGGTTGCAATCCTAGTCTCTGATAAAACAGACTTTAAACTATCAATGATCAAAAGAGACAAAGAAGGCCATTACATAATGGTAAAGGGATCAATTCAACAGGAAGAGCTAACTCTCCTAAATATATATGCACCCAATACAGGAGCACCCAGATTCATAAAGCAAGTCCTTAGAGACTTACAAAGAGACTTAGACTCCCATACAATAATAATGGGAGACTTTAACACCCCACTATCAATATTAGACAGATCAACGAGATAGAAAGTTAACAAGGATATCCAGGAATTGAACTCAACTCTGCACCAAGCGGACCTAATAGACATCTACAGAACTCTCCACCCCAAATCAACAGAATATACATTCTTCTCAGCACCACATAGCACTTATTCCAAAATTGACCACATAGTTGGAAGTAAAGCACTCCTCAGCAAATGTACAAGAACAGAAATTATAACAAACTGTCTCTCAGACCACAGTGCAATCAAACCAGAAGTCAGGACTAAGAAACTCAATCAAAACCGCTCAACTACATCGAAACTGAACAACCTGCTCCTGAATGACTACTGGGTACATAATGAAATGAAGGCAGAAATAAAGATGTTCTTTGAAACCAATGAGAACAAAGATACAACATACCAGAATCTCTGGGACACATTTAAAGCAGTGTGTAGAGGGAAATTTATAGCACTAAATGCCCACAAGAGAAAGCTGCAAAGATCTAAAATTGACACTCTAACATCACAATTAAAAGAGCTAGAGAAGCAAGAGCAAATGCATTCAAAAGCTAGCAGAAGGCAAGAAATAACTAAGATCAGAACAGAACTGAAGGAGATAGAGACACAAAAACCCCTCCAAAAAAATCAATGAATCCAGGAGCTGGTTTTTTGAAAAGATCAACGAAATTGATAGACCACTAGCAAGACTAATAAAGAAGAAAAGAGAGAAGAATCAAATAGATGCAATAAAAAATGATAAAGGGGATATCACCACCGACCCCACAGAAATACAAACAACCATCAGAGAATACTATAAACACCTCTATGCAAATAAACTAGAAAACCTAGAAGAAATGGATAATTTCCTAGACACTTACACTCTGCCAAGACTAAACCAGGAAGAAGTTGAATCCCTGAATAGACCAATAACAGGCTCTGAAATTGAGGCAATAATTAATAGCCTACCAACTAAAAAAAGTCCAGGACCAGATGGATTCACAGCCGAATTCTACCAGAGGTGCAAAGAGGAGCTGGTACCATTCCTTCTGAAACTATTCCAATCAATAGAAAAAGAGGGAATCCTCCCTAACTCATTTTATGAGGCCAACATTATCTTGATACCAAAGCCTGGCAGAGACACAACAAAAAAAGAGAATTTTAGACCAATATCCCTGATGAACATCGATGAAAAAATCCTCAATAAAATATTGGCAAACCGAATCCAGCAGCACATCAAAAAGCTTATCCACCATGATCAAGTGGGCTTCATCCCTGGGATGCAAGGCTAGTTCAACACGCAAATCAATAAATATAATCCAGCATATAAACAGAACCAAAGACAAAAACCACATGATTATCTCAATAGATGCAGAAAAGGTCTTTGACAAAATTCAACAGCCCTTCATGCTAAAAACTCTCAGTAAATTCGGTATTCATGGAACATATCTCAAAATAATAAGAGCTATTTATGACAAACCCACAGCCAATATCATACTGAATGGGCAAAAACTGGAAGCATTCCCTTTCAAAACTGGCACAAGACAGGGATGCCCTCTCTCACCACTCCTATTCAACATAGTGTTGGAAGCTCTGGCTAGGGCAGTCAGGCAAGAGAAAGAAAGAAAGGGTATTCAGTTAGGAAAAGAAGAAGTCAAATTGTCCCTGTTTGCAGATGACATGATTGTATATTTAGAAAACCCCATTGTCTCAGTCCCAAATCTCCTTGAGCTGATAAGCAACTTCAGCAAAGTCTCAGGACACAAAATCAATGTGCAAAAATCACAAGCATTCTTATACACTAGTAACAGACAAACAGAGAACCAAATCATGAATGAAGTACCATTCACAATAGCTTCAAAGAGAATAAAATACCTAGGAATCCAACTTACAAGGGATGTAAAGGACCTTTCAAGGAGAATTACAAACCACTGCTCAGTGAAATCAAAGAGGACACAAACAAATGGAAGAACATACCATGCTCATGGACAGGAAGAATCAATATTGTGAAAATGGCCATACTGCCCAAGGTAATTTATAGATTCAATGCCATCCCCATTAAGCTACCAATGAGTTTCTTCACAGAATTGGAAAAAACTGCTTTAAAGTTCATATGGAACCAAAAAAGACCCCGCATTGCCAAGACAATTCTAAGCCAAAGAACAAAGCTGGAGGCATCACGCTACCTGACTTCAAACTATACTACAAGGCTACAATAACCAAAACAGCATGGTACTGGTACCAAAACAGAGATATAGACCAATGGAACAGAACAAAGCCCTCAGAAATAATACCACACACCTACAGCCACCTGATCTTTGACAAACTTGACAAAAACAAGAAATGGAGAAAGGATTCCCTATTTAATAAACGGTGCTGGGAAAATTGGCTAGCCATAAGTAGAAAGCTGAAATTGGATCCTTTCCTTACTCCTTATACGAAAATTAATTCAAGATGGATTAGAGGCTTACATGTTAGACCTAAAACCATAAAAACCCTAGAAGAAAACTTAGGTAATACCATTCAGGGCATAGGCATGGACAAGGACTTCATGTCTAAAATACCAAAAGCAACGGCAACAAAGGCCAAAATTGACAAATGGGATCTCATTAAACTAAAGAGCTTCTGCACAGCAAAAGAAACTACCATCAGAGTGAACAGGCAACCTACAGAATGGGAGAAAATTTTTGCAATCTACTCATCTGACAAAGGGCTAATATCCAGAACCTACAAAGAACTCAATCAAATTTACAAGAAAAAAACAACCCCATCAAAAAGTGGGCAAATGATATGAACACACACTTCTCAAAAGAAGACATTCATACAGCCAACAGACACATGAAAAAATGCTCATCATCACTCGCCATCAGAGAAATGCAAATCAAAACCACAATGAGATACCATCTCGCACCAGTTAAAATGGCAATCATTAAAAAGTCAGGAAACAACAGGTGCTGGAGAGGATGTGGAGAAATAGGAACACTTTTACACTGTTGGTGGGACTGTAAACTAGTTCAACCACTGTGGAAAACAGTGTGGCGATTCCTCAAGGATCTAGAACTAGAAATACCATTTGACCCAGCCATCCCATTACTGGGGATATACCCAAAGGATTGTAAGTCATGCTGCTGTAAAGACATATGCACACGTATATTTGTTGCAGCACTATTCACAATAGCAAAGACTTGGAATCAACCCAAATGTCCATCAGTGACAGACTGGATTAAGAAAATGTGGCACATATACACCATGGAATACTATGCAGCCATAAAAAAGGATGAGTTCGTGTCCTTCGTAGGGACATGGATGCAGCTGGAAACCATCATTCTCAGCAAACTATCACAAGAACAGAAAACCAAATACCCAAATACCGTATGTTCTCACTCACAGGTGGGAACTGAACAATAAGAACACTTGGACACAGGAAGGGGAACATCACACATCGGGTCCTATTGTGGGGAGGGGGGAGGGGGGAGGGATAGCATTAGGAGATATACCTAATGTAAATGATGAGTTAATGGGTGCAGCACACCAACATGGCACATGTATACATATGTAACAAACCTGCACGTTGTGCACATGTACCCTAGAACTTAAAGTATAATTTTTAAAAAAAAAGACACTGTGAGACAGATCGATAGATAGATAGATAGATAGATAGATAGATAGATAGATATAATGGAATACTACTCAGCCATTAAAAGGAATGAATTAACAGCATTTGCAGTGACCTGGATAAGACTAGAAACTATTATTCTAGGTGAAGTAACTCAAGAATGGAAAACCAAACATTGTGTGTTCTCACTGATATGTGGGAGCTAAGCTGTGAGAACGCAAAGGAATAAGAAAGATACAATGAACTTTGGGGATTTGGGGTAAGAGTGGGAGGGGGGCGAGAGACAAAAGACTACAAATATGGTATGGTGTATACTGCTCAAGTGATGGGTGCACCAAAATCTCACAAATTCACCACTAAAGAACTTACTCATGTAATCAAATACTACCTATACCCCAATAACTTATGGAAAAATAAAATTTAAAAAATAAAAATAAACATTTCAAAAAAAAGGTACTTCAAAAACACTAAAATATTTTAACCTCATAACCACCCTATGGGATGGTATTATTATTATTATCCCCAGTTTACATAAAAAGAATCTGTGGCAGGGGAACATTCCCAAAGTTACATGGGCAATAACTGTCAAGGTCAGGATCAGAACTCAATCTGCTCCAGAGTCCATCCTTTTGAACAACTATACAGATGCTCCTCAATTTATGATAGGATTACATCCTGATAAACCCACAGTAAGTCGAAAATAATGTAAATTGAAAGTATGTTTTCGACCCAAAATACTGTCAACTTAAGATGGGTTTAGCCAGAGGTAGCCCCATCCTAAGTCAAGGAGCATATGGAATGCATATCACTTTCACACCATCATAAAGTCAAAAAATAAAATAAAAAACTGTACTTTCACCATTAAAATAGGGACCAAAATCTTTAACATGGATTATAAGATACTTTATCTACCTCTTTAGCCTCATTTTGCTTCTTACTCTCCCCTTCTCCCTGCACTCCATCCTTCTCTCAGTCTTCTTCCCACAACAGGGCCTCAGCAAAAGCTATTCCTTGTGCTTAAAATGTTCTCAAAAGGGCTCCTCTACTCCCCTCTTAACCAAGTCAACCTTACCCAGCCTTTAGAGCTCATCTTAACAGTCACTTCCTCAGGGTAGCCTTCCTTGAAACTGAGAGTGGATTAAACTTCCCTATCATATTTCATTCTACAATATACCTTTACTGCATAGCATATAAATATATGTATACACAGAGCATATACATATAAAAGCTGCAATGCTGAGTTTATTTGATTAATGTTTCTTTGGTCCACAATTCTCTAATACATGAAACAATCAGCAATAAAAATGAAAAATCTCATTTGCAGTTACAAGGAAAAACAAAAGATAATCAGACATACCATGTCATTTTAATCTGTTTATAAGCAAATAAGAAAAGTGCAGGGTATTCCTCCTTGTTAAAAGTTTAAAAGTTCAAAACAGGGTCAAACTACAAATGAAATCACTGGTTTGTCTTCATCTTATTTTCATAGATGATATAAATTATAATTACTAACTGTGTAAAAGAGTTTGGCAACCTTTCACCTAAATATTAAGTGGAAAGCTTCATTCTTAAGTGAACAAGAAATTTTCAATTAATCATACTGCTCAATTATAAAAGCATAATAACAAGTAACTACAATCAGTGATTTTTTTAAAATAAATTCCAAAGTAAAATAACCAAAAATAACTTTGCAGTTAAAAATAAAAATACAGTATTGTAGCATGTCCATCTAGAAACATCATTCCTCCAAATTTCCTTTCCTATAAATCAGTCAACAAAAGAATACATTAACATAAGCACTTTACTTGACAGACATTGCTAGGGGAGTATATACTGTACTGGGAAAGCCTTTCACAAAAAAACTTAGGCCAGGCACAGTGGCTCACATCTGTAATCTCAACACTTTCGGAGGCCAAGGTGGAGGGATCGCTTGAGCCTAGAGGTTTAAGACCAGCCTGGGCAGCATGGCAAAACTCCATCTCTACAAAACAATACAAAAACTGGCCGGGCGCGGTGGCTCAAGCCTGTAATCCCAGCACTTTGGGAGGCCGAGGCGGGCGGATCACAAGGTCAGGAGATCGCGACCATCCTGGCTAACACGGTGAAACCCCGTCTCTACTAAAAAATACAAAAAAAAAAAAAAAAAAACCATACAAAAATTAGCCAAGAATGGCGGCAAGTGCCTGTGGTCCCAGCTATTTGGAAGGCTGAGGTGGGAGGACTGCTTGACCTAGGACGCAGAGGTTTCAGGGAGCCGAGATAGCACCACTGCACTCCAACCTGGGTAACAGAGCAAGACTCTGTCTGAGAAAGAAAAAGAAAGAGGAAAAGAAAAAGATGTAGTAGTCATATTTCAAGAGTCTGTAAAAACGTTCATGTCCACCAATGCACTATTTCCACATGCAAAAATCTATGCTAAAGTAATCATCACAAGGGCAGAGATTTAGATACAGGGAGTTTTTCACTGCACTGCTATGACAGCAAAAGATAGAAATAATATGCCTAATATCAAATAACTAAATAAATGTAATGAATATCTGAGCAAGGCCTTGCTCTCATTTTATAAATAGTTCATTATTTTTTGCCTTTATCATCTAAACCTATTCTCATTCTCCTCCCGCTCCCCATAGGCCGCTATATTAACATGTTTAATCTTTTATATGTAGATTATTCCTTCAAAAATGTTTTTTGGGGCTGAGTGTGGTGGCTCACACCTGTAATCCTAGCGCTTTGGGAGGACTGCTTGAGCTCAGGAGTTTGAGACCAGTCTGGACAACATGGCGAAACCCAGTCTCTAAAAGAAATGCAAAAATTAGCCCGGCATGGTGGTGCACATCCATGGTCCCAGCTACTTCGGAGGCTGAGGTGGCAGGATCTCTTGAGCCCAGGAAGCTGAAAATGCAGTGAGCCATGATCACACCACTGCACTCCAGCCTGGGTGAGAGTGAGACCCTGTCTAAAAAAAAAAAAAAAGGTTTTTTATGTGCTTATACTTATCATCGCTTTCTTCCTATATATTTTACATCTATTCCTATTACTCCATGCACTGATTCTATTAAAGAACAATCTATTCTGTGCCTTTTGTACATTTTACCAATCCACTCTCTTAATAATGAACATCCATGTTAACATTCACTGCCATCAAAAATAATGCTTCAGTGAACATCCTCGTGTGTTTTATGGATCTATGTGAGAATTTCTTGGAATATGAACTAAGGAGTAAATTACTAAATCACTGGATACAGTATAATTAACATGACTAAGTAGCACTAGACTCATCTTGAGGTCGGCTCCACTAGCATTCATTCCAACGAAAAGCACACCAAGTATAAAATAACCCTGTATCCCAAACTATACTTGCCATTTTCCAACTTTAAAATTCTTGAGAAACTACACACGGAAGGTGACATATCCATACTGTTTTAATGTGAATGTCTCTAATTATTAATGATTTTGTGTTCATCTGATTGTGTGGTTTCTACGTCTGTAAATAAATTTTTTTTTTTTTTTTTTTTTGAGACGGAGTCTCGCTCTGTCGCCCAGGCAGAAGTGCAGTGGCCGGATCTCAGCTCACTGCAAGCTCCGCCTCCCGGGTTCACGCCATTCTCCTGCCTCGGCCTCCCGAGTAGCTGGGACTACAGGCGCCCACCACTTCGCCCGGCTAGTTTTTTGTATTTTTTTTAGTAGAGACGGGGTTTTATCGTGTTAGCCAGGATGGTCTCGATCTCCTGACCTCCTGATCCGCCCGTCTCGGCCTCCCAAAGTGCTGGGATTACAGGCTTGAGCCACCGTGCCCGGCCGTAAATAAATATTAGTTCATGTTATTTGCTATTTTCTTATCTATAATTTTCTATGCTTATGAATATAATAAAAATATATTACATATTCAGAATAAATAATGTGAATATAAATAAAAACCAAAGTTAAATATATACTTTCTCTTCTGGACACGACACAGTAATAGGACCTGGACGCACCAACCTACTATAAACAACTAGAAAAGTGGGCAAAATGTATCAAACAAAAACAGTTTTCAGTATGGAGGAAGAGGTAGTTCAAGACTGTGATCCCTGAGAAAACAAACAAAATGACTTTAAACCTGGTGTCAATTTCCGTATCATTGCACAGGGAAACCAAACAAAACTTGAAAGTCTCAGTGAGTTGGAAAGAAAGTGGAATCCACAGTGGATAGAAGTTTCAGAGCAGAATACTACGGAGGAAAGAACTGAACAGAGAAGTCCCAGAAACTGCACTGACTCTTTGGCTTAATACCAGACTGATCATGCTTACGATAAAACTCAACATGGTGGGGCTAAGATAGTAAGAGCTTCAAGTTAAAGAATTCCCAAAACTAATACAGAGCTAGGAATTGTTGAGACCCTACTAGACACTTTGGAGAGACCACAGTCTTGCTACCTCCTGTCCTATGTCTGCGACTTAAGAGTTACTCAATAGAGACTCTGTAAGAGACATGCCTGAACAGTAAGGCTAAACTAGCCCTAGCATAACAGCCACTCTAAACCTTACTGGAAAAAAAAAAAAAAAAAAAACCTTTAAACTAGTTTTAAAGGATAAAGTTGATCCACAAATAACTTATCTGCCTGCAAAACCGGTCTAACAATCATAAAATATGACAAAATCCAGCTCTCAGCAACATAAAATTTGCCGTCTGATATATTGTCTAAAGTCAGTAGCCATAAGCAGCAGAAAAATGTGACCTACATAAAGAAGCAAAATCAATGAGTAAATTGACCTAGAAAATGACATTTTAGAATGAAAAAACAAGAGCATTAAAGCAACTATTAATATACTAAATATTTTCAAGGATTTAAAAGAATTAAATGAGGAAAAAAATGGAAAATATTTAAAAGAACCAAATAGAATTCACAGAAAGAGGCCAGGCGCAGTGGCTCATGCCTGTAATCCCAGCACTTTGGGAGGCCGAGACGGGCGGATCACTAGGTCAGGAGTCCAAGAACATCCTGGTCAACATGGTGAAACCCCGTCTCTACTAAAAATAGAAAAGTCGGCCAGGTGTCGTGGCGTGCACCTGTAATCCCAGCTACTCAGGAGGTTGACGCAGGAGAATCACTTGAACCCAGGAGGTGGAGGTTGCAGTGAGCTGAGATCACACCACTGTACTCTAGCCTGGCAACAGAGCAAGACTCCATCTCAGAAAGAAAAAAAACAATTTACAGAAAGAAAAATATACTATCTGAAATTTCAGTGGATGGAATTAACACACTGCTGAAGAAAAGATCAGTTAACCTGAGACTATAGCAATAAAAACAATTTAAATAAAGCACAAAAACACTAAAAAAAGAGTTAACAGATCTCAGTAACCTGTGAGACAATATCAAGAGGTGTAATATATCTGTAATTGGAGTCCCAGAAAAGATGGGAAGGGGGGACAAGAAGACAGTATTTGAAGAAACAATGACTAAAATGTTTCCAAATTTTATGACACTTGCCTTACACACTCACAGATGTAAAAACTATAAGACGACAAACACAAGGTAAGCTAGAACCAGAAATATAATCAAATTCAATGACAATCAGTAATAAAACTCTAAAATTAAACACATTAAACTGGAGTTTGAGAGAAATATGCTAAAGAATCTAAATTTTAATATAATGAAAAAGAGTAATTATAGGGCACAATTTTAGATACATTTAATGAAAGCTAGATTAAGGATCAGCTGACTGAGCTGTTGCTGTGGGCAATGTAAAGGGCACTAAAATAAGCCTGGAAATGCAACAAAAATAGAGAAAATATTTACTACTCCTCCTCAACAGGACAGATAACTATATGGTTGAAGAAACAGTTTGATAAGGCACTTGGGGTTCAAAATAAGTTCACCTCCAATACTACCCATTGCAAATGACTCCTAAGTTGCATCTCAAGAGGGTAGATCCAATTAACTGCAGAGGTTTTGTTCACAGAGTGAGTTACTCAAGTTTAAGGGACTCAGATAAAACTAGATCAAAAAGAAGAAAAGGTATGCACTATTACCTAATACTTTTCTTTCTCTACATTTATCTTCTTTTCTAATAAATATTGAATGTACATTTAAAGAACAATTGGAAGAAGAATTAAATTATCAGTTTGCCTGAAACACCATTATCTTAGTGCATACTTTTAGGGTCCAAGTATGGCAAGAGTAGCCATAGGGATCTCAATGCTATTTTAATTAATCTATTCAATTTGACAATTATCCCATGTATAATAATATCAGTTACTTTACAAGCTACTAATGTGTTTGGGAGGGGAATACTTTAAAATACCAAAGAGTACTTAAGTTTTTTTTACCCATTGTCCTTTATCTCCTTGAAGTTTACTGAAGAAAAGCTTTAGTTCGCGAACTGTCAAATTATAGCTAGCCAGCACTCCCAACATGTCAACTAAAAGATCTGGAAACAAAAGAAAACAATAAAATAACTCAGCTAATTATAGTTCTCGAATATTTAAAATAAACTGTGCTTATTTAAGGGCTTGGACACTAAAGTTCTAGGTGCATGCTACATGCTCAAATATTTCTTAAATATTGCTACATGGAATAAGAAAAATAAGTATTTAAAAATTAAACTTTATCTCTTTGCATACATTGTACTATAGAAAAAAATCATACCTGCTATCATATTGTCAACTTTTTCAATTTTCCCAAGCACTTTTTCAACAAGGCCTACTTCAGTGCAGACTTGAAGATTCCGTATGCTTTTCTTCAGAATAGCTGTAAACATGCTCCAGACTTCTGCTTGGCAAGTAATGTCACATTTTTCCAGTAGGTCCACCATGCAGCTGATACTCTCACCTTCTTGGATAATGAAATTCATTTCTAAATCAAACTGTCCTCCTACCAACTTCCAAGGAAAAAAAAAAAGTAAAAGCATTAGTATCCTCAATATCACTATAGCATGTTCCTAAACATTAGATTAACAATAACTATTCACATTCTTCCTCTAAAACAAAAGGTTCATTAAAAAAAAAAATTCTTAATGAACACACACCACTCAAAAACTGAAGTTTCTGAAGTAATCTCCAAATTTAGACAGTAAAGTCAAGTAAGAGAATATAAACATTAAAATATTTTTCAACAAAAACAAACATAGGATGTCTTAGGTAAATTGCTATCTACTAACCTGTTACCAATAAACATCTAAATCAGCTGTACAATTGCTTCTCATTCAGTATTTCGTTTATGAAGTATCAAATCTGTGAACTACACTGAATAATCTAAAGGTCCTTTGTTAACCAAACAAGTAATAAGCTCGTGGTAAAACTGAAAAGCTGAAAAAGGCTCAGAATGGTCACACATTGGAGTTTATATTAGTCAAATTTTTGGTTTATTAAGCCTGTTCATTTTACCTCTCTTCTTTTCTGTCAATAATCAGTATAACTTACATATAATTAGTCACACATCTGAAAACGCTATAGCTATACTGGCCTTGTCATCTCATCCACAGCCTCCCAACACAGAGGGAAGGTTTGTACATTTTAAATAAATCCTAATTATGTAAAGGAATTAAAATACTTTTAGAATTACCTTTGTAGAGTTATCTTATTTAACTAGATTTTTTAAATAAATTTTTTAAATTTAAAAATACCTACATTTAAGGTATACGATAATACAATCAACTAGACCTTTTAAAGATCTCTGTCAGAAATAGTTACACACATGATTCACGTACACTTTTTTCTTTCTGAATACTTCTCGGTTTTTCATTATGCATTTCTAAACTGCATACCCAAAAGGTATGCAAGTAGAAGAAAGTGAACTTTAAAAAACAAATCCGGCAGGGAGTGGTGGCTCATGCCTGTAATTCCAGCACTTTGGGAGGCCAAGGCGCACAGAGCACGAGGTCAGGAGATCAAGATCATCCTGGCTAACACCGTGAAACCCCATCTCTACTAAAAAACTACAAAAAATGGCCAGGCGCAGTGGCTCATGCCTGTAATCCCAGTACTTTGGGAGGCCAAGGCAGGCGAATCACCTGAGATCAGGAGTTGAAGACCAGCCTGGCCAACATGGTGAAACCCCGTCTCTACTGAAAAAACAAAAATTAGCCAGGCATGGTGGCATGCGCCTGTAATCCCAGCTATTCAGGATTAGTGAGGCAGGAGAATCACTTGAACCCGAGCGGTGGAGATTGCAGTGAGCTGAGATCATGCCACTGCACTCCAGCCTGGGTAACAGAGCCAAGACTCCGTCTCAAAAAAAAGGAAAAAAAAAAAAATACAAAAACTTAGCCAGGCACGGTGCCATGTGCCTGTAGTCCCAGTTACTTGGGAGGCTGAGGCAGGAGAATCACTTAAACCTGGGAGGCAGAGATTGCAATGAGCCGAGATCACGCCATTGAGCTCCAGTATGGGCAACAGACCAAGACTCCGTCTTAAAAAAAAAAAAAAAATCCAATGGCTTATAAATAAAACCAGACATGACCAAGTAGAGTTTAGTCCAGGAAAGCAAGGAAGGTTCGAAACTAGGAAATAAATTAAAATTCCTTTCAGCAGGATCAACAACATGTATCCCAGGTTCTGACAAAAATAAAGACAGGCAAGAGACTGAAAAAAATGGAAATGAACAATGTGAGGATCAGTACTTGCATGCAGAGAGACAAGAACTCCTGGCAAGCACAGTGATAAAGACATTTCATCTTTCTCAGAAAGCTCTGGCAGAGATTTCAGTGTACAATGCTTTGTATTATCACTACTAAGCAGTGTTAGGAGATGATAGCTGGGATTCTACTAAAATAGTCTCTCCTTGTGATGGAGTCAATTCTCCTAATTACACGGCCCTAGCTAAAAACTATATGTGCCTGGTTAGCTAGTCCTCCTGGATAAAAGCTATAAGCTATTCATTATACTATGATACATTCCATTCTACTTAAACTGTTGAATTAGATTATATTGTCCATAAATATAGTTTGTAAATTTTAAAAATACATAATTCAAATAAGAACTTTAATATAGCTGTTTTGGTTTTGTTTGTATTATTTTCTTGTCTGTAACTTTTTGAAATAATTTCAAACATTCAAAAAAAGTACAGAATTCCTTTATACTCTTCGTTCAGCTTCCCCAATGTATATATATTACATAATCATAGTATAATCATGGTATAATCATTTAAACCAGGAAATTAACTTTTACAATACTATTAACCAATCTACAGACATCACTCATAAAAATGTTTAAAAAGGGCCGGGCGCAGTGGTTCAAGACTGTAATCCCAGCACTTTGGAAGGCCAAGGCAGGCGGATCACAAGGTCAGGAGATCGAGACCATCCTGGCTAACACGGTGAAACCCCATCTCTACTAAAAAATACAAAAAACTAGCTGGGCGAGGTGTAGTCCCAGCCACACAGGAGGCTGAGGCAGGAGAATGGCGTAAACCTGGGAGGCGGAGCTTGCAGTGAGCTGAGATCCAGCCACTGCACTCCAGCCTGGGTGACAGAGGAAGACTCTGTCTCAAAAAAAAAAAAGAAAAAAGTTTAAAAACAAGTATTTATACGAATAAGGTGCTTATTACTAACAATGCCTGGCTGGTGGTGGTGGTTATTGTTATTATAAATTTTATAATTTTATAATTACATATCTATATTATTATATGATAACAGTGACATCTAAATAGAACAAAGATCATTTAATCAAAAGGTTAGTGGCTGGGCAAGGTGGCTCACACCTATAATCCCAAAACTTTGGGAGGATAAGACAGGAGGATCACTTGAGGCCTGGAGTTTGAGACCAGTCTGGCAACACAGCCAGACTCTGTCTCCATAATCAAAAAAAAAAGAAAAAAAAATACCCGGGCATGGTGGTGGGTACCTGTAGCCCTACTACTCTGGAGGCTGAGGTGGGAAGATTGCTTGAGCCCGGGAGTTCAAAACTACAGTGAGCTATGATCACACCACTGCACTCCAGCCTGGGTGACAGTGTAAGACTCTGCCTCAAAAAAAAAATAATAATAAGTTTAGGGATAGCTATATTCAAATATCTGGGGGGGAAAAAAATCAATCAATCCATCCCTCATACCATAAAAAAAATTCCAAATGAGTCTAAGATTTAAATGTAAAACTGAAGTCATAAAATAAGTCTAAAATAAAAGTCATAAAAGCACTAAATGGGTTAGGTGTGCTGGCTCATGCCTGTAATCCCAGCACTTCTGGGAGGCCAAGGGAGGAGAGTCTTGTGAGTCCAGGACTTCAAGGCTACAGTGAACTATGATTACGCCACTGAACTCTAGCCTGGGTGACAGAGTAGGACATGTTTCTAAAAATAAAAATTAATTAAATAAAAGCACTGAATGAAATGATACAAAAAACATTTTATCACTTCAAGTGGTAAACACTTTTCTAACTAAGAGTTTTTAAGACTTCTGGACTTCATATTGACATATTTAACTATATAATAATTATAAATTCTATATGCAAAAAAAAATAAAATCAAAAAGTAAACACCTTAGAAAAATCATTTCAACCCACATCATTACATAAGTACAAATAGCTTCCTGAAAAACATTTTTTAAAAGAAAATTTATCTGCTTGTGGGAACTAGGGTGCTAAAAAAAAAAAGAAAAGAAAAGAAAATTTAGGCAAAGGCAATGAACAAAAAGGGAAATAAAAGTGGCACTAAAACATGAAACTCAACTTTGGTTACAAAATGAATGACTGTTAAAACTACACTAATATACCATTTTTACATATTTGACAAATTCCAAATCTCTAACAACATATAAAAATAATACATAGTATGTGCAAGAACATGAGGAGACAGGTACTGTCATACATCACTGTTGTTGAGGAAACAGGTACAATAGGACTTATTAAGAGCAATTTGGGGCTGGGTACGATGGCGCACACCTATAATCCCAGAACTTTGGGAGGCCGAGGCCGGTGGATCCCTTGAGCGCAGGAGTTCAAGACGAGCCTGGTTAACATAGTGAAACCCCGTCTCTACTAAAAACACAAAAATTACCCATGTGTGGTGGTGGGCGCCTGTAGCCCCATCTACTTGGATGGCTGAGGCACAAGAATCACTTGAACCCAGGAGGCAGAGGTTGCAGTGAGCCAAGACCACATCACTGCACTCTATACTGGGTGACAGAGTGAGACCATGTCTCAAAAAAAAAAAAAAAAGATAAACAAAAAAACAGGAATTTGGTAATATCTATCAAAAATTTTTATTTTTCAAACAGCAATCAAGCAGCTAGAAATTTACATTATAGACACATTTAGATAATGATGTTAGATACAAGAACTTCATTGTATTGAATTTTTAAAAATTACAAGATAAAGGTTAATGATGGCCTGGTGTGATGGATCACACCTATAATCCCAGCACTCTGGGAGGACGAGGTGGGTGGATCGCTTGAGGTCAGGAGTTCAAGACCAGCCTGGCCAACATGGTGAAACGCCGCCTCTACTAAAAATACAAAAATTAGCCAGGCATAGAGGCACGTGCCTGTAATCCCAACTACTTGGGAGGCTGAGGCACAAGAATTGCTTGATCCCAGGAGGTAGAGGTTGCAGTGAGTCGCCTGGGCAACAGAGTAAGACTCTGTCTCAAAAAAAAAAAAGTTAATGAAGTTGCACATAACTATACAATGAAATATGATGTACATATAGAAAAGAATGAGGCCACTCCATATGATAGGAAAGATCTCTAAGATACTTTAAGTGAGAAAATCAAGGTGGAGGAAAGTGTGAACAGTAGGCTACAATTTGAGTGTAAATCATTTACACATAGACCTATGCATGTGCTAAATATGTCTAAGAATGAACTAAATATTGATTGTCTCTGGAAAAGATCTATTGCATAGAAGGCAAAAAAAAGATGTTAGTACATACACTTTTGAACAATTTGAATTTTGTGCCATGAACACATATTACTTATTTCAAAAAAACAATTTAAAAAGAAGCCAGTGCAGCCAGGCATGGTGGCTTATGCCTGTAATCCCAACACTTTGGGAAACCGAGAGAGCAGATCAGTTGCACTTAGAGTTCAAGACCAGCCTGGGGTCTTCAACCCCATTTGGTTGAAGCCTTACCAAATGGTAAGACCCCATTTCTACCAAAAATAAAACAAAAAATTAGCTAGGTGTGGTAGCATATGCCTATAGTCCCAGCTGCTTGGAGGCTAAGGTGGGAGGATGGCTTGAGTCCGAGAGGCAGAGGTTGCAGCAACCCAAGACTGTGCCACTGCACTCCAGCCTGGGCGACAGGGCGAGACCCTGTCTCAAAAAAAAAAAAAAAAAAGCAAATGCACAAAATACCACTGATGCGAGCTGCAGAGCTTATGAAATCATCATAAATAAAAATGGTATGAATACAAAAGTTTGGGATTTCTCAAGTAACCTATTTCTAACAAATTACTCACTGAGTCAAAAATAATTCAGCACAATATAACAATGACATTGCAGAGGCGTTATTCAAATATCTAACAACTGGCACCGTGCAGGCATCATGCAATCAGAACACATATGAAATCTATCAAGATGGGCTCAAGCTGTAAAAATCTCATACTTACATACTGAAGCACACTGGCTAAATATTGGCCTTCATAGAACATATGTTAGTGAAAAAAACTAAGAGATACAACACATCTACAGAAAACAATCACAAAATACAAACCTCTAATATATAATAAATTTATAAACTCATTCAACACACTTTTACTGAATGCCTACAGTATGCCAGGCCCTGAGGAAATAGTATAACAGTGATCAATATGACAGAAATAGCCTACCCGTATTTGTAGGAATCAATACTGTGTCTTATATCCTACAGAAATCTTTTTGAATTGCTTATTTAGAAAATGGCTGGGTGTGTGGTGGCTCGCACCTGTAATCCCAGCACTTTGGGAGGCCAAGGTGGGTGGATCACCTGAGGTCAGCAGTTCAAGACCAGCCTGGGCAACATGGTGAAACCCTAGCTCCACTAAAAATACAGAAACTAGCCAGGCGTGGTGTTCCATGCCTGTGGTTCCACCTACTCAGGAGGCTGAGGCAGGACAATCGCTTGAACCCAGGAGGCGGAGGTTGCAGTAAGTCAAGATTGCCCCATTGCACTCCAGTCTGGGTGACAAAGCAAGACCGTCGCACAAAAAAAAAAAAGTAAGAAAAGAAAATACACTAGACTTCCGGTTTCCAAACTGGAACTCTCTTTCTCCATGAAAACATATAAGAACGACACCAAGTAGTAACTTCAGCTCAAAATGTCATTTTTGTATGAATATAAAATATATAACATTCATAAGTTTTCCTAAATACCTACAATATCTAATAGAAAATACAATGGAGTTTTAAAACAACATTTCTGATACCAACCATAAGTGTAAAAGTATCTAGGAGTGAATTAACACATACATATGACTTGAAAGTAAAAAATTTTTTTTCCACTTTTGATAAATGAACAGACTTGTTTCTGGATGGGAATATTAAATCAGTTCAAGTTGTTAACTTTTCACAAATTAATCTATAAATTCAGCACATTACCATTAAAATTCCAATATGATTTTTTTTCCTGAAACTTATAGTGATTCTAATTTCTATTTGGGAATTAAATATATGAAAAAAGTGAAGGGAAATTCTATACAAAAAGAATACTAGAATCATCAAATGGTATAACATAATTATTAAAACTGTATAGTACTAGACAGAAAACAATCTAATTAAAATAAAAGGTTGATACAAATAAATTCAATATAGAATTAGAGTGTCATCTCAAGCATTAAATAGAGCTATGAAATTTTCATTTTAAAAAATTAAGACTGAATCCTTATCTTACGATATATGCCAAAATAAATTCCAGATAACTTAAAACATCAAAAGTTAAATTAGAAGCCATAAAATATAAGAAATTCTCAAAGAACACAAAAATCATTAAGCTGTAGAAATAAAAAGTACAGAAATAAAGTATTTTCAATTTGGTGAAAAAAATTTTTAGAAAGACATGAACAGTCAATTCACAAAAAAATCCAAATGACACATGCAAAAAAAAAAAAAACTAAATAAATTTCACTTTGTTTGAAATTATTAAAGCTCAAAGTAGGTGAGAACAAGATTAAACAGATACTTTCATACACTCCTGTTGAAATATTTCCAGAAAGCAATATGATAATACTAACTAAACATAGACTTGTGTTAACTCAAGAAAATCTTTTCTTAAATGTGGGTAATAACAATCAGCAACAAATGCCAATGATTAAGAAAAATTAAGAAGAAAAATTCAAAACTGAGAAAATTAATTCCGTGAACTTCAACCTGTAAATTTGGTAAAGACAATTTTTTTTTTTTTTTGTGAGACGGAATCTCGCTCTGTCGCCCGGGCTGGAGTGCAGCGGCCGTGCAAGCTCCGCCTCCCGGGTTCACGCCATTCTCCTGCCTCAGCCTCCCGAGTAGCTGGGACTACAGGCGCCCGCCACCTCGCCCGGCTAGTTTTTTTGTCTTTTTTAGTAGAGACGGGGTTTCACCGTGTTAGCCAGGATGGTCTCGATCTCCTGACCTCGTGATCCGCCCATCTCGGCCTCCCAAAGTGCTGGGATTACAGGCTTGAGGCACCGTGCCCGGCCGGTAAAGATAATTTTTAATCAATTTTCGCAGTAGAAAGGTCTAGTCCAGGTTCAAGAACACCAGTATTCTCTGGAAGATAATTTGAAAGAATCCACATAGAAGAATGTAAAATTAAGGAGTGACAATCTTCAGACACAAGAAAAACTTCTTGTGGAAAAGAATTGCAGTGATTCAGAAAGGTAGCAGAAAAACACAAAAATCTCTAAGGTCACATGAAACTAATAATTCCATAATACTATATATGATTATAATTTCAAAATAACTTTTTAGTGAAAGAAAAGCTCAGAGACAATATTTTATGAAAATCATCTAGATACAATAGTAAAAAAGATAAACTCTTCAACAGTATTTTCTAGAAGACAGAAAGTAAACCTTGTCCACTGAATACAATAAGGTACTTCTTACAACACCCACATACAACTGTACATCATTTAATATAAGGGAAACCAACCAATAGATCTGAAAGAATTTGCTGCCAAGAAGATAATGTCTGCAGAGAGTTTTAATAGTGTGAAATTTTCTTGTAACAATTATATATCCTCCATGCAGATCTAAATTGGTCAAAAACCTCATTAAAACTAACATAAGAGACCTTACCTTCACCTTAATATTACTCACATCAATCGTTCCTATAAGTAATCACCCTTTCAAGAAGCTATAGATTTTTGAAAGTAATTTCCAAAAAAAGCCCCAAATATTTCACCAGCTTTTAAACTGAGATTATACTGTGAGAGCAATATCCAGACAGGTGTTTTAAATATTCCTCCGTTGCTTTAAATACTATAAAATATGCCTTTCAAGCAGAAAATTGATGGCAGAAATTTGTACATACAAATGTGTGGCATATTTGATATACTATATGTATGCATATCTATTATACCTAAAAAACATGCACAGGGTCTACAGTATGTCATGTTAACCCTTTCTAATAGTTATTTGAAGCTGATCCAACCTTCAAAACACAAATTTGTTTCCAATGACAGGGATCATAATCCAGGTACAGGCATTGGCTAGTTATTATCTGAGCTGTAGTAATGGCTCTACACTACAAAATGTAATCTTCCCAAATGTCACAGTAAGTTATGAATATCTGAGCAGCCTAATGCACTTTACTAGCCATGAAATGTGAAAATGTAATCTTATTACCTTTTTTATGGTTGTATTTTTTTTGAATAATGTAGCATGGAAACTGATGTATAGTCTTTTTCTACATTTTAGCATGATTTGGTCTCCTTTGCTGTATAGAACATTTTTCAAAACTCTCCGTTTCAACATATTTTAGTCTTGGCCTGAACTTCATAAACAATTTTTATAGCAGCCTTCAGGGTGGCATAACATGCTTTCTATAGGTTATCCTTTAATGTATAAGATTACAGAAATTTTAAAGCAACTTACTCAAAGAATTCAAATAAACCTTTATAAGTTTTGTATGAGGACTTTAATTGAGCATGATTATTTTTCTTCTCAATAGTTATACTAATAAAATATCTTAAGCTGACATTCGTCACTAATCTAAATTACTTGTATATTCGGAAAACAAAAGACCAAACACAGAGGTCAAAAATAATTATCTTCAAAAGATTAATACAACTGGAATACTGTGCGACTCACAGAAAAATCAAATACTTCAAAGTAAAGCTCTGTTTCCCCTGAACCACTCACTGGAAACTTGCTAAATTTTTCCTCAAAGATGGGGCAGGAGTATAGCATAGTTTAAAAAAAAAAAAAAAAAAAAAAAAGGACAGGGTGTAATCACAGCTTCTGACGCTAACTACTTACTGTTTCTTGTGACCTATCTATTACAACAGGTATAGTTAACACCTGTCTAAAAATGCCAAAATTGCTTTTTTCTCTGAACCTATTTACTTATAAAATTAACTAAGAGTAAGCTTATTTTATTTATCTGCATCCTTCAGAAACACATTCAGGGTTTAAAAGTGCCAATCTCAAGATATCCAATTTTTCCCCAGGAATCCTTTCCTACACGAATGTGACCTTGTATATGTTTACAGCCACTGGAATCTTACTAATAAGAAGTTGAGGGAAAATTACAAAGCTGTGACACAGACTGCACTGACTCCCAGGTTATATTTTCTTCTTCCATAATAATAAAGAGTTTCTAGTTTGGCACACGGAGCCCAGGAAAAAGATCTCACTCTCCAGCTTTTCTTGAACGGAAAGCATTCCTGATCAGCCATGTGACCAAGTTCTGACCAAAAGGCAGTAACATGTGCAACCTCTAGGTATTATTCTTTAAAGAAAGAAACCTGACCCCTTTTTCCAACTACACTCCTTCCTACTGCTTAAGATGCAGAATAGTGGCAAGAGCTACAGTAGCCATCTTGGAAGCAAAGGTGTCTTATGTTGAAGATAAAAGAGCAAATCAGTCTATGGATCCTGACAATCATAGAACTGCCACACTAGCCCGCTACCCAGACTTTCACCTGAAGGACAAACACATTTCTATTTTGCAGAAACCACTGTTAATTTGGGCCTCTCTGTTCTATCAGTTAAAAGCCTATATTCTGACTAATACAGATGCTATTCACTGTATTTTCTCAGAAATTAAAAAATATATATTATCTATAACTATCTCAAATGACATATCCTTATGCCCCATTCTTACCCCACAGCAGGTGTTAGTTCACCAAAAGTGTCTTTTTTGATCTACTTTTGACAGTTGGTTATGTGCCCTGGTAAGTTCAGAAACCACAGAACAGCCTATTCCCTGACTATATTCTTACTGGATAGCTTCACATATGCTCCACACCACTGCGCCACTATGATACTTTGCCAGATGCCCTGTTACAGGTTGAATCGTGTCCCCCAAGAGGACATATGTTCAATTCTTGAAAGCCAGTGCTTCAAAATGTGATCTTATTTGGAAATATGATTGCTACAGACGTAATTAGTTAAGACGAGGTCATTGGAGGGGGGTTCTTAATCCAATATGACTGTTACCCTTATAAAGAGGGAAAATTTGTGTTCAGACACATGTACGCAGAGAAAATAATCGTGTTAAAATGAAGATAGAGATCACAGTGATACTTCTATAAGCCAAAGAATGTCAAAGATTGCCAGCAAACCACCAGAAGTCAGGAAAGAAACATGAAACAGATTCTCACAATTCTCAGAACAAACCCTGCCAACACACTTATCTTAGACTTCTAGCCCACAGAACTGAGGCAATAAATTTCCATTGCTTCAGCAACCTAATTTCTAGTACTTTATTACACAGCCCTAACAAACTAATACATCCCAACATCTCCCAGGGTTTATTTTTGATGTTACCCACTAAATTCCCCAGTAAGCATTCTCAAGAACTCTTAGAAAAGACAGACCATGACCCAGAGACTCTGTTCAGCTTATCTTCACCCACACCCTCCTACAACACTGTACTCTCCTTACAGAAATAGGTTTGTGGAATGCAAATATACAGAGTGAAATAATAGACACTGGAGACTCCAAATAATGGAAAGGAGGTGAGGGTGAAATCTCACCTATTGGGTACAATGTGCACTATTCAGGTGTTGGGTACACTAACAGCCCAGACTTCACCATGACTCAATATATCAAGGTAACACACTGAATTTATACCCCTAAATCCATAAAAATAAAAACTTTAATGTCAAAAAAATAGGTTTGTGATTGGTACGCAGTTTTTCAAAAAAGAACAATATATTGCTGAGGAATATATACATAGATAATAAACTTAAAAAAAAAAAAGCAAAGGAATGACTCACTCTAAAGTTAGCATTAAGGGCTGGGCATGGTAGCTCATGCCTGTAATCTCAGTACTTCGGGAGGCTGAGGCAGGAGGACTGCTTGAGCCTGGGAGTTAGGAAAAACCGGCTAAGACCAGGCTGGGCAACATAGCGAGACCTGGTCTCTTAAAAAAAAAAAAAAAAATAGCCTGGCAGTTGGCACATGCCAATAGTCCAAGCTACTCAGGAGGCTGAGGCAAAGGACTGCCTGAGCTGAGCCCAGGAGTTCAAAGCTGCAGTGAGCTATGATCATGCCACAGCACCCCAGTCTGGGTGACAGGGCAAGATGCTTCCTCAAAAAAAACAAAACAAAACAAAGTTAGAATAAAGATAATTGTTTTAGCAAAGAAAAAGAGATTCCAAGTAAAAATATTGTTCTATTGTTAACCTGGTATTGGGTATATGCAGATACATTTTAATAGTTTTTAAGTACTTTTATATATTTTACACATAGCTTTTTAAGTACTTTTTAAAACATTTTAAGTACTCATATATTTTACACATATCTTTGTAAAATACAACCTATTTTGTATTTGCTATCTCCTTGCCTCTCTCTGCTATCTTTTGGAAATTTCCTCAGTGTTTCAGTTCCCACATTCTTTATTCAGTTCTTTCTAATCTACTTTTCAATCTGTCTGTTAATTTCTTTTTATTTAAAAGCTCTATTTGTTGTTATTTTTCAAATCTGCTTAGTAATCTCTCTTTCCTACATAATCTTTTAAGTGTCTTTTTTGTTTTCTTTCTTTCATGTCTTTTTGACATGAAAGGGCCTCTTTATCATAATTTATTATAATTTTCTAAATTTTATGGTTTGAAAGTCTTGAAGACTTAATCTTGCTTTCAGTTTATCTACTGACTCCTCATGCTTTACTGCTTTTTTAATGTGTTTTTAAATTTTAGATTATATATTTGTTTTCAATGGGGCTTTATCTGAGAGACTCTCGTGCAGCCTGTGCCTCTCTAGCTTTAATTACGTATTCTGCTACCTGCCCTAGGGATGTCTTCAGCAGGGAAAGACTTAAAAATACACACACACACATATATATTTTTGTTTGTTTGTTTTTGTTTTTTGAGATGGAGTCTCACTCTGTTGCCAAGGCTGGAGTTCAGTGGCATCTGCTCACTGCAACCTCCACCTCCCGGGTCAAGTGATTCTCTGCCTCAGCCTCCCGAGTAGCTGGGATTACAGGTGCCCCACCAACACGCCCAGCTAATTTTTGTATTTTTAGTAGAGATAGGGTTTCACCATCTTGGCCAGGCTGGTCTCGAACTCCTGACCTTGTGATCCGCCCACCTTGGCCTCCCAAAATGCTGGGATTACAGGCGTGAGCCACCGCACCTAGCCTTAAAAAATATTTTTTATTGTGAAATGTTTCACTGCACCCAGCTGCCAAGCTATTCTTAAACAAAATTTAATACTACAGATATTGTGGTAATACCATCCAGAATTTTTTTTGGAAAGATCATATTTTCTTTTGGAACAAACATTTCTTATATAGTGACTGGGTGCAGTGGCTCATGCCTGTAATCCCAGCACTTTGGGAGGCAGAGGCAGGTAGATCACCTGAGGTCAGGAGTTCAAGACTGGCCAACATGAGGAAACCCCATCTCTACTAAAAATACAACAATTAGCCAGGTGTGGTGGCAGGCGCCTGTAATCCCAGCTACTTGGGAGGCTGAGGCAGGAGAATCGCTTGAGCCTGGGAGGCAGAGGTTGCAGTGAGTGGAAATCAAGCCATTGCACTCCAGCCTGGGCAAGACTCTGTCTCAAAAAAAAAATTTTTTTTCATAGTAATATTTGTCTCTACTGGGATTTTAAATCTCTGTAGGTAAAGACAGTAAAGTGTTTTTCTTGCAGGTAAAGAAAATTATGAGCTCGATACTATATAAAAGAAAAAGAATAAGTTTAATATGATTTACAGTTAAGTGTGAATATAGAATGTCATGGAAACAAATATAAATTTTCATCATATCCCACCCAAAGAACTTCACACAAATATGAGTCCAAAATATTTCCTAATTATTAGGTACTGGAAATCAAGTCTGCTGTTTTAGGACCCAATCTGAATTCTAAAATCTTTTCACTGAATACAACAATATGGGTTGGGTAGACAAAATTTCAGCTCACTCTGGTTTTCCCTTGTCCCTTCTGTAAGACCATAATTGTAAAAATCTATGTCCATGTCCCAGGAAGCACAGAACATTTTGTCTCATATTAGAAACTTCTCATTTCAGAAAATTAGGTTAAATTTGGTATTCTCTTCAATTGCCTTCCCTCTTTCTTGCTTCTTTTAAAGAACCATATCTTAATGTTTTCTTAAGGTCCAACTCAAGAAATATCGCTCTGAGAACGATTTTGACCTCTCCAGCCTATAGTAAACAAGAATAATACATATCATATTACCAATACAATACAGTCATTTAATACTCTGAACTGAAAATATTCCCTTTGAAGTTTTTGTTCTCCTTCTACTTACTATATTCTGGGTCTTTCACTATTTCTTAGAATGCACAGAAGCCCTAGCAGTTTCAGCAATATTATCAATAAACTCACAATCATATAAGATTTCCATTTCTACTATTATAACTAATCCTTAAAGAACCCTGTAAGTCATAGAGATTAGTCAATTATCACATCTAGCTGATAAAAGAACAAAAAAAAACAAATGTGTCCATTCACAGACAAGACTACAAATCAGACTATCTGACTGATAGTCTCATGTTTCCTTACACCTTCACTAATAATCTAATATTTAAGTTACATTTTGTTTCTTTAGTGAGCTAAGAAAAGTATCTGAAAAATTTGTGAACTTTACTATCTATACAAAAATTAGTCATAATATATGTTACGGAAAATAAATTGGAAGTATCATTTTTATATTTATTTAAATCTCCAAATATACTACAAAATAGTCGAAATCTCCTCACTGTTTATTATACCCTTCTTAAGAGTTAGGAATGTTCACAGAAAAATGATTTATCTACAAAAGTGTTAAGAAAAAAGGTTCCATGATCAAATAAGTCTAATAAATAATGAATTAAACAATGGTAAAGAGATGTTTATATGATAGAATTACCAGAGCTTTAATACGCAACTGTGCAGTAGACATCTTGAAAGGAAGATATATAACCAATGCATGAACTTCCCAAAAGTTATTTCACAATGGAATCTCTTTTCCTTTTTATTTGATTTAGAGATAGGGTTTCACTATGTTGGCCAGGCTGGACTTGAACTTCTGTGCTCAAGCAATCCTCCTGCCTCAGCCTCCCAGGTTTCTGTTTGAACAAGAGATTTTTTTCTTAAATAGCATTCTTCAACAGCTTTTTTGAGAAACATTTGATGATGTAATGTATTTATGTTCTTGAAGCTTATTATTGTAAACTTCACCCAGACCCCTACCTAAATCCATAAAAATAAAAGTGCTTGAAGTATTAGATAGGCAGCTGGATGAATAAATATCACAGATTAACTATGCTTTAAGCAAACATTTAGTAAGCCCTTCAGAAGATTTTCAGATAAGTAGTTTAACGCAACCTGTTTGTTTTTTCACAGATTTCCTTTTATGACTTATTGAAGTTAGTAAGTAAACAAAAAAGACATCTTCAATTTACTTTAGGAAAAAAGAAAATATGAGCAAATAAAATCACACCAACCCCTCATCCCTTTCTGAACCAGTCAGTTCAAAAGTCAAGCAAGATAGATATCCTCCCACCTTAAATCATGGCTGGTCTGTGTGCCCGCAGGAGTAATGTGTGACTTATGAAGTTAGGTCATTAGAGCTTCATGGCTTCCTTTACATCATTCATTCTGAGGAAAATCAGTCACCACAAATGAAGATATTCAAGCAGCTCAGTGAGAGGCTCACTTAGAGAAGAACAGTCCTCCAGCCAGCAGCCAGCACCAACTTGCCAGTCATGTAAGTAACCCTGGAAGCAAGTCCTCTAGCCCCAGTTAAGTCTTTAGATTACTACAACTCCAGTCAACATTTTGAATGCAACCTCGTGACAGACACTGAGCCAAAACTATCTAGCCAACCTACTCCCAAATTCCTGACCCAGAAAAACTGAGCTGATAAATGTTTATCATTGTTTTACACTGTAATGTTTTGGGGTAATTTGTAACACAGCAACACATAACTAGTACAACTTACAAATCAGTTAGTAATGGGGGAAAACTTTATTATGTTATTTATTCCTGTATCATAAAATTTTTAATTCAAATATTCTAATAACAAAAATGCACAGAATAAGTGATTGCTGTAAGCTACATCAGCACTTTACATAAGCATTTTACATGGATTATCATATTTAATTACCTCTTATAAACATGAAACATAAGTAACTTCTGAACATGGGTTTCAACACTACATAATACTTGTATTTAATTATTTGTGACAGTTACTACAGACTGGCTTACTCAACACCAATTCCTCAAAGTCTATCAGACAAAACTGAAAAGAAAGTATCAATGAAAAAGAAAACAGTTCATATGGCAAGAAAACAGTTTTGGCAATGAGAAAAATGAAACAAAAAGATATAGCTAGGCTTTAAAATCATACTCTATACCTATGCATTAAGAAGAGAAAAAGCACTGAAAAAAATTCCATGTAAGAGTGGATAACAGTTTGTACTTCGGCATGAAATTATACTCTATAATCTGAATAATGGTGATACGGCTTGTCTGCGTCTCCACCCAAATCTCACCTTGAATTGTAGCGCCCATAATCCTCTCATGTCATAGGAAGGACCCAGTGAGGGGTAACTGAATCATAGGGGTGGGCGTTCTCATGATAGAGAATAAGTTTCACGAGATCTGATGGTTTTATAAAGGGCAGTTCCCCTGCACACAGTCTCTTGCCTACCTCATATAAGATGTGCCTTTGTTCCTCCTTCGCCTTCCACCATGACTGTGGGGCCTCCCCAGCCATGTGGAACTGTGAGTCCATTAAACCTCATTTTCTTGATAAATTACCCAATCTCAGGTATTTCTTCAGAGCAGTATGAAAATGGACTAATACAACTGAAAAGTTCTTTTTTTCCATCTCAAATATCCAAGTCACTCTAAAATGTGGTTAGAGTTAGAGTTCAAATGTGGTTAGTAGTTAAGAGTTCAAGGACAAAAAGGCAGAATCATATAATTCGAGTACCTATATAAATAGCTTCTATAAAATTACATATAGAAAATAAAATAAAAAGATATCTATTGCAGCACTGTTTGTGAAACTGAAACATTAGATATAGCCTAAATATCCAGCAATAGAGAGACATTTATAACCAAGAGATGGCCATGTAATGGAATATAATACAGCGTTTAAAAAGAATATAAATCAATATGTGCAGGCATGCCACGATGTTCAAGACACAATACTAAATTTTTTTAAAGGTGCAGGACAGTATTTTCAGTACGACCACATTTCCTTAAAAAAGACAATTATATTTCAATCAGAGATAAGTGAAACCACAGTTTCAGCCTAGGTAGTGGCCAAAATATATTGCTTAGTTTCAGCTAAGTGCCCACTTATGCATTGCTTCTGATATTCCTTAAGTGTAGGTGATAAATAATTGTATTATCAAGTATATTAACATCATATATAATCAGTATGACAATGTTAGTAATATAGATAAGGCAAGTCATTTGGATTTAATATCTGAATATTCACTTTCAAATACAGACAAATTTTTAAGGAAAAATCTCCTTATGCGCTTTATATGGTAAAAGTGGAGAATTAAGGCATATTTCTTTTTATTTTTTTTTTAGATGGAGTCTCACTCTGTTGCCCAGGTTGGAGTGCAGTGGCACAATCTCGGCTCACTGCAACCTCCGCCTCCCAGGTTGAAGCAATTCCCCTGCCTCAGCTTCCCGAGTAGCTGGGACTACAGGCGTACGCCACCAGGCCTGGCTAATTTTTGTATTTTTAGTAGATACAGGGTTTCACCATGTTAGCCAGGATGGTCTCGAACTCCTGACCTTGTGATCCACCCGCCTCAGCCTTCCTAACTGCTGGGATTACAGGCGTGAGCCACCACACCCAGCCGGCATATTTCTTATTGTAAGAATAAAATGCTACAATATTTACTTATTACAAAATAAACAGTATTATGAAAGCTACTAATTTTATCTTACAAAAGTAACTGTGCCTTCCTCAATAATTGGTAGAAATAAACAGAAAATCAGAAAGGATTAAAAGAACTCAGTAACACTATCAACAAAGAGGAACTGCTTGACATTTATATAAGACTCCACCCAATTAGAGAAGAATAAATGTTGTTTACAAGTGCCCATGGACTAGAGATTATATTCTGGGACATAATACAAGCTCAACAAATTTAAAGGTATTGAAAGCATATGGAGTGGGTTCTCTGACCACAATGAAATCAAAGTAGAAATCAATAACAGAAAAATAAAGATCACAGAAAAATGTCCGAACACTTGGAAACTATTACACTCCTAAATAGTTTATGGGTTAAAAGAGGAAGTCTCAAATAAAATTTTTAAATACCATGAACTGAATAAAAATATAATATATCAAAATTTGTGGGCCATACCTGAGAGAGTAATTTGTAGCACTAAAACCAGAAGTCTCAAATCAATAATCTAAGTTTGCATTTTAAAGAACCTAGTAGAAAAGCAAAATAAGCCCAAAACAAGCAGAAAGAAGGAAATAATAAAGACAAAAGCAGAAGTCAGGTAAGTAGCAAGTAGAAAAACAATAATCAATAAAGAGCTAGTTCTTTGAAAAGATCAATAAAATTGACAAACCGTGGCAAGACTTACAAAGAAGCAAGAAATAAGACACAAATTACTGGTACCAGGGAGAAAACACTATCACTATAGGCCTTAGAGGCAGCACACACACACAAACAAAAAAAATACAGAACACTGCAAACAACTCTAAACACATAATATGACAACTTAGAGAAAATGGACCAATTCTTCAAAAACTGGAAGCTACCACTACTTGCACAATATGAAATAATTTGAATAATCCTATAATTATTAAGGAAATTAAGTTCATAATTTTGAAATTCAAAAAAATAAATCTCAAAGTTAACATGGTTTCTCTGGAGAATTCTTCTAAATGTTTATAAAAGAATTAATGCCAATTTTAAACTTCTCAATCCATTTTACGAAGTTACTATTATACTAAAACCAGACAGAGAGAGTACAAAAAAAAAAACCCTATACACCAACATCTCTCATGAATATAAACACCAAAACTCTTAACAAAAAATTAGCAAGTAGAATTCAGCAATAAATAAGAATTTTATACCATGGCCAAGTAGATTTTATTCCAGGAATGCAACACTGTTTTATTACTCAAAAATCAATTAATGTAATCCACCATATTAATAGGATAAAGTAGGACAATCAAACGATCACATCAACTGATGCAGAAAAAGTATTTGACAAAAATTCAATAACACCATTGAGGATAAAAACTCAGAAAAATGGAAAAAAAAAAACCTTCCTCAAATTGATAAACAGCATTTACATAAAACCTACGACTAACATTATACTTAATGATAAATGACCAAGTATTTTCTCCCATAAAGATCAGGAACATGGCTAAGACGTGCACTCTCACTACTTTTATTCAAATTAGTGCTGAAAGTTCCAGCCAGGGCAATTCAGCAAGACGAAATAAAAGGTATGCAGGTGAGAAAGGAAGAAATTAAGCTGTCCCTATTGGCAGACAATATGATTACCTACATAGAAAATCCAAAGGCATTTCCAAAAACAGAAACTTTCTAGAAATAATGAGTTCAGCAAGGTAATGGGTTACCAGATAAACATTAAAAAATCAATTATATTTCTATATACTACCAAGGAACATGTGAACAATGACATTTAAATCTATAATTGCTCAAAAATATGAAGTACTTAGATGTAAATCTAACAAAATATATACAGGACTTGAATGCTGAAAACAATACTATGATTAAAGAAATCAAAGAAGATCTAAACAAATGGAGAGGCACACTGCATTCATAGTACAGCTGTCAATTCCTCCCAAATTGATATACAGATCTAACACAGGTCCCATCAAAATCCCAGCAAGATTTTTGCAGATATAGAAAATATTATTGTAAGATTTATATGGAAAAGCAAAGGAACTAGAATAACAAAAACAATCTTGAAAGAGAAAGATAAAGTATGAAGAATCCATCTACCCAATTTCAAAACTTATTATGTAGCTACAGCAATCAACACTGTGAGGAACTGGTGGAGGGGCAGAAACATAAATCAATGAGACAGAATAAAGAACCCAGAACTAGACCCACACAAATATGCTGAACAGTTTCAACAAAGGTACAAAAAGCAATTCAATGTAGGAAGAAGAGTCTTTATAACAAATGGCACTGGAACAATTACAAATGAACTTTACCTAAGTATCACACCTTACACAAAAACTAACTCAATATTGATCACAGATTTAAATGTAAAATATAAAACTGTTTTAAAAACATAGGAGAAAATCTTCAGAATTTAGGGTCAAGCAAGAAGTTTTCAGACTTGACACAAAAGCAAGATCCATACAAGGAAAATTGATAAATTAGGCTTTATCAAAATTAAAAATTCTGCTCACCTAAAAACTTTTCAGGAGGATGAAACGGCAAGCTACAAAGTAGGAGAACATATCTGCAAACCAAATAACTGACAAAGGAATAATACCTAAAAAATATAAAGTCTCTCAAAAGTCAAGAGTAAAAAAACACCCAATTAGAAAATGTGCAGAAGAACATTTCACAAAAGAAGACATAGAGAAGACAAACACATGAAACAAAAAAAAGTCTAACATCATTAGGCATTAGAGAAATGCAAATTAAAACCACAGTGGATATCACTATACATCAATCAGAACGACTGAAAAAATAATGACAACACCAAATGCTGGTAAGGATGTGGAGAAACTGGATAATTCATATGTTGTTGGTGGGAATGTAAAATGACACAGCCACTGTGAAAAAGTTTGGTAATTTCTATTAAAAAAAAAACCCTAAATACGCACCTACTATTCAATCTAGCAAGTGCACTCCTGACATTTTTCCCAAAGAAATAAAAACTTATGTTCACACAAAAACCTGTATATAAATATTTATGGTAGTTTTGTTGGTAATAGCCAAAAAGTGGAAATCACTCGAATGTCCTTCAACAGTTAAATGGTTAAACAAATTGTAGTATATCCATACCATAAAATACTATTCAACAATAAAAAGGAACAAACTATTGACGCACAAAACAATCTAGAAGAATCTCCAGAGAACCAACTGGTTTTTTTCTCAAGTTCATACAGTCCTCTGGAGATTCTTCAACTGACAAAAATATAGAAATTGAGAACAGATTGGTGGTTGCCAGGGGTTAAGATGGGGTAGAGGAAAGTGGGTATAGCTGTAAGAGGATAACGGGAGGAAACTTTCTGTACCTTGATTATACCAATATCAATATTGTTCTGGTTTTGCAAGATTTTCCCATTGGGGGAAACTGGATAAAGAGTAGAAAGATTTCTCTGCATTGTTTTTTCAACTGCATGTGAATCAGCAATTATCTCAAAACAGAAGACTAGTTTTAAAAAAATAAGTAATTCTATGTGAGGTAAAATTGTCATAGGATTAATTGTTCCACCGATTATTTCCCATTGAAAAGAAAACTATATTAACCTAAATGAGTCTTCAATTGGTAGAAAAATGAGAGCCAAATTAAAAGGCAAGGAAACTCTCACAAGTTCATATTCTGAAGCCACCTACAGACATATATAATCACAGCTTCTTTACTTATCCCTCCCTCCCTACTCCAACCAAAAAAAAAAAAAGTATATTTAATTACTTGCCCTACACCTTAAAAAACGTTTGCCATATACTATACAAAAAAGATGAAGCATATATTGATATCACACAGAGTTTAACTATATATCCTACTGACTCACATCTAATACTTGCATTATAGAATAAATATGCAAATTTGAACCTTCAAACAGGAAATGAAATTTTCTAAATCCATTACATAACTTCAGATTCATGTGTGCACTGAAGGCTAATAAATCATCTAAACCTTCATACAGAGAACCTTTTTAAATTTGCATTTATCTACAGTAAATACTGTCATCTTCTTTAATAGCTTGCTGGTTCAATCTAGCAAACTAGTGATTTATAACAGTGATATATTTCAAAAATCAGAAATCTCTCACTATGTGACAACCAGTCAAAGTCCACTGAACTTACATTACTTGAACTAAAACATCACAGGATATGAAAGAGATAGCAAAATGTCATGCATTCCATATTCAAATCAATTTAAGTGTATGTGTTTATAACTGTTTAAAACTATAGCATCACATACATTACTTATTACTTTAGTACCCCAAATATTTTATGTCATGATTCCTTCAATGTGTCCAAACTACCTGTATTTTAAAATACATTGTTAATTTGATCGTTCATAATTTGAAGACTCTACAAATCTTACTTTGAAGAATACCAAAATTTAGGGTACATGAAAGAAAGATCTATAAAATAGTTTTTCTCCACCAAAAAAAAAATGTACTTTTAGATCTTCACAATAATTTCATACCAATATCCTTATGTGAAAACGGAGATTATATTAACAATAGGGAAATAAACTGGAAATTACAAAAATGTCCAGTATAAGAGACACTGTTGTTTTTGTCTGTATTGTGTTTACTCTTCCTTCCATCCTCTTCCATTTATGGAATTCTGACAAGAAAGTCTCAGTACCTCACACCCAGGTCACAGAGAGGTCGCTCAAGTCAGGCCTGGCTAAATATATAGTTCCCCATTCTCCTGGACACAGTGATTAATACAAGAATGAGAATGTGAGCTAAGTCAGGTCATTCAAAATAATTACCAAGATTGTTTTTTAATTTATAAGGTGAAAAAGAAGGGCTCTTGGTCTTTGGGTCAAAAGTAGGAGAAATATGTAAATTTAAGCCTTTCAGCAGACCTCTTCCCTGCCATGTGGACACAGGAGGCCTAACTGCACCATGAATGGAAGAAGAATATTCTGGTGACATCAACTCCCTGTTTCCAGAGTTTCTTTGGTTCTTGCAGCTTCATTCAATGATCTACTCCAGTCCTATGAACCAATCATTTCCTTTTATACTTAAGCTACTTTGATGTAAGATTCTATCTCTTACAACGAGAAAATCCCAGATTAATTCCAAAAAAAAGAAGGAACTAGCTGAATTATGGCACATACATATAGTTGTATATAACACAGCAATTTTTTAAATGAAGTTTTTCATTTTTATTCATAGTTCTCCACTGACGGCCTACATTAGACCCAACATCGTCTTTTTACAAAAAAAAAAAAAATTCTTTGTGACGCCTCTATACTAACCTGAAATAAAAGCAACACATTCCATTTTATCAATTCTTTTAAAAAGATCAGAGATCAGAATATGCCTTATAATCAATGGCATCTAAAATTATAATTGCAGGGTTTTTGTCTTAATGCATAAAAATGATTACAAATCTTACAACTTGGCATCTCAGACTTGAGGAAACACAATAGATAATAAGACCTACCTGTAAACAACAACAAAAATCTACAAAGTACTCTAACCATAATAAAAGAAAAATAATTAAAATTTTTTCAGTATTTTTTCCATATACAAATCCTTGTAAATAGCCAAATAATAAAGTAGTTAGATTCTGGTAACTATATACAGAATCTATCTTAATGTATGTTACAGAAACAAGGCACAGCGATTCAGGTCTGTATTACATACTCAAATACTATTATATTCCAATTAGACATGATTTTTAATTCTTCATAAAGTTCCAAATAAAACTAAGTATGATTTTTCCTTCTTTAAAGCTTACTTATATTTCTAAAAAAAAACTCAGCATATGTCAAAAGTATTTAAAAAGTTTATATTGATATGGAAAATGAAATTAAAGTCTAATAAGTTCAGGAGAACAGAGGATATAACACCTTGCTGTTTGCAAATGGATCTTCCATTGCAAGGTCCTTAGCAGCCTTAGTCCAGAACACTAACTGTCCACTACCAACTCCAAATCATTCTAAGAGCCAAAAATACTCACCAAATTTCCTAAACACCATACTGGTCTCACTGAGAACTACTCATGTATACGACTAGACAAGGAAAGATGTTTAAGACACATGATTAAAGGGAAAAAACACAGATATGTATAAAATAACCTGTTGTGTGTGTGTATACATATATATATATAAACTAAGGAAACTGATTCAACAACAAATACAAAATACAAACAGACCTACAACAAGAGATTAAATAAGTAATAAAAAATCAACTCCCTCCCCCCCCAAAAAAAAAACAAAAAACTTAGGCCCAGGTGGCTTCACTGGTGAATTCTTACCTAATATTTAAAGATAAATTAATACAATTCTTGACAAACTCTTCCAAAAAACTGAGGAGGAGAGAACACGTCCCAACTAAATCTATAAGGCCGGTACTAACCTTATGCCAAAATCAGACAAAAGCATCACAAAAAAGAAAACTACAGACCAATATATCTTATAAATATGAATACAAAAATCCTCAACAAAATACTAGCAAACCAAATCCAGGAACATATAAAAACAGTTATACACTATGACTAAATGAGATGTACTCCACAAATGCAAGTTCAGTTTAACATTCAAAAATTAATAAATGTGATGCACTGTAAAATGAAAAAAATCACATGATCATCTCAATAGACAAAAAAAGCATCTGACAAAATCTAATACCATTCATTATTTTTTTTTTTTTTTTTGAGACGGAGTCTCGCTCTGTCGCCCGGGCTGGAGTGCAGTGGCCGGATCTCAGCTCACTGCAAGCTCTGCCTCCCAGGTTTACGCCATTCTCCTGCCTCAGCCTCCCAAGTAGCTGGGACTACAGGCGCCCGCCACCTCGCCCGGCTAGACTTTTGTATTTTTTATTAGAGACGGGGTTTCACCGTGTTAGCCAGGATGGTCTCGATCTCCCGACCTCGTGATCCGCCCGTCTCAGCCTCCCAAAGTGCTGGGATTACAGGCTTGAGCCACCGCGCCCGGCCTTACCATTCATTATTAAAACACTTAACAGACTAAGAATAGGAAGAAACTTCTTCAACCTGACAAAGGGCATCTATAAAAATCCCACAGTTAACATCATACTTAATGGAAGTATCACTATGAACCAATTAGGTATTTTATCTTAAAATACATATACACACACATATACACATACACACTCATACGTAAATATGTGTGTGTGTGTGTGTGTGTATGTGTAGTTTTATCCACTGGAAAGGGGTATGAACAATGACCAACACAGTAACAATGAACATGCTTGTGGCCCAGATTGTGGTCTTGAAATACCATTTCTCACTAAAAATCAGGGCTTCTTGAAGGAGTAGCCTGTATTAGTCTGTTTTCACACTGCTAATAAAGACATACCTGAGACTGGGTAATTTATAAAGGAAAGAGGTTTAACTGACTCACAGTTCCACATAACTGGGGAGGCCTCACAATCATGGCTGAAGGTGAAGGTGGAGCAAAGACATGTCTTTGCAGGCAAGGGAGCATGTGTAGGTGAACTCCCCCTTATAAAACCACCAAATCTCATTAGACTTATTCACTATCATGAGAACAGCATGGAAACTCCCATGATTCAATTACCTCCCACTGGGTCCCTCCCACAACATGTGGGAATTATGGGAGCTAGAATTCAAGATGAGATTTTGGTGGGGACACAGCCAAACCATATTATTATGCCCCTGGCCCCTCCCAAATCTCATATCCTCACATTTCAAACCCAATCAGGCCTTCCCAACAGCATTAACTCCAAAGTCCACAGTCCAAAGTCTCATCCGAGACAAAGCAAGTCCCTTCTGCCTATGAATCTGTAAAATCAAAAGCAAGTTAGTTACTGCCTAGATACAATGAGGTTACAGGCATTGGGTAAATACACCCATTCCAAATGGGAGAAATTGGCCAAAACAAAGAGACTACAGGCCTCATGCAAGTCCAAAAGCTAGTGGGACAGTAAAATCTTAAAGCTCCAAAATGATCTCCTTTGACTTCATGTCTCACATCGAGGTCACACTGATGCAAGAGGTGGGTTCCCATGGTATTGGGCAGCTCTGCCCCTGTGGCTTTGCAGGGTACAGATCCACTCCTAGCTGCTTTAATGGGCTAGCGTTGAGCATCTGCAGCTTTTCCAGGCACACAGTGCAAGCTGTCAGTAGATCTACCATTCTGGGGTCTGGAAGATTGTGGCCCTCTTCTCACAGCTCCACTAGGCAGTGCCCCAGTGGAAACTCTGTGTGGAGGCTTGTACCCTACATTTCCCTTCCGTAGTGCCTTAGCAGAGGTTCTCCATGAGGGCTCCACCCCTGCAGCACACCTCTGCCTGGACATCCAGGTATTTCCATAAGTCCTCTGCAATCTAACTGGAGGTTCCCAAACCTCAATTCTTGAATTCTGTGCACCCACAGGCCCAACACCACATGTAAGCCATCAAGGCTTAGCGCTTTTACCCTCTGAAGCAATGGCGTGAGCTGTACATTGCCCCCTTTTAACCACAGCTGGGACGCAGAGTACCATGTCCCCAGACTGCACAAAGCTGCAAGGCCCTGAGTCTGGCCCACAAAACCATTTTTTCCTCCTAGGCCTGCAGGCCTGTGATGGGAGGGGCTGCTGTGAAGACCTCTGACACGCCCTGGAGCCATTTCCCCATTGCCTTGGCAATTAACATTTGGTTCCGCATTACTTATGCAAATTTCTGCAGCTGACTTGAATTTCTCCTCAGAAAATGGGTTTTTCTTTTCTTTTTTTTTTTTGAGACGGAGTCTCGCTCTGCCGCCCAGGCTGGAGTGCAGTGGCCGGGTCTCAGCTCACTGCAAGCTCCGCCTCCTGGGTTCACGCCATTCTCCTGCCTCAGCCTCCCAAGCAGCTGGGACTACAGGCGCCCGCCATGTCGCCCGGCTAGTTTTTTGTATTTTTTAGTAGAGACGGGGTTTCACCATGTTAGCCAGGATGGTCTCGATCTCCTGACCTCGTGATCCGCCCGTCTCGGCCTCCCAAAGTGCTGGGATTACAGGCTTGAGCCACCGCGCCCGGCCTGGGTTTTTCTTTTCTATTGCATCATTAGGATGCAAATTTGCCAAACTTTTACACTCTGCTTCCTCTTGAATGCTTTACCACTTAGAAATTTCTTCCACCAGATACCCTAGATAACCTCTCTCAAGTTCAAACTTCCACAGACCTCTAAGGCAGGGGCAAACTGCCACAGTCTCTTTGTATGGCAAGAATGATCTGTACTCCAGTTCCCACCAAGTTCTTCATCTCCATCTGAGATCATCTCAGCCTGGACTTTATCATCCATATCACTATCAGCATCTTGGTCAAAGCCATTCAACAAGTCTTTAGGAAGTTTCAAACTTTCCCACATTTCCCTACCTTCTTCTGAGTCCTCCAAACTGTTCCAGCCTCTTCCTGTTACCCACTTCCAAAGTAGCTTCCACATTTTCAGGTATCTTTACAGCAGCACCCCACCCTACCATTACCAATTTACTGTCTGTTCTCACGCTACTAATAAAGACATACCTGAGACTGGGTAATTTACAAAGGTAAGAGAATTAACGGACTCACAGTTCTACATGCCTGGAGAGGCCTCACAATCATGGCTGAAGGCAAAGGAGGAGCAAAGGCACATCTTACATGGCAGCAGGCAAGAGTGTGTGCAGGGGAACTCCCCTTTATAAAACCACCAGATCTCGTGAGACTTATTCACTATCATGAGAACAGCAGGGGAAACACCTGCCCCCATGATTCAATTACCTCCCACTGGGTCCCTCCCACAACATGTGGGAATTATGGGAGCTACAATTCAAGAGAGATTTTGGTGGGGACACAGCCAAACCATATCATAGCTGGTTCAAGGTCTGGAACTGGAAATGAAAATATGAGCCTGAAATATCTCGCCATAAAAAATAGCAGGAGCATGCAAGTCTAGTAGGGTTGTATCAAAAGGACTCAGGAGTCAACGTGAAGAAGTGCCTACTGGCCAAAAATAAAAGTTTGGGGTTCAATAAAGAAAGTAATAATAATTGCAATGAAATACATTTAAATCCATTAATTCATAATATTTCAAAAAGACAATAGCAACTAATTGGTCTCCTATGGAGGATGATAAGAAGAGAAATGGCTGTTACTTATAAAACTAATGAATAAAAGGAATGAACCTGTTCCAATTACATATTTATATAATTTTATATAAATATACTCAAATAATTATATATAAAGAACATATAAAAAGTATATAAATATATAAAAGAATATAAATACACAAAGAATATATAAAAATCTATATAAAGCATACATAAATATATATATAAAGCATGTGTATGTATATATACATACTTTTTTTTTTTTTTAAGAAACAGGGTCTTCCCATGTTGCCCAGGCTGGCCTTGAACTGCTGGGTTCAAGGAATCCTCTCGCCCCAGGTTCCCAACTAGCTGGGGCTACAGGTGTGTACCATCATGCCTGGTTTGCCTATGTATTAACTGTGCCACTGGATAACTAAATACAACTGGATAATTAAATACATATTTTCATAGAACTACTCCATTTAATACATGACAAAAATAAATAATATCATAATGATTCAGACTCCAGTGATTTAATGGATGTAGATGTTGAGAATCAACAGCTGATAACATCATAAAAAGAAACAACCTGACATAAGAGCCTCCGGATGAAAGAACACAGCACCACCTAGAGTCTAGCCAAAGGTATGGAAGCCAAATCTTCTGGAATCAACTTCCAATTTACAGGAAATACAGAGGACACAAGAAACATGTTAAACTACGTCATGAATATGCACTCAACAAAATTCAGACTATGGGAAATGCTAAATGTCAAAAGGTCCAGGTTCTTTAACAGATAGAATGATCTGAGACTTAAAAAACATGTTTTTCAAAAATAAGAAAAACTAAATTATAGATAAGGGATGTACTCTTAGATTACATAATTATAAAGAAATAAAAGAAAGTGATTACTGTAAAAGTTAAGATAGAGGTTCCATTTGAGGGAGAGAGGCAGTTGTAATCAGAGGGATTCTAGGACGACTGGCAAAATTCTATTTCTTGACCTACATGGTGGTTTAAAGGTTATTTGCCCTTTAGTTTTATATTTATTTTGGTTTGGTTTTCAATAGTTACAGTTTTACAATAAAAATTTTTATGAGAAAGTTCTGTCAAATGGTTAATTTCATGTTTTAAAATATCTATATTCAGGCAATGTAATTCCATTATAAAATTGGTAGTTTCAGTTTTTGTAAACTTGCAACTTGCAGCCTGTATTAAGTACATATAACACGTTATTTCTTTCGGTGACTCCTAAGAAGCTTCTGATGCATAACTAACCTCCATATGTAAGTCACCTCAAAACAGTAACAGTGCTCTCAAGCTGCCTTGGGGAACATGGCGCCACCTCTCTGCTGAGTTATGGAGAGCCACTTTGGCTGCCCACTGCATCCTGATGGTGATGGGGGAGACAGGCTGTGATTGCCAATCACACCCCTCTACCTTTACCCCATGTTGGCTGTGGCAGTAGATGAGATTCAGCTGTGGGTGGCCTCGGCTCACCAACCACTGCCTTGGTTTTGAGGGTTAAACCCAGGCTCAAACAGGTGGGGGAGGGGAATAAACAGCCACATTCACAAATGCATTCTTTTTTTTTTTTTTTTTTTTTTTTTTGAGACGGAGTCTCGCTCTGTCGCCCAGGCTGGAGTGCAGTGGCCGGATCTCAGCTCACTGCAAACTCCGCCTCCCGGGTTTACGCCATTCTCTCGCCTCAGCCTCCCGAGTAGCTGGGACTACAGGCGCCCGCCATCTCGCCCGGCTAATTTTTTGTATTTTTTTAGTAGAGACGGGGTTTCACCGTGTTAGCCAGGATGGTCTCGATCTCCTGACCTCGTGATCCGCCCGTCTCGGCCTCCCAAAGTGCTGGGATTACAGGCTTGAGCCACCGCGCCCGGCCACAAATGCATTCTTGAATCACTGAATCTACCTGAAATAATTAAACAAAAGACAATGTCCTTAAAAGGAACTCATATTTGCAGGCCTAATCTTCACCAAAGAGATCTTAAAATGCATAAGAGCTAAAGACCTTAACGCACAAGAGCTAAAGAGAAATACTGCAAGGCATCCATGATATCCCAAGAAAACTTGGAGCTAAGACAGAAGAAACAGAGATTAGCCAATACAAAAAAACAAAGTCTAGGAAAATCAACATTGATATATTTCAAAAGATTTAACAGCTGCAGAAAATGAATTTCTAAAACAAAAAATACTATTTTTAAAAATACCAGTCTTATTATTTTTATTAGAAAGGTTAGGAGGATAGAAGAGAAGTAGACAAGCTGACTCTAAATTTCTCTAGGAAAATTAAGCAAACAGGAATAGCCAGGAAGCTGTGAAAAAGAAGTGCAACAATGGGAAGTTAGCTCTATCAGAGATTAAAACATAATATAAAATTAAACAATTTTTTTAAAAAGAGCGGCAACAGATGAATGTCTGCTAGATGAAGAAGAGAACAGAAAGTCCACGCATACTGCCAAATACAACAGGAAGTTATCATACCATAGTAATAGCAATTTTTAGAGCACTTACTTGTGCCAGGCACTAAGAATCTTATATATATTAAATGTCTTGACTACTCCATGAGATAGGTACAATTATTGTATTTTTATTAGAGGACACTGAAGCATAGACATATGAAGTAACTTGCCCAAGATCTCAAAGGCAAGAAGTGGTGCTGTTAGAATTTCAACTTAGGTAATCCAGCTACAAAGTCCACACTCCTAACCTGTATGCACTATGGTTTTTCTGTTTTTCATTCAGGTGCAATCTCAAATCATGAAGGAACAATAAACAATTCAATAGGCAGCATTAAATTGGAATTCAATTTTTTTTGACATATGTTCAAATGGACATTTGTAGAAAAACTAAATTGGCCCATATTTCAAATCAGGAAAAATTTCAGGTCAGACACAGTGGCTCACACCTGTAATCCCCACACTTTGGGAGGCTGAGATAGGAGGACTGCTTCAGTTCAGGAGTTTAAAACTGGTCTGGCCGGGCGCGGTGGCTCAAGCCTGTAATCCCAGCACTTTGGGAGGCCGAGACGGGCGGATCACGAGGTCAGGAGATCGAGACCATCCTGGCTAACACGGTGAAACCCCGTCTCTACTAAAAATACAAAAACTAGCCGGGCGAGGTGGCGGGCGCCTGTAGTCCCAGCTACTCGGGAGGCTGAGGCAGGAGAATGGGGTAAACCCGGGAGGCGGAGCTTGCAGTGAGCTGAGATCCGGCCACCGCACTCCAGTCCAGGCAACAGAGCGAGACTCCGTCTCAAAAAAAAAAAAAAAAAAAAAAAAAACTGATCTGGGCAACATGGGGAAATCCCATTTCTACAAAAAAATGCAAAATTAGCCGGGCGTGGTGGTGCTCGCCTACGGTCTCAGCTACTCAGGCGGCTGAGATGGAAAGATCACTTGAGCCCGGGAAGTCCCAGCTACAGTGAGCTGTGATCACACCACTGCAATCCAGGCTGGGTGACAGAGTGAGATGGATAAATACCAGAGTGATAAATACCATCAAAATATTAGAGGAAAGCATAGAACTTTAAGGAAGTTCTATGTAAGAAAAGCCTTTCTATATATGATTCAAAACCCACTAACTATAAAAGAATAGCATAACAAATTCAAGCTACATAAAAGTAAAAAGCTTTTGGCTGGCCACAGTGGCTCACGCCTGTAATCCCAGCACTTTGGGAGTCTGAGGCAGACGGATCACTTGAGGTCAGGAGTTCGAGACCAGCCTGACCAACACAGTGAAACCCTGTCTCTACTAAAAATACAAAAATTAGCCACACACGGCGGCGCGTGCCCATAATCCCAGCTACTTGGGAAGCTGAGGCAGGAGAATTGCTTGAACTTAGGAAGCAGAGGTTGCAGTGAGCCAATATCACACCACCGCACTCCAGCCTGGGCAACACAGCCAGACTCTGTCTGAAAAAAATAATAAATAAAAATAAAAATACATAAAATAAAATAAAAAGCTTTTTCTTTTTTTTTTCCTTTGAGACTGAGTTTCACTCTGTCGCCCAGGCTGAAGTGCAGTGGCGCAATCTCTGCTCACTGCAAGCTCCGCCTCCTGGGTTCACACCATTCTCCTGCCTTCAGCCTCCCAGTAGCTGGGACTACAGGTGCCCACCACCACGCCCGGCTAATTTTTTTTTTGTATTTTTAGTAGAGACGGGGTTTCACCGTGTTAGCCAGGATGGTCTCGATCTCCTGACCTCGTGATCCGCCCGCCTCAGCCTCCCAAAGTGCTGGGATTATAGGCATGAGCCCCCGCACCCAGCCAATAAAAAGCTTTTTATTAAAAAAAAAAAAAGAAAAAGAAAACACTAGCCAAGTCAAATCAATCCCTTTAAAATAAGAAGCTTCTAGAAAATAATAAAAACATCAATTAAGTAAATATAAAAAGGGGCAAAGTAACATGTTATTTAAGAATGAATTTTAAAATGAGCAAAGGATACAAATGGATAATTCAAAGAAAATACGCTCAACCTCAGTCATAAGGGAAATGTAAATTTAAATTCTGATTAATCACTTTTTCACCTATTAGACTGTTGCTAATACTGTTGAGAGAGATGCTACTGAGGCACTTTCACAGAGTTCTGGAGGGAGAATAAATTAATATAATCCCTGGGAAGGCAGTTTGGCAATATAAATCAAAATTATAAAGGAATAAAACCTTTGACCCAGCAATTATATCTCTAAGAATCTATCCTATAGATACAATTACATTAAGTATGAAATAGTATATGTAAAGAGTATTTATTGAAGTACTATTAGTAATAACAAAAGACTGGAAACAACCCAGTCAACATGGATCAAAATAACCATGGTTCATCTATGCAATAGAATGCTTATATAGCTCTTTTAAAAATACAGAAGCTCTCTACAAAATGCTTTAGAAAGACAACTAAGAAACATTAGCAAAGAAAAGCAAGATGTAGAACAAGAGGTAGAGCATCCCACCTTCTGTACAACAAACAAGTGAAACATACAAGTATTTATATTAGTTTATAAAAGCCTAAAGAAAAGTTAGAAGGATACATGAGCTGCTAATAATAGTTACTTTTCAGGTTTTCTATCTATCATCTATCTATCAATCATTCATCCATCTATCTATCTATTTGTTTGAGACAGGGTCTCGCTCTGTTGTGGAGGCCCACTTCCACCTCCCAGAGTGCTGGGGTTACAGGCGTGAGCCACCGCGCCCAGTCGCTAGTTCATTCTTAATTATTCAAATTAACTAAAAGGCAAATCAGGATTTTTTCTAGATAATTTTATATATTATAAAACCAAGAAGGTAAACAGTGCTAGTTTAAGCATTTGGCTGAGTTAACAGGTTTTCCCAAACAAGAACACACTGCAGCCTGTATTTCTCAAAACATCTATCACTATTGCATGTTATCCATCAGCATAAAAAATGGAAGTTCAAAAAATAGGGCTGAAACAAGACAGCTTTGGTAAGAATTAATATTTAAATGTCTTCCTCAGTGTCTTGTCATCAGGAATCCCAGGCTCAGGCCCAGAGACAACCTCATGGCCTTGAAATCTAAACAACATAGAAACATAAGCCTTCACTATCTCTTATTAGTTATTTGAGATCTACTATTCACTCTGTAAAGGTAAAATATCAAGTAAATGCTGATTTTTAATAAAAGTCTAATTTAATTTGTTTTAAATAGTAGTTGAAAAACCATTAACACATTAAGGACATAAAAAAAAATTCCCCCTTGAAAAAGAACTCCAATTTAGTTCAGAACTCTAATGATAGCACATTATTACCACCACCTCAAGCTTCCCAAGACCATTTTAACTATGTACTAACCCCTGAACAAAAATCATCATGGCTCCTCATCACCTACAGAATAAAATTTTAATCACTTGGGCAACAACGCAAAATGTCAAAAAAGTCTCACCTCCCATGTTGTCTCTATACAATCTAGTCCAGACTATTTATTATATTCAGAAGGAGTTTTAATATTCTACTCCCTTGCCTTTGCTCACCCTCCCTAAAATTCAAAGTTTGGCTCTAGCCCCACTTCTACAAAACGACATTTCCAGATAAAACTAAAAAGAAAGTGGTGCTTCCTCAACTCTCAATTGTTAAGACATGTCTCGTCCATTGCAAAATATGCTCAGTTCATAGATACTGCTGTGAATTTTTAGTCTCCCATCTAAATACAAACATACATCATTTTATCGTACCTCATGTTACTGTTTACAAATTGAAGGTTTGTAGCAGTCCTGCATCCAGCAGGTCCATTGGCGCCATTTTTCCAACAGCATGTGCTCGCTTTGTGTTTCTGTGTCACATTTTGGTAATTCTCACAATATTTTCAACTTTTTCATTATTATTGTATTTGTTATGATGATCTGTGATCAGTGATCTTTGATGTTACTACTGTAACTGTTCTGGGGTATCATAAACCATGTCCATATAAGACAGTGAACTTAATCAATAAATGTGGTATGTGTTCTATAGCTCTACCAATAGACTATTCCCCCATGTCTCTTCCTCTCTTTGGGACACCCTATTACCTGAGACACAACATTGAAATTAGGCCAATTAATAAACCTACAATGGCCTCTAAGTGTTCAAGTGAAAGGAAGACCTGCACATCTTTTTTTTTTTTTTTTTTTTTTGAGACAGAGTCTTACTCTGTTGCCCAGGATGGAGTACAGTGGCGCAATTTCTGCTTACTACAACCTCCATCTTCCAGGTTCAAGCAATTTTCCTGCCTCAGCCTCCCGAGTAGCTGGGATTACAGGCACCTGCCACCATGTCCAGCTAATTTTTGTATTTTAGTAAGGATGATGTTTCACCATGTTGGCCAGGCTGGTCTCGAACTCCTGACCTCCAGTGATCCACCCACCTCGGCCTTCCAAAGTGCTCAGATCACAGGCGTAAGCCACTGCGCTGGCCACACATCTCTCATTTTAAGTAAAAAACTAGAAATGACTAAGCACAGGAAGGCCTATGCCAAAGGTTGAAATTGGCCAAAAGCTATGCCTCTTGTGCCAAAATCCAAGCGTGAATGCAAAGGAAAATTTCTTGAAGGAAATTAAATGTAAGCAAAACAGCTTTATGGCTAATATGGAGAAAGTTTTAGTGGTCTGGATAGATCAAATCAGCCACAAAATTCCCTTAGGCCAAAGCCTAATCCAGTGCAAGGCCCTAACTCTCTTCAATTTTATGAAGCCTGGGAGAGGCAAGGAAGCTGTAGAAGAAAAGATGGAAGCCAGCAGAGGCTTAAGGAAAGAAACAGTCTCCATAACACAAAATGCAAGATGAAGCAGCAGGTACTAATGGAGAAGCTACAGCAAATTATCCAGAAGATCCACCTGAGATAATTGATAAAGGTGGCTACACAATAGATTTTTAATGTAGACAAAACAGCCTTCTATTGCAAGAAGATGCCTTCTAGGACTTTCCTAGAGAAAGAGAAGAAATCAATGCCTGCTTTCAAAGCTTCATAGAACAGGCAGACTCTACTGTTAGGGGCTAATGCAGCTGGTGACGAAGTTGAAGGCAATGCTCATCAACCATTCTGAAAATCCTAGGATCCTTCAGAAATATGTTAAATGTACTCTGTCTATGCTCTATAAATGGAACAACAAAGCCTGGATGACTGCATATCTGTTCACAGCACAGTGTACTGAATATTTTAAGCCAACTGTTGAGACTCACTGCTCAGAAAAAAAGATTTCCTTTCAAAATATTATTGTCCATTTACAATGCACCTGGTCACCTAAGAGCTCTGATGCAGATATACAAGGAGATTCACATTGTTTTCACACCTGTTAACATAACATCCATTTTGCAGCCCACATTTCAAAATGTAATTTCAACTTTCAAATCTTATTACCTAAGAAACACATTTTGTAAGACTATCATTGCCATAGATAGTGATTCCTCCGATAGAGCTGAGCCAAGTAAACAGAAAACCTTCTGAAAAGGATTCACCATTGTAGATGCCATGAGGAACATTTGTGATTCATGGGAGGAGAAGTTTGGAAGAAATGGATTCCAGACCCCATGGATGACTTTGAGAGGTTCAAGACTTCCATGGAAGAAGTCACAGCACAGCACATGTGGTGGAAATAGCAAGAGAACTAGATTGAGAAGTGGAGTACCCAGGCTGAAGTGCAGTGGTGCAATCACAACTCACTATAGCCTTGACCTCCCAGGCTCAGGTAGGTGATCCTCCCACCTCAGCCACCCAGGTAGCTGGGACTACAGGTGAACACCACAACACCTAGCTAATTTTTTTTTTTTTTTTTTTTTTTTGGTAGAGACAAGGTCTCACCATGTTGCCCAGGCTAGTATTGAACTCCTGGACTCAAGTTATCCATCCACCTCAGCCTCCCAAAGTGCTGAGATTATAGGCATGAGCCTCCGCACCTGGCCAAAGCAGTTTGAGATGGAAATCTACAACCAGTGGAGATGTCATAAGCATTGTTGAAATAACAAAGATTTAGAATATTACATAAATGTAGTTGATAATGCAGTAGCAGAATTTGAGAGGATTGACTCCAATTCAGAAAGAAGTTCTACTGTCCATAAAACACTACTGAACAGTATTTCATGCTACAGAGAAATCTTTCAAGACAAGAAAGGTCAATCAATGGGGCAACACTTCATTGTGGTCTTATTTTAACAAGTTTTCACAGTCACTCAGCAACCACCACCCTGATCGAGGCAAAACCCTCCACCACCAAAAAGATTAGGACACTCTGAATCCTCAGATGATCATTAGCATTTTTAAGCAATAAAGCATTTTTTAATGAAGGTGTGTGTATTTTTTTTTAGACATAATGGTATTACACACTTAACAGACTAAAGTAGGCTAGGTGCGATGGCTCACATCTGTAATCCCAGCACTTAGGGAGGCTGAGGCAGGCAGATCACTTGAGCCCAGGAGTTTAAGACCAGCCTGGGCAACATAGGGAGACCCCATCTTTACAATAAAGTAAAAACATAGCTGGGCATGGTGGCCTACACCTGTAGTCCCAGCTACTTGGGAGGTTGAGGTGGGCGGATCGCTTAAGCCCAAGAGGTTGAGGCTGCAGTGAGCCATGATCACACTACTGCATTCAGCCTGGGCAGCAAAGCAAGACCCTGTCTCAAAAAAATAATAATGTGTGTGTGTGTGTGTGTGTGTGTGTGTGTGTGTATACGTATACACACACACACACACACACAAAAGTATAGTGTAAACATAACTCATATGCATTGGAAAACCAAAAAATACGTGTGACTCATATTCACTACTTTATTGTAGTGGTCTCAAACAAAATCTGCATTATCTCCAAGGTATGCCTGTACTAATCAGGCCTAACTCCACTTAGCTTGAAAGATCAGACAAAACTAGGTGTGCTCAGGGTGGTATGACTGTGTCTGGAGTATTAGTTATCTTTATATGAGTCTTGTTTTCATCAGACTGTAAGCTTCTGAGAAGGAAAATTGCATTTGGTGAGCACCTACTATGTGCTGGGCATTACTGTCAAAGATTTCAAGAGCCCTATGAAACTGGTACTGTTATTCTCATTTCAAAGATACAGAAACCAAGTCAGAAAGATTATATACCCTGACCAAGACCATAAGCCCAAGAAGTGATAGATCTAAGAGCCAAACTGAAAGTCTACCTGATTCCATGTAAGATACTGCCTCTCAAAAAGAAAAGAAAAATTTGAAACAAAACTATTAGAAAGCTATACAGTATACAGAATATGTCAAAGTGTGCTCACTCATTTCATTTTTGTTGCAACCCTTGGAGACAATGTATTAGTTATGGTTGCTACTACTTTTCCCCGGCAAGCATAATTTCACATTTCCCTTTCTCTGGCTCCCTTGAGGAACTTTTCCCTTACTTCAAAATAGTCCTGGCAGGGATGTGAATCATGGTGCCCAATTTCATACAGAATGGCACATGACAAAGATAAGGCAATCAGAAACATACTGCCAGATATAATGATTGTTTTAGGCATAGGGCTATCATGTAAGCCAGCCCAATCAGAATCCTTCATGGGTCTAAGCATTTTCGTTAGGTTATTTTGAATAATTCTGCTCCCAGCCACCTTCTCTTTCCCCAACTCAATATAACAGAGAAATCTGATAAAAGTTCAGTAATTGCAAAAGGAATATTTGGCATAAGGGTGACAATCCAGAGATATACTTGGTTCCTCAGGTCTTAATAAAATCTATAGTGAAATAAAGTCAAAGAATAATGCTTTCAGTACAGAGTACTTAGATCACAAAATATCATTCTCTTTCTAATCATAAGATATATTTAATACTAAATTTTATGTAGCAAATAGCTATAAAGAAATGAAACATTAAGACTTATGCTCTAAATTTTATTTACTGTTTTACAAGCTTGGCCCAAAGAGGAAGGGAAAAAGAAATCACATGCTATAAAAAACAGATAAGGAATCTGAAGCTTATATTAAACAAAGAAGGTAAAAATTGAGATGTATTTAATGTATCATCATTTGAAAGCTTAAAGCAAATCAATGCGGTATACTAGCCAACATGCAGATTAGGGAGAAAAAATGCATAAATGTATGCCAGCAGAATGTACCTCCATTCCATAACTACTGAGAAAATAATTAGAAATTTACAGCACAATATATTTATAGATTCTCTTATAAGCATCTTACCAAAAAAATCAATGCTACAAAAATGACACTAATGAGCACCATCTCATGGGCATTTGAAGTAATATGTGTAAAACCAGCTTTTGCAAGAGCTTTAAAAAGCCAAGCTACTTAGTAAAGAATTAATCATAAAACTTTATTTTAAAATTTCAAATTTTGTACATATATCCTAAAAAGTTAACAAGGGTTTTAAACAAACAGATATAATATTTAAGCCAGTATTTAAATAGCTTCAACAAATATAAGGGGAGGAGATGTAAAATGATTCTCATAAAACAAACACTGTAGAAGAGTTAAACAAAAGCAAAATCCAAAACTGTTAAAAAATAAAATAAAGTAATACGATAGTACTTAACAAGAAAAAACAGGATTTTAGATAGATTTGGCAAATCTGAAAGTAACATAACATAAATCAACTCTTTCTTATAGTGACTACAGATTTTCCATTTTAAAAACCCTGACTTGATCATTATACATTCTATGCATATAACAAAATATCATATGTACCCCATCAATATATAAAATATTACATATCAATTTTTAAAAGTAAGAAAAAATGCTTTAAAAAACATTTCACATTTCCTCTAATGGTGTGCATTTAAAAGGAAAGGCATTTCCCATTCAAAGAAACACATGTACTACTTTAAGACTAAAGCAGTCTTAGGCCGGGCGCGGTGGCTCAAGCCTGTAATCCCAGCACTTTGGGAGGCCGAGGCGGGCGGATCACGAGGTCAGGAGATCGAGACCATCCTGGCTAACATGGTGAAACCCCGTCTCTACTAAAAAATACAAAAAACTAGCCGGGCGCGTTGGCGGGCGCCTGTAGTCCCAGCTACTTGGGAGGCTGAGGCAGGAGAATGGCGTGAACCCGGGAGACGGAGCTTGCAGTGAGCTGAGATCCGGCCACTGCACTCCAGCCTGGGTGACAGAGCGAGACTCCGTCTCAAAAAAAAAAAAAAAAAAAAAAAAAAGACTAAAGCAGTCTTTGCCAGCTTCCTGGCTCTTCCTTTAAAAGTTTACTTTCTAGCCGGGCGCGGTGGCTCAAGCCTGTAATCCCAGCACTTTGGGAGGCCGAGACGGGCGGATCTCGAGGTCAGGAGATCGAGACCATCCTGGCTAATACGGTGAAACCCCGTCTCTACTAAAAAATACAAAAAACGGCCGGGCGCGGTGGCTCAAGCCTGTAATCCCAGCACTTTGGGAGGCCGAGACGGGTGGATCACGAGGTCAGGAGATCGAGACCATCCTGGCTAACACGGTGAAACCCCGTCTCTACTAAAAAATACAAAAAACTAGCCGGGCGAGGTGGCGGGCGCCTGTAGTCCCAGCTACTCAGGAGGCTGAGGCAGGAGAATGGCGTAAACCGGGAGGCGGAGCTTGCAGTGAGCTGAGATTCGGCCACTGCACTCCAGTCCGGGAGACAGAGCGAGACTCCGCCTCAAAAAAAAAAAAAAAAAATACGAAAAACGAGCCGGGCGACGAGGCGGGCGCCTGTAGTCCCAGCTACTCGGGAGGCTGAGACAGGAGAATGGCGTGAACCCGGGAGGCGGAGCTTGCAGTGAGCTGAGAGCCGGCCACTGCACTCCAGCCTGGGCGGCAGAGCAAGACTCCGTCTCAAAAAAAAAAAAAAGTTTACTTTCTAAAGGCAATCAAGTGGAATATATTAACTGGACTAGCTGATACTAAACAATGCAGTTATTTCCTACCTGAAATTTCATCCAGTAGCAACATACACTCACTGAAGCACTTCAGTGTCACGTTCTCTCTTGGTTCAGATTACATGAACTCACTTTCTGTAAATTAATAGTTAGATCAAGTATCTTCTTATAGTGTTAGAAGGAATGGCAAACTTTGAGAACAAAAATTGTCCTTTTAAAGAAAAAAAAACTATCAATAATTAGTTTTGGTCGGGCCTACTGATGGGCACCTGTAATCCTAGCACTTTAGGAAGCCAAGGAAGGAGGATCACTTGAGGCCAGGAGCTCAAGACCAGCCTGGGCAACATAGTGAGATCCTGTCTCTATTTTTAAAATTAAATTTGTTGTGTGTTTCTTTGTTTGTTTTTGGAGACGAAGTTTTACTCTTGTTGCCCAGGCTGGAGTGCAATGGCATGATCTCAGCTCACTGCAACCTCCACCTCCCGGGTTCAAGCGATTCTCCTGCCTCAGCCACCCGAATAGCTGGGATTACAGGCATGCGCCACCATGCCCGGCTAATGTTGTATTTTTAGTAGAGACGGGGTTTCTCCATGTTGGTCAGGCTGGTCTCAAACTCCCGACCTCAGGTGATCTGTCCGCCTCGGCTTCCCAAAGTGCTGGGATTACAGGCGTGAGCCACCACGCCTGGCCTGAAATTAAGATTTTTCAAATGATACTAATGAGTCTAGTTATCAAGTCCAATCTTGTTCTATATTAATATTTCAAAAGAAGCATAATGTATAGAATCAAAAGTGTACAATATAGAGTAAAATCTTCTAATAATTGTTCTAATAACTATATGATTACATATAAGATAAAAGGATATCTAAATAAAAACTTGTGTGGATTTTTGCCAGTTAGGCTGTTGATTCTCTTTAAAGAAACCAACTGATGATGGCTCGTGCCTATAACCCCAGCACTTTGGGAGGCTGAAGAGGGAAGATCACTTCAGTTCAGGAATTCAAGACCAGCCTGGGCAAATAGCGAGACCCTGTCGCCACAAAAAAGAAAAAGCAAAAGAAACTTGAGCATCAGCAGTGCAGTAAAGTTTAAAAGAGTACAACACAAGAATGGATCACTGCAAATGAATCTACCAACACGCATTAATCAAACAGCTATTATGTAAAAGATCAAATATAAGACGCACTCATTGATTCACAAAAATATTCATGTTCAGCAGGCAAAATAACAATGAGTACAGTATGCAAAGTACTGTCACTGGCTATAAAAGGGTAATGGACACCAGATTTAATCTCTCACCATAAAGTGGAAAACTAAACAAATACATAAAACAATTCTTTGGACTGTGATCGCTGAAAGCACAAAAACAAGGTCTCAACTCAGTGAGACCTTGAGACAATGACACAATTGAGCTGAGACAGCCATCATTCTAATGAGTCGAAGAGACACAGATCAGAGTTCAGGAGGCTGAGATGGCTGGAATTCAAGGAGAAGAGTACCAGAGAAGGTTACCTGAGAAATCGCTCTAGAAATCTTAGCAGTGGTCTCTTTGAGTATTTGGATGAATACTAAACTGCATGGGCGCTGGGTGAGAATCAGAACACCATCAAGAGAAAAACAACTACTGACATTGCTGTAAGCTGAAAAATTCTACAGGTCACACAGGGCTGAGAGAAGTCTGAATTCTATTCAAAGTGGAAAGATCTCAAACATTCAAGGCTTTGGACTAAGCTTCAGTTGTACAACTAAACAAGGACTAGAATAAAGGCTACACTATATCTACCATTGCAATGTTTAAAAACAAGCTTTGACTCTGCCTTGAAAGAACTGTACAGCAGACAAATAGAAAGGGTGGCTACAATGCTGACAGAAACCTTGTCTTTCAAGCCAGACAAACTGGGAAAAGGCAGGAGAGGGTAGGAAAGTCATGAAGAGAAGAAAGTTCTCTATGAACCAATACAAGACTCATCCCCGTGCTAAGCATATAACAAACCCAAACCAGAAAAATAAAAGCTTTGAGAATTGAACTCAAATCTCAGACTAGCCCCTGAGTGGCATATGCACAGGACAAACCCAAAAAAAGAAAAAAGCAAGGCAAAGCTTTTGAAAACTGAACTGATATTGAAACCAGTACATATAGAAAGCAGGCCAAAACTTGTGGTCTGACCCTAATCAGGTTGGTTGCCTGCTAAACAAACAAAATAAATCGCCTTCTCCAAGGAATATAACACAGCTCAGAGTTTACCAACATAACTTTCACAAAATCAGGAATACAATCCAGAAATTACTTGACATACAAAAAATCAAAAAATTATGAATTTCAAGAGAAACAACAATAAACAGATAAAAACAAATCTCTATTAATCAGACGTTGGAATTACCATGGAAAGAGTTTAAAGCAATAATAATATAACTATGCTTCAGGAGGTAAAGATAAAGGTAAAGTAGCCGGGCACAGTGGCTCACGCCCAACACTTTATGAAGCCAAGGCGGGTGGATCACTTGAGGCCAAGAGTTCGAGACCAGCCTGGCCAACATGGTGAAACCTCATCTTACTAAAAATACAAAAATTAGCTGGGCGTGGTGGTGCATTGCCTGTAATCCCAGCTACTCAGGAGGCTGAGGCAGGAGGAACCCAGGAGGCAGAGGTTACAGTGAGCCGAGATCGCACCTCTGCACTTCAGCCTAGGTGACAGAATGAGACTCTATCTCGAAAAAAAAAAAAAGAAGAAGAAGAAAACAAAAAAGAAAAGGTAAAAAAAAAATGAAATGAATGGAAAGACAGAATAGAGGTATTCAATGGAGAAAATTGAGAAGCAAAAAATCTATTAAGAAATATTAAGAAGTAAAAAATCTATTAAGCCTAGATAGGCACATTAGCAGACTGGAGACGACAGAAAAAATAATCAATTAATATAAAAAGAAATCACTATAAATTATTTAATCTGAAAAACAAAGAAAGAGGTAAGATTGAAAAAAATGAATAATCTCATGGAAATATGGGACAGTATCCAAAAGTCTAACATACATGTCATTGGAGTTCCAAAAAAGAGAGCAGAGGCCAGGCGCAGTGGCTCATGCCTGTAATCCCAATACTTTGGGAGGCAAAGGTGGACGGATCACTTGAGGTAAGGAGTTTGAGATCAGACTGGCCAACACAGTGAAACTCCATCTCTATTAAAAATAAAAAAGTAGCTGGGCGTGGTGGCACACACCTGTAATCCCAGCTACTCGGGAGGCTGAGGCAGGAGAATCATCTAAACCTGGGAGGCAGAGGTAGCAGTGAGCCAAGATTGTGCCACTGCACTCCAGCCTAGGTGACAGAGTGAAAAAACATCTTGAAAAAAAAAGAACAAAAAGGCGAGCAGAAAGAGACTGAGGCAGAAAAATATTCAACTGACTAGACAAATTTGTTGAAATATATAAATTACTTCTAATATAGCCTCACCATAAACTCATACATCATACAAGCTAACAGAGCTGTCCCCCAAACAAACACATTTCACTAATGATACAGAGCTCAAATAGCAAACAAGAAGTAATTCATCCTCTGGATAAATGATTTCCAAACAGTTGACTATACACTCCTACTGGCAAAAAATTAAGTAGTCAGATCATAGATATATTAATGTAGAAATTATATATGGGTTACTGAATACTAATCTGTTATTTAATCTCATATGTTATATATGTTACTAATTTTTATTGTTATTTTTTAAAAGAAATTAGAAGACAGAGAAAGATGGCCAAATACAAGCCTTCATCGATCATCCCCGTGACAGAAACAACAAATTTAACAACCATGTACACAAAAAAGCACCTTCATAAAAAACAAAAATAAAGTGAGCAATCACAGTACCTGGTTTTAACTTCGTATCACAGAAAGGGGCACTGAAGAAGGTAAGCAAGACAGTCTTGAACTGCCAAGATCACCCCCACCCTATTACCCCAAAAGCAGCTCTGTGTCATGGAGCACCTACGCACTTGGGAGTGGGAGAGTGCAGTGACTGTGGGACCCTGCATTGAACAGTGCTGCCCTGTCACAGTGGAAAGCAGAAGAAGGCTAAAATTAGCCAATGTCCACCTACAGAGAGAGTATTAAGACCAGCCCTAGCCAGAAAAGAATTGCACATCCCAGTGGTTGGAAACAGTATTGACAAGCCTCACCACCGTGGGTTGAAGTTCTTGGGGCCTCTAAATAAACTTGAAGGGCAGTCTAGGCCACAAGGACTGAAATTCCTAGCCAAGTCCTAGTGCTGTGCTCTGAGTCCACTGGCTCAGAGCTACTCCTCTACAACTCCTGGCAGTGCGGCCTACAACAACAAAAGTGACTCCTTCAATCAGCTTGAGGAGAGGAGAGTGAAAAGCTAAAAGGACTTTGTCTTGCATCTTGGATACTAGCTCAGCCACAATCGAACAGGAAACCAGGCAGTCAGAGGACCCCATTCCAGGTCTTAGCTCGGGCAACATATCTACACACACACTGGGCCAGAAGGGAACCCGCTGCCTTGAAGGGAATGACCCAATTCTGGCAGGATTCATCATTTGCTGACTAAAGAGCCCTTGGGCCCTGAAGAACCAGAAGCAACATCCAAGTAGTATGCCATGGGCCTTGGCTGAGACTCTGAGACGTGCTGGCTTCAGGAATCACCTCGAACACAGTGATATAAAGCACCAAGAGGGCTCCTGAGATCCCCAATTCTAGGCCTTGGCTCTTGGACAGCATTTCTGGACATGCCCTGGGCCAAAAGAGAGCCTGGTGCCCAAAAGGGTGAGTCCCGGACCTGGCAGCATTCACCACAAGCTAACTGAAGAGTCCTTGGGCCTTAAGTGAACATTGGCAGCAGACTGGCAGTAGCCTCATGGGTCTGTGGTGGTGGTGGCTGGGGGAGATGCTCCTCTACCTATGTAAACAGAAGGGAAGTGTAGGAAAGACTTTGAGCAACATCTTAGCCACAGAATAGATCACCAGTCAGATTTCTTTTTTTTTTTTTTTTTTGAGGCGGAGTCTCGCTCTGTCGCCCGGACTGGAGTGCAGTGGCCGGATCTCAGCTCACTGCAAGCTCCACCTCCTGGGTTTACGCCATTCTCCTGCCTCAGCCTCCCTAGTAGCTGGGACTACAGGCGCCTGCCACCTCGCCCGGCTAGTTTTTGTATTTTTAGTAGAGACGGGGTTTCACCATGTTAGCCAGGATGGTCTCGATCTCCTGACCTCCTGATCCACCCGTCTCGGCCTCCCAAAGTGCTGGGATTACAGGCTTGAGCCACCGTGCCCGGCCAGTCAGATTTCTAAGAGTTTTTATTCCACTCCTGGGCTCCTGGATGGCCCCTCTAGACCTGCCAAGGGCCTGAGGAAACATGCTACTCTGAAGGGAAGGACATAAGCCTTATAGGCTTTGCCAACTGCTGATGGTAGACCCCTAGGGCCTTGAGTGAATACAGACAGTAGCCAGGTAGTGGTCATAGCAGGCCTTGGGTGAGACTCAGTGCTGTGCTGACTTCAGGTCTGACCCAGCACAGTCCCAATGGTGGTGGCCACATAGGTGCTTGTGTCTCCCTACACCCAGCTCCAGGTGGTTCAGCACAGAGACGGCAACACACCATTTCTTTGGGACAAAGTAATGGAAGAAAACAAGAGTCTCCACCTGGTAACCAACAGAATTCTTCCAGATCTTATCCAAGATCACCAAGACAGTACCTCTATGAGTCTACAAGAATCAAAGCATTATGGGCTTGGGATGTCCCCTAATCCAGATACAGCTTAGATCAAAACAGCCAGTCCCTTCAAATACCTGGAAAGCCTTTCCAAGACAGACGGGCACAAACAAGCCCCGCCTGGGAAGGCTACAATAAAAGTCCAGACAGTGACAAACATCCACAAGCATCAACACCTTCTAGGAAAACATGACCTCACCAAAACACTATATAAAGAACTAGAGACCATTCCTGGAGAAACAGATATGTGACCTTTTAGGTAGAGAATTCAAAATAGCTATTTTGAGGAAAGTCAAAGAAATTGAAGATAACACAAAGAAGGAATTCAGAATTCTATCACATAAATTTAACAATAAAGATGAAATATTAAAAAGAAGCAGAAATTTGAGAACTGAAAAATGAAACTGATATATTAAAGAATACATCAGAGTCTCTTAACAGAATTGATCAAACAGAAGAATTAGTAAGCTTGAAGACAGTCTATTTGAAAATACACACTTAGAGGAGAAAAAAACAAAAAAAAAAAGAATACAAAAGAATGAAGCATGCCTACAAGATCTAGAAAACGCCTCAAAAGGACAAATCTAAGAGTTATTGTCCTTAAAGAGGAAGTGAGAAAGAGATGGGGGTAGAAAGTCTATTCAAAGGGATAATAACAGAGAACTTTGCAAACCTAGAGAAAGATATCAATACTCAAGTACAAGAGGCATACAGAACACCAAGCAGATTTAACCCAAAGACTACCTCAAGACATTTAATAATCAACCTCCCAAAGATCAAGAATAAGGAAAGGATCCTAAAAGGGGCAGGAGAAAAGAAACAAGTAACATACAATGGAGCTCCAATACATCCGGCAGCAGACGTTTCACATCTGCTTAAAGCCTTAAAGCCACATGAGAGTGGCATGACTATACTTAAGGTGCAGACAGAAAAAAATCTCTTACCCTAGAATATCATATCCAATGAAAATATCCTTCAAACATAAAGGAGAAATTAAGACTTTCCAAGACAAACAAAAGCTGAGGTGTTTCATCACCAGACCTGTCCTACAAGAAATGCTGAAGGAAGTTAGTTCCTCAATCAAAAAGAAACAGATGTATGTAAGCAACAAGAAAAGAAATCATCTGAAAGTACAAAATTAATTGGCAACAGTAAGTATACAGAAAAACACAATATTATAACACTATAACTTGGGCTTAAGAGTAATTCTACTCTTAAGTAGAATGACTAAAAGATGAACACAATACAAGAAAATATAAACAGAAACAACAAAAAGTTAAAAAGCAGGGAGATAAAGGTAAAGTGTAGAGCTTTTATTAGTTTTCATTTTGCTTCTTTGTTTGTTTAAGCAATCACTGTCAAACTGTCACCAGTTTAAAATAATAAGTTGTAAGATAGTATTTGCAAGCTTCATGGTAACCTCAAATAAGAAAACATACAACCTACTAATATTGAACCAGGAAGAAATCCAAAGTCTAAACAGACCAATAACAAGTAATGAGATTGAAGCCATAATAAAGTGTCTCACAGTAAAGTCCAGGACCTGATGGTTTTACTGCTGGATTCTAACAAACATTTAAACAACTAATACCAATCCTACTCAAATTATTCTGAAAAATAGAGGAGGGAATACTTCCAAACTCATTCAACATGGCCAGTATTACCCTGATACCAAAACAGACAAAGACACATCAAAAAAAGAAAGTTGTACGCCACTATCTCTGATGAATATTCACGTGAAAATCCTCAACAAAATACTATAATAGCAAGCTGAATTTAACAACATATAAAAAACATCATTTATCATGACCAACTGAGATTTATCTCAGGGATGCAAAGATGGTTCAACATATGCAAATCAATCAATGTGATACATCATATCAACAGAATGAAGGACAAAAACCACAAGATCATTTCAACTCTTGCTGAAAAAGCATTTGACAAAATTCAGTGTCCCATCATGATAAAAAAAAAAAAAAAGCCTCAAAAAACTAGGTAGAGAAGAGACATACCTCAACATAACAAAAGCCATAAAGGACAGACCCACAGATAGTATCACACTGATGGGGAAAAACTGAAAGCCTTTCCTCTAAGATCTGGAACACAACAAAGATGCCCACTATCACCACTGTTATTAAACATAGTACTGGAAGCCATAGCTAGAGCAATCAATAGAAAGAAAGAAAGGGTGGTGGCACTTGCCTATGGTCCCAGCTGTCCTGGGGAGTAGAGGGTTGAGGCAGGAGAATCGCTTGAACCCAGGAGGCCGAGGCTGCAGTGAGCAGAGATCACGCCACTGCACTTGGGTGACAGAGTGAAACTTGGATAGGAAAGGAAGGGGAAGGGGAAGGGGAATCCAAATTGGAAAGGAAGAAGTAAAATTGCCCTTGTTTGCATATGATATGATCTTATATTTGGAAAAATCTAAAGAGTCCACCAAAAAACTATTAGAAGTGATTAATGCAGGAAAGTTGTAGAACACAAAATCAACAAACAAAAATCAGTAGCATTTCTATATGCCAACAGCAAACAATCTGAACACGAAATCAAAAAAAGTAATCCCATTTAAAATAGCTACAAATAAATACCTAGGAATTAACCAAAGAATTAAAAGATCTCTGCAATGAAAACAAAACACTGATGGAAGAAAGTGAAGAGGACACCAAATAATGGAAAGCTATTCCATGTTCATGGATTGCAAGAATCAATACTGTTAAAATGTCTATAGTACCCAAAGCAATCTATAGATTCAATGCAATCCCTATCAAAATACTAAAGACAATCTTCCCAGAAATTTAAAAAAAAAAAAAAATTTGCTGGGCACAGTGGCTCACGCCTATAATCCCAGCACTTTGGGAGGCCGAGGTGGGCGGATCACAAGGTCAGGAGTTCGAGACCAGCCTGGCCAGCATAGTGAACCCTTGTCTCTACTAAAAATACAAAAAATTAGCCGGGTGTGCTGGCGTGCACCTGTAGTCCCAGCTACTCTGGAAGCTGAGGCAGGAGAATCGCCTGAACCTGGGAAGTGTAAGTTGCAGTGAGCTGAGATCGCACCATTGCACTCCAGCCTGGGCGACAGAGAGAGATTCCGTCCAAAAAAAAAAGAAAAAAAAAAAAAATTCTAAAATTTACATGGAACCACAAAAGACCCAGAATAGCCAAAGCCATCCTGAGCAAAAGAACAAAACTGGAAGAATCACACTACCTGACTTCAGTTTATACCACAGAGCTATAGAAACCAAAACAGCATGGCACTAGCACAAAAACAGACACACAGACCAGAGGAACAGAACAGACAACTCAGAAACAAATCCATACACCTACAGTGAACTCAATTTCAACAAAGGTGTCAAGAACATACATTGGTGAAAAGACAGTCTCTTCAATAAATGCTGGGTGCTGGGAAAGCTGGATATCCACATGCGAAAGAATGAAACTAAACTAAACCCCTATCTCTCACCATATACAAAAATAAAATCAAAATGGAATAAAGACTTAAATCTAAGACCTCCAGCCAGAAAACCATTAAAAGAAATTATGGGGGAGACTCTCCAGGTCTGGGCAAAGATTTATTTAGTAATACCCCTCAATTACAGGCAACTAAAGCATACACGGACAAATGGGATCACATCAAGTAACTAAAAAGCTTCTGTACAGCAAAAGAAACAATCAACAAAGTGAAGAAACAACCACAGAAGGGAGAAAGTATATGCAAACTACCCATCTGACAAGAGATTAATAACCGGAATATATAAGAAGTTCAAACAACAGTATAGGAAAAAATCTAATATTCTGATTTTAAAATGGGCAAAAGACCTGAATACATATTTCTCAAAAGAAGACATACAAATGGCAAACAGGCATATCAAAAGGTATTGTCAACATCATTGATCATCAGAGAAATGCAAATCAAAACTACAATGAGATATCATCTCACCCCAGTTATAACAGATTATCCAAAAGACAGGTAATAACAAATACAAGCCGGGCGCGGTGGCTCAAGCCTGTAATCCCAGCACTTTGGGAGGCCGAGACGGGCGGATCACGAGGTCAGGAAATCGAGACCATCCTGGCTAACATGGTGAAACCCCGTCTCTATTAAAAAATACAAAAATCTAGCCGGGCGAGGTGGCGGGCGCCTGTAGTCCCAGCTACTCGGGAGGCTGAGGCAGGAGAATGGCGTAAACCCGGGAGGCGGAGCTTGCAGTGAGCTGTGATCCGGCCACTGCACTCCAGCCCGGGCGACAGAGCGAGACTCCATCTCAAAAAAAAAAAAAAAAAAAAAAAAATGCTGACAAAGATGTAGAGTAAAGGGAACCCTCATATCCTGGTGGTGGGAATTAGTATAAGCACTACAAGAACACTTTGGAGGTTCCTCAAAAAATTAAAAACAGAGCTACCATATGATCCAGCAATCCCACTGCTAGGTAAAAACCCAAAAGCAAGGAAATCTATATATTGAAGAGATATCTGCATTCCCATGTATGTTGCAGCACTTCACAATAGCCAACATTTGGAAGCAACCTAAGTCTCCATCAACAGATGAATGGGTAAAGAAAATGTGGTACATATACACATACTATTCAGCCATAAGAAAGAGATTCTGTCATTTGCAAAACATGGATGGCACTGGAGATCATTATGTTAAGTGAAATAAGCCTGGTACAGAAAGACAAGCTTCACATGTTGTCACTTATTTGTGAGAGCTAAAAATTAAACCAATTGAACTCATGGAGACAAAGAGTAGAAGGATGGTTACCAGAGGCTTGGAAGGGTAGTCGGGTTAGGGGAAGTGGAAATGGTTATAAGTTCAGAAAAGTAGTTACAAAAAATGCATAAGTAGTAGTATTTGACAGCACAACAGGGTAACTATAGTAAACTTAATCATACTTTGAAAAATAATCAAGAGTGTAATTGGATTGTTTGTAACACGAAGGTAAATGCTTGAGGTGATGAGTGCCCCATTTACCCTGATACGATTATTGCGCATTGCATGCCTGTATCAAAATATCTCATATACCCCATAAATATATACACTTACTATGACCCATGAAAATTAAAAATTTAAAGAAAAGAAATTGAGGTAAACAGAAAAGTTAAGTTTTGAAAATATTTATACTGATACCAAAAAAAAAACTTTTATACTCTCTTCTTTACATTATTGTTGAAGAGAGAGGAATGTGAACAAATAAATACATTTTTTTATCTTGGTTTAAACATTTTATGATACAGCAGTGAGAAGATCTAGTCTAAGTTCAGTTTTTATGTCAAAACACAGATTAGAAAAAAGAATACTTCACAATATATGTAAATCCAATTGTAAGACGGGATTCATGGACTTTGCTGAAATTCAGTTATCATTTTCCAGTTTTTCTTACAACTTATCATAAGTTGTTTTGTTTTTAAAACGTAAGTTCAAATTTCACTATGACTCTTTAATAAACATTAATGGATTTTAAAAACTTACTCAAGTTTTTCTAGTGCTTTTTAAAATATAGACACTTTTTTTTATAAGTATCACACACTTTTCGGCACCAAAGTCACAAAATAATGTAAATTTTCCAAACATCCCATTTTCATAAGACAAATGTCATTCAAAAAGAAGCAACTTTCTTATTCATAGCTAAAATGTGTTTTATTTATAAAAATACACACTGACCATTACTTAGAAAAGGTAAACAAATTCAGAAGATCTTTCTATAATAGAAAAATGGCTATCTTTAAGTCACAGATTTAAGTACCCTACCATCACTATAATTACTGAACCTTAGAGTATTCCAAAAATGTTACACTTTAAATTAAATAAATTTCAAGATCACGCCTCATCTCATCACAAGATATTTTTTAAAGTCTATTATTTAAAATAACAGAATCTTTAAACCCATTTACCCAGACACAAGTAAACATACCACCAAAAAAAACTACAAGGAAATGCTTAAGAGAGGCTTCCATTATCACCCACTCCAGGCTTCTTCAAGAGGTAATACAAGCTATAAATCTCAACTGACCATATGGCAGAATGAGGCACACCAAGGTAAAGCTTAGTTTATCTTAATTATTCTATTATCCGTTAGAAAAATGAATATACCAGGCATGGTAACCCACACCTATAATCCCAGCAATTTGTGAAACCAAAGCAAGCAGATTGCTTGAGATCAGGAGTTCGAGACCAGCCAGTGCAACATGGTGAAACCCTGTCTCAACTAAAAATACAAAATGAGCTGGGTGTGGTGGCACATGCCTGAGGTCCCAACTACTCAGGAGGCTGAAGTAGGAGGACTGCTTGAGCCCAGGAGGTCAAGGCTGCAGTGAGCTGAGATCACACTACTGCACTCCAGCCTGGGCAACAAAGTGAGACCCTGTCTCAAAAAAAAAAAGAAAATGAATATAAATTCTAATATTTTTTTCATCTACTTTACCGAATCATCTTAAGCACCCCACTGTGGAGACTACTGTTGCTAGCATATTTTATTGGAATACAAATTTAAAAAAAATTAGCTGGGTGTAGTGGTACACTCCTGTAATCCCAGCTACTCAGGAGGCTGAGGCAGGAGAATCGCCTGGACCCAGGAGGCGGAGGTTGCAGTGAGTCGAGATGGCACCACTGCACTCCAGCCTGGATGACAGAGCAAGACTCCGTGTGAAAATAAAAAATTAAATTAAATTTAAAAAGATAACTAAGTAAACTTTTCTTTGTGACACAGATTCATTCATTAATCATATCATCATTATTCTTCAGATAATGAAGCACTGTAGTTTTCTTTATTCTGGATCCTCCTTACTGTTACATTTTCAACTGTCAGTACCACTACCATTAAACCAATCTAACGTCTTATCAAGATCTTTCTAGTGTATTATCTCAAATATACTAAAGAAAGAAGACAGCCGGGCGCAGTGGCTCCCACTTATAATCCCAGTACTTTGGGAGGCAGAGGCAGGTGGATCACAAGGTCAAGAGAACAAGACCATCCTGGCCAACATGGTGAAACCCCGTCTCTACTTAAAAAAATACAAAAATTAGCTGAGTGTGGTGGCAGGTGCCTGTATTCTCAGCTACTCAGGAAGCTGAGGCAGGAGAATCGCTTGAACCCAGAAGGCGGAGGTTGCAATGAGCTGAGATCACGCCATTGCACTCCAGTCTGGGCAACAAGAGTGAAACTCTGTCTTGAAAAAGAAAAAAAAAAGAAAGACTGCACAATCAAGTTTAAAAATTAAATGTTAAAATAACAGAAAGTAGTTTGCAATTAATAAATAAAACGCTTTTTAAAAGTCTAAATGATGGCCAGTCTTCGTGGCTCATGCCTATAATCCCAACACTTTAGGAGGCCAAGGTAGGTGGATTACCCAAGATCAGGAGTTCTAGACCAGCCTAGCCAACATGACGTAACTGTGTCTCTACTAAAAATACAATAATTGGTGCACACCCATAGTCCCAGCTAATCAGGAGGCTGAGGCAGGAGAATTGCTTGAACCTGGGAGGTGGAGGTTGCAGTGAGCTGAGATCACGCCGTTGCACTCCAGCCTAGGCAACAAAGCAAAATACATCTCAAAAAAAAAAAAAAAAAATCTAAGTAAGAAATCTGTTTCATAGTTTAATAAATAATGTTTTCTCTTTCTTGGCTGTACAAAAAATGATGCATCTTACAATATCATCTTATAGAGTCAATGAAAAATAATAAATGTACAGGCCAAAAAACATCAAGTTTTCTTCATCCAACTAACTAGAAAAATAGAAGACCCACCATGCACACTAGATTAAGGCTACTTAGAGATGAGAGACAGCAGTAGGATCAATCTGGTCTTCAAGTAATTGGGACTTCAGTTATTAACTGTTCCTTAAGTCTCATTCTATAATAAATGTGCTAAATTATAATTTTAAAAGTACTTACGTACATTGTGAGGAAATCAATATATAGCTATTAAAATATGTAATGTTTTAAATGGGCTTTAAAGGTTCAAAAAATAAAATGCCCCTTGAAAACTAGGTTTAAGGGAACTAAAAACTACTAGATTTTTTAACAGGTGATCATCAAAAATAAAATATGTATAACAAGAGGAAACAATGTAAGGTTACAGTAAATACGGGATTTAAATATAGTAAGACAATTCAACTGTCAGCAAAGTCCCTGTAAAAATATAATGAACCCTAGGATTATCAGAGATTTTTTAATTTCATTTGTACTTGCCAAAAAAAAATAAAAAACACCCATAGAATAAAAAATACCAGTTTCTCTTGTAATTTGCATTCTTTACCACCACATTTCCCCTTCTGAAAGGAATTAAAGGAAAATTACTAAGATAGGTCAAGTAACTACAGAGGACAGCAAGTGATCAAAGAAGCCACAGAATGTAGGGCAATGCTTATCAGTATAACCAAGTGAATCAGGAGACTATGAATGCAATGGAACAAATTTAGACATAAATTCACTGAGTTAGGAAAACCATCTGAAAACCTACACTGTGATCTATGGATTCACACAAATAGGTGCAGAACTGGAAAGTGGTAGAAGAAAACCATATACCAAATGATTGCTTAGGTCTCATTATTTTTCCACTTTAAAACTTTCTGATCACCTGAGCCCAGGAGGTCAAGGCTGCAGTGAACAGTGACTGTGCCACTGTACTCCAGCCTGTGCAACAGAACAAGACCCTGTCTCAAAGAAAAAAAGAAAAAGAAAAGAAAAAACAACATTATAAAATGCAAATATTTCTACCACAAAATTAAATAAGAGAATAGAAAAGTGAAGTTTTTAGCCAGGTGCAGTGGCTCACAACTGTAGTCCCAGCATTTGGGAGGCTGAGGCAGGCGGATCACTTGAGGCCAGAAGTTTGAGACTGGCCTGGGCAACATGGCAAAACCCCATCTCTACAAAAAATCAAAAATCAGCCAAGTGTCATGAAGCATGCCTGTAGTACCAGCTACTCAGGAAGCTGAGGCAGAAGGAATGCTTGACCCCAGGAGGTCGAGGCTACAGTGAGCTGTGTTCATGCCACTGCACGCCAGCCTGGGTGACAAAGCAAGCACTTTTTTTCTTTTTTTTCAAGATGGAGTCTCCCTCTGTCACCCAGGCTGGAGTGCAGTGGCACAATTTCAGCTCACACAACCTCTGCCTCTGGGTTCAAGTGATTCTCCAGCCTCAGCCTCCTGAGTTGCTGGGATTACAGGTGCCCACCACTGTACCCAGATAATTTTTTGTATTTTTTAGTAGAGACAGGGTTTCATCATGTTGGCCAGGCTGGTCTCAAACTCCTGTCCTCAGGTGATCCACCCACCTCGGCCTCCCAAACTGCTGGGATTACAGGTGTGAGTCACCACACCAGGCCGGTAAGTAGTCCATCTTAAAAAAAAAAAAAGTGGCTTATAGGGTAAGAATTAGAGACTAGTCATCATCTGAACTCTCAAGATACTTACCTATAAAAAAAGAGTTGTATGGTCATCCTCATCTTTCTAGCAGAAATACTTCCGGGATGTTTTTATTCATGTATGCATTCATTTGTTCATTTATTTAACAAATATTTATTCAGTTCCTATTATGCAAGGCTGTTTCCAACCTCTGAAGGCACTTAACTCAAGCCACAAGCCCAATTTCCTCTACTGCCTACCCCCAACTCCAACAGTTCAAGGGCAGTTAGTTAAAATCTTTCTGAATCAGAAGATAAGGGTAGTAAACCACAAAGAACAACACTACGGCCTGCCAATAAAACTAGCTAATTCCATTTAACCTGTTAAAATCCAATCACAGAGAAAAATAAACCAAACATAAGAAAATTTTTGCAATCTAAACAACTTTGGGATTTGATAGCATATCTAATATTCCAAAATAAATATATACAATTTCTTAACTGACATGCCATCTGCCAACAAAAGATTTAAAAGCTAATCTGCTACAAGTCTTCATTCTTAACACTACCCTTTCTTCATATGCTAACATGCACATTTTCTTCTTTACTGTGCCTTGACTTTCCAAGTAAATTTATGTGTGTGTGTCTGTAACAGAGTGAGAGACAGACAAACAGAGACACATTGGGTTTTCTTTTAATGTATTCACACCTTAAGGAAGAAGGCTGAGGTAGCAAAGGAAAGGGAAAAAGTAAATGGGATTATAAAAGTGATGGCTTAAGAAAATACAAATCACAAAACTGTTCTTCCTAGCAGCAATTCTCTAACACTCAAAGTTGTCTTTCTAGCTAGCTAACTCTTAAGAAAGTAATTAAGCATTTTTAAGTAAGTCTTAAAAAGCACAGTGGCTCATGTCTGTAATCCCAGTACTTTGGAAGGCTGAGGTGGGTGGATCACCTGAGATCTGGAGTTCAAGACCAGACTGGCCAACATGGTGAAACCCCGCATCTACTAAAAATACAAACAATTAGCCAGACATAGTGGCAGGTGCCTGTAATTCCAGCTACTCAATAGGCTGAAGCAGGAGAATCACTTGAACCTGGGGGTGGAGGTTGCAGTAAGCCAAGATCACATCACTGCATCCAGCCTGGGTGACAGAGCTAGAATCCATAGACTCCATCTAAAAAAAAAAAAAAGCTTATGTTTTAAAATAAAAAATAAAACAAATGCTCATGTTCCCTTCTAAAATAAGACCTATGAGAAAAGGCCCACCATGGAACTAGTAAAATCAAAATAACTATTTTATGTTAGTTCAGTCTATGTAAATTGTACTGTAAAGTTTTTCTATTTAGCATTTTAGCCAAGATAAAAATTTAATAAATACAGGTTGAAATCCAGAATTGCACATTTTTAACGGTCATATTTTTATATCCTGTTGTTAGGAGGAAAAAATAAAATACCTAAGAATGATAGTTTAAAATCCAAATGATTCTTTACTATCTTACTACTCTAATCTTAAATCTACATTAAATTTTTCCCAGTGTATTTAATATATATAACTAAAACATTTTAAATATATAAAAGTGCTTTTTTTTTTTTTTTTTGGTAGAGATGAGGGTCTCACTTTGTTGACCAGGCTGGTCTTGAACTCCTGAAAACTACATTTTTTACAGTCACATAGGCAAATCCACCTAAATTATTTACAATGTAGAACTGAAAATAGTCTATTAAGAGTGCTTTCGGGTCATCAGAATCTTAAAATTATACATTAAAATAGCAGTCCCCAACCTTTATGGCACTAGGGACCAGTTTCATAGAAGACAATTTTTCTACATAATGGGTGGATGGTTTCAAGATGAAACTGTTCCACCTCAGCGGGAGATGAGCGGCAGGCAAGCGAGCATTACCACCTGAGCTCCACCTCCTGTCAGATCAGTGGTGGCATTAGATCCTCAAAGGAGCACAAAGGAGGGATCTAGGTTGCGTGCTCCTTATGAGAATATGTACATAGACCTGAGGTACCACAGACTTGGTCAACTTTTGGCCTCCTTCTTAACCATCATAGGATGCTAAAACATGGTCTGAAATAGAATGTAGACAAATCTGACAAAATGTGTCAATCTGGTAAGATGGTTAAAATAAAGGGAAGGTAGACTGCTATCCCAACTGTTTCCAAACCAATCACGGAAATCTCCAATATATAAACCAAAGCCATCATGCTAATTTTTATCATTCCATAAAGGGTAGCAAACGTACCATAAAAACAAAACAGAGATCTACTCATGTTGAGGTGACTGAAAACAAAGATTTTTACAGGCCTTTTTACTTGACATAGGATGCCAAGGAAGCTTCTAACTGCAGAACAGAATACAGATCCCAAGGAAAAGCAGCAGCCCAAAGGGCAAGGAACTAAGGGGTAAAGCAGTAAAGAAAATGATACTTGTATGATAGGTGAAAGGAGAGAACGGGAATCTGGAAATTTCCACCTTCTGCTAAAGAACAACAACAAAAAAAAAATCATAGGATATTCCATTTGACCAACAATATACCCTGTGGGGCCAGGGAGTAGAGAAGCTAGCTGAAAACAGGCTCATTACAGACAAAATTTGACACGTCTCAGGCAAAATCATTCTTAAAATTTTGCTCCATATCATGTCTTCAGAATTTACATAAGAAAGGTTTTCCTCATCCATAACCAACTAATTGGCATTTCCAGCTAGAAATAAGAACTTAAATAATATAGTGGTCCCAATGGAATGTAACAGCCTTTGATTTGCAATTGAGAATATTTTACTCCTACTCCAGTAATGACAAGAGCAAAACAAAAATAAATCAAGTCTTTCTCAAAGCCAATACAATAAGTATAGAAGAAATTGTGCTAATGCCTTAAAGGTTACTGAAAAGGTACTTAGAGAAGTATGCACATAAATATCTACCAGAAAGGATAAAAATGCCAATCAGCAAGTTCATTCAGGCCAGGTGTGGTGGCTCACCTGTAATCCCAGGACGTTGGGAGACCAAGGTGGGCAGATCATTTAGGTCAGTCAGGAGCTCGAGAACAGCTGGGCCAACATGGCAAAACCCCATCTCTACTAAAAATACAAAAATTAGCCAGGTGTGGTGGTAGGCACCTGTAATCCCAGCTACTCAGTAGGCTGAGGCAGGAGAATCGCTTGACCCTGGGAGACAGAGGTGGCAGTGAGCTGAGATCGCACCACTGCACTCCAGCTTGGGCGACAGTGTGAGTCTCTGTATCCCCCCCCAAAAAAAAAAAAAACAGGCCAGGTGCGGTGGCTCACACCTGTTATCCCAGCACTTTGAGAGGCCGAGGCAGGCAGATCACCTGAGGTCAGGAGCTGGAGATCAGCTTGGACAACATGGGGAAACCCCGCCTCTACTAAAAATACAAAACATAGCCGGGCATCCTGGTGAGCGCCTATAATACCAGCTACCCAGGAGGCTGAGGCAGGAGAATCGCTTGAACCCAGGAGGCGGAGGTTGCAGTGAGCGGAGATCACATAGCTTCACTCCAGCCTGGGTGACAGGGTGAGACTCCATCTCAAAAAAAAAAAAAAAAAGTTCATTTACCTTATTGAAAACTCTTCCTATAACATCAAACCCAAATCAGCATCCATCATCGTAGATTATTAGACTTCTATCTCAAATACACAAGAAAAAAATAATAAAGTCAAACCCTACGTATAAACCCATGGTGACCTCAGGCAATTTTAAATCCAAAATTATTTGAAGGGATAAAGAGTCAAATTGCCAGCGCCCACAGAACAGTACAGGACACACTGGATCCCATTATTGAGCATGGTACTACTACATTCAACACACTATGGATATTATTTCATCAATTTCATATAAACTTTGGCAGCAGACTTTAAGTTCCTGGAAAATTGTTCCCCAAAGTTTTGTAACCTTAATTAAAGTATAATAATTCCAAGAAACAAATCACAGAGAGGCAAAGAAAAACATATAGAGGCCATGATGTCATTAGTTAAAATGACATATGAAAAAATGCAAGAATGTTGATAATGATTAAAGCTAGTTGATGAGTTCATAGGTGTTCTTTTATGCTTTTGTGCATGTCTAAAATTTTCTATGAAAAACCGAATATCAATTTTTTTTTTTTGAGACGCAGTCTCACTCTGTCGCCAAGCTGAAATGCAGTGGCGCAATCTCAGCTCAATGCAATCTCTGCCTCCGTGTTCAAGTTATTATCTTGCCTCAGCCTCCCAAGTAGCTGGGACTACAGCCGCGCAACACCACTCCCAACTAATTTGTGTATTTTTAGTAGAGACGGGGTTTCCCCATGTTGTCCAGCATGGTCTCGATCTCTTGACCTTGTGATCCACCCACCTTGGCCTCCCAAAGTGCTGGGATTACTGGCGTGAGCCAGCATGCCCAGCCATCAAATTTTATGAACAGTATATCAAACTCACCAAAATGAGTTTTTATTGGCTATTTACAAATTGTGGGGAGAGGGGGACACGGTAATTAGCATTAACTAAGTGCCTATAAAGTGTTTGTTTTGTTTTTGTTTTTGAGACAGAGTCTCGCTCTGTCACCCAGGCTGGAGTACAATGGCACAATCTCTGATCACTGGAACCTCTGCCTCCGAGGTTCAAGCAATTCTCCTGCCTCAGTCTCCCAAGTAGCTAGGACTACAGGCAGGCGCCACCATGCCCGCCTCACTAATTTTTGTATTGTTAGTAGAGATGGGGTTTCACCATGTTGGCCAGGCTGGTCTCAAACTCCTGACCTCAAGTGATCTGCCCTCCACAGCCTCCCAAAGAGCCGAAATTACAGGTGCGAGCCACAGCCCCCAAGTAGGTGTTCCGTATATATAAGAACTCTATGGCCAGGCATGGTGGCTCACACCTGTAATTCCAGCACTTTGGGAAGCCAAGGCAGGCAGATCACAAGGTCACATGTTCGAGACTAGCCTGGCCAATATGGTGAAACCCCGACTCTACTAAAAATACAAAAAGTAGCTGGGCATGATGGCACACGCCTGTAGTGCCAGCTACTCGGGAGGCTGAGGTGAGAGAATCGCTTGAACCCAGAAGGCAGAGGTTGCAGTGAGCCGAGATCGTGCCACTGCACTCCACCCTGGGCAACAGAGCAAGACTCCATCTCCAAAAAAAGAGCTCTATGAGATGGAATCAGCCCAATTTTACATAGAAGAAAATTAAAAATCAAGAGTAAATTTAATCTTCGTCAAGATCATATAGGAGCTGAACTGAGACCCACAGCCAAAGAAAGAAAAAAGGAAATATAAAAGGAAGACAATGGGCCGGGCGCGGTGGCTCAAGCCTGTAATCCCAGCACTTTGGGAGGCCGAGACGGGTGGATCACGAGGTCAGGAGATCGAGACTATCCTGGCTAACACGGTGAAACCCCGTCTCTACTAAAAAATACAAAAAGCTAGCCGGGCATGGTGGCGGGCGCCTGTAGTCCCAGCTACTCGGGAGGCTGAGGCAGGAGAATGGCGTGAACCCAGGAAGCGGAGCTTGCAGTGAGCTGAAGTGAGCTGAGATCCGGCCACTGCACTCCAGGCTGGGCGGCAGAGCGAGACTCCATCTCAAAAAAAAAAAAAAAAAAAAAAAAGGAAGACAATGACTGGCAAAGGGGAAAAAAAAACCTTTTTGACACTAATATACAAAAGAAAAAATTAGAGAAATAAGCCAGGCATGCATGGTGGCTCATGCCTGTAATCACAGAACTTTGGAAGGCTAAGGTGGGATGATGGCTTAAGGCCAGAAGTTCCAGATGAGCCTGAGCAACATAGCAAGACCCCCATCTCTATGAAAAAAAAATTTTAATTAGAATTTAATTTTTTTTAATTAGAGAAATACAATTTTCAGAAAATAACACAAGGTAAAAGATTCTTATACAAGTATGCAATATCAAATATTGAAGCAAAAAAAAGAAAAGATAGAACTGTATTTAAAAACCTATACTGTAAGGGTGGAAATCTTGGGGACTAGAATCCAGAGGAGAAATCCCATTTCAGCTATGATGTTAACCAGTTGCGTGTGTGAGTATGTGTATGTATATATTTACATATATATATAAATTCACACATACACATCCATATCAAAACTTCCCTAAACCTGAATTTAACATATAATTTAGAATAAATTAAGAAAAGGCTCTAAAAAGTGTCATTACATACTTAACGTGGTATTCTATATTTATCATCCAGAAGAATTTAGCATATAATCCTTATATTTGAAGTTCACTGTACAAATACATTACTCCAACACTCCAGTGTTAAGGCAAGCATCTAAAAGTAATAATTTGCTGGGTATGGTGACTCATGCCTGTAATCCCAGCACTTAAGGAGACCAAAGTGAGAGGACTGCTTGAGGCCAGGAGTGTCAGACCAGCTTGGGCAACACAACGAAACCCTGTCTCTACAAAAAAACAAAAGAACTAGCCAGGTGTGGTGGCATGTGCCTATAGTCCCAGCTGCTTGGGAGGCTGAGGCTAGAAGATCGCTTGAGTCCAGGAGGTTGATGCTGCAGTGAACCATGATCACAACACTGCACTCCAGCCATGGGTGACAGGGCAAGACCCTATCACATGGCCAGGCACAGTAGCTTACATCTATAATATTAGCATTTTAGGAGGCCGAGGTGGGCAGATCACTTGAGGTCAGGAGTTTGAGACCAGCCTGGCCAACATGGCAAAACCCTGTCTCTTACGAAAATAAAAAAATTAGCCGGGCATGGTGGTGCACACCTGTAATCCTAGCTACTCAGGAGGCTGACAGGCACAAGAATCGCTTGAACCAGGGAGGCACTGAATCCGGGACAGGGAGGTTGCAGTGAGCCGAGATTGTGCCACAGCACTCCAACCTGGGTGACAAAGTGAGACTCTGTCTCAAAAAAAAAAAAAAAGAAAGAAGAGGAAGAGGAAGAAGCTGAAGAGGGGGAAGAGGAGGAGAAAAAAGAAACAACAACACAATTAAACACCACTACAAACTTACTAGCATAACTAAAATTTAAAACACTGATAATACTAAGTGCTGACAAGGATGAAGAACAACTACAGCAACTACATTACTTGTAGGAATGCAGCATGCTACAGTCACTTTGGAAAACAGTTTGACCGTTCTTATAAAGTTAAACATACATTTACCATACCAAGCACACTCTTCAGTATTCACCCAGGAGAAAAGAAAACATGTCCACACAAAGGCCTATAGGCAAAGGTTTGGGGTAACTTACCCAAAGTAACTGGATAAACAAACTGTAGTTACATCCATAGAATAGAATACAACTCAGCAAAAATAAAAGAAACAAGCTACTTAATTATGCAACGACATAGAGTAATCTCAAATGCAATTTGCTAAGTACAAGAAGCTAGTCACAAAAGGCTACTTGCTACATGATTCCTTTTTTTTTTTTTTTTTTTTGAGACGGAGTCTCGCTCTGTCGCCCAGGCTGGAGTGCAGTGGCCAGATCTCAGCTCACTGCAAGCTCCGCTTCCCGGGTTTACGCCATTCTCCTGCCTCAGCCTCCCGAGTAGCTGGGACTACAGGCGCCTGCCACCTCGCCCGTCTAGTTTTTTGTATTTTTTTAGTAGAGACGGGGTTTCACCGTGTTCGCCAGGATGGTCTCGATCTCCTGACCTCGTGATCCGCCCGTCTCGGCCTCCCAAAGTGCTGGGATTACAGGCTTGAGCCACCGCGCCCGGCCCATGATTCCATTTTTATTCAACATTCTGGAAAAGACAAAATAACAGGGACAGAAATTAGATCAGTGGTTGCCACGGGATAGGGATGGGGAAGACAGAAACAACTACAAAGGGGTAAAAGGGAACTTTTTGAGGTGGTGGAAATATCTTATATCCCAAATGTGATGGTGTAAGTTATATGACCATATACATCAATCTACACAACTCAAAAGGGTGAATTTTATTCTATGTAAATCATACCTTAATAAACCTGACTTTTAAGAAGATGACAAAGATGTAATCTCTGCCTTCAAGCTCATGATCTAGTGAGAGATATATATAAACACATAATTTGAACTAGGTAAATGCTATAGTAAGTTATGAACAAAGTTCTGTGGTAGAATAGAGGAGGAACAAAGTCTGTCTTAGAGTGAGGCAAAGGATTCTCAGAGAAAATAACATGTAAGCTATGTCTTAAAAGTAACGAGGCCTGGTGCGGTGGCTCACGCCTGTAATCACAGCAATTTGGGAGGCCAAGGCAGGTACAATCACTGAGGTCAGGAGTTCGAGACCAGCCTGGCCAACATGGTGAAACCCAGTCTCTACTAAAAATACATAAATTAGCCGGACACGGTAGCGCGCGCCTGTAGTCCCAGCTACTCATGAGGCTGAGGCTAGAAAATTGCTTGAATTCAGGAGGTAGGGGTTGCAGTCAGCCAAGACTGCACCACTGCACTCCAGCCTGGGAGACAGAGCAAGACTCCACCTCAAAAAAAAAAAAAAAAAAGGTAACGAGCATGACGATGACAGACCAAGAAGAAAGAAAAGCATCCAAGTAGAGAGAACAGTTGAGAGAAAAACATGGAGGTATGTAAAGGCAAGATTAGCCATGTGAGAGACAGTAAACAAAGTATAGGATGAGTTAGAACCTCAGAGGTCATGCCATATATGATAAGATTTATGTCTTAGAAACATAAGTATAAATATCATGTGAGAAAATATATGGAGGTAATATGAATGACTGGCAGAGAACAAGAACAGTTTTGAAGGGTGTCACAATAATCCTAGAAAGAGATACCTGGGGTCTGAATTAAGGTTCAATTAAAAGGCTATTTAGTGAAAGACTACTTGTGGGAATGAGGAAGAAAAAAAAGTCAAGGTTAACTGAAATTTCTGCAAAGAACAAATGACATCAATAAGATGAGAAACATAAAAGGAAATACAGATTTGTTTGATAATCCAGGTTGGGGGAGAATCATCTGGCTTCCATTTTCCCATCTACTAACTCTCTTCCTTGTAGGCATGCCTTCTCTAACTAAAATTGATATTTATTATGACTTATCTACTTGAACTATTTTATAAAATAACTATAAGAAGTAAAAGCAACACAGCAAAACCTCAACAAAGTTTTTACAGTGTCTTAGAGACAGCAGAATAGTTATTTCAAAAGTAAAAATAAGGCCGGGCGCAGTGGCTCACACCTATTATAATCCAGGCACTTTGGGAAGCCAAGGCAGGAGGACTGTTTGAGCCCAGGATATCAAGACCCTAGCCTGGGATATATAGCAAGACTCCACCTCTACTGAAAAATGAAATTTAAAAAAATTAAAAATAAGTTTTAAAAAAGAAAACATTGGGCAGTTTGGCTAGAGCATAATTATTAGAACAGATAATCAGAGTTTCTGGTTTTTCAAAAATCTGAATTGTAATAAAAGGAAATTTCAATGTTCTATTTCAATTTTCAGCAGCAAATAAATGTGTACATACAGGAACTTAAAGAATAAAACATAAATGAAAATAGGAGAGGAAAGAATAAATTTAAATACTGCATAAGCTTTCCAACTTAAGTAACAGGTTCCAAATTTGTCTTTGAAAATCAATTATGTGATGGCTGGGCAAGGTGGGCTCACAGTTGTAACCCCAGCACTTTGGGAGGCCAAGGCAGGTGAATCACCTGAGGTCAGGAGTTCAAGACCAGCCTGACCAACATGATACAACCCCATTGTATTAGTGTATTTTCATGCTGTTGATAAAGACATACCCAAGACTAGGAAGAAAAAGAAGTTTAATTCGACTTACAGTTCCACATGGCTGGGGAGGCCTCAGAATCATGGTAGGAAGCAAAAGGCACTCCTTACATGGTGGTGGCAAGAGAAAATGAGGAAGATGCAAAAACAGAAACCCTGATAAAACCATCAGATCTCATGAAGTTTATTCGCTACCACGAGAACAGTATGGGGGAAACCACCCCATGATTCAAAGTATCTCCCACGGGGTCCCTCCCACAACACATGGGAATTATGGGAGTACAATTCAAGATGAGATTTGGGTGTGGACACGGCAAAACCATATCACCCATCTCTACTAAAAATATAAAAATTAGCCTGGTGTGGTGGCAGGCATCTGTAATCCCAGCTACTCAGTAGGCTAAGGCAGGAGAATCGCCTGAACCTGGGAGGCAGAGGTTGCAGTGAGCCGAGATCATGCCACTGCACTCCAGCCTGGGCGACAGAGCAAGACTCTGTCTCAAAAAAATAATAATAATTTTAAAAAATCAAGTATGTGAAATTTAGAATATATTGCCCCAAAGAAACAATATGACACTAAAGCATAGCTAAACAATACTAGGGTATTACAGCAACCTGCTGAAGAACCGACGTCACCACCATGACCACCACCACCACCACCACTACCACTACCAAAGTACAGTGTTTAGGAGAACGGGGTGCTCTGAGCCTGCCTGGGGTGCAACATCTTTTATGACCTTGACTGGGGTAATTAACTCTACAAATCTAATATTCCTCACCTTTAAAATGGAGATGATAAAATCATCTGCTCAGCAAGAGTTACTATGAAAATTAAAAGAGGGAATCTAAAGCACTTAGCACAGTCATTCATCTAACATGTATTTATTAAGCACCTACTACATGTCAGGTATATTTTAGGCCCCAAGGCCCTGGCAATGAAACAGTAAACAAAAAAGTAAATCCCTACTCTTATGGAGCGTGTATTCTAATATAAGAAAACATGCAATTAAAAAAAAATCTGATGGAGTTAATGCTATGAAAATAAAGCAGGATATAAGAGATGAAGAGTAATAAGGAGAAGGATACTATTTTGGTAGTAGGAAAAGGTTCTCTAATAAGGCCACAAATTTTAACAAAGACCATAACAGAATGAAGAAGAGGGTCATACAGAGAACTGGGGGAAGAAATCAGATCCATTTCTGGCAATATGGTAGACTAGATGCCCAGGAAAATATTTGTGATTCAGAATTTTTTAAAATGTTGAATATTAAACAAAACCAAAATAATATTTTTCATGAGTGGCTGAGCTGAAAGAAAGAAAAAACAACAAAGCATTGGTGAGCACTGAAACGAGCCTCTCCCCTGGGAGCATCCATCAATCCCCAGTGGCTTAGAAGTCAGTTTAAGGGACTGGTGAGAAGGACATAAAGGTTGGGGCCTAAACAAGATGGGAAATCTGAAAAGCAGTACTCAGTGGACGACCTGCGGAGGGGGGTAAACAACATGCTAAACAGAGATCACAGGTGGCATGTTTGCCTTTCCCAGTCTCAGTGGAAGAGAAAAAATGAAGTCACCCTTCTCTCACTTGTTTAAGGACAAAATTCATACTACCTATGTGGTCTAGAAAAACTCAAACTAGTGCATTCCGTTCCAAGGCGTCTGTGAGCCCGCGGAGTATACGCCATGAGCAAAGCTCACCCTCCAGAGTTGAAAAAATTTATGGACAAGAAGTTATCATTGAAATTAAATGGTGGCAGACATGTCCAAGGAATATTGCGGGGATTTGATCCCTTTATGAACCTTGTGATAGAAAGATGAATGTGTGGAGATGGCGACTAGTGGGCAACAGAACAATATTGGAATGGTGGTAATACGAGGAAATAGTATCATCATGTTAGAAGCCTTGGAATGAGTATAAATAATGGCTGTTCAGCAGAGAAACCCATGTCCTCTCCATAAGGCCTGTTCTACTATGATGTAAAAATTAGGTCATATACATTTTCATATTAGACTTTTTGTTAAATAAACTTTTGTAATAGTCAAAAATGCCTTCTCAAATGTTCTGAATATAGAATATTAGCTCTCATTCCAATTTTTTCTAACATGAATTTTCCTGGTTGACAATGATTTCAAAGGGTTTTATGCATTAAAGTGGAAGAATCTTATTAAATGTGAAACATGGCAAAAAAAAAAGAAAAACTCAAACTAAAAATTCAGTTTCAAGAGATTCTGGGTTGGAAGAGACTAGAGCATGACAGAAGCAAACACCAAACCAGTCAAGAGGAGTACACTAAACCCAAGCCTCCAGTGATATTCACAAATAAAAATCCATGGAAGATAATCTCACAATTAAAAAGAAATTCACGGCCGGGCGCGGTGGCTCAAGCCCGTAATCCCAGCACTTTGGGAGGCCGAGACGGGCGGATCACGAGGTCAGGAGATCGAGACCATCCTGGCTAACACGGTGAAACCCCGTCTCTACTAAAAAATACAAAAAACTAGCCGGGTGAGGTGGTGGGCGCCTGTAGTCCCAGCTACTTGGGAGGCTGAGGCAGGACAATGGCGTAAACCCGGGAAGCGGAGCTTGCAGTGAGCTGAGATCCAGCCACTGCACTCCAGCCCAGGCAACAGAGCGAGACTCCGTCTCAAAAAAAAAAAAAAAGAAATTCACAAAATAATGAAAAAACAAGCCCCCAAGGATCAGCAGAACAAGCCTTTCAGAAACAGAAGAAACAATAAGGAACATGAAAATAATCAGATATCTAATATAAAAATGTTAATGTTTAAGGAAACAAAAGATATCAAAAATATGACTGAAAGAAACTGTAAAAAACATGAAACATTATAATTGCTTATTGACAGTCATACAATAATATTATAATTGCTTATTGATAGTCATACAATAATTAGATATTTGAGAGGAGATCATTCTAGGCAAACTAAAAAATAAATTCAAAGGCCCTAAGGTAAGAGTATGCCTGGCTTATTTTAGGAAGTACAAAAGGGCCATGGCATCCCGAGTTGAGTAAACAAGGAAGAAAAGTGAGAAGAAATTAGGATGAAGAACTGGTACTTAGTAGGTCACAAAATACCTCAACAAATATTAGCTATTATCCCATAATTTCTGTTGGAAAATTTTGGATATTAGAAATAATAATGTCTTCTTTACCACTTCTGCATTAAATACAGAAGCCAGAGCAGAGCTACAGGGGTTCTCAAGTAGGTTCAGAAGGAAATAAGAAAATATTCCTTTTCTATGAAGTGGGGAGAGTCTTCAGTAGAGGTCCCAGTGCAAAGGAAGACATCTGGGTCTTGTGTGAGCAAGGTAGAAATGAAGTGATTCAGACACACTTCTGGAAACAATAATGATCAACAACAACCAAAAAGAAAAAAAAATTGAGATGAAATTACCATTTCAAAGTAGGAGACATTTCAAACTTGGGCATTAATTGGTAACCAGGACATCCTCATAGTACTCAAAACTTTCACAATTCAAGTTAACATTTACATTCTATGACAATGAGAATTTAGCATAAATGAAACTCCCAAAGATATGCCAAACTTTTTAACTATCCGATTTAATTCTCAACGTTTTCTAAATAGTTTCAAAAGACACTAACAAGCAGCAAAATAGTACTAATTTGATTTTTCTTTTCTTCCATATTCCTACCCTCAGACTAAGGCATTGTCTAACAAACCCATGAACAAAACACAAGTAATATAGGTTAAGAATAATATTCATAAGCCATAACTAGAGGTATGATCAATCCCTAAATATTAAAGAGTTAGTCATTCCATTTTTTTCCCGATTAGAAAAATAACAGAAAATTGACTGGTGGATATCTTAAATACATAGAAACTACCAGGCACCACTTGACACATGAAGAAATAGATGCAAAGAATCAAAGTATGCACTGTTAAATCAATGAGAAAGTTATAAAATAATTCATTTTCTCAAAGCGTATCACTCTTAACAATGTTTCTAATTATCATAACCTAATAGAATTCTTGAAAATTTAGTTAAATTAGGTTCCAATACAAGAACACAACTTATATTAATAATCACACAGTATAACATAGTACACACAAAATTCAAATTCAAACAACCTAAGTCCAAATGCCATCTTACTAATTATGGGACTTGAGCATCATTAATCACTCCAATCCTGTTTTCATGCTATAAATCAAGTTTAATAAAGTACGGCCCCATGGAGTTGTCACATGAAATAAATAAAACGAAGCCCTGTAAAACACATGTTTATCAGCAGACCCAGATATACACCCTGACTTACATCTAGGTTTCATTCTATTATAACCGGATCATAAAGCAAAGCATTAATTTCTTTTTTATTTTTATTTTATTTTATTTTACTTTAAGTTCTGAGATACATGTGGCATTAATGTCAATCTTTCCTTCCAAAGCACCACTTAAATAACTTGATGTGACTGTTCATGCACAGTGCACTCAGCACTATAGAATAAAGTCAGTGTCTAACAATAAAAACTAGAAAGATACTTGTGCAATATGTTACACTCAATGTAGAACTCGGCTAAATTGAAAATTTTCTGAAATACTTTATGTAAATAAAGAAGCAGAGCAGTCCCTACAAATAGAAATGGCTCCTGAAATTTTTATGTCAAAAGTCATCTTGTCAATTTATGTGTAACATTCAAGTGACTACCAAATGGTCATCATTTGACTCACTCAAAACTACTTTGTTTCAAAAGTTCATCCCCGCACAGATAAACATGTTAAAGATAGTACAATTCACCAAAAATAGTCAAGTTTTCTGTTCATACAAATGGGATTTCTATGCAGGTTACTTGTATTCAATCTAAATGACTAAGAACTTACAAAGACTTAAGATGATCCTGCAAGAAAGATGCCTAAGGGGAAAAAAAAGAATTAAGATAAAGTAGTATTTTGTTCTAGGCTGTTTATTTTAAGTATGTAGCGGTTAGAGGGAAAAAAAACATGACTTCCTTTACATTATCCTAAAACATTCCACAATTCTTTTTCTTTATAATCTTTTTTGAGACAGAATCACGCTCTGTTGCCCAGGCTGAAGTGCAGTGGCGAAATCTCGGCTTACTGCAACCTCGGGGATCTCCAGGGTTCAAGCTATTCCCATGCCTCAACCTCCGGAGTAGCTGAGACTACAGGCATGCACCACCACACCCAGTTAATTTTTGTATTTTTAGTACAGACGGGGTTTCACCACGTTGGCCAGGCTGGTCTCCAACTCCTAACCTCAACTGATCCGCCCACCTCAGCCTCCCAAACTGCTAGGATTACAAGCGTGAGCCACTGTGCCTGGCCAGTCTATTAACTGTAAAAGCTATGAAAACTTTTTTTTTTTCTTTTTTAAGACACAGGGTCTCTCTCGGCCGAGCACGGTGGCTCACACCTGGTAATCCCAGCACTTTGGGAGGCCAAGGCGGGTGGATCACCTGAGGTCGGGAGTTCGGGACTGGCCTGACAGACATGTAGAAACCCTGTCTCTACTTCAAAAATTACAAAATTAGCCGGGGGTGGTGGCGCATGACTGTAACCCCAGCTACTTGGGAGGCTGAGGCAGGAGAATCGCTTGAACCCAGGAGGCAGAGGTTGCAGTTAGCCGAGATCGCGCCATTGCACTCCAGCCTGGGCAACAACAGCGAAACTCCGTCTCAAAGAAAAAAAAACACGGGAGATAGGGTCTTATTGTGTTGGCCAGGATAGAGTACAATGGCACAATCATAGTTCGCTACAGCCTCAAACTCCTGGGCTCATGTGATCCTGCCACCTCACCCCCTCGAGTGGGTAGGACTACTGGCACACACTACCATGTAGACCTGATTTTTTAATGTTTTTGTAGATATAGGATCTCACTATGTTGCCCTGGGTGGTCTTGAACTCCTGGCCTCAAGCAGTCCTCCCACCTGAGCCTCCCAAAGTGTTGGGATTATAGGCATGAGTTACCGCACCCAGCAGGAAAATTCACTTAATTACTAAAATTTTAAAATACCACCTCCACACATAAAATCCCCCATGAATAAATCTATATTTTGTTTTGGTAATGTAACGTTGCTTTCTAAGACAACAATTGCTCATCTGCCTGTATGTATAAATACATGTAGGCATTTGGGAAAAAAGAAAAATGACTAATTTTCTCTTCCTACAATTTCTTCAGTCATCTACACTAGAACTCCATTATCTGAAATTAACTAAGGTATTCCTAGGCAGAAAAATAACTTGGTCAATTGTAGCCTAGGTTGGTCCTATATTTATTCAATGGCTATCACGTATTCATCACTTTGTTATACCTTAGACTTTCAGCAGATAATGAACTAACATAACCTAAAAAATCATCACTTTACAAATGCCTGCAAATATTAGGTAAATATAACAAAAAATACTTTTCAATGTAGAACTGAGCTTGAGTTTGCAAAGAAAGAAAAAAAGGAAAATCCCCAAACCTAAAGTGAAGAAGAAACAGAAAAATAAGTATCTGAACTTCTATTACAACTGCTGAAGGGGCAAGAAAGAGGAAGCTAGTACTAGGGGGCTTGAATTTTATTTCCTTTTTAGAAACAAACAAAAAAAAAGTATTTACTCAAGATGGGGAAGTAGAGATAAAAATCTCTACATAAATATGGGATCCTCAAAAGGCTGACCCTCAGTAAAAAAGTAGATTCTTCCTCTCCCCCACAAAAAAACTTCCCTGGCACAGGAAGTTACAAATAACTAGTCTTTGGCTGGGCTGCTGATTTCCCTTTGTTTTTTGTTTCTTTTTTTAAATTCAACAGAGATAGGGTCTCACTAGATTGCCCAGGCTGGTCTTGAACTCCTGGGCTCAAATGATCTTCCTGCCTCTGCCTCCCAAACTCCTGGGATTACATGCATGAGCCACTGTACCTGGTCACTACTGATTATTTTTAAGTTTCCTCTGAGATAGTAAAATTCTGGGATGTTATTCACATAGGTTTTGAAATCCAAATGTACACTACTGGCATGAACAGCAAACCCCAGAGTGACAAATTTAAAACACCAAAAAAAAAGAATTTCAGGTATAATATACCCCCGAAGGCTCCAGGCAAACTTAATCCATATGTTCTGGTAATAAACATTTCCTAAGCATATACTATGTGTCAAGTATCCTTTCTAGGGGCTAGGGATGCAATAAGCAAAACAGACAAAAATCTCTACTCTTACGAAACATAAACAGTAGTCCCTCTTGATCTACAGGGTATACATTGCAAGACCCCTAGTAGATACCTGAAACCACAGATAATACCAAACCCTATATACACTATGTTTTTTTGTATACACACATACTTATGATAAAGTTTAATTTATAAATTAGGCACAATAAGAGATTAACAACAATAACTGGTAATAAAATAGTACAGTTAGAACAATACACACAGTTCCCAACTTTTGACAGTTTGACTTACAATTTTTCAACTTTAAGACGGTGTGAAAGCAATAAGCATTCAGCACAAACCTCAATTTAACAATGGAGTTACATCCCAATAAACTCATTTTAAGTTAAAAAGTCAAAACTATCATAAATCAACAAGTAATTTTCAACTTAAAATATTTTCAGCTTAACAATAGATGTAAGTGCATCAAGTCAAGGAGCATCTGTATAATTCACAATTACATGGATAGAAGGTTTGTACATACTGCAAACCTTATCAACCTCAGCATATGATTTTTTTTTCCTTGTAAGTCAAGAACTTTCACCTATTCACTTAAAAAAAGCGCTTTACAATGTCTCTGTGTCATATCCAAATTGCCAACATCACTACTCTTGTCCCGGACATTACTATGTAAAATAAGGGTTACTTAAACACTGCAATACTGTGACAGTCAATCTGACAGTGGAGAGGGCTACTAAGTGACTAAATGATAGGTAGCATATACATAGAGTATGGATATGCTGGACAAAGGGATGATTTGCATCCTAGGCAGGATGGAGTAGAATGCTTGAGATTTCATCACACTACTCAGAGCTGCACACAATTTAAAACTTATGAACTGTCAGAGACTTCATGATGGCTGACTAGAGGCATCTCCTACTTGCCTCTTTCACTAGGAATAACCAAAATAGTGAGTGATCACACTTGGAATAGATAATCCAAGAAAGAACACTGGAATTCAATAGAAAAATGACAAGAAACACCTAAAGCAAGGAAGGGGAGGAAAGCAAGACAGCCTGCTCGGCTGGGAGTCGAGAGGTGATCTTCACTGTGGGGAAAGAGTAAGTGAGAGACTCCCTGTGGTCCACATTCCCACTGTGGACTCCTGCAATTCTAGCCATTGGGGAGGCCCTAGGACCTCATGGGCTCTGAAACTAACATAGGGATCTGTCTGGAAATGGCGCAACAGCACTACTCCACTGAGGAAAATTGCACTGGGTCCCATAATCCCCCTAAGTCTTAAGCAGCTACAATAAGGCACCATTTTGACAACCCAGCCCACAACAGACTGAGCACTGTCCTGGGGCCCAGTAGCTGGCGCACAGGCAGAAGAAAGAAACAGGCTGCCACCACCAGGACTGAGGCACAAGCTGGACATGTGTCCCCCACTGCTGACCCCCAGTAGCAGCAGCACAGCACAGCCACTGATGCCCCTCACCCAATCATTCCAGGGCCTGGGAACCACCCTGTCCCTGCTTACCACAGTAGGTGTCTGCACATATCATTGGGGGGCCTGATGACACGCCAGCCCAGCTTCACCAGGTGGACATTTTTGTTTCAACCATATAAAAACTTTTAAAATATTTTCAAGAATATGTGTGTGAAAAAGGATGCTTTATAAAAAGTTAATATAACAGATTGGCTCAACTAGGTCAGTATGGGAAATAAATAGTTTATTTTTCTATTAATTCACAAACAGGAAAAAAATATCTGATTTTCCAGTTCCCAAATGATTTCTCAGTTTCAAATAAATCAATTCAAAGGTCAACAAAACTGTATGCTTGCAGGAAGCTAAATTATCAAGTCTGTCACTTCTAGGAAACTATAAAGTGTTAAAATTTCACCAATTCACCCAAATTTATTTTAATTATCATTAACATTGATATATAACCAACAATATCTACTCATGACAGCTAGTAAAATCCCAGCTTGCTTTTTTACAAAAATTGATAACCTGATCCTAAAATTCACACGGAAATGCAAAGGGCCCAGAATAGCCAAACCTGTCTTGAAAAAGAATAAAGAGGTCTTCTCTATTTTAAAACTCACCACAAAGCTTCAGTAATCAAAAGGCAATTTGGTACTGGTTTTAGAATAGACATAGAGATAAACAGAAAAGAATTGAGTCCAGATAAATCCTTACATTTATGGTCAACTGATTTTTGACAAAAGTGCCAAGGTAATTCAACGGGAAAAGAACAGCCTTTCAACAAATGGCACTCCTGCCGGGCGCGGTGGCTCACGCCTGTAATCCCAGCACTTTGGGAGGCCGAGGCGGGCGGATCACCAAGTCAGGAGATCCAGACCATCCTGGCTAACAGGGTGAAACCCCGTCTCTACTAAAAATACAAAAAATTAGCCGGGCATGGTGGTACGTGCCCGTAGTTCCAGCTACTGGGGAGGCTAAGACAGGAGAATGGCGTGAACCCGGGTGGCGGAGCTTGCAGTGAGCCAACATGGCGCCACTGCACTCCAGCCTGGGCGACAGAGCGAGACTCCGTCTCAAAAAAAATAATAAAATAAATAAATAAATAAAAATTTTAAAGAGATGATTTAAAGTATACGGAAGATACATGTAACATGCAAATACTATACCATTTTATATAAGAGACTGGAGCTTCTGAAAATTGTGGTATCCACTAGGGGTTCTGGAACTAATCCCCCATATATCAAGGGGCGACTGTAATTACTTAAAAAAATAATTCTTGAAAGTATGTATTTGTCACCAGCCCATGGGGAACACTATTCTTGAATTAAGTACCACTGAACACCTTTAAATACGTGATGGAAGCCTTAAACTCAGCAGCAATTTCCAGAAAACATGCCAACATATATTAATTATTCTGGGTCTAAAAGTCTGACAAATTACTTTAAAATACAGATGAAGACAAAAGAAAATGGTTTTAAACTGCAACAAGAAAAATGTACAAGTTGACCTGAAGTTTGAAACACTTGACTACACTGGTGTACTGTTCATCAAAATTTATCCACAAAACAGACTTGCAAAAGAAATTATAAACAGGGTAGTAAATTTCAAAGTAATTTATAACAGACTAAAGTCAAGCTACATTAGCAAAGTTGGGAGGTAGCACTTAAGAAAAAACTCTGGGCCAGGTACAGTGGCTCACACCTGTAATCCCAGCACTTTGGGAAGGCCAAGACAGGCAGATTACCTGAGGTCAGGAGTTCAAGACCAGCCCTGGCCAACATGGTGAAACCTCATTTCTACTAAAAATACAAAAAAAAGTAGCTGGGCATGGTGGTGCGTGCCTGTAGATCCAGCTACTGGGGAGGCTGAGGCACAAGAATTGCTTGAATCCAAGCAGTGGAGGTTGCAGTGAGCTGAGATCACACCACTGCACTCCAGCCTGGGTGACAGAGTGAGACTCCCTCCCACTTAAAAAGAAAAAAAAGAAAGAAAGAAAGAAAAAACACTGGAAAAGTTATATGGCTCTACCATGTACTATTTGGACACCTCTGGAGGAGAGGAACTTGTTCAATTTTAACAGTATAAACTTTATTGTTTAAGTAGCTAATATTTAGGCCAGGCACGGTGGCTTACGCCTGTAATCCCAGCACTTCAGGAAGCTGAGCGGGTGGATCACCTAATATCAGGAGTTTGAGACCAGCCTGGCCAACATGGTGAAACCCCGTTTCTATCAAAAATACAAAAATTAGTCGGGCCTCGTGGCACATGCGTGTGGTGCCAGCTACGTGGGAGGCTGAGGCAGGAGAATCACTTGAACTCAGGAGGCAGAGGTTGCAGGGAGGCAAGGTTGTGCCACTGCACTCCAGCCTGGGCAACAGACTGTGACTCTGTCTCAAAAAAAAAAAAAAAAAAAGACTATCAACTAGGAAATATTTAGGTACAGCAGTACTAACAATACTGAGATGGACTAATTTACATAATCCCAAGACTTTGGTTCCTTTTTTTTTTTTTTTTTTTTTTAGGGTGTTGCTCTGCATGATTGTAGCTCACTGTAGCCTCAAACTCCTGGGCTCAAGGGATCCTCCCACCTCAGCCTTCCAAGTAGCTGGGACTATAGGTATATGCCACCATGCCCAGCTAACTTTTTATTTATTTATTTTTTTGTAGAGACAGGGTCTCACTATGGTGCCCAGGCTGGTCTCCAACTCTTGGCCTCAAGTGAACCTCCCAAAGCGCTGGGATTACAGGTATAAGCCACTGTGCACAGCTGCTTCCAAAGATTTTCTTGAGTGGCCAAAACCCCAGATAATCCACGAAAGAACATGAAAAGTATTTTAAGGGACAATGGAAGGGGAGAAACTACTACCTAATATTCTCAGCAACTTTCCCTGCCCTACCTGACAAGCGAATGATATTGAAGAGGAGGGGTAACTAACTGAACAGACTTTTCTCTTTCCTTCTATCCAGTCACCCACTATCCTGTAAATACGCAGCAGCTTTGAAGGACTTAATCAATGACCTTAAAATCAAATCTATACCATGTCTACAGTTCCAGGAAGCATATAAGCAAACTACTGCTATAGAATTTGGATTTTCTTTAATGATAAAAATGCAAATGACTCACATTTGGTCATCCACTCCAACACAGCACATTCTAAAGAACAGGAGTTCAAATCCTCCTTCTGCCAAAAGATGTTGTGTCTTCACACACAAACAACTAATTATGGATTATATTACTACTACAGATTTCTGTTTCTCATTGAAGGCATATGAAGTTTTAAAAAAGAATAACAAAATCAGAAAGGAAATGTTTCAAGTCTATTTTGAGGTGAAGCAATCAATTTACCATTTATCTTCTTCAGACTTATATATGAAAGCCCACACACATGCATACACACAAGATCCCCAAAATGTTGATAACTGTTGAAGCTGCACAATGGATACCTGAGTTCATTATACTATTCTATTTTTGCATACATTTGAACATTTCCATAACATGCAGTTTTTTAAAATATGTATATGTGTGTCTATAGATGTTTATACATAAACTCCCAATAAACTGACATAGAAATATCCAATTGTTCAAAGTTTTCATGCTCCAAAAGTAAGTAAATTTTTTTTTTTTTTGAGACAGTCTCTCACTGCCACCCAGGCTGGAGTGCAGTGGCACAATCTCGGCTCACAGCAACCTCCACCTCCTGGGTTCAAGCAAGCGTGTCCGGCTAATTTTTTTGTATTTTTAGTAGAGATGGGGTTTCACCATGTTGGCCAGGCCAGTCTCGAACTCCTAACCTCAAGTGATGTGCCCACCTCGGCTTCCTGCAGCGCTGGGATTACAGGAGTTGAGTCACCACGCGCAGCCAGACTTTCATCTAGCTATTTTTTACTCTACAAGTTGTACTGCAGGTGACCAGACCATTAGTGAAGGTCTAGTGAAAGAAATAATTAACTGCCCCAGAATAAAACAAGCCTAACCTTGAAAAGAGGCAAAGGGAAAGGTGCTAAACAGTTATTACAATTACTGCACGTTTATATTTGGTCCTGTTATCCTCTAACACAGGTGGGTAGGTAGAAAAGGGGGAAGTATTTTAGGGCCAGATTTCCTTTTGATTTTTTAAGTTGATGGGCAAGACAGGCCGGAATAAAGAAATCTAAAAAGTCTCCATTATAAATTATAACCAAGAGAGGCACAATGGCGCATGCCAGCTACTTAGGAGACAGAGTGGGGAGAATCACCTGAACCCAGGAATTCAAGACTAGCCTAGGCAACGTAGTGAGACGTCATCTCTAAATAAATAAATAAGTTAATGAATTAATTAAAGGTAGAATTGTATAATATATGAATTATACCTCATTTTAAAAACAATTTAAGCCATATACCGTGATGCATGCCTATAGTCACAGCTACTCAGAAGGCTGAGGCAGGAGAATAGCTTGAACCTAGGAGTTTGAGAACAACCTGGGCAACATACAGAGGCCTCATCCCCCTCCCACCCCTGCCCAAAAAAAGCATTCACAGCTCATCTTAGTGTAATCAGCAATTTCCAATGACTATGCTTTACTGCTAGACATGAATTTATAAAACACACAAAGATTATACTGTATCTGCTTCAATTCCTTTTTTCATATTGCCATTCAATTTTCACAAGATTACTTTAAATGTAATCCTAAATTCATCCCCAATTTAACTTTTGTTAGTTACATCTAAAAATAAAACTAGTCAAAATTAAAAATACTAACTTTGCAGCAAATTAATCTTGCATCAGTACTACAAACAAAAATTTTTAAACTTATTGTAGCAAAACATAACTTCGACTGAATCAAAGACATTAATTCTCAAGTCCAAAAAAAGGTCACGAGAACTTACTTAAAGTGGTAAAGGGAAACGCAGACTTAGGCATACATGCCAAGAAAAAAAAAATAGAGATAACTCCTCCGCTAGAACCTCCCCCCAGTACTTTCACAGCAACAATTATTTCCTTAGCACAAAAGTGATGCGTTCACTTCCACAAAACCTGGATCATCTAAGTTTGCCCAATTCCCTTCAATCTAAAAAACAGATGAAATCGTTTCATTTAGGTTAGTAGAATTTTGTGTCCCTATACATGAAAAAAGTCACCATCAGTGTGAGTAAAGCACATGGCTCCAGCTTCAAGGTCTTGTTCCCCAACCCACTGAAAAGAGTATATGCTTATAAAATATTCATCGACTTACCAGGTTAAAGACAGTTTCTACAATGTCCCTATTGGATACTTCTCCAACTTCAACCAAACCGGTCAACACGGCAAATTTCATTCTGATGCCCCTGATGGGGAGCCCTGGTTTCAGAGACAATGCACCCCCTTCAGTAGGGGTTTCTTCTCTCCCTCCACCTCCCCCGTCATCACCTGTTGGTGGCGGGGAAGGGACACGATTGTCTTCGCTAGCCATTGCTAGCGAAAAGGACAACTCAGAGTCACCCTTGGACAGCAGTCGCTGCACTGGTAATGAGCACAACACACGCAATGCAAAACGAAAGGGTCTCTCTTCCAACTTGTGGAGAAACCCCAAAGCAGTTGATGTGGAAAGTCCTTGGCGTCGCCCTCCTCCTTTTGGAGAATATTTGTCCAATCTCTCTCCCCGAGGCTGACAACAACGCCAAACCCTATTGGAAGATTAAATATATGTTAAATAGGCTAGGTTTTGTTTTAGGGTTTTGAGGGGACAAGAGAGAAATAGTTATTGTCGGTCAAATAAGTTACTAAAGGCACCCCACTACTAGCCACCCGCTTCTCCTCGGCTCAAAGAGCTGGGTTCTGGGTGAAGGTAGGTCCAAGAGGCCCCGCACAGGCTCACTCCTCCCCCACTCTCGTGCAGGTTCTAGGCGCAGGGTAACCTCTCCTCACAGGTGCACCAGAAAGAGAAACTGTCGCGGGGAAAGGAGGGATCGGAGGAAAGAAGGGGACCCACAAGCTATCACAGAGGTAGAAAGTTCCTCCTCACCCAGATACTCCGGACTCGTCCTCACCCCCCGCCCAGGAGCAGCGAGACGGAGGTGGCGGCGGAGATCCAGGGCAGGAAAAGGCGGGGGAAGGGGGCGGTGATTATTCTAAATGCTCGGCCCAGTGGGAGGAGTAAAGCACCTCTCTCAGGCACCTGAGATTCGACGGGAAGAGGCGGGGAGGTGTGTGTGGTGGCAGGAAGGGAGGGGAGCGGCCAGAGAAACCCGGCGGCGACCGCAGGGAGAAAGGGGAGGACAGAGAGGTCAGTGCACCTGGTCGCAGCCTCCAAGTTTCCCTAGTCCGCTCCCCGGGAGTCCGCGGCTGCACAGAACTCCATGGCTTCCTGGCCCGCCCCGCCCCTGCGCTCAGCCTTTGCAAAAGCAGCCGCTGCTGGCGCTACGGACGCCGCGGCTGAGGCTGCTGCGAGTGGTGAGGATGCTACTGCCACAGCTAGCCCAGCCACGGCTCGCGCGGCTTTCCTCTGCCCACTGAAGCTGCTCCCCGCCGCCATGACAGCGCCGAGGGCTGCCGGGCGCCGCGTGCGCGTGCGCGAGCGCGCGGGGCGGGAGGGCGCGAAGGCGGAGGCAGCCGCGCGGCGGGGGCGCGATGAGAACGCGCGGTCGGCCTAGGGGCTCCAGAGCCAGCGGGAGCGCTGGGCTCGGGCTTCCGGCTGCACTAGGCGCGAGGGCGCGCACCCAGTGGGAGCACTGCTCTAGGAGCACCCGGTATGTTCGCGGCCCGGCGAGGAGAGACCCTTCCGTTCGAGGGCCTATATTCCCCCCACACACACACACTCTCGGACCTAGGAAGGTGCTTCTGCGAGTCCTGAGGCGGGGATTCTGGCGCTCCTGCTGTTGTTAAGTGACCGTTGGGTCCCTTGGCGCGGAGGGAACCCGCCTCGCGTTGCCAAGGTATCTCATTGGACTTGGAGAAGAACACCTGAGGGACCTCTACGAGCCAGAGAGGTGACGGCGCTGGAGCCAGTGAGGCTGCTGTCCCTGCCTAATGGGAGCGAGGAGTCCCCACCCCTGGCTGCTTTCAGCTGCTGCCCGCCCGCCGCTCTCGGCGGAGACTCGGAGATTTCCACTGGGATGTCTCGGCAGCTGCCACCATTCGGGAAGGGAGGGGAGGGGACCGAGTCGACGAGGAATGGGAAAGATTCCTTGCTTTGCAGCTGCCGCCCCACCAAACCTCTCCTACATTCATTCTAGGGAGAGGATTCCTGAGACAGCTGCTACAAACAGCGTGGAGACAGGGTTCATTGTGCCTGTAGATCTCCGAAGGGCTTTTTTCCTCTCGTGATTTTCCAATGTGAAGATTAGGCTCGCGTCATTCTCAGAGTAGATCAAAAGATATATTAAGTAGTACAGATAGCTCATCATACTCAAGTGTCCCTTCTTTCCACCCGCTATTAACAGTAAAGCATTATTCCTAGTGAGTGAAAAATAAATTTAGAGGAAGCTGGTTTTTCACCCACGTGTGTCCTTTGAGGTCAAAGGGCCTTTTTAAAAATACTCCTAGCTCCTAAAATTAAAGTGAAGAAAAAAGTGTGATTAAACAAAGGAAGAATTCTGGAAAAGTTAGGAAAAAATTGTAGCGGTTTGAGAAAGTTGCCTGAAGAAAAAGTTATTTGAGATGGCCTTGAAAAGTGGACAGAAGCCAGGCGTGGTGACTCACGCCTGCAATCCCAGCACTTTGGGAGGCCGAGGCAGGTGGATCACCTGAGGTCAGGAGTTCAAGACCAGCCTGGCCAATATGGTGAAACCCCGTCTCTACTAAAAATACAAAAATTAGCCGGGCATGATGGTGCATGCCTGTAGTCCCAGCTACTCGGGAGGCTGAGGCAGGAGAATTGCCACTGCACTCCAGTCTGGGTGACAGAGCAAGAGCGAGATTCTGTCTCAAAAAAAAAAAAAAAGACAATTTTAGCTCTCATTGAAATTTGGGAAGAAAAAGGTAACAGACACAAGAAGCAAGGGAGGGCTGGGTGCAGTAGCTCACACCTGTCATCCCAACACTTTAGGAGGCTAGTGCAGGAGGATTACTTGAGACTAGCCTGGACAACAGCAAGACCCGTCCTCTTTTTTCTTTTCTTTTTTCTTTTTTTTTTAACGGAGTTTCCCTCTTGTTGCCCGGGCTGGAGTGCAATGGTGCAATCTCGGCTCGCCTCAACCTCTGCCTCCCGGGTTCCAGCGATTCTCCTGCCTCAGCCTCCCTAGTAGCTGGGATTACGGGCGTATGCCACCAGGCCCGGCTAATTTTTGTATTTTTGGTAGAGACGGGGTTTCACCATGTTGGCCAGGCTGGTCTCAAACTCCTGACCTTAAGTGATCTGCCTGCCTCAGCCTGCCAAAGTGCTAGGATTACAGGTGTGAGCCACCGTGCCCGGCCAAGGTCTCTATTTTTTTAAAAAAGAAGCAGAAGAAGAAAAGGCAAGGGGATATTTTCTTTAGAAAAGCGTTACACCTTTTAAAAATACTAAAATGAATTCAACTGCACCAAATCTCATGTGGTTGCAAATGTTTGTTAAAGATTTGTTTTCTATAAGTAGACTTAATGAGGCAGACATCTTTCTGATGATCCAAATTGCCGACATAACATTTCCAAAGTAAAAGGCAACATCAGTGGCTTCCCATTTCTGAAATCTCTGAAAAACTAAACACCTCAAGTTTATTTCACATCATTAAATAAGTCTGGAATAAGGGGGAATAGGGTGTGCCTGCAGAAGAGACACAACTTTCACTTGACCTTTCATACATCTGTGTTTTGAAAGTGAGGTATTAATCCACAAAAGGCCTCTCATAGGATTTTGTCTCCTCAGATGGGGCAAATGGTATGTTAATATATCTGTCATATAAGTGCTAATTAAGTATTTGTTAAATGAATAAATATCTTCCATTAAGAAGCAGATGATAATAATGAAAATGCCCCCAACACAGAGTGATCACAGTCTAAATGATCTGGGGCTAAGGTTTGTAGCTTATGAGTTTGCAAGCTCACTGTTAATGGTGTTCTGCTGATGAAACAATGAACACAGACAATTAACCAAATATTTCTAAATGCCGGATACAGTGGCTCCTGCCTGTAATCCCAGCACTTTGGGAGGCCAAGGCAGGCAGATCACCTGAGTTCAGGAGTTTGAGACAGCCTGGCCAACATGGTGAAACCCCATCTCTACAAATACAAAATTAGCCAGGTGTGGTGGTGGGTGCCTGTAATCCCAGCTACTTGGAGGCTGAGGCAGAAGAATCACTTGAACCCAGGAGGCAGAGGTTGCAGTGAGCCCAGACCATGCCTTTGCACTCCAGCCTGGGCAATAAGAGTGGAAACTCCATTCAAAAAATATATACATACATATATACACACACACACACACACAAATTGTCAATTATTTATAAAAATGTTTTCAACCTCTTTGCCCATGGTTAAAACAAAATAGTTGGCAAAAATTGGAGGTTCACTGCAGAAAGAAGCATAGGGAAGGTAGAAGTGGGAACTGTTCACTTCTAGGCAAGCCAGCTAAAATGCAATCACTAGGCCCAGGCGCAGTGGCTCACACCTGTAATCCCAGCACTTTGGGAGGCAGAGGCAGGTGGATCACCAGCGATTGGGAATTTGAGACCAGCCTGACCAATCTCTTCTAAAAATACAAAATTAGGTGGCGCATGTCTGTAATCCCAGCTATTCGGGAGGCTGAGGCAGGAGAATCGCTTGAACCCGGGAGGTGGAGGTTGTGGTGAGCCGAGATTGGCCACTCCAGCCTGGGCAACAAGAGCATAACTATGTCTCAAAAAAATAAATAAATAAAATGCAATCACTGTGGACTGTTATTTAGGTGTACACCATAGAATCTTGGAATGCTTCCAGATGAACTATGTGCCTATCAAATCTTAAGCTCCTTTATAGCACAATACTTTGCACATTATAGGTATTCATATTATTTGGATTGAGTGGAAACTCTAAAGTTACTTGCTTTAATTTTTCTCACCTGAAAGCCCTTGTCTGGGTCTACACAGCTATTAGCAGTGAGAGGGAGGAAAATCCTGTTAAAAATGGGTATCTTGGCCAGGCACAGTGGCTCATGCCTGTAATCCAAGCACTTTAGGAGGCTAAGAGGGGAGGACTGCTTGAGACCAGCCTGGCTATCATAGCAAGACCTCATCTCTACAAAAAGTTTTAAAAATTAGCCAGGCATGGTGGAACACACCTGTAGTCCCAGCTACTGGGGAGGCTGATGTGGGAGGATCACTTGAGCCGAGGAGTTTGAGGCTGCAGTGAGCTGTCATGGTGCCACTACACTGCAGCCTGGGTGACCAAGCAAGACCCCATACCAAAAAAAAGTAAGGGGAGGCCAGACGAAGTGGTGGCTCATGCCTGTAATCCCAGCACTCTGGGAGGCCAAGGTGGGCAGATTGCTTGAGCTCAGGAGTTCGAGACCAGTTTGGGCAATATGGTGAAAACCCGTCTCTACAAAAAATACAAAAATTAGCCAGATGTGGTGCTGCGTGCCTGTGGTCCCAGCTATTTGGGGGTCTGAGGTGGGAGGATCACTTGAGTCCAGGAGGTAGAGGCTACGGTACGTCAAGATCACATCCAGCCTGGGTGACAGAGCAAGACCTTGTCTCAAAGAAAAGGGGTCGGGGGGGAGGTATCTTAATATGGAAAGCAGTTTTACAATGTGTTTATATCTTCAGCACTATTAATGGAAGTTTTCTAGTCAAGAGCCTTCATATGAACTATCAGCAGATGAGTTTATAGGACTACCCTACCTGTATCCCTGTACCATAACCCCCGCCCCCGCAAAAAAAAAAAAAAAAAAAAAAAAGGAAGGAAAAAAAATTACCTCCTATAAAGCCAGGCTCAAGTTTCCCATCACCATCTAATTTGTATATCACTCTAACAGTATCTTGACACAATTAAGGACTAAAAGTTTTCATAATGTTCTTTGTCTTCAACATACACTGAAATCTTTGAGAAAAGAAGAAATACATAGTGGATTCAGAACAGGAAGACTTCTGCATAGCTCAGAGTAACTCAAGCAAAGAGAAAGTAATTTCATACTGAAATCAAGAAGATTATTGATCTGTAAACCCTTACCTATATGCAAAGAAAAAACGTTTTCAGAACAAAGATGGGATGGAATTTTCTTTCTACTGGAAAATCACCCAATCCACCCAATTGTAACTTTCTAGGGTATAGATTAAATGATAACTTAGGGGAAAAGCACCACCTACATGATTTGCTGTACACCTGTTTGTGTATCCCTGGACTTGGAGTTTCTTAAATTATTAAGCATAGCTCATGATATCTTAGGCTGGAAAACCATGGCAATGGTTTTTTACTCCTTCCTATAAGAAAGTCAAACATTGCTTTTACTATTCATTAAATCTTACTAATGTTAAATAAGACTTCAAATGTTAGTAGCCTTTATTCATGACATTTTCATGGGGCATTCCACACTGAGAACAATTATAATTTAAAGGAAAAATACATTACCTATTTATAGTTAGAAACTCAAAGTTTAACATTAAAAGTTTATGTGGCTGGGCGCGGTGGCTCACTCCTGTAATCCCAGCACTTTGGGAGGCCAAGGCAGGCGGATCACTTGAGGTCAGGAGTTCAAGACCAGCCTGGCCAACATGGTGAAATCCCATCTCTTCTAAAAATACCAAAAAAAAAAAAAAAACTGGGCATGGTGGTGCACTTCTGTAGTCCCAGCTACTCGGGAGGCTGAGGCAGGAGGATCATTTGAACCTGGGAGGTAGAGGTTGCACTGAGCCATGATGGGCACTGCACTCCATCCTGGGTGACAGAATGAAATTGTGTCTCAAAAAAAAACAAAAAAGAAAGAAAAAGTTTATGTGATTATTTAAGTTCAAAATGATCCACATCAACTTACTATATCTTGAACTTTTTGTGTGTGATGGAGTCTCACTCTGTTGCCCAGGCTGGAGTGTAATGGCGCCATCTTGGCTCACTGCAACCTCCGCCTCCCAGGTTCAAGCAATTCTCCTGCCTCAGCCTCCAAAGTAGCTAGGATTACAGGCATCCACCAGCATACCCAGCTAAATTTTGTATTTTTAATAGAGACGGGGTTTCACCATGTTGGCCAGGCTGGTCTCGAACTCCTGACCTCAACTGATCCACCCACCTCGGCCTCCCAAAGTGCTGGGATTACAGGAGTGAGCCACGTGCCCAGTGAGACATTTTAAAAAACATTTTTTCCCTTATGTATGTCACACAAAGGGTAGAGACTTTGAAAAGGGGAACTTCACTTTCAGCAAATGTACTAGCCAAAACATACCTTTCGAGACATAAAATATTAATGCAGTACTTGGTGTAGTTGATAAGGTGGTAGACCGGTTGGTTGATTTGTCTTTTCTATTTTTCCCTTCTCTATTTGGCTCTTAAATAGGTAGACCATTTGCAGTGTTCTCTTATGACAGTAAAATAGTGCTATTAGACTGCAATGAAATGTTGCACCACCACACCACCCTACCTTTGCAATCTATATAAATCCATGTCACTAGAATGACTGTTGGCATTTATCAGCTAAGTTCTGAATGGCTTGTGCAGTTGAGGTCTCTGAGAGGTCAGTGCATCACCTTAAAGTGGTAGGTTTCCATTTCCATCAGTAGGATAAAGGTAGGAGTTCACACAAGAAATGAGACACCAGGAGGCTGACTTCAAGCAGACGTGAAAGGAGATTACTTTTTCTAGCCCTCATTCTCTGGGGTTTGAATGCTAAATTGCCTACTAGTACTCTAAGTAAAGAGAGAAAGATAACTTCTGTCATGTGGTAGCATGCTTGGAATATTCCCTCTTGGAATCCAATCTACTTGGAGGAGCCACATGGAGAACAAATGAGGCCCATCAGTTAACAGCCCCAGCTGAATTCCCAGTCAACAACCAGCTACCTGCCATGACATGAGTAAGCCATCTTGAATATTCCAGCCTTCAGATAACAACAGCCCTAGCTGTTGGGGGTGCAGAATTGAACAATCTACACAGAGTCTTGGGTTGTTTCCATATAGAAGAGATAGAAAGCCAAAACATCAGGTGAAAGAGATTATCTAGTTTTATTCCTGACCATGTTACTTCTTGCGGAGGGGTTGGGTGGGAACCATATTCCTTTTGTTTGTTCAGAGTAAAAACTTTTAAAATGTTCCAGCCTGGTCACAGCTATGCTGAAATCCAAAGTACTCATAATTGGGCCTGCATGTTAAAGAGGGTGAGGTGATACCCCTGTATTTAGCCAGAGATTTTCAAGGGAAAGGGGAATTTTGTGGGATCACGTTTGGGGTTATAAGGTCCACAAGGAATTTTCCAAGGAGGTTTTTCCCTTTTTTGCTGAGAAGACCTGGGTTTAATTTTATTAAAGGAAATATCCATTCATTTCCTTACAGAAACGCCATATGATTATCTTTGCTAAGAAATATGTACAAGTTCAACTCCACTAATAAAGGAATGTAAATTAAGATAGTTTGAGATAACATCATTGCCTCTCTCATTGCAAATATTTATAGTATCCAGTGTTGGCAAAGGGGAAATGAACACTCTTATTTACTGCAAATGTACAACATCACTGAGAGGCATTAATACACTGCACTTCCACTCTTTTTTTTTTTTGAGACAGAGTCTTGCTCTGTCACCCAGGCTGGAGTGCAATGGCGCCATCTCGGCTCACTGCAAGCTCCACCTCCTGGGTTCACGCCATTCTCCTGCCTCAGCCTCCCGAGTAGCTGGGACTACAGGCACACACCGCCATGCCCAGCTAATTTTTTTGTATTTTTAGTAGAGACGAGATTTCACCGTGTTAGCCAGAATGGTCTCGATCTCCTGACCTCATGATGTGCCTGCCTGGGCCTCCCAAAGTGCTGGGATTACAGGTGTGAGCCACCGCACCTGGCTGCACTTCCACTCTTAAGGATATATCCCAGGCATAACCAGGTAGCTGAAAGATACAGTTAAAATCATTTTCATTTTATAATTACTTATAATTTCAAAAACTTAGAAACAATCTAAATGTCTAATACACACAAAGAGAAGTTGTACATTCTGGTCCTTCCATACAGTGGGCATTGGAGGTAGTTAATGGACATAGAAAAGTTTCATGACATATTCAATCAAGGGACTCAGCCTGGCCAACATGGTGAAACCCCGTCTCTACTAAAAATACAAAAATTAGCCATGGGTAGTGGCACACACCTGTAATCCCAGCTACTTGGGAGGCTGAGGCAGGAGAATCACTTGAACTGGGGAGGCAGATGTTGCAGTGAGCCAAGATTGTGCCCCTGTACTCCAGCCTGGGCAACACAGCAAGACTGTCTCTAAATAAATAAAGGGACTCTTCTTCAAGTCATGTGCCATTGATAATGTGGTACCAAATAGGACCAAAAAATATTTAAAGCAAAAAGAAATTCACTCACTAACTTAAGTCATTCCAGAAAAAATGTGTTTAGCATTCTAATGTAGCAGGCATTGCATTAGACATATAGGTTAAGAAGTAAAAAATTCAGTCCCTGCCTTAAGGACTCAATTCAGTATGTCAAGCCTATGAAAACCTAAAAGAGAGACTTTCAAGAGAAGGTGATACCAGACCTGAATTTTAAAGAATAGGAATAAGCCAGATGAAAAATTTGGAGAAGGTTATTCCAGGATATGAAGTCTCCAGAATGGTTGAACATTTTAACCTTAGAAGACAACTGAATTCAATATGACTCTTAAATCATTAGGTTGTTCTTCTAGATAGAACTATAGAGCATTAAAAAGGTTGCTCTGTTTATATGTGTTGAAAATGCATGCTATCATCCCCACTTAGGTTACACTCTTTATTTTTTATTTTATTTATTTATTTTTGAGACAGTCTCCCTCAGTTGCCCAGGCTGGAGTGCAGTGGCGCCATCTCAGCTCACTGCAACCTCCACCTTCCGGGTTGAAGCAAATCTCATGCCTCAGCCTCCCAAGTAGCTGGGATTACAAGTGGGCACCACCATGCCCAGCTAATTTTTTTTTGTATTTTTAGCAGAGACAGGGTTTCATTATGTTGGCCAGGCTGGTCTCGAACTCCTGACCTCAAGTGATCTGCCTGCCTCGGCCTCCCAAAGTGCTGGAATTACAGGGATGAGCCACTGGGCCCAGCCACACTCTCTTTATAGGCACTCTTCCCTCCTCCTGCCACCCCATTAGAGACGAAAGTCTTGCCGTGCTGCTCAGGGTGGTCTCAAACTCCTGGCCTCAAGCGATCCTCCCACTTCGGCTTCCCAAAGTGCTTGGAACTGTGTAAGTCACCACACCAGCCTATAGGCACTTTTTATGTATAAAGAACCTGAGTTTGGGTAACTCCGATCCCATGACATTAAATAGTATTGTGATTACTTAAAATCTCAACATAATGTTTTTTACCCATGCACAAAGGAGAAATGGAACTGATCCTGTGCTCACACAGTAGGCTGTAGAAAACAGATCATCCTGAATACCTGGTTTTTTTTAATGAATGAAAATTATGTGGCTGGGCATGGTGGCTCACACCTGTAATCCCAATACATTGGGATGCTGAAGCCAGCAGATCACGAGGTCAGGTGTTCGAGACCAGCCTGACCAACATGGCAAAACCCCGAGGTTTCTACTAAAAATACAAAAATTAGCTGGGTGTGGCGGTGGGTTCCTGTAATCCCAGCTACTTGGGAGGCTGAGGCAGGAGAATGGCTTGAACCCTGGAGGCAGAGGTTGCAGTGAGCGGAGATCACGCCTCTGCACTCCAGCCTAGGCGACAGAGTGACTGCGTCTCAAAAAAAAAAAACAAACAACAACAACAACAACAAAAATATGTTAGCATAATGAAGACCCCATGCCAAAATTATAATTGTTACGTGAAAATCGTGAGTGATCACTCTCTCCCCAGCTGGGCCCGGGCAACCACAGCTGAGAGACAGACACTCATGGTGAATGGGACCGCTCTTCTCATTCTGCCTTCCTTCGGGCCCCCTAGTCTCTCCTCCCCACCCATGGGAGGTACATGGGAGGCAGGGGTGCAGAATCTGGTCCAACATCTCTGCCCCCGTCCTCTGCCTCATGGCGTCGGTGGGGTGGGGGGGAGTCCTCTGATCCAGTTTATTCATTTATTTTTATTTTTAAAAATGTTGGGGCCAGGCGCGGTGGCTCATCCCTGTAATCCCAGCACTTTGGGAGGCCGAGACGGGCAAATCACCTGAGGTAAGGAGTTTGAGACCAGCCTGGCCAACATGGAGAAGCCCCGTCTCTAGTAAAAATACAAAATTCGCCAGGTGTGGTGGCGCATGCCTGTAATCCCAGGACGGAGGCTGAGGCAGGAGAATCACTTGAACCCAGGAGGCGGAGGTTGCAGTGAGCCAAGATCGCGCCATTGCACTCCAGCCTGGGCAACAAGAGAGAAACTCTGTCCAAGAATAAATAAATAAATAAACAGGCCGGACACAGTGGCTCACACTTGTAATCCCAGCACTTTGGGAGGACAAGGTGGGTGGGTCACCTCAGGTCAGGAGTTCAAGACCAGCCTGGCCAACATGGTGAAACCCCCAGCTCTACTAAAAATACAAAAATTAGCAGGGTGTGGTGGCAGATGCCTGTAATTCCAGCTACTAGGGAGTCTGAGGAAGGAGAATTGCTTGAACCTAGTAGGCAGAGGTTGCAGTGAGCCCAGATCTCGCCACTGCACTCCAGCCTGGGCGACAGAGTGAGACTCCAGCTTAAAAAAATAATAATAATAATTTTGTTTTCAAAAAACAGAAAAGGAAAAAAAAAAGGTGAGTCTGGGAACAGCAAACAGGTTGTTAATGGGACTTGACTAGAGATGAAGCTAGAGGCCAGACGAGGTGGCTCACGCCTGTAATCTAAGCACTTTGAGAGGCTGAGGTGGGCAGATGGCTTGAAGCCAGGACAGCCTGGGCAACATGGCAAAACCCTGTCTAAAAAAAAAAAAAAGCCCAGCATAGGGTCACGTGTCTGTACTTCCAGCTACTGAGTACTTGAGAGGCTGAGGTGGGAGGATGGCTTAAACCTGGGAAGTCTAGGCTGCAGTGAGCCATGAACGCACCACTGCACTCCAGCCTGGGTGATACGAGACCCTGTCTCAAAAAAAAAAAAAAAGAGATGAGGCTAGAGAGGCAGAATGGACCACTGTAAACCTGGCTTTGGACTTTCAGACTGGACTCTACCCTGAAGGCAACCTGCTGCCTTTAGAGGATTTCAATCAATAACATAACAGGATTTCACTAGCCTCTTTTTTTTTTTTTTTTTTTTTTTTTTGAGACGGAGTCTCGCTCTGTCGCCCAGGCTGGAGTGCAGTGGCCGGATCTCAGCTCACTGCAAGCTCTGCCTCCCGGGTTCACGCCATTCTCCTGCCTCAGCCTCCCGAGTAGCTGAGACTACAGGCGCCCGCCACCTCGCCCGGCTAGTTTTTTGTATTTTTTAGTAGAGACGGGGTTTCACTGTGTTAGCCAGGATGGTCTTGATCTCCTGACCTCGTGATCCGCCCGTCTCGGCCTCCCAAAGTGCTGGGATTACAGGCTTGAGCCACCGCGCCCTGCCCTTCACTAGCCTCTTAAGAAAATCCCGGCTGGTCGGGGTGGCTCACGCCTGTAATCCCAACACTTTGGGGGGCCAAGGCAGGCGGATCACCTGAGGTCAGGAGTTCGAGACCAGCCTGACCAACATGGAGAAACCCTGTCTCTATTAAAAATACAAAAAATTAGCCGGGCGTGATGGTGCATGCCTTTAATTCCAACTACTCAGGAGGCTGAGGCAGGAGAATCGCTTGAACCTGGGAGGCGGAGGTTGCGGTGAGCCGAGATCGCGCCATTGCACTCCAGCCTGGGCAACAAGAGCAAAACTCTGTCTCAAAAAAAGAAAATTACTAGCAGCTACCCAACCCCCACTATATATTTGGGTAGAATCATCCATTATATAGAACTGATGGAGTGCAGTGTTTACATTATTCTATAATTTGGATTTTAAAGATGAAAAATTGTGTGGGATGAGATGATTAACATATTTTCATTGCAGGAGGCGGCTTAGTTTTAGGCCTTTTTCCTCAGAATGTTGAGAAACCAAAGATTAAGAAAAATGTCATCTTGGGCCAGATGCAGTGGCTCACACTTGTAATCCCAACACTTTGGGAGGACAAGGTGGATGGGTCACCTGAGGTCAGGAGTTCAAGACCAGCCTGGACAACATAGTGAAACCCCAGCTCTACTAAAAATACAAAACTTGTATTTTTAGATACACTATCTTTAGTGAGGAGCTGTGTATAAATATTATTTAACTGTTAAGCAAATACTTGAAACATATTTGGAAGATTCATGTTGCTGTGTGTGGCACATCGTCCTACGAAACTGGTGTGACACGGTCCTAGAAAAGTATATGGTTGCCTTTGTCATATATGCAGCCAGCCTCAAATATAGAAAATGACATCTTGAAGCTGTAATTCCCCAATTCTGTGGGTCTTAATCTTGAGTCATTAGATTCACCTGGAACCTTAAGCATCACCTGATAGAGTTTATAAATGCCAATACCTGATAGGTGCAGCACCAACATAATATGCATGGAGGTCTTGGAATCATTTACCAAGAAGGTCCGGAGCACAGAAGTTGGTGAGATGGCAAAGCAATATATGGAGAAAAGTCTTTTGGTTCCAGACCATGTGATCACATGCCTAATGATGTCCGAGTTGGAGAATAGGTGTGGCCAGCACTGGCTCCTCGATGGTTTTCCTAGGACATTAGGACAAGCCGAAGCCCTGGACAAAATCTGTGAAGTGGATCTAGTGACCAGTTTGAACATTCCATTTGAAACACTTAAAGATCGTCTCAGCCACCGTTGGATTCACCCTCCTAGCAGAAGGGTATATAACCTGGACTTCAATCCACCTCATGTACATGGTATTGATGATGTCACTGGTGAACCATTAGTCCAACAGGAGGATGATAAACTCGAAGCAATTGCTGCCAGGCTAAGACAGTACAAAGACGTGGCAAAGCCAGTCACTGAATTATACAAAAGCCGAGGAGTGTTCCACCAATTTTCTGGGATGGAGACGAACAAAATCTGGCCCTACGTTTACGCACTTTTCTCGAACAAGATCACACCTATTCAGTCCAAAGATGCATATCAACCCTGCCCAGTGGAAGAACCAGGAAGATGTGGTCGTCCATTCAATTGTGTGTGTAGTATTGATGCTGTGTCCAAATTAGAAGCTAGCTGAGGTAGCTTGCAGCATCTTTTCTAGTTGAAATGGCAAACTGATAGGAAAACAAATGAGTAGAAAGAGTTCACGAAGAGGCCCTCCTCTGCCTTTCAAAAGGAAGGTCACCTACACATGTTTAAAGTGTCTCTGCACATGTCTCAAGCCCTTCACAAGAAAGCAAGTACAGTGTGGGAATCCTCAAAAAGCATGGGAAGTCTAAGTATTTAGCTACATAAATGTTGTAAGATCATATCTTATGTATAGAAGTAATAAGATCGTTGGAATTACTGGACAAATTGAATAGTTGAGGTTTCTATTCAGGACAATAAAGTGTATTTTGAAAGTGTTGCTAAGTATTGATGCTGACACGGTCTCACTCCTATGAGTGACCCAAACATATTATAAATAGGTGGTAAAGGGAATGGAGCCGGTGGGGTTGAGCAGAATGTTATACTAGCTGTGCCTGGACTGAGTATAACAGCTTTATGATTATGGGAAAACAAAATCTTTACTTTTTTTTTCTGTTCCAAAGATTCATCCTATGGGGTGGCCATAAAGTATAGAATTAGACACTAATATTTTGTCATTCGTTATAACATAATATCAATAAACCATTTGTTAAAAGAAAATAAATAAATAAATAAATGCTAATACCCAAGTTGATCACATCAGAATTTCAACTGGGACCCAGACAGATATCAGATATCAGTGTTCTTTTTTGGTTTTGTTTTTTTTTTTAAATATAGCTTTCTAGGAAATTCTTTTTTTTTTTTTTTTTGAGACGGAGTCTTGCTCAGCCGCCCAGGCTAGAGTGCAGTAGTATGATCTTGGCTTACTGCAACCACCGTCTCCCAGATTCAACCGATTCTCCCATCTCAGCCTCTGAGTAGCTGGGATTACAGGAACCCACCATCATGCCTAGTTAATGCTTGTATTTTAATAGAGACAGGGTTTCACCATGTTGGCCAGGTTCGTCTTGAACTCCTGACCTCAGGTGATCCGCCCGTCTCAGCTGCCCAAAGTGCTAAGATTACAGGTGTGAGCCACTGCACCCAGCCAAAGTTTATTTCTAAATCAAAATGCGGTTAGTAGGCTGGGCACAGTGGCTCACGTTTATAATCCCAGAATTTTGGGAGGCCAATATAGGTGGATCCCTTGAGGCCAGGAGTTCAAGACCAGCCTGGCCAATGTGGTGAAACCCTGTCGCTACTAAAAATCCAAAAAATAGCTGGGGCTGGGGGCAGTGGCTCACGCCTGTAATCCGAGCACTTTGGCAGTCAGAGGTGGACGGATCCACCTGAGGTCAGGAATTTGAGACCAGCCTGGCAAACATGGTAAAACCTCATCTCTACTAAAAATGCAAAAATTAGCCAGGTATGGCGGCACATGCCTGTAATCCCAGCTACTCGGCAGGCTGAGACAGGAGAATCACTCAAACCGGGGAGGCGGAGGTTGCAGTGAGTCACGATCGGGCTGCTGCACTCCAGCCTGGGCAACAGAGTAAGACTCCGTCTCAAAAAAATAAATAAATAAAATAAAATAGAATAAAATAAAATTATCCAGGCATGGTGGCGCACCCCGGTCATCCCAGCTACTCATGAGGCTGAGACACAAGAATCACTAGAAGCCAGGAGGCAGAGGCTGCAGTGAGCTGAGATCTCGCCACTGCACCTCAGCCTGGGTGACACAGCAAGACTCTGCTGCAAAAAAAAATAAAATAAAATAACATAAAAAAGAAAGAAAAAAGGTGTGGTTAGTAAACAAGAAATCATCATTTAGGAAAATGTATTCTAATTTCCAGAATCTAAATGAGATTAATGGAAGTTCCATGATCAGCAACTACAGAAAAAATTATATTATGTTATACAGTAAAATTAGAAGGTCTTTATTCCTCTGCTAAATTAAACCTTTTAAAATAGGTTGTTAGATCATTTTACTTAGTGTTTAAGCTTTACAAAATATATATTTCACTTATGTCATTTTAACTAGTTGAGAAAAATCTGATGCAGAAAGTAACACATAGCAGTACTGATCTAGTTTTAGTTCTATGAGTCATAATCGTAGAAGCTCGGAAGACGAAAAAAAGAGAGAGAGAAGAGAGAGAAAATCTATTGAATTGAGGCCCTGGAAAAATGAGCTAAGACTAACTTAAATGGAAACAAGTTTGGTAAGCCACCTCTAGACGGTAGTACACGTTTATTACATTCAGCCTTTGTGTTGTGTTCTTTACAGATGGATGAGAATTAAGAAAAGAATATAGGCTGGGCGCGGTGGCTCACGCCTGTAATCCCAGCACTTTGGGAGGCCGAGGAAGGCAGATCACCTGAGGTCAGGAGTTCGAGATCAGCCTGACCAATATGATGAAACCCCGTCTCTACTAAAAATACAAAAATTAGCCAGGTGTGGTGTCATGTGCCTGTAATCCCAGCTACTTGGGAGGCTGAGACAGGAGAATCCCTTGAACCTGGGAGGCAGAGGTTGCAGTGAACCAAGATCGCACCATTGCACTCCAGCCTGGGCAACAAGAGCAAAACTCTGTCTCAAAAAAAAAAAAAAAATGTAATTTTCCTCTTTTTCTAATTCTCCCTCAGCCATTATTAACCAATAACCAAGGTAGTAGCATACAAGGTGAACAGAACAATTGAGCATAATATTACTGTTCTTTTCCTTTTTTTTTTTTTTAAGTTCCCAAACATTTGACTTTTAAATATTTGGAAACCAAAGTGAATTCACTTTTTTTTTGGTACTGCTAATTTAATTTGGAATTGTGATAATTCAGTAAGCTAGGTAAATATTAACCTTGCAATAGGAAGAATGAAAGAAGACCACAGCCATATGCCCTAAGGTTTCAATTCCAAATGCAGAGATGAGTGCAACTGGCTGGCTGGTGTGAAGAACAGATGGTGACCAGGCAAGAATAAAAGCAAAGAGACCGTTTAAGACAACACTTAAATAGTCTAAGCAAGGTGGAGGCTGAAAAGAAAAAGGATTCAAGATATATTTTGTCAGGCGCTGTGACTCACACCTGTAATCTCAGCAATTTGGGAGGCAGAAGTGGGCGGATCGCTTGAACTCACAAGTTCAAGACCAGCCTGGGCAACATGGTGAAACCCCCGTCTCTACAAAAAAAAAACAAAAATTAGCCAGGCATGATGGTGCCAGCCGGTAGTCCCAGCTACTCAGGAGGCTAAGGTGGAAGAATCACCTGAACCCAGGAGGTCGAGGCTGCAGTCAGCCAAGATGGTGACACTGCACTCAAGGCTGGGCAACAGAGTGAAACCCTGCCTCAAAAAAACAAAAACAAAAAAAAGAAAAGAGCACCAATGGGATCTGTTACTGTATTGGACATAAGGGAGTGAGGAAGAGTGAAAAGGGAGGAACAAAAGATAGCTTCTAGGTTTTTGACTTGAGCAAGTGGGGGAGAATACACCAGTGACTGAAGTGTTCCTGATGGGAGTTGAGCTAGAAGAGGACAAGCAGTGAAATCAAGGAGGAGCTTCACTTGCTTGCCACTGGCCAGGCTCTGGAAGGCATTTTAAATTTATTTTTCTCTGTGTTAGATGGTAAAGAGGAGACTCAAGACCAAGCCTGGGGCTCTTTGAAAGGTAAATAGGGGTGCTCAGAGGAGAAGGAACTAGGAGATTGAGAAAAGAGAGGCCAATGGGGTAGACAGAAAATAGGAATGTGGAGTTAGGGAAGCCAAGGAGGAAAGTGACTCAAGAAGGAGGAAAATGATCAGGATGTGATTGTGCTTACTCATGCCCCTGGTTAGTATGATAATTGCTAATGGAAAGTTATGAGACATATCTGTACTGGTGACTGCACCTGGGAAAGAGCATGTATTTGTGCTATAGCGACATTCACATGCTCAGTTTTCCCCTCCACCTTTCCCCACAAAATGTTCGTTATATGTCAGGAAACTGATGACGGCACATTTGTTATTTCCCTTAACTATATTTCTTACCTCTGCTTTAAATAATATTGAGAGATCTTACATAATTGCGAAAGTAATGCATGTTAATGAAGGAAGTTTGGGAAATGTAGAAAAGCTCAAAAATGAAAGAAAAAAACACACCCAAGGGGCCGGGCACGTTGGCTCACACCTGTAATCCCAGCACGTTGGGAGGCAGACACAGGCAGATCATGAGGTCAGGAGTTTGAGACCAGCCTGACCAACATGGTAAAACCCCATCTCTAAAAAAAAAAAATACAAATACTAGCTAGTTGCAGTGGTGTGCACCTGTAATTCCTGCTACTCGGGAGGCTGAGGCAGGAGAATCACTTAAACTTGGGAAGCGGAGGTTGCAGTGAGCTGAAACAGCACCACTGCACTCCAGCCTGGACGACAGAGTTGAGATTATGCACAACATACTGTACCCTGCTTTTTTTCATGTAAAAATATATCATTAACATTTTCCATGTCACTTGTGGGATTTGGGTTTTGTTTTGTTTTGTTTTGTTTTGTTTTGTTTTTTGAGATGGACTCTTGCTCTGTCACTCAGGCTGAAGTGAGGTGGTGCAGTCTTGGCTCACTGCAACCTTCGCCTCCCAGGTTCAAGTGATTCTTCGGCCTCAGCCCCCTGAGTAGCTGGGACTCGAGGCACCCACCACCACGCCCAGCTAATTTTTGAATTTTTAGTAGAGACGGGGTTTCGCCATATTGGCCAGGCTGGTCTCAAACTCTTGACCTCAAGTGATCCACCTGCCTTGGACTCTCAAAATGCTAAGATTATTATAGGTGTGAGATACTGCGTCCAGCCACTTGCATTTAAATATTAATTGTATATAATATAACTGTAAATAACTATATTAATATATGACTAAACCATAATAAATCAATTTAAGCAGTCTTGTATTATTTAAATTCAAGTTTTTTCCTGATGTTTTGCTATTATAAACATCATGAAATTGTGTACTAGTTACCAGCATAGGCTTTAGCACCTAACACATCTGGTGCTACTACCATGACTTACTGGCTGTGTATTTATGAGAAATTATTGAACAAATTATTGAAGTTTCAGTTTCCTCACCTATAAAACGACTATACTAAGAGGGCCAGGCATGGTGGCTCATGCTTATAATTCCAGCACTTTGAGAGGCTGAGGTGGGCAGATCACTTGAATTCAAGAGTTCAAGACCAGCTAGGGCAACATACGGAGACCCCGTATCTAAAAAAAAATACAAAAATTAGCCATTCATGGTGATGCACACCTGTAGTCCCAGCTGCTTGGGAGGCTGAGGTGGGAAGGCCACTTGAGCCCAGGAGGTTGACGCTGCAGTGAGTTGAGATGGCACCACTGCACTCCAGCCTGAATGACAGAGCAAGACCCTGTCCCCACCCGCCCCCCGCCAAAAAAGGGAAAAAAGTCTATACTAAGAATACCCATGGTGAGGATTATAGGTAAAGCACTTACCATGATACTCCAAAAGCAATTATTGCTTAATAAATGTAAGCCATTATTAGAATAATTAAGGTGTGACTGCATTTTATTTTATTTTATTTTATTTTATTTTATTTTATTTTTTGAGACGGAGTTTCACTCTTGCCACCCAGGCTGGAGTGCAATGGCACGATCTCTGCTCACTGCAACCTCCACCTCCTGGGTTCAAGCGATTCTCCTGCCTCAGCCTCCCAAGTAGCTGTGATTATGGATGCCTGCCACCACACCCAACTAATTTTTTGTATGTTTAGAAGAGATGGGGTGTTGCCATATTGGCCAGGCTGGTCTCAAACTTGTGACCTCAGGTGATCCGCCCGCCTCAACCTCCCAAAGTGCTGGGATTACAGGTGTGAGCCACCACGCCTGGCTGTATTTTACATTTTTTGAAAAAATTATAAGTTTTTCCACACTGGGCGCAGTGGCTTACACCTATAATCCCAGCACTTTGGGAGGCCGAGGCAGGTGGATCACTTGGGGTCAGGAGTTTGAGACCAGTCTGGCCAATATGGTGAAACCCCATTTCTACTAAAACTACAAAAAGTAGCCAGCGTCGTGGCGCATGCCTGTAGTCCCAGCTACTCAAGAGGCTGAGGCAGGAGAATCACTTGAACCCAGGAGGTGGAGGTTGCAGTGAGCTGAAATCATGCCACTGCACTCCAGCCTGGGCGGCAGAGCGAGATTCTGTCTCAAAAATAATAATAATAAAAAAAATTTCCAATCAATTTATCTGTTTAATGTTCTGTTTGCCAGCTAATCTGGTTAGCCTTTGGAATATCCATATAATCTTTGATTCAGTCGCAAATTCCATTAATTTCTTGGATCAAAAGAGGGAACTCTTGACAATGATTTCTTCTCTGCTCACTCAGGCTGTTAGTTTCTATGAATCAAAAATACTCGTTTTTTTCAGAATCAGATCTCTAATGCAACTCTTTCAAAACACATAAGTACTAATCTTTCAAAATATGTCAAAAAAGAATCTAGAACTAAACATAACAAACTAGTACAAACTTCAGCTCTGCCTGCTCAGTTACCACTGTTGCCTACTTCCTCTCTGTCACTTTTTTTTGTTGGTAATGAAAGGAGAGAAGGCTAAGCAAAGTTCATACCACATCTAGCGAGAAGAATAAAGTTACCGAATTCCATTCTGCAGAATGCACCACCCCAACACCCTAGTCCCTCCTCTAGCACTCCCACAACTGCTCATAGACTACAAACTGCACTCAATTTCCAGTGTTATAAAATCCTTTTGCTCTAGTATCAACAAATAATTATCCTGACCTCCTTTGTAGAGAACTGAGTTCTCACTTATATCTTGGTCACTTTTTATTAATCACTGAAAATTCTTCAGGGTTCCCACATGTGAGCTATTGGAATCAGAAAGTTTTGGTCAGTAGATTTTTTAGACAAAAACAGGAGAAGCCAGAAATCTTTCCCACCCACAAAAAGACTGTTTTGTGGATTGTAGGCTGTCTACTGTGGTCCCTTTGTGCTTGGTTCAGTGCGCCATGGAAACTAGAGACAGTACAGGTACTTTGTTTACACAGCCTTCATTTCTACTTACAAAATCTCTTTGTGGAGTTTGCAAAGCTTTTTTTTTTTTTTTTTTTTTTTTACTGCTGCACCTGTCGATCCAACTTTAACCATCAGCCAATGAACAGTAAGATCTCAAGCCAGTTTCTGATGGGGGAAGTGGGAGGTGTACCCATCAGACTGGTTCAACTGCCTGAAGATGACTATTACCCCAGTTTAAATTTAAAAAAGAAAGAAAGAGAGAAAGAAAAAGAAATAAAAGAGAAAGATGGTCAGGTGCAGTGGCTCACACCTGTAATCCCAGCACTTTGGGAGGCTGAGGCAGGTGGATCAACTGAGGTTGGGAGTTCGAGACCAGCCTGACCAACATGGAGAAACATCGTCTCTACTAAAAATACAAAATTAGCCAGGCATGGTGGCGGGCGCCTGTAATCCCAGCTACTCAGGAGGCTGAGGCAGGAGAACTGCTTGAACCCGGGAGGTGGAGGTTGCAGTGAGCCGAGATCACACCACTGAACTCCAGCCTGGTGACAGAGCAAGACTTTGTCTCAAAGAAAAAAGAAAAAAAGGACTGCATCCAGGGGCCTGTGAGTCCATTCAGTTTAAGTGCTATAATTTAGGTTCCCTATTTAGTAGAAACCAAAAGGAGTATACTTAAACCTTCACCGCTAGTTTCCTAAAGAATTCATTTCAGATAATAAGAGAAAGGGAAGTTGAATTCTATTTACAGCTATTTCCTATATTCTTTACTTAATTCCTCTGAATCTCACTTTTTTCACCCATGAAACACAGCTAATAATACCTACCAAAGAGGATTGTTCTGAGGATCAATTAACGATGATCATTAGACTTGGCAATCTTTTTTTTTTTTTTTTGAGATAGTCTCGCTCGAAAAAGAAAAAAAAAAACAAAACAAAAAAGAAAAAAAAAAGAGATAGTCTCGCTCTGTCATATAAGCTGGAGTGCAGTGGCACGATCTCGGCTTACGGCAACCTCTGCCTCCCGGGTTCAAACAATTCTCTGCCTCAGTGAGCCACCTTGCCTGGCCTTATTTTTATTTATTTTAAGACAGAGTTTCCCTCTTGTTTCCCAGGCTGGAGTGCAGTGGCACAATTTCAGCTCAGTGCAACCTCCACCTCCCAGGTTCAAGTGATATTCCTGCCTCAGCCTCCCAAGTAACTGGGATTACAGGAGTCTGCCACCACACCTGGCTAATTTTTGTATTTCTAATAGAGATGAGGTTTCACCATGTTGGCCAGGCTGGTCTAGAACTCCTGACCTTAGGTGACCCACCCACCTCGACCTTCCAAAGTGCTGGGATTACAGGCGTGAACCACTGCGCCCGGCCTAGATTTAGCAATCCTTTAAAAAGGCACTTTTAATGTTCATAATATAATGAACAAATAATGCAGGAAATTTTTCTTTAAGAATCACACAAACTTTATTACTTAGTTTTTTCTTAACCAATGGGGCATTGGCAATATATCCTTCATACTAAGAAAGACATAAACAATTCAGCCAGGCACGGTGGCTCACGCCTGTAATCCCAGCACTTTGGGAGGCCAAGGCGTGTGAATCACTTGAGGCCAGGGAGGCGGAGGTTGCAGTGGGCTGAGATCACGCCATTGCACTCCAGCCTGGGCGACAAGAGTGAAACAACATCTCAAAAAACAAAAACAAAAAACAGAAAGACATGAACAATTCTAATCTTCAAGTCACTTTTAATTGCTCCTTCCTCTTCACATCCACAGAATGCTACTTATGCTTATCAACCCTCACTTTATTCTTCTTTGAGTTTTAACTACTTATTTACCAATCTCTTTCCTCCACAAAACTGAACACTCCAGGAGTCTTTTTTTCCTTTACATCATCTGGATATTGTGTACTTTGCAGAAACATCCAGTGTTTCCATAAAACTTCGTGTTGAAATGAAAGAAGATAAAGCCAAATATAAGACCTATTTTGGAACCTATTTCCAATTGACAGCCATATCTTGATTGTAACCCCTTTTTATTTATCAATGAAAAGGGACCAGAGGAGGGAGTATAGGTGCCATCAGAAAGCGCTGTGTTTTTGTTTTTGTTTTTTTTTTGAAACAGAGTCTCGCTTTGGAGTGCAGTGGCGTGATCTCGGTTCACTGCAACCTCCACCTCCCAGGTTCAAATGATTCTCCTGTCTCAGTCTCCCAAGTAGCTGGGACTACAGGCACGTACCACCACACCTGGCTAATTTTTGCATTTTTAGTAGAGACAGGGTTTCACCATGTTGGCCAGGCTGGCCATGAACTCCTGACCTTAACTGATCCGCTCACCTCGGCCTCCCAAAGTGCTAGGATTATAGATGTGAGCCACCATGCCCAACCAATTTTTTTTTTTTTTTTTAAAGACAGAGTCTTGCTCTGTCACCAGGTTGGAGTGCAGTGGCACCATCTTGGCTCACTGAAACTCTGGCCTCCTGTGCTCAAGCAATTCTCCCACCTCAACCTCCCAAATAGCTGGGATTACAGGTGCATGCACCAAGTCCAGGCAATTTTTTCATTTTTTTGCAGAAATAGGGATTTTCCCATGTTGCTCAGGCTGGTCCCGAACTCCTGAGTTCAAGCAATCCACCCACCTTGGCTTCCCAAAGTGTTGAGATTACAGGCAAGCCACCATGCCCAGCCTAGAAAGTGTTTTAAGAAAGAAGGAAAATTAAAGTGTTGAATGCTGCAGATAGGCAAGGAAGGATGAGGTCTAATTAAAGTCCCCTGGTTTTTCTGGTGACTACAAGTAACCTTCAAGAGTACTGTCCCAGTGAAGTGACAAAGGAAAAGCCAGATTACCGAAAGCTTGAAAGTGAGTAGTGTTACCAGGTTCAACAGGCCAAAGGAAAAAAAAAAAAGAAAGAAAAGAGAACGTGTTTACAAATGCCTGGAACAGAATGTAGATCTTAATTCTGGGATATGCAGTTCCTTCAGGGTTGAGCATGACACATCAGCGCCCTTCACAGAGTTCTATGCCCTAGCCAAGCCAGGCATATTGTCAGAGGCATTTGAACCAGAGCGACTCCATCTTGAATAGGGGCTGGGTAAAGGAGGCTGAGACCCACTGGGCCACATTCCCAGGAGGTTAAGGCATTCTAAGTCACAGGCGATAGGAGGTTGGTACAAGATACATGTCACACAGACCTTGTTGATAAAATAGGAAACTGGCCAAAACCCACCAAAATCAAGATGGCGACGAAAGTGACCTTTGGTTATTCTCGCTGCTCATTACATGCTAATTATAATGCATTAGCATGCTAAAAGATACTCCCACCCGTACCACGACAGTTTTAAAATTCCATGGCAATGTCAGAAAGTTACCTTATATGGTCTAAAAAGGGGAAGAACCCTCCGTTCCAGGAATTGCCTGTCTCTTTCTGGAAAACTCATGAATAACCCACCCCTTGTGTCACATATAATCAAGAAATAACTGTAAGTATTATCAGTTGAGCAGCCCAAACTGCTGCTCTGCCTTAGGGAGTAGCCATTCTTTTCTTTCTTCACTTTCTCAAACTTGCTTTCACTTTATAGACTTGCCCTGAATTCTTTCTTGCACGAGATCCAAGAGTGCTGTCTTAGGGTCTGGATGGGGACCCCTTTCTGGTAACAATATCACAGCTTCTTTCTTATGATAGCCCATCTCCAGTTTTGTTCTTGGTTTTCCCACACGATCTGATAATCCAATGTCAACTACTCCGAAACTGAAGTCTTTTCCAAATTGCTCCAGTTTAACGAATTCTGTTTCATCCTGAAGCCAGGAACATATAAACTATAACTTTCTTGTGGCTCTTAATACATTCAGCCTGGTATTAGAGATAGGTAAATGTATGACTTCCCTTTCGAATCTATAAGGTATAAATAAACTTTGACAAATATTAAAACTATTTTTCAAGATAAGACACTACCCATTCAAACAGGTAGTAGTTGTGTAGATCCAGGCAAGGAATTCAGATCAGAAAAATTAAATCAGCAGACTTTAGAGTTTCAATTTAATCCAAAAAACATGTATTGAATGCTTTTTATGTGCAAAACATTGTGCCATCAAGGAGTTTAAGATCTAATGCAGGAATCAGCAGACTTTTTTTCTTTTCTTTACTTTTCTTTTTTTTTTTTTTCAAGACGGAGTTTCACTCTGTTGCCCAGGCTGGAATGCAGTGGCACAATCATAGCTCTTGTAACCTCAAACTCCTGGGCTCAAGTGATCCTCTCACCTCAGCCTTCCAAACTGCTGAGATAACAGGCATGAACCACCACACCTAGTGGAGCAAACATTTTGATAAAAGATAGACTTGGCAGACCATATGATCTCTGTTGCAGCAACTCAACTCTACCATTTGTAGTGAGAAGGTATCCATAACATTATCTAAACAAATGTGGGTACCTGTGTTCCAATAATACTTAATTTATGAACACTGAAGCTTGATTTCATATAATTTTCACATATCATGATACACTTATACTTTTGAATTTTTGTCTCCAATGATCTAAAAGTGTGAAAAAACATTTTTAGCTTGTGGGCCATACAAAAACAGGTGGCAGACCAGGTTTGAACCACGGGCCATAGTTTGCTGACCCCAATCCAAAAAATAGATAGTTCACTTAGATGTATGCCAAACTTCTATCCGTAACACCAAAATAACCTACCACATTACTGCCATTTTGACAGAATTTGTGATCAACATATCTGATATAAGGTGGATTTTCATTAATTTATTCAACAAATATTCACTCAGTGTCGACTTTATTGCAAGTACTGTGCCAGGCACTGATGATAGAGCTGTGAAGAAGTCAGAAGTCTGGGCACCATGGCTCATGCCTATAATGCCAGCACTTTGGGAGGCTAAGGCAGGTGGATGGCTTGACCCCAAGAGTTTGAAATCAGCCAACCCTGTGAAGCTCCATCTCTACAAAAAACAAAACAAAACAAAAAAATCAAAAACCAAAATTAGCCAAGCGTGGTGGTGTGCTCCTGTAGTCCCAGCTACTGGGAGGCTGAGCCCAGGAAGTTCAGGCTGCAATGAGCCATAATCATGCCACTGCACTCCAGCCTGGGCGACAGAGTGACACCCTGTCTCAAAAAAATAAAAAATCAAAATAAAGCCAGAAAAGAAAAATTATCATTTTGCAACTACCACTGTAAATTGATTCAAGAATCATCAAAAGGGCCGGGTGCAGTGGCTCAAGCCTGTAATCCCAGCACTTTAGGAGGCCGAGGCGGGCAGATCACGAGGTCAGGAGATCGAGACCATCCTGGCTAACAGGGTGAAATCCCGTCTCTACTAAAAATACAAAAAATTAGCTGGGCGTGGTGGCGGGCGCCTGTAGTCCTAGCTACTTGAGAGGCTGAGGCAGGAGAATGGCGTGAACCCGGGAGGTGGAGCTTGCAGTGAGCCAAGATTGTGCCACTGCACTCCAGCCTGGGAGTATATTCTAGTGGGAAAGCCATAGAATATACCAATAACAAATAGGTAATATAAGATCAATTACAGATTGTAAATGTAAATAAGAAAATAAATAGGATGATTTGATAGAGGGTAGTTGTGTGGATGAGAGGGTATTTTGGATAATGCGTTTGAAAAATTTTCTCTATAGAGGTATTCAACTGAAGGCATCAGGATGAGCCAGCCATATGAAATAAAAATAGAAAAAGTATTTCAGGATTCCAGGTTAAGGAAACAGCAATTAGAAAGGCAAACATATCATGAAATTAAGTTGGAGAGGTAGGCAGGAACCATATTACATGAAAAAATGGGCCATGGTTATGCTTTGGATTTTAAAATACAATGAGATAGGGCCAGACATGGTGGTTCACACCTGTAATCCCAGCACTATGGGAGGCTGGGACGGGAGGATTGCTTGAGGCCAAGAGTTAAAGACCAGCCTGGGCAACATAGGTAGACCGCTGTCTCTACAAAAAGTGAAAAAAGTTAGCCTGGCATAATGACATATGCCTATAGTCCAGCTACTTGGGAGGCTGAGGTGGGAGGATCACTTGAGCCTAGGAGGTTGAGGCTCCAGTGAGCCGTGATCACACCACTGTACTCCAGCCTGGGCCAAAAACAAAACAAACAAACAAACAAAAATGAGATGGTTGTACAACTTTGTGAATTATGTACTTTAAAAAGTGAATTTTGGCTGGGCACGGTGGCTCACGCCTGTAATCCCAGCACTTTGGGAGGCCGAGGCGGACAGATCACAAGGTCAGGAGTTTGATACCAGCCTGACCAACATAGTGAAACTTCGTCTCTACTAAAAATACAAAAATTAGCCTGGCGTGGTGGCGCACGCCTGTAATCCCAGCTACTGGGGAGGCTGAGGCAGGAGAATCACTTGAACCTGAGAGGCATAGGTTGCAGTGAGCTGAGATTGCACCACTGCACTCCAGCCTGGGTGACAGAGCGAGACTCTGTCTCAAAAAAAAAAAAGTGAATCTTGGCAGGACACGGTGGCTCACGCCTATAATCCCAGCACTTAGTACCCCATCTCTACTAAAAATACAAATGTTCGCCAGCGTGGTGGCACCCACCCGCAGTCCCGGCTACTCCGGAGGTTAAGGTAGGAGAATTGTTTGAATTTAAGAAGGGGAGGTTGCAGTAAGCCAAGATTGTGCCATTGCACTCTAGCCTGGGTGACAAAGCGAGACTGTCTCAAAAAAAAAAAAAGTTAATTTTATGGTATGTGAGTTGTATTTCAATAAAAAGTTAATTAAAATAAAAATAAATTCGGCCGGGCACAGGGGCTCACGCCTGTAATCCCAGCACTTTGGGAGGCCGAGGTGGATCACGAGGTCAGGAGCTCGAGACCACCCTGGCTAACTCAGTGAAACCCCGTCTCTACTAAAAATACAAAAAAATTAGCTGGGCGTGGTGGCGGGCGCCTGTAGTCCCAGCTACTCGGGAGGCTGAGGCAGGAGAATGGCATGAACCCAGGAGTCGGAGCTTGCAGTGAGCCGAGATCGGGCCACTGCACTCCAGCCTGGGTGACAGAACAAGACTCCATCTCAAAAATAAAAATAAAAATAAAAATAAATTCAACAAGAACACATTAAAAGTTTTAAGTAGAGACGTCATGCACGGTGGCTCACACCTGTAATCTCAGTACTTTGGGAGGTCCAGTTGGGTGGATCACTTGAGGTCAGGAGTTCAAGATCAGCATGGCCAACATGGTGAAACCCTGTCTCTACTAAAAATACAAAAATTAGCCAGGTGTGATGGCACACGCCTGTCATCGCAGCTATTTGGGAGGCTGAGGCAGGAGAATCGCTTGAACCCAGGAGGCAGAGGTTGCAGTGAGCTGAGATCACACCACTGCACTCTAGCCTAGGCGACAGAGCAAGACTCCATCTCAAAAAAACAAAAAAGTTCACTCTGGGTTACTGAGGCTTCCTTATATCATATGGCCTTACTGCCTTGTACAATCATGTGTCACTTAAGAACAGGGATACTTTCTGAGAAATGCATCCTTAGGAGAAGAACTGTATGATGTTCACATCATACAGTGTACTTACACAAACTTAGATGGTAGAGCCTACTACACTCCTAGGCTATATGGTTTGGTGTAGTAATATAATAATATTCCTCAGCTACAAACATACACAGTATGTCATTGTAGTAAATACTATAGGCAATTGTAACACCATGGTAAGTATTTCTGTATCTATACATAGAAAAAGTACAACAAAAATATGGTATGAAAGATTTAAAGATGAGCCAGGTATAGTTGCACATGCTTGTAGTACCAGGTACTCAGGAGGCTGAGTCAAAAGGAGCACTTGAGCCCAGGAATTTCAGTCCAAACTGAGCAACACAGTGAGACTACATATCTAGGGAAAAAACCATCTCCAAGGAAAAAATAGACTCACCATGAATATAGCTTGAAGGACTGGAAGTTGCTCTAGGTGAGTCAATGAGTAAGTAGTGAGTGAATGTGAAGGCCTAGGACATTACTGCATACTATTTATAAATACTGAACACTTAGGCTACAATATATTTTAAAATTAAATAATTGCACTACGACATTACAACAGCTACAATATCACTAGGCAATAGGAATTTTTCGGCTCCATTATAATCTGACGAAACCACCATGCAGTCAGTTGTTGACAGAAAGGTTGCTCTGCAGTGCATGACTGTATTAAGGTTCCAAATGTGCCTGATCTCTCCAACAGCCTGTAAGTGCCTGGGTAATGGGATCAATGTCCAATTTATCTTTACATTACCCAGAATATCCACTCCAGTGTCTTACTCGTTTTACATTCAGAGAATATTTGCAAAGTTAAAGAATTAACAAAAGAAAAACCACATCTCCATGGTGACTATATATTCTGTATGTCTTACACAATTAACACTTTTGGAATCAAAAATCAGTGTGCAGGCCAGTCATGGTGGCTCATGCCTGTAATCCCAGCACTTGCAGAGGCCAAGATGGGAGGAATGTTTAAGGCCGATAGTTCAAGACCAGCCTGGGCGACACAGTGAGACCCCGTATCTACAAAAAAATACAAAAATTGGCTGGGTGTTGTGGCATGTGCCTGTAGTCCCAGCTACTTGGGAGGCTGAGGTGGGAGAATCACTTGAGCCCAGGAGGCCAAGGCTGCAGTGAGCCGTTTTTATGCCACTGCACTCCAGCCTGGGCAACAGAGCAAGAGTCTGTCTTAAAAAAAAAAAAAAAAAAAAAAAAAAACCACATCAAAAACCACAGAAAGAAAACTGTGCAAATATCTATTCAATCTGGTTTATAACTGTAATTAAATGTCATTGGTATAAAATATCCCAAGACAGTTCTGTTCAGTCGTAAGATTGTTTTGGGGTGACTTTTGATTTTAGTTTTGTATATTTTACCATACTTTTCAAGTTTCCTACAAATGCATTTGTAATTCTTTTTTTTTTTTCCAGTCAGGGTCTTACTCTGTCACCCAAGCTGGAGTATAGTGTCATAATCACAAAATCATGGCTCACTGCAGCCTCAGCCTCCTGGGTGATTCTCCCACCTCAGCCTCCTGAGTAGCTGGGACAAAAGGTATATACCATGCTGGGTTATTTTTTTATTTTTAGTAGAGATGGGGTCTTGCTATGTTGCCCAGGTTGGTCTTGAACTCCTGGTCTTAGGCAATCTGCCTGTCTTGGCCTCCCAAAGTGCTGGGATTACAGGCATGAGCCACTGTGCCCAGCCTGTAATACTCCTATATTCAGAAAAACAAGTGGCTTTTTTTAAGCCCTTGAAATACTCAACTCTTCTAAATTATAATATGTGGACACACACAAAAAATTATGATGATTAACTTAGAAAACTGAGTACAGTCATGTGCTGCATAATAACTGTTCAATGATGGACCACATATACTGTGGTGGTCCTATAAGATTATAATACCAGGTCAGGTGAGGTGACTCAAATCTGTAATCTCAGCACTTAAGGAGGCAGAGGCAGGAGGATCGCCCGAACCAAGGAGTTCTAGACGAGCCTGGGTGGCATAGTGATACCTCATCTTTATTTATTTAAAAAATTTAAATTAAAAATTTTAAAGATTATATCATATTTTTATGTGGTACAGTTGTCAACAGTATTCAGTACAGTAACATGTTGTATAGGTGTATAGCCCAGGCGCAATAGGCTATATACCATGTAGCCTAGGTGTGCAGTAGGCTCTACCATCTAGGTTTGTTTGAGTGCACTCTGTGATGTTCCCACAACAAGAAAATCACCTAATGATGCCTTTCTCAGAACATATCCTGGTCATTAAGAACACAGGACTGTACACATAATCCAAGAATGATTCCTGCCCAAATTCAGTACCTGCAGGATTTTTCCACACCCAGTTGAGGTCACTTATTCATTTGTTTATTCATCAATAAAATACTGTCAGGCCAGGGCTAATAGTTACAGAACTCTGGGGGAGGGTCGGGGTGTAGGGCCCATTCACAAAGAATACAGTGTGAATGCACCCTCTGAAGTTGTGTAACACTTAAGCACTAAGCAGGTACTGTTCAGGCACGGTGCAAACTCTGGAAATAAAACAATGGATTAAGCAGTTCTCACATTGTGTTATAAAGGCATGTTTAATTATCGGTCTCTCCCAGTGTGAGGCCAGGAACCAGGTAGATGTTAAGTCAGATTTCTCTTCTTTTCTTTTGAGACAGAGTCTCGCTCTGTCACCCAGGCTGGAGTGTAGTGGCACAATCTTGGCTCACTGCAACCTCCACCTCCCAGGTTCAAGCAATTCTTGCACCTCAGCCTCCCAAGCAGCCTGCCACCACACCAGGCTAATTTTTGTATTTTTAGTAGAGATGGGGTTTCACCATGTTGGCCAGGCTGGTCTCAAACTCCTGACCTCAAGTGATCCGCCCACCCTGGCCTCCCAAAGTGCTGGGATTACAGACATGAGGCCACATGTAACATGTGTGTACAGGTGTACAGGCCACTGCACCCGGCCATGAACAGATTTCTGAAGGAGGTGATGACTGAGGCAGAGAAGGGATAGAGTCAAAGAGGTTTCCAATCAGAAAAAAGCAGCGAGTGGGAAGGCAAAACAGGATTGTGTTTGACAAGTTCTGTTTGGGAAAAAGAGGAGGAGCAAAGGAGTGGAAAGAGACTTATACTGAAGTCTCTTACATTCCCAAACTAGACAACTGGACAACTGGAATAGAGGTACATCTGACTGAAGGCAGGAAGCCCTGTTTAGAAACTATAACCTAAAACCAGGGGGTCATAACCTGGGATCTATGGTAGATTGAACTTAGATGCAAAAAAAAAAAAAAACTCAGTTTACTAATCTCTAATTGAAATTTAAGATTTCCTTCTATTATGAATATAGGCAATAAACTCTAGTATTATTAACAACAGCTGTGACTCTACAACCAACAGAAGTCAGACATTTTCACAAGACATCCAAGACATCTCAGTTCCTGAAGACTTTTTTTTTTTTTTTTTTTGAGATGGAGTTTCGCTCTTGTTGCCCAGGCTGGAGTGCAATGGCACAATCTCGGCTCACCGCAACCTCCACCTCCCAGGTTCAAGCGATTCTCCTGCCTCAGCCTCCCAAGTGGCTGGGATTACAGGCACGCGCCATCATGCCCGGCTAATTTTGTATTTTTAGTAGAGATGGTGTTTCGCCATGTTGGTCAAGCTGGTCTCGACCTCCCGACCTCAGGTGATTCACCTGCCTCAGCCTCCCAAAGTGCTGGGATTACAGGCATGAGCCACTGCGCCCGGCCAAAGATTTCTTTAAAAAAAAAAATTTTTTTTTTAACTTTTACAGACAGGGTCTCACAAGGTTGCCCAGGCTGGAGTGCAGTGGCTTTTCACAGGCATGATCATAGCACACTACAGCCACAAGCTCCTGGATGCAAATAATCCTCCTGCCTCAGCCTGAGTAGCTGGGAATACATGTGCACTCCACCATACCTGGTTACTACAAATATCTTAAAACATTATTTATCTTCATTGTTACTGTGAAATTATAGTAGTTATACCCACTGCTAGACCTTCTTATTAATGGGTTGACAAATACATAGATATATTGCACTTGTGTTTTAAATATTCTGGTAACTGCACTGCACTGCAATATAATAGTTTCCTACTTTATACATTTAAAGCCATTATTCTGAGACAAGTGCGTAGGCTTTACCAGATGGACAAAGTAGACTGTGACACCAAAAAGGCTCAAAGTCCCTTCTCAGGCACTAGTTCTACTGAAATACCTGTGGCTCCTCTAAAGAAGCAAGTTTCCCGGCCGGGCGCGGTGGCTCACGCCTGTAATCCCAGCACTTTAGGAGGCCGAGGCGGGCGAGGTCAGGAGATCGAGACCATCCTGGCTAACACAGTGAAACTCCCTCGCTACTAAAGAATACAAAAAATTAGCCAGGCGTAGTGCCGAGCGCCTATAGTCCCAGCTACTCGGGAGGCTGAGACAGGAGAATGGCCTGAACCCAGGAGGCGGAGGTTGCGGTGAGCCGAGATTGCGCCACTGCACTCCAGCCTGGCGCAGAGCAAGACGCCTCCTTAAAAAAAAAAGAAAAGAAAAAGAAGCAAGCTTCTCTCTCTAACCTTCTCCTACTTGCCCAATCTCTTCTGCTTTGTTTTTGTTTGTTTGTCTGTCTGTTTTGAGACCTCCCCCAGGAGGGTGTCCTTCCTATGTGCTCTCATGACAGCCTGTTTTTACCCCAAACATAGTGCTTACCAGAGAGATCCAGCACTCCACAATTTATCATTTGAGCTTTTAAATATCACAAGTCACCCTGAAACTCCAGGAAATGCAGTAATTTGCCAGTCCACTAAGGCATGATGTCGGATTGTTACCGCTGGGATGGAGTCACAGCTCCCGAGGCCCCAGTGGGCGGTGTTACCGTGTGCTGTTTCAGTTTAGCTATCCGCAGGCGGCTTGTGTTAGCTCACTTAGACCCTTGCCTTATTGCGAGGACAGAGGGCTTTCTGTGTCGCGGAGTTTCTCGCCACGGTGTAGCGGAAGAATCAGAGGACACGTTAGATTGGGGAATGCGTGCAAGGTTTTACTGGGCGGAAGTAGGCTCTCAGCAGATACGAGAGCCAGAAGGGAGATGAAGTGGTAAGTGGTTTTCTCCTGGAGTCGGGCTGCTCAGCGGGCTGGGCTCTCCTCCAACCGCCCTGGCCAAACTCCCAGTGGTACCACTGGAGGAATGCCTGCTGGAGGACGGCCTGCTGGAGGACGGCCTGCCCCAGTCTCTTCGGATGGCGGAAGTAGGTGCACTCTTCCACTCTTCCGCCAGGGGCCAGCCGCTTGTGTTTTTCCGCCTGTGTGTTCCTCTCCAACTGGAGCCGCTCCTGCTGGCTTGCCAGTGTCTCCGGTGCTTTTACAGGCACAGGATGGGGGCGTGGCGGACCAGAATGGTCTTGAGAAATGCAACGTTTAGGCAGGAAAACAAAAATGCCTGTCCTCACCTAGGTTCGTGGGCACAGGCCTAGGGGTGGAGCCCTAGCCAGGGACCCCTCCCCTCTCTACCTAGCACTTCCCTGCCCCGCTTCCATATCAGTGCCACCCCCAGGGGCCTTATGGGGCCTGACGATAGGTGCTCAATAAATGGTTTCCTGGTTAAGGAGAGGAAGAATCCCAAGAATCTTGCCTTTTGTTACCCACAGGGAATCTCCTGGAGGTCATGGCCTCTATCTTGATCTTACTGAATTTCTAGCTCCTAGAACAGTGCTCGGCGCATAAAAAGTACTCTCAATTTATTCACTGATTGCTTGCGTAAGTCTAATTTGTGTTTATCTGATCCACATTTTCTTTCATTCAGTGTCTTTGAATATGTTCCTTTTTTTTTTTTTTTTTTTGAGACTCAGTTACGCTCTTGTTGCCCAGGCTAGAGAGCAATGGCATGATCTCGCCTCACTGTAACCTCCGCCTCCGGATTCAAGCGACCCTCCTGCTTCAGCCTTCTGAGTAGCTGGGATTAGGGGCGTGCACCACCACGCCCGGCTAACTTTTTGTATTTTTAATAGAGAAGGAGTTTCACCATGTTGGCCAGGCTGGTCTCCAAATCCTGACTTCAGGCGATCCTCCTGCCTTGGCGTCCCAAAGTGCTGGGATGACAGGTATGAGCCACCGTGCCCGGCCTGAGTATATTTCTTTTTATTTCTAAATATATTTCTTTTACTTTTTTTTTTTTTTTTTTAATGATTGAGACGGGATCTCACCGTATTGCCCAGGCTGGTCTTGAACTCCTGGCCTCAAGCAATCTGCCCACCTTGGCCTCCCAAAGTGCTAGGATTACAGGCCTGAGCCACCACACCTGGCCATATAAATGTCTTTGAATAGCAAAACAATGTACAAAAATATTAAATATGGTTAATTTAACAGATAATCTGCAGTTCTTTTCAGCTTTCAACTTTTATATTCATTGAAATAACTGCAGTAAACCGAGATCGTGCCACTGCACTCCAGCCATGGTGACAGAGCAAGAATCTGTCTAGGGGAAAAAAAAAAAAAATCAAAACATTTAGGTCTGGGTGCGGTGGTCCACGCCTGTAATCCCAACACTTTGGGAGGCCAAGGCAGGTGGATCACTTGAGCTCAGGAGTTCGAGACCAGCCTGGGCAACATGGCAAAAATCCGTCTCTACAAAAAATACAAAACTTAGCCTGGCATGGTGGCACCAGTCTGTTAGTCCCAGCTACTCAGAAGCTGACGCAGGTTGAGGCTGCAGTGAGACTGCAATGAGAGATTGCACTACTGCATTCCAGCATGGGCGACAGAGTAAGACCCTGTATCAAAAAAATACTGTGGCAAAATAAATATAATTAGGGGAAACTCTTAGTGAAAATCTTTATTAAACTGTAGGACTTTTTTTTTTTTTTTTGAGACAGGTTCTGGCTCTGTTGCCCAGGCTGGAGGGCAGTGGCAGGATCTCGGCTCACTACAACCTCTGCCTTCTAGCTCAAGCGATTCTCCAGCCTCAACCTCCCGAGTAGCTGGGACTACAGGCGTGCCACACCCGGCTAATGTTCTGTATTTTTAGTAGACTGGGTTTCACTATATTGGCCAGGCTGGTCTCAAACTCCTGACCTGAAGTGATCCGCCTGCCTTGGCCTACCAAAGTGTTGGGATTACAGGCATGAGCCACCATAACCAGCCAAAATTATTTCTTCAGGCAAAAAGAAAACTATTTTTAAAATGAAAAAAAAAAATTGTTTCTGAGGGGGATGAAATTTGATGATACTAAGTCAAAGAAAATACTAAGTCAAAGAAGGAAGGGTGTATCATTTTCCATGTCTAGAATGTGTTAAGTATAAACAGTATCCTATCTCAAAATGCTTCTCTTCCTGATGGATCCAGAAATAGATACATAAAACCCAAAAGTGAAAGGTACAAATTTCCACTTAACAGCTCCTTGCCCTTTTCCCTCATTAGCTTTGGCTGAACTGAGTCAGACAGTCACTAATAACTATGTGTCCCATGTATATTTAGAAGCCACCTTGCAGAGGCATTTGTCTTTGCCTCTAAGTGTAGTTTCACTAAACCTTTCAGTTACTGTTTCTTACATATCACAAAAGCCCAGCTTTGTGAAATTGGCCACTTTCATTTTTTAAAAATAATGAATTCATGTGGTGAGGGATGACAAAAACATTTGTAACTATTTCTTTATATGTTTTGTGATAAAAAATAGATTTACTAATGATTTTTTTATTATATAGGATAAACTATAATTAAAGAGAAACAGTTTCAGGTTTGTGTGTGTGTAAAATTTGGGGATACTTTGACACATCTCAACATTTTATTGACTTTTATACATACTGAACCTATGCATAAGTGATGTGATAACATGGGACAAAAATCATCTCCCCATCAGTGTTCTACCACACCTTCAAAGTCAACAGTGGGATTAGTCATTAAAGGCTTTCTTAGCATGCAAACACTTTAACTCTATTAAGTCACTCTTGATAATTTTACCTATGAATTGTTACTGCTCATGTCACCACGGTCCCAAAGAAATGGCACATATAACAGGTAAGTTTTTATGAAGAAAAAGTTTGCTAGAGACAATGGCCCACTTCTTGATATATCAAAGGAGGGACCCACCAGAGCCCTTAGCATAGGAATGAATGCTTCACCATCCTTCTCCACTGCTAGTTCTGATCTCAAGAATAAGTGACTTCAAATTAAGAAACAGGTAAAGAGGAGGGTGGTGGCTTACACCTGTAATCCCAGCACTTTGGGAGGCCGAGGAGGGCAGATCACTTGAGGCCAGGAGTTCTAGACCAGCTTGGTCCAACATGGTGAAACCCTATCTCTACTGAAGATACAAAAATTATCTGGGCGTGGTGGTGAGCGCTTGTAATCCCAGCTACTTGGGAGGCTGAGGCAGGAGAATCCCTTGAACCTAGGAGGCGGAGGTTGCAGTGAGCCGAGATCGTGCCATTGCATTCCAGCCTGGGGGAGGGAGCGAGACTCTGTCTAAAAAAAAAAGAAACAAGTAGCCAGGCGCGGTGGCTCACGCCTGTAATCCCAGCACTTTGGGAGGCCAAAGCAGGTGGATCACAAGGGCAGGACATCGAGACCATCCTGGCTAACACGGTGAAACCCCATCTCTGCTAAAAATACAAAAAATTTGCTGGGTGTGGTGGCGGGAGCCTGCAGTCCCAGCTACTCCGGAGGCTGAGGCAGGAGAATAGCGTGAACCTGGGAGACAGAGCTTGCAGTGAGCCAAAATCACGCCACTGCACTCCAGCCTGGGCAACAGAGCAAGGCTCCATCATAAAAATAAAAGAAACAGGTAAAGAAATATAGCAAGCAATGTCAAACCTTGCAAACATGTCTGTCTAAGTAATAAGACCAGACATTTATTCTCCGATAAAAGTAAAACCAAAAGTTTTCAGACTATGAAAGTTCCCTGCACAGCTGAGTTATAGGTCTTATATCCCAAATAGCGGGACTTAGTGCTTATGTATGTTGAATGTTTACTGCACAGACCTCCCCACATCTCTCCCCTCACTTATCATCCAGAATGCTAGCAACTAGGCATTTGTCCACCTAGCAGGAGATCGGAAGTTTTTTCCTGGTGAACTTGCCACTCCAGGCACTCTATAATGAATTGTAAAGTCAGCAAGCCCCATATGCAAGCCACACCCGGTGGCACAAGCCTGTAGTCTCAGCTACTCTAGAGGCTGAGGTGGGAGGATTGCTTGAGCCCAAGAATTAGAGGCCTAGAGGCCAGCTTGGGCAACATAGCAACACTCTGTCTCTTTAAAAAAAAATAAAGCCCCATGTTTTGCACTTCCATTGAGTTTTTACTCTCTCACGCTTAATCATGGGGGTAAGTTGCCATGCTTTAATCATATGATTATGTGATCAAGGATTACCGGCTTGGCATGGTGGCTCACGCCTTTAATCCCAGCACTTTGGGAGGCCAAGGTGAGCAGATCACCTGAGGTCAGGAGTTTGAGACCAGCCTGGCCAACATGGTGAAATCTTGTCTCTAGTAAAAATACAAAAATTAGCCGGGTGTGATGACCCATGCCTGTAGTCCCAGCTACTCAGGGGGCTGAGGCAGGAGAATTACTTGAACCTGAGAGGTGAAGGTTGCTGTGAGCCGAGATCATGCCACTGCACTCCAGCCTGGATGACAGTGGGAGACTCCGTCTAAAAAAATAATAATAAAATAAAAGTTTACAAATCATTGAGAAAGTCTTCTAATATGAAAAATACAGGTAAAAACAGAAAGAAGCAATCTGGGCTGGGTGCAGTGGTTCATGTCTGTAATTCCAGCATTTTGGGAGGCCGAGGCAAGAGGGTCACTTGAGGCCAGGAGTTCCAGAACAGCCTGGGCAACACAGAAGACCTCATCTCTATTTAAAAAATAAAAATAAAAAAACGAAAAGAAAGAAAGAAAAAAGCAATCAGGAGGAATTAAAGACTATTCAGGGAAAATAAAACTTTAGAAAGAAAAACAAAATGTCATTAATATCCTTAGAGTTATTTAAAAATATATACAGCATCTACAAAACAAGAATAGGATGCCATAGAACAGGAGTTCTCAGAGAACAAAAGAGTCGTTGGGAATTAAAGACATGATAGAAACAAAAAACAACTCTTAGTAGAGGAGAAGATGAAGTATTAATAAAAGTAGAACAAAACAAAACAGAGGTGGAAATAGGAGAAAACAGATAACAAAACCAAAGGAACAGAAAAAGTAGAACAAAGCAAATAATCAAAATAACTTAAGAAAAATCACCAGTTTAAGAACTTGAGGGTTCAAATTAAAAGGGCCCACCAAGTGCTGAGGAAAACTGACAAAGATAGATTCATAACAAGTCACCCATTGTGAAGCTTCAGAACAACTGGACAAAGAAATTCGAATAACTTCCAGGGGAAAACAAAGGAAACAGTTTGGTTATATACAAAGAATGAAGAAACACAACAGCTCTGGACTGCCCAACAGCAGGACTGGAAATAAGAAGACAGCCTTTCAAGAAGCAAGAGAAATGCCTTCAAAATCCTGAAAATGACCTCCAACCTAGAATTTTGTCCTTAGAAATTATCAAGCAAGAATGGAGATTGAGGACTTCCAGTTCCAAAATGGCAGCATAGAGGCAAACTGGCTTCACTTACCCCCCTCCTCCCCCAACCAGAAAACCATAAACAAATACATAGCACTGGGATTTTCACCAGCAGCAACTCAGAGGTCAAGTATGAGGATGAGACAGTTCCTGGGGCCACAGAGAAATGGAAAAATTCTGAGCAGATGACAGAAAGTCAAATCATCTGTAAGTAATGATGATTTCTTCCTAATATTTATATCTCATTTCATTTCCTTGTCTAATAAATTGCTATTATTTACAAAATGGTGAAAGCTACCCACTTTATCTTGTTCTTGATATTAATAATGTTTTCAGGGATGACATTTTAAAAATATGTAAAAACTAGACGAGGGCCCTGACCAGCCAGAATAGAGGTACAAGTCACAATAGATATCAGGGCCAGGTGCAGACCAGCCTGGGCAATATAGTGAGACATCATCTCTATAAAAAATTAAAAATTTAGCTGAGCATGGTGGCACGCACCTGTAGTCCCACCTACTTGGGAGGCCGAGGTGGGAGGATCACTTGATCCCAGGCAGCAAAGATTGCAGTGAGCCAAGATTGAGCCATTGCACTCCAGCCTAGGTCATAGAGCAAGACTCTGTCTCAAAAAAAAAATCCCAGATATCAGCTGTAGACAGTCAGTATGGTTAAATCAGTGTGCAATTATGGCCCATAGTATGCCCTCAGTGTCTTTTCATCAGCAATGATGTTGTTTGCTGATTTGTAATAAATTTAATATAATATTTTAAAAAGAGAATGGGCATTGAACAAATATATTTTCAGACATTCAAGGTCTCAAAAATGTTTTCCTGTGTATGTTTTCTTTTTCTTTTTATTTTTAGACAGAGTATCGCTCTGTCGTTCAGGCTGGAGTGCAGTGGCATGATCCTGGCTCACTGCAACCTCTGTCTCCCAAGTTCAAGTTCAAGCGATTCTCCTGCCTCAGCTTCCTAAGTAGCTGGAATGACAAGCATGCGCCACCAGGCCCAGCTAATTTTTGTATGTTTTAGTAGAGACAGGGTTTCACCATATTGGCCAGGCTGATCTCAAACCCCTGACCTCATGATCCTCCCGCCTTGGCTCCCAAAGTTCTGGGATTACAGCCATAAGCCACTGCACCCGGACTGTTAATGCTACTTCTTCACCCAGGTGGTGGTTACATAGATTTATCATGATTATTTAAACTATATCTATACATTTAACACTCTGTTCCATATATATGATGCATTTCAGAATAAAACATCTTGGCCAGGCGCAGTGGCTCATGTCTGTAATCCCAGCAATTTGGGAGGCCAAGGAGGGTGGATCACCTGAGGTCGGGAATTCAAGATCAGCCTGACCAACATGGAGAAATCCCGTCTCACTAAACATACAAAAATTAGCCAGGCGTGGTGGTGCTTGCCTGTATTCCCAGCTACTTGGGAGGCCAAGGCAGGAGAATCGCTTGAACCTGGGAAGTGGAGGTTGCGGTGAGCCAAGATGACGCCACTGCACTCCAGCTGGGACAAGAGCGAAACTCCATCTCAAAAAAAAGAATTTAAATAGGCATTTTATTAAAATTATTTAACTGCGTTTTATTAAAAGATGCTTCTGTTTCATTACCAACTTTGATTTCAGATCTTTTTCTTTCTTTTTTAAATTTTTCGAGATGGAGTTTCGCTCTTGTTTCTCAGGCTAGAGTGCAATAGCACCATCTCAGCTCGTGCAACCTCAGCCTCCCGAGTTCAAGCGATTCTTCTGCCTTAGACTCCCAAGTAGCTGGGATTACAGGCATGCACCACTATGCCCGACTAATTTTGTATTTTTAGTAGAGACGGTGTTTCACCATGTTGGCCAGGCTGATCTCTAACTCCTGAGCTTAAGTGATCTGCCTGCCTCGGCCTCCCAAAGTGCTGGGGTTACAGGCGTGAGCCACCACCCCTGGCCTGATTTCAGATCTTAAAGAAATTCAGGGCCAGGGGTCGCCCATGGTGGCTTACGCCTGTAATCCCAGCACTTTGGGAGGCCGAGGCAGGCAGATCACTTAAGCTCAGGAGTTAGAGATCAGCCTGGCCAACATGGTGAAACACCGTCTCTACCAAAAATACAAAATTAGCCGGGCGTGGTGGCACATGCCTGTAATCCCAACTGCTCGGGAGACTGAGTCACAAGTATCGCTTGAACCTGGGAGGTGGAGGTTGCAGTGAGCTGAGATCACACCACTGTACTCCAGACTGGGCGACAGAGTGAGACTCCATCTCAAAAAAAAAAGAAAGAAAAAAGAAAAAAGAAAAAGAAAGTCAGAGGCCACAAGGGCAGTGGCTCACGCCTGTAAAACCAGCACTTTTAGCCGGGCATGGTGGCAGGTGCCTGTAATCCCAGCTACTTGGGAGCTTGAGGCAGGAGAATCGCTTGAATCCAGGAGGCGGAGGTTGCGGTGAGCCAGGACTGCGCCACTTCACTCCAGCCTGGGCCACAAGAGCGAGACTCTGTCTCTGGAAAGGAAAGGGAAGGGAAGGGATAGGCCACAAGAGTGAAACTCTGTCTAAGGGAAGGGAAGGGGAGGGGAAGGGAGGGGACAGGGAGGGAGGGAAGGAGGGAAGGAGAGACGAGAGGGAGGAAGGAAGGGAGGGAGGGAGGGGACGAAAGAAAAGAAAGAAAGAGAGAGAGAGAAAGGAAAGAAAAAGAAAGAAAGAAAGAAAGAAAGAGAGAGAGAAAGAAGAAAGAAAGAGAGAAAGGAAGGAAGGAAGGAAGGAGAAAGACAGGGAGAGAGAAAGAAAGAAGAAAGAAAGAAAGAAAAAAGAAAAGAGAGAAAGAAAGAAAAAAAAAATTAGCCATAATTTTTCATAGTGGCATATGCCTGCAGTCCCAGCTACTCGGGAAGCTGAGGTGGGAGGATGAACCCAGCAGTTCAAGGCTGCAGTGAGTTATGACTGCACCATGGCACTCTAGCATGTGTGACAGAGCAAGACCCCATCTCTGGGAAAAGAAAAAAAAAAAAAAAAACAGAGAGACAGAGAGACAAAGAAAAGAGCTCAAGATCCTCCAGCCAGGTGTGGTGGCTCATGCCTATAATCCCAGTACTTTGGGAGGCTGAGGTGGGCAGATGGCTTTAGTCTAGGAGTTTGAGACCATCAAGCAGCTGGTTGGCAATATGATGGAAACCTGTCTCTACAAAAAATACCAAAAATTAGCCAGGCATCCTGGTGTATGCCTGTAGTCCCAGCTACTTGGGAGGATAAGGTGGGAGGATCACCTGAATGTGGGAGGTCGAGGCTGCAGTGAGCTGTGATTGCACCACTGCACTCCAGCCTGGGCAACAGAGTGAGTCCCTGTCTCAAAAAAAAAAAAAAAAAAAGAAAGAAAGAAAGAAAGAAACTCAGTGTTTATAAAACCCCTATATCCAGACCATTCCATTCAAAAGAAATACATCAATATTGCTGCTATATAGAAAACAGAAAACTCCGGGTATAGTGCCTCATACCTGTAATCCCAGCACTTTAGGAGGCCGAGGCGAGTGGATCACAAGGTCAGGATTTCGAGACCAGCCTGGCCAACATAATGAAATCCTATCTCTACTAAAAATACAAAAATTATCCAGGCATGGTGGTATGCACCTGTAGTCCCAGTTACTCAGGAGGCTGAGGATGGAGAATCGCTTGAACCTGGGAATCGGAGGTGACAGACTCCGTCTCAAAAAAAAAAAAAAAATAGCTGTGGCAATCTTAAGTGAATCTGCTAATTTTTCAATTTGAGATTAGTTGATGAAATTCTGTGATATTTTGATGTCTGTGTATTGGATTTTGGTTTATTTTTAATCCCTAAATCTTTGCTGAAGTCAGGTAAAGGAAGTTTACGGAGGTTCATAAAACACACAAATATTTTTCTAGTTTCACTAAACTATAGTTAAGAAATTTTTAATTTTTCTCTGTACATATTGGCTTAGGCAAATATCTACTTTTACCTATGCCTAGGGGTTGTCTGGTCCATTACTCATTCAAGCTGCAATTCCCCTTATACTTGAAATATGCTGAAAAACACGTCACCTTATACTTGAAAAACGCCCGTCCACCGTGGAAGGTCTCGAAGCGCTGGGATTCAGGAGGGCTGCTGGCATATATTTTAAAAGAAATGCTGTGGCTGCTGGATTGAGAATAAAGGTCTAGGGCAAGAGCTAAAGTAGAATGGCTAGTTAGGAGAATCTAGGCAAGAGATGATGATAGCTTTGACCAGGGTTGTAGCAGTGGAAGTGGTCGTGAGAAGCGTTCAGATTCTGAATATATTTTGAAGATGGGTTTTAGGTATGGAAAAGATAAGAGTTGAGAAAAATTCTAAAGTTTTATGCCTAATCAACTGGAAGAATTCAGTTGCCATTACTGAGATGGGGAAGGGCACATCCTGTCATGAATATGAGCCTCCAGGTTTACAAATGTTGTAATTTATTTCTAAATAACGTTTCATTACTGAGCAAAGTACATTAAAGTGAGAGATAATTATTTCTAACTACAAAGCAACTTAAATCAGAATGTGATTTTTTTTATTCCTGAGGATCTTATAAATGAGAAAACATTCACAATCGTCCTTCTAAACAAACACTTCTAATATAATTGTTAAGTATAGTTTGCAATCTTTGTTCTAGTTGAGCTGTTCAACTCCTTGTTGACTTATTGTATTGCGGGTGATAAAGTAGGGGTGATACATGCTGGTACTGTCAGTATAGCACTTTAATTGCAGGAATTATCTCTTGGCCTATCTTCTGATTTTTTAATTACCTTTTTTTTTGAGACAGAGCTTTGCTCTTGGTTACCCAGGCTGGAGTGCAATGGCACAATCTCTGGTCACTGGCACCTCCACCTCCTGGGTTCAAGCAATTCTCCAGCCTCAGCCTCCCAAGTAGCTGGGATTACAGACGCCCACCACCACACCCGGCTAATTTTTGTATTTTTAGTAGAGACAGGGTTTCACCATATTGGTCAGGCTGGTCTCCAACTCCCGACCTCTGGTGATCTGCCCACCTCGGCCTCCCAAAGTGCTGGGATTACAGGTGTGAGGCGTCGCGCCCAGCCTTTATCTTTAAAGAGAATTATACATAGAATTTCTACAGTGACTACCCACTGTTCTATATAGGTAATTCTTAAATTTATTAATTATGATGTAAATAGGACAAGAATATGTTCTCTATTGATAATCAGAAGGGCATATTTCACTATAGGATCCCTTTCTATTTCTACAAATAATCTAAATCTAAAAATATATGCTCTTCTCTTCCCTTTTCATTTCCTTTTTTTTATTTTCTTTTCGTTTAAGGCCACCAATCCAGATCTAATCCCTTTTCATTTCTTATTATTTTATTTTTTTGGAGATGGAGTCTTGCTCTGTTGCCCAGGCTGGAGTACGTGATGTGATCTCGGCTCACTGCAACCTCCTGGGTTCAAGCAATTCTCCTGCCTCAGCCTCCTGAGTAGCTGGGACTACAGGCGTGCACTACCATGCTCGGCTAATAATTTTTTTTTTTTTTTTGAGACAGAGTTTCCCTCTGTCACCCAGGCTGGAGTGCAGTGTCACGATCTCAGCCCTCCACAACCTCTGCCTCCTGGGTTCAAGCAATTCTCCTGCCTCAGCCTCCGAAGTAGCTGGGATTACAGACGTGAGCCACAGCACCCGGCCTAATTATTGCATTTTTAGTAGAGATGGAGTTTCACCATGTTAGCCAGGGTGGTCTCGAACTCCTGACCTCAGGCAATCCGCCCACCTCAGCCTCCCAAAGTGCTAGGATTAAGCCATGGCCGGGCGCGGTGGCTCCCACCTGTAATCCCAGCATTTTCGGAGGCCAAGGGGGATGGATCACTTGAGGTCAGGAGTTTGAGACCAGCCTGGCCAACATGGCAAAAACCCATCTCTACTAAAAATACAAAATTTAGCTGGGCCTGGTGGTACACGTCTGTAATCCCAGCTACTTGGAAGGCTGAGGCAGGAGAATCTCTTGAACCTGGAAGGTGGAGTTTGCAGTGAGCCAAGATCATGCCACTGCACTCTAGCCTGGGTGACAGAGGGAGACTCCATCTCAAAAAAAAAAAAGAAAAAGAAAAGAAAAAAAGAAAAACAAAACTCTTTGCTTTCAGAGACTTTTTTTTTTTTTTTTTAAGCGACATGATCTTTGCCACTCAGGCTGGAGTACAGTGGTGTGATCATGGCTTACTGTAGCCTTGAACTCTTGGGCTCAAATGATCCTCCTGTCTCAGCCTTCCGAGTAGCTGGGACTACAGGCATGTGTCACCATGCCAAGTTTTTGTTTGTTTGTTTGTTTGTTTTGAGACCGAGTTTCACTCCAGTTGCCCAGGCTGGAGAGCAATAGCATGATCTTGGCTCACTGCAACCTCCGCCTCCCATGTTCAAGCGATTCTCCTGCCGCAGCCTCCCGAGTAGCTGGGATTACAGGCATGCACCACCATACCCGGCTAATTTTGTATATTCAGTAGAGACAGAGTTTCTCTGTGTTGGTCAGGCTGGTCTCAAACTCCCGACCTCAAGTCATCCACTCACCTTGGCCTCCCAAAGTGCTGGGATTACAGGCATGAACCACCGCACCCGCCTAGAATTTTGTTTTCAATGACATGAAAAATATTGATCTGTTTTACATTCTTTTCAACCTTAAAATTAATATGAAATCACATGTTAGAGTTGATGAGAAGCTTGAAAATAATCTGACTGAATTTTTTTTTTTTTTTTTTTTTTTTTTTTTTGAGACGGAGTCTCGCAGTCGCCCAGGCTGGAGTGCAGTGGCCGGATCTCAGCTCACTGCAAGCTCCGCCTCCCGGGTTTACGCCATTCTCCTGCCTCAGCCTCCCGAGTAACTGGGACTACAGGCGCCTGCCAACTCGCCCGGCTAGTTTTTTCTATTTTTTAGTAGAAACGGGGTTTCGCCGTGTTAGCCAGGATGGTCTCGATCTCCTGACCTCGCGATCCACCCGTCTCGGCCTCCCAAAGTGCTGGGATTACAGGCTTGAGCCACCGCGCCCGGCCAATCTGACTGAATTTAATGTCTAATTACACAGTTACCCAGCTCATTTTCTTTTCTTTTCTTTTTTTTTTTAGACAGAGTCTCACTCTCTTGTCCAAGCTGGAGTGTAGCTCACTGCAATCTCTGCCTCCCAGGTTCAAGCGATTCTTCTGCCTCAGCCTCACGAGTAGCGGGGATTACAGGTGTGTGCCACCATGCCTAGTTTATTTTTGTATTTTTAGTAGAGACAGTGTTTCGTCATATTGGCCAGACTGGCCACAAACTCTTGACCTCAGGTGATTCACACGCCTTGGCCTCCCAAAGTGCTGGGATTACAGATGTGAGCCACTGCGCCTGTCCGCAGCTTATTTTTTAAACCATAGAAAGTTATAGGGAGCCCTCTATACCGTATGGCAGTCCATTCATTTCTTTGGTTTTTTTTCAGACAGAGTCTTGTTCTGTCGCCAGGCTGGAGTGCAGTGGTGCGATCTCGGCTCACTGCAACTTCCGCCTCCCAGGTTCAAGTGATTCTCCTGCCTCAGCCTCCTGAGTAGCTGGGACTACAGGTGCCCTCCACCACATTGGCTAATTCTTTTTGTATTTTTAGTAGAGATGAGGTTTCACCATTTTCGCCAGGCTGGTCTTGATCTCTTGACCTCATGATCCGCCCACCTCAGCCTCCCAAAGTGCTGGGATTACAGGCGTGAGCCACAGTGCCCAGCCTCATTCATTTCATTTTTAAAGAGACCTAATTGCTAGAAAGTTCCTTCTCACAACTAAAGTTGGCCTTCCTATTGCTTTTCTATTGCTTCTATCAGACATCCAAAATTCGATTACCAGATTAGCCAGTAACTAACTATGTGACATTAGGTCAGAACCATAATCATGCTGAGTCTCACTTTTCTGGTCTGTAAGACAAAGGGGTTTGGACCATTGGATCCCTCCTCTAGCTCTTAAATTCCATGTATCTAGTAGCCATTCAACAGGATCTTATGATATAAGAAAGTAGTGATTGTGTTCCCAAGTATACTTTTTCCCCACCCTAGTGCCAAAGGTTCCTTTTGTGACATGATTTCTACCTTCCTCTCAATCCTTACTGCCCCCCCATACTCTCCAAATTGTCAACATGCTTAAAGATAGCACTCAAAACTAAATAAAATAAATAAATGTTCTAGATGTGATGTCCCTGCTGAGTTCCATGTTACTAGTACAGCTGGTCCATCATATCCACGGGTTCCACATGGCCAGCTGTGGGACTTGAGCATCCCTAGGTTTTGGTATCTGTGGGAGTCCTGGAACCAATCCCTGTCAGATACTGGGCATGACTGTACTTCATTTTCCTTGCATTCATTACCTATTCCTGAGTAACAAATTACCTTAAAAATTAACAATTTAGGTCAACAAAACACTTATTTCTCACAAGTCTGTGGGTCAGGAATTCAGGAGAAGCATAACAGCTCAACGTTTGTCACAAGTTGCACTGAAGTCATCAGCCAGGGCTGTAGTCATCTCAAAACCCAACTGGGCGCCAGGCCTCACACCTGTAATCACAGCACTTTGGGAGGCTGAGGTGGGCGGATCACTTGAGCCCAGGAGTTCAAGACCAGCCTGGGCAACATGGCGAAACCCTGTCTCTACCAAAAATACAAAAAGTGGCACATACCTGCAACCCCTGCTACTTGGGAGGCCGAGGCAGGAAAATAGCTTGAACCCAGGAGGCAGAGATTGTAGCGAGCTGAGATAGCACCACTGCACTCCAGCTTGGGCAAAAGAATGAGACTCCATCTCAAAAAAAAGAAAAGAAAAGAAAATGAACTGGGTAACTGTGTAATTAGACATTAAGTTAAATCAGATTATTTTCAAGGCATAGTGTCATGCTCCTGTGGCCCTAGCTATTCGGGGGGCTGAGGCACAAGAATTGCTTGAACCTGAGAGGGGGAAGTTGCAGTGAGCTGAGATAGCACCAATGCACTCTCAGCCTGGGCAACAGAGCAGGACTCTGTCTCAAGAAAAACAAAAACAAAAACTCAATTGGGGTTGAGGATCCTCTTTTAAGCTCACTTATGGGTTGCTGTCAGATTTAACTTTCTCATGGGCTATTAAATTGAGGACCTCAATTATTCACAACATCACATAGGCCTCTCCATCATGTATCGTGGCAGCTTGCTAATTCTAGATCAAGGGATTCCAGAGGGAGGGAAGGAAGAAAAGAGAGAGAGAGAGACACCTAAGACAGAAACCACAGTCTTGTTATAATATAATCTCAGAAGGAGTATCCCTTCACATCTGCCATTTTCTATTTGTTAGAATAGCCACTAGGTCCAGTCCAAAGGATTACACATAGGCAATGACCCATCTTAGATGCTGCCTGCTTCAGTCCTGAATACCATCTTCTATGCATGCAGCCTAAGATTGCAGAATCATTTTTGTGCCAATGGTTTATATTGAGCTTCTAGTCAACTAAAAGACAAAACATTTCTACTTGTTTTATTTATTTATTTATGTTGAGACAGAATCTTACTCTGACACCCAGGCTGCAGTGCAGTGGTGTGATCATGACTCACTGTAGCCTCGACCTCCTGGTCTCAAGCAATCCTCTCACCTCAGCCTCCCAAGTAGCTGGGACTACGGGCATGCACCACCATGCCTAGATAATTTTTATATTTTTTTGTAGAGACAGGGTTTCCTCTTGTTGCCCAGGCTGGTCTTGAACTCCTGTGCTCAAAGAATCTGCCCACCTTGCCTCTCAAAGTGCTGAGATTACAGGCATGTGCCACCGAGCCCAGCCTTCTACTTGTTTTTTAAAGAGCCATTGATTTAGTAATTAATCCTTTGAAGCTAAATGCAGGATATTATCTCTAATACATTTTATTTAATTTGTCTCTAACTTTTTTTTTTTTTTTTTTTTGAGACAAAGTCTTTCTCTGTCGCCCAGGCTGGAATGAAGTGGCGCGATCTTGGCTCACTGCAGTCTCTGCCTCCCAAGTTCAAGTGATTTGCCTGCCTTGGCCTCTGAGTAGCTGGGATTACAGATGCACGCCACCACACCCAGATAATTTTTGTACTTTTAGTAGAGATGGGGTTTCACCATGTTGGCCAGGCTGGTCTCAGACTCTTGGCCCGCCCAAGTGATCTGCCCACCTCGGCCTCCCAAAGTGCTGGGATTACAGGTGTGAGCTACCACGCCTGGCTGCTTTCAGTAACTTCTGTAATACTTCCTGAGAGTTGGGAGTTTAAAGTAGTATCATGAGTAAATACAATTCTTATTAAGCCTTCAAAGTCTCTTATAAAACTAGATAAACATTCTTTATTAAATTAATAGAAGATGACTGTACACTATTATATCTGTGTTGGTCTGTAAGGGCCCTTTCAATTTCTGAGTACCCAAGCCTTGTAGGAACAGAACAGTAGTTAATTAAATTTATTTGGGTTACTTAAAATCACTGTTTATTTGTGACACAAAATAACCTTACTTTCCTAATCCAGTTGAAATAAAATTAATGTTAGATATAGTGTCCACTTGGAGATTTATCCTCTACTTGTTTTGCTTTCTAGGTAGAGGGTTTTTAGTGTGCAAAGAGAGCATACAAATAGAAAAATGACACAATCATTTTTGGACTAAAAAGACATCACAATTCACTACATTTTAAAAATCACAACTTAGCCGCGCGCGGCAGCTCATGCCTGTAATCCCAGCATTTTGGGAAGATGAGGCAGGCAGATCACCTGAGGTCAGGAGTTGTAGACCAGCTTGGCCAACATGATGAAACCCCATCTCTACCAAAAATACAAAAATTAGCTGGGCATGGTGGTGCATGCCTGTAATCCCAATTACTTGGGGAGGCCTGAGCCAGGAGAATCACTTGAACCCAGGAGGTAGAGGCTGCAGTAAGCTGAGATCATGCCACTGCACTCCAGCCTGGGTGACAGAGTGAGACTTGGTCTCAATAAATAAACAAAGTAAGTAAGTAAGTAAATAAATAAATAAATAAAATTGACAGCCTGGGCAACATGATGAAACCCTCTCTCTACAAAAAAACACAAAAATTAGCCTGCATAGTGGTGTACATCTGTAGTCCCAGCTACTTGGGAGGCTGATGTGGGACAATTGCTTGAGCCTGGGAGACTGAGGCTGCAGTGAGCTGAGATCATGCTGCTGCACTCCAGCCTGGGTGTCAGAGCAAGACCCTGTCCAAATCTATATACATTTTTCTAAAACACATTTTTTTGAAATGGAAATGCTGAGTCAAAGGGTGTACATATTTAAAATTATAACATTGGCCGGGCGCGGTTTCTCAAGCCTGTAATCCCAGCACTTTGGGAGGCCGAGACGGGTGGATCACGAGGTCAGGAGATCGAGACCATCCTGGCGAACACGGTGAAACCCCATCTCTACTAAAAAATACACAAAACTAGCCAAGCGAGGTAGCAGGTGCCTGTAGTCCCAGCTACTCGGGAGGCTGAGCCAGGAGAATGGCGTGAACCTGGGAGGCGGAGCTTGCAGTGAGCTGAGATCCGGCCACTGCACTCCAGCCTGGGCGACAGAGCGAGACTGTCTCAAAAAAATAAATAAATAAATAAAAATAAAAATAAAATTATAACATTGCAAATTACCACCCAAAATGATCATATATTTGTATCCTCCCATCACCAGTGAAGTGAGAGTGCTTATTCCAAACACTGTCTTCCACACTGAATATTATCAATCTTTTAAATCTTTGCTAATCTGAGAGGGGTAAAATAATTTATTGTTATCATATTAATGTGCACAGCTGGACATGGTGACTTGTGCCTATAGTCCTAGCTACTCAGGAGGCTGTGGTTGAAGGATCACCTGAGCCCAGGAGTTCGAGGTTTCAGTGAGTTATGATTGCACTGTTGCACTCCAACGTGGATGAGACAGCAAGACCCTGTCTCTAAAAGAAAAAAGAAAAGAAAAAAAAGAAATATAAGAAAAAAATAAAAAAGGCATATTAAGGTATACTTCCTTAATTTTCAGTGAAGTTTAGCATCTTTTCAGAGATTCACTTATACTCTTTTTTTTTTTGAGACGGAGTCTTGCTCTGTCACCCAGGCTGGAGTGCAGTGGCCGGATCTCAGCTCACTGCAAGCTCCGCCTCCTGGGTTTACGCCATTCTCCTGCCTCTCAGCCTCCCGAGTAGCTGGGACTACAGGCGCCCGCCATCTCACCCGGCTAGTTTCTTGTATTTTTTAGTAGAGACGGGGTTTCACCGTGTTAGCCAGGATGGTCTCGATCTCCTGACCTCGTGATCCGCCCGTCTCGGCCTCCCAAACTGCTGGGATTACAGGCTTGAGCCACCACGCCCGGCTCACTTATACTCTTATAAGTATTCATCATCTAGGATTCTCATTATATTTCTTAAGGAATGGTGGCAAATGTAATACATGGCAAATTTAATTTGACTCTAAAGTTCCTAAAATAATTATTTTTAAAAACTGTACTTTATAAAAGAGAAAAATATTGCATTCTGTAGATAACTAGAGGCACCTTTTAAATATCTATGAAGGCTTGGAAACAAATTGGATGGAGCAGATAAAGATGAGTGCTAATTTTGACTTCGCCCTTAGTCAGTGGCAATAGATGGTCTATTACTCTAATTGTACCCTTTACCTCCTCTAGGACATTTAGAGAGGTCTCCTGGGGTAGTTACCTTGTTATTTCAATGCAGAGAACAGTAAGTACTTCAGGGAAAACACATGTGAGTATCAATCATGCAGAAAATATTTGAGAGAGTAAAATGTGAATTTGTACATGATTCATTGTTGTTGACTATTTTTTTCATATACTTCTCTCAATTCTGAATATATTTCTAGAATTAAAGTTTTGTTACTGTAACAGAACCTGAATAGATATAAAACAGAACCTGAATAGATATAAATTTAATTTAAGCTTTTTTTTTTTTTTTTTAAGAGATGGGGTCTCATTATGTTGCCCAGGCTGGAGTGCTGTGGCTATTCACAGGCACAATCATTGCACACTGCAGCCTTGAATTGCTGGGCTCAAGCGGCCCTCCAGCTCTAGCCTCCCAAGTAGCTGGACTATAGGCATGTGCTACCATCCCTGGTTAATTCATACTTTTAAGGTATACAATTCAGTGATTTCTAACATATTCAGAGTTAACCATTTAGTTATTCAGATAATCATCACTGTTATCTAATTTTAGAACATTTTCATGACCCTAAAAATAATCCTACCCCCATTACATCACTCATCATGACTCCTTCTCCCTCTAACTCCTGGCAACACTAATCTATTTTCAAACTATAGATTTGCGAATTCTGGACAGTTCATATACATGGAATCATACAATATGTAGCTTTTTGTGTCTGACTTTTTTCACTTAGCATGCTTTCAAGTTTCATCCACATATAGCATATATCAGCACTTCCTTCCTTTAAATGACAGAAAAATATTCCACTGTTTGTATAATACATACCACTTGTGTTTATCTATTCATCAGTTGATGGACATTTGGTTGTTTCCACTTTTTGGCTATTGTGAATAATGCTGTTATGAACATCTGTGTACAAGTTTTTATGTGGACATATGTTTTCAATTATCTTGGATGTATACCCAGGAGTAGAACTGCTAGGTTATATAATAACTCTACTTAATCACTTGAGGAACTGCCAATCTGATTTTCCCAGTGGCTGCATAACTTTACAATCTCACCAGCAATGTATGAAGGTTCCAATTTCTCCAAATTCTCGATAATTGCTATTGTCTGTCTTTTTTTTATTATAACCATCCGTTCTAGTGAGTGTGAAGTGGTATCTCACTGTGGTTTTGATTTTCACTTCCCAGTTACTAACAATATTGAGCATCTTTTCATGTGCTTATTGGACATTTGTATATCTTCTTTGGAGAAATGTCTATTCAGTTCCTCTGCTCACTTTTAAATTGGGTTGTTTTGGGGGTTAATTTTTTAAATTGATAACTAATAGATGTAAGTTGGTTTTTTGTTTGTTTGTTTTGTTCTGTTTTGTTTTGTTTTGTTTTGAGTCAGTCTCACTCTGTTGCCCAGGCTGGAGTGCAGCTGTGCGATCTCTGCTCACTGCAGCCTCTGCCTTCTGGGTTCAAGCAATTCTCATGCCTCAGCCTCCTGAGTAGCTGGGATTACAGGCCCGGCTAATTATTGTATTTTGCAATGGAGATGGGCTTTCACCATGTTGGCCAGGCTGGTCTCAAACTCCTGACCTCAAGTGATTTACCTGCCTTGACCTCCCAAAGTTCAGGGATTACAGGCATGAGCCACCATGCCCAGCCTTTCATTTTCTGGATAGTATGATTGGAAGCATAAAAGTTTTTTGTGCCGGGCACGATGGCTCAAGCCTGTAATCCCAGCACTTTGGGAGGCCGAGAAGGGCAGATCACGAGGTCAGGAGATTGAGACCATCCTGGCTAACACGGTGAAACCCCGTCTCTACTAAAAAATACAAAAAACTAGCCGGGCGAGGTGGCGGGCACTTGTAGTCCCAGCTACTCAGGAGGCTGAGGCAGGAGAATGGCGTAAACTCGGGAGGCGGAGCTTGCAGTGAGCTGAGATCCGGCCACTGCACTCCAACCTGGGCGACAGAGCAAGACTCCGTCTCAAAAACAAAAACAAAAAAAAGTTTTTTGTTTGTTTGTTTTGTTTGTTTTTTGTTTTTTGAGAAGGAGTCTCGCTCTGTCGCTCAGGCTGGAGTGCAGTGGCGCGATCCCTGCTCACTGCAAGCTCCGCCTGCTGGATTCACGCCATTCTCCCGCCTCGGCCTCCTGAATAGCTGGGACTACAGGCACCACCACACCCGGCTAATTTTTTTGTATTTTTAGTAGAGACAGGGCAGTAGTCTCTACTACTCACAGTAGTGAGGGCCGGGCATGGTGGCTCAAGCCTGTAGTCCCAGCAGTTTGGGAAGCCGAGGCGGGTGGATCACCTGAGGTCAGGAGAACAAGATCAGCCTGGCCAATATGGTGAAACCCCATCTCTACTAAAATACAAAAAAAAATTAGCCAGGTGTGGTGGCACACACCTGTAGTTCTAGCTACTGAGGAGGCTGAGGCAGGAGAATTGCTTGAACCCAGGAGGCGGAGCTTGCAGTGAGCCAAGATAATCCCATAGCACTCCAGCCTGGGCATTGTAGCAAGACTCTGTCTCAAAAAGAAAAAGAAAAAAAGATTTTTTAAAATTTTGATGATAAATTGCTTTTTAAAAATACCTTTGGGGCCGGGCGCGGTGGCTCAAGCCTGTAATCCCAGCACTTTGGGAGGCCGAGGCGGGCGGATCACGAGGTCAGGAGATCGAGACCCTCCTGGCTAACACGGTGAAACCCCGTCTCTACTAAAAAATACAAAAAAAACTAGCCGGGCGCAGTGGCGGGCGCCTGTAGTCCCAGCTACTCGGAGGCTGAGGCGGGAGAATGGCGGGAACTCGGGAGGCGGAGCTTGCAGTGAGCCGAGATCGCGCCACTGCACTCCAGCCTGGGCGACACAGCGAGACTCCGTCTCAAAAAAAAAAAAAAAAAAAAAAAAAAAAAAATACCTTTGGAAATCTGGATAGAGGATAAGGTGTCCCTAACACATACTGAATAGTATCACAGAATTTTACAGCAAGTAGGAAAGTAATTAAGGAGTGTATTACAAGAAGAACAAAAGGAACTAATTGATAATTAATTGAAAGAAAAAAATATATATATATTTTTTAAGATGGAGTTTCGCTCTTTTTGCCCAGGCTGGAGTGCAATGGCTCGATCTTGGTTCACCGCAACCTCCGCCTCCTGGGTTCAAGCAATTCTCGTGCCTCAGCCTGCCGAATAGCTGGGATTACAGGCATACACCACCACCTCAGCTAATTTTGTATTTTTAGTAGAGACAGGGTTTCTCCATGTTGGTCAGGCTAGTCTTGAACTCCCGACCTCAGGTGATCCATCCGCCTCGGCCTCCTAAAGTGCTGGGATTACAGGTGTGAGCCACCACACCCGGCAGGAAAAATATTTTAATGGGTAGGAAATTAAATTTCACATAGTTAACATGTAAGAATAAGGCTTGATAATATATTTGGACTTTTTTCATATGTGTAAATGCACATAAAGCAGATTGCAAAAGGTTATTACACAAAACAAAAGCCAGAGAAAAATCCATACTAACGCCTAAACCTGACTAAATGGGACTGAAAGGAAACCAGAGTTGATTACTCAAGTTAAGGGGTTGATGTCTATAAATGACAAATGGCTATATTAAAGAAGTTATTAACTTTATATAATAAACTATTGCTAGTTATATTTTAATTAATAAAAACTGCTCTTGAGATAAAACTTTTTTTATTAATTTCTCCTCCCTCTTTGGAATATTTAGTAGTTAAAAAAACTACATTCAACTGCATCTGAAACTTTTACAACAGTTCGTGCAGAGCATACGAAGTTAACAGCTTATAAATTCTCCTTGGCCGGGCGCGGTGGCTCAAGCCTGTAATCCAGCACTTTGGGAGGCCGAGGCGGGCGGATCACGAGGTCAGGAGATCGAGACCCTCCTGGCTAACACGGTGAAACCCGTCTCTACTAAAAAATACAAAAAAACTAGCCGGGCGCAGTGGCGGGCGCCTGTAGTCCCAGCTACTCGGAGGCTGAGGCGGGAGAATGGCGGGAACTCGGGAGGCGGAGCTTGCAGTGAGCCGAGATCGCGCCACTGCACTCCAGCCTGGGCGACACAGCGAGACTCCGTCTCAAAAAAAAAAAAAAAAAAAAAAAAAAAAAATACCTTTGGAAATCTGGATAGAGGATAAGGTGTCCCTAACACATACTGAATAGTATCACAGAATTTTACAGCAAGTAGGAAAGTAATTAAGGAGTGTATTACAAGAAGAACAAAAGGAACTAATTGATAATTAATTGAAAGAAAAAAATATATATATATTTTTTAAGATGGAGTTTCGCTCTTTTTGCCCAGGCTGGAGTGCAATGGCTCGATCTTGGTTCACCGCAACCTCCGCCTCCTGGGTTCAAGCAATTCTCGTGCCTCCGCCTGCCGAATAGCTGGGATTACAGGCATACACCACCACCTCAGCTAATTTTGTATTTTTAGTAGAGACAGGGTTTCTCCATGTTGGTCAGGCTAGTCTTGAACTCCCGACCTCAGGTGATCCATCCGCCTCGGCCTCCTAAAGTGCTGGGATTACAGGTGTGAGCCACCACACCCGGCAGGAAAAATATTTTAATGGGTAGGAAATTAAATTTCACATAGTTAACATGTAAGAATAAAGGCTTGATAATATATTTGGACTTTTTTCATATGTGTAAATGCACATAAAGCAGATTGCAAAAGGTTATTACACAAAACAAAAGCCAGAGAAAAATCCATACTAACGCCTAAACCTGACTAAATGGGACTGAAAGGAAACCAGAGTTGATTACTCAAGTTAAGGGGTTGATGTCTATAAATGACAAATGGCTATATTAAAGAAGTTATTAACTTATATAATAAACTATTGCTAGTTATATTTTAATTAATAAAAACTGCTCTTGAGATAAAACTTTTTTTATTAATTTCTCCTCCCTCTTTGGAATATTTAGTAGTTAAAAAAACTACATTCAACTGCATCTGAAACTTTTACAACAGTTCGTGCAGAGCATACGAAGTTAACAGCTTATAAATTCTCCTTGGCCGGGCGCGGTGGCTCAAGCCTGTAATCCCAGCACTTTGGGAGGCCGAGATGGGCGGATCACGAGGTCAGGAGATCGAGACCATCCTGGCTAACACAGTGAAACCCCGTCTCTACTAAAAATACAAAAAAACTAGCTGGGCGAGGTGGCGGGCGCCTGTAGTCCCAGCTACTCGGGAGGCTGAGCCAGGAGAATGGCGTGAACCCAGGAGGCGGAGCTTGCAGTGAGCTGAGATCCGGCCACTGCACTCCAGCCTGGGCGACAGAGCGAGACTCCGTCTCAAAAAAAAAAAACAAAAAAAAAAAACAAAAAACAAAAAAACAAAAACAAAAACAAAAAAAAGTTAGCCGGGCGAGGTGGCGGGTGCCTGTGGTCCCAGCTACTCGGGAGGCTGAAGCAGGAGAATGGCGTGAACCCGGGAGGCGGAGGTTGCAGTGAGCTGAGATCCGGCCACTGCACTCCAGCCTGGGTGACAGAGCAAGACTCCGTCCCAAAAAAAAAAAAAAATTCTCCTTAAGAAAGAAGGCAGGCATAAAAAACCATGAACCGCTTTTCTGAGCATCCGGCAAGATGGCAGAGGTAGAGCAAAGAAGAAGCGGACCTTCCGCAAGTTCACCTACCGCGGCGTGGACCTGGACCAGCTGCTGGACATGTCCTACGAGCAGCTCATGCAGCTGTACAGTGCGCGCCAGCGGCGGCGGCTGAACCGTGGCCTGCGCCGCAAGCAGCACTCCCTCCTGAAGCGCCTTCGCAAAGCCAAGAAAGAAGCTCCTCCCATGGAGAAACCAGAGGTGGTGAAGACGCACCTCCGAGACATGATCATCCTCCCGGAGATGGTGGGCAGCATGGTGGGCGTCTACAACGGCAAGACCTTCAACCAGGTGGAGATCAAGCCCGAGATGATTGGCCACTACCTGGGCGAGTTCTCCATCACCTACAAGCCCGTCAAGCACGGCCGGCCCGGCATTGGAGCCACCCACTCCTCCCGCTTCATCCCTCTCAAGTAGTGGCTCAGCTAATAAAGGCGCACCTGGCTCCAGTCAAAAAAAAAAAAAAAAAAACCAGGAACCACTATTGTGGTCACTCCTGCTAAAGTATTTCTCCAGTGAACTTTGGGCTATTTATTTCCTTCCTGTAATATGTTCTACTGTGCTTTAAATAAAAATGAAGATATGAAAGTTGGAGAAGGAATGGATCAGGAATTCTGGTAGGCAGGTGAGGTTGAAACAACAGGGGAGCTCTTGAAGGTAACTTTGGAAGCAGTCTCATCAGCCTGGGACAGCAGCATATGCAAGAAGGGCAATATGGGATGAGGAACCTATTCAAGAAGTCTAGCCAAAAAGATTCAGAATTCAAGCAGAGTTAAGTAAAAGATATAAGGCACCAGCAGTAAGCAGGATCTTCACACCTGGGAATTTTTACATGCTTAGGGAAAGGACTGAATTCTCCAACCTGGCCTGAGTTTGCCATGGAGGTCAGTGGAGTATCTGGCTGAAAGGAAGAGAGTCGCAGCTTCTGATGTAAACTAATCCTGACAAGATGTTGAGGACTGGGTACCTGACAGAGTTTCTAAAATGTTGGAGCCATGTGTATTCTTCCGAGGGTTATCTAACTATACTGGAAAATACAGAATGAGTTGAAGAAAGCATTTTACCTGAATCTAGGGAAAATCAGTGTTACAAAGTGGCACTAATGTTCAGCAGATCAGTTAGAATGGTTTGGTTGTAAATAATTAATAAAATCTACTCAGACTATGAATAATAAAAAAATGAGGAAATTTACTATGTCATACAACAAGGAAGCTCAGAGATAGGACAGAGTTGACTGATGCAGTTGTATTACAATGTCATGAAGGATCCAGGATTCATCCATCCCTTTACCCTACCCTATTCTTGGTAACAGCTTTGTCTTCAGGCAGTAGCAAGATAACTGCAGAAATTCTTTTAACTCAGCCATGCCAGTATGCAGAGGAAGAAGATCACTCTTAGGAGTAAGAAAGTATTTCTACTTTTTTCTTTTTTTTGAGTCAGAATTTCGTTCTTGATGCCCAGGCTGGAGTGCACTGGCACAATCTTGGCCCACCATAACCTCTGCCTCCTGGATTCAAGCAATTCTCCTGCTTCAGCCTCCCGAGTAGCGGGGATTACAGGCATGTGCCACCATGCCCGGCTAATTTTGTATTTTTAGTAGAGACGGGGTTTCTCCATGTTGATCAGGCTGGTGTCTAACTCCTGACCTCAGGTGATCCACCTGCCTCGGCCTCCTAAAGTGCTGGGATTACAGGCGTGAGCCACCGCGCCCGACCGCAAGAAAATATTTCTAAGAATACTGCACAGTTGGCCACACTCCTACTCTAAAACCAATTACTGCCAAGGGGATGATAGAACAACCAGAATTGGATTAGACTAGTTATCTGAGGTGGAATAAATGACAGGGAGTCAACTACTTATACTCAATAAAACTGGCCGGGCATGGTGGCTCATGCCTGTAATGCCAGCACTTTGGGAGGCTAAGGTGGGTGGATCACTGGAGGTCAGGAGTTCAAGACTAGCCTGACCAATGTGGTGAAACTCTGTCTCTAATAAAAATACAAAAATTAGCCAGGCGTGGTAGCACATGCCTGTAATCCCAGCTACTCAGGAGGCTGAGGCAGGAGAATTGCATGAACCCAGGAGATGGAGGTTGCAGTAAGCCAAGATTGCGCCACTGCATCCAGTCTGGGTGACAAAGCAAGATTCCATCTCAAAAAAAAAAAAAATTGAATTTTACTTGTATTGGGATTTCCTTAAATTTCCCTTAAGTTGTCTATAACTTATTAATTATTGACTGATATTACTGGAGATGTCAGTCAATATTCTTTGCTCATCTGTCTTGGTAAAGAACTATATGCTTGGCCGGGCATGGTGGCTCACGTCTATAATCCCGCACTTTGGGAGGCCGAAGCGGAAGGATCAAGTGAGCCCAGGAGTTTGAGACTGGCCTAGGCAACATGATGAGACTCCTCCTCTACCAAAAAAAGGAAAAGAAAATTAGCTGAGCATGGTGGCATGTGCTTGTAGTCCAAGCTGCTCAGGAGGCTGAGGTGGGAGGATCACTTGAGCCCGGGAAGTCAAGGTTGCAGTGACTTGTGTTCCCTCCACTGCACTCCAGTCTGGGCAACAGAGTGAGACCCGTCTTTAAAAAAAACCTCTATTTTTTTCCCCCTCCAAGCTCTGAAGTCCTAAGATGCTACTGTCTATAACCTAAAAGGAAACAGATTTCTGAGTCTTTGGCTTGTAAACTAAATTTATGAAGTGATAAAAAACTATCTGGGAGATAAATAAATGAACATGAACTATGGCATACACAGATGAAACAGTCTAGTCACATGTAATTTGGTATGATTAAGATTCAGAATTAATTATTTAAATACTTACTTGTACTCAAGGGGCAGAGGGTGTCCGAGGGGTCATTGTGACAAAGTTAAATTTGTAAAAAAATTTTACATTGTTAAATTTTCAAAGTTAATCTTTTAAAGTTGTAGTTAAATTATGACATTTGAATTTATAATAAAGACTGCAAACAGGACCAGCCTGGCACAGTGGCTCACGCCTGTAGTCCCAGCGCTTTGGGAGGCCGAGGAGGGTGGATCACTTGAGGTCAGGAGTTCCAGACCAGCCTACCAAAAGGATGAAATCCCATCTCCACTAAAAATAACAAAAGTTAGCCAGGCGTGGTGGTAGGTGCCTGTAATCCCAGCTACTCGGGAGGCTGAGGCAGGAGAATCTATTGAACCCAGGAGGCAGATGTTGCAGTGAGCCAAGATCATGCCATTGCACTCCAGCCTGGGCGATAGAATGAGACTACATCTCAAAAATATATATATAATAATAAAAAGACTACAGAACCAAGAAATTAAGGGGTGATGAGTAGTTGTTCATTGAGAGATGACAAATGGTATCTTTCAGGTGAAGTCACGGTGTCCATCCGTTGGCATGCCTACCTTTCACTCTGGAAGGAAGTCAAGAGGTTAAAGAAGTTTGAGTCCCCCCAGAGATCACTATTTCCAGGCACCTAAATTCACTAGCGAATTTGTGTCTTTACTGGGGCAGGCCAAGCCAAAGGCCAAGCTAAAGTGTTGACAGAGCTATGAACTATTAAACAGTGCAAAATTCCTGAATGAAAGCACCAAAAATAATTTTGTAAGGGAGTTTATTTTTTCACAAACTCTGAGTGTACAAATTCTAAAGTGAAAGAAACAATAAAATATAAGGACCCGCCAGGCTCTGTGGCTCACGCCTATAATCCCAGCACTTTAGGAGGCCAAGGCAGGCCGATTGCCTGAGGTCAGGAGTTTGAGACCAGCCTGGCTAGCATGGTGAAACCCCATCTCTACTAAAAACACAAAAATTAGCCAGGCATGGTGGTGCACACCTGTAGTCCCAGCTACTCGGGAGGCTGAGGCAGAAGAATTGCTTGAACCTGGGAGGTGGAGGTTGCGGTGAGCCGAGATCATGCCACTGCACTCCAGCCTGGGTGACAGAGCAAGACTGTGTCTCCTAAAAAAAAAAAAAAAATATATATAATATATATATATATATATAGAAGATCTGGCCAGGCGTGGTGGCTCATGCTTGTAATCCCAGCATGTTGGGAGGCCGAGGCAGGCGGATCACCTGAGGTCAGAAGTTTGAGACCAGCCTGACCAACATGGAAAAGCCCCGTCTCTACTAAAAATACAAAATTAGCTGGGCGTGGTGGCACGTACCTGTAGTCCCAGCTACTTGGGAGGCTGAGGCAGGAGAATAGCTTGAACCCAGGAGGCGGACGTTGCAGTGAGCCAAGATAGCACCATTGCACTCCAGCCTAGGTGACAAGAACAAAACTCTGTCATACTAAGACGGGCATTTCAGTTATTTCCATCTTTTGCCTATTTCAAATAGTGCTGCTATGAATATTTGTGAACAAGTTTTTGTATGAATACTTATTTTCTTTTTTTCCTTTTTCTTTCTTTTTTTATTCTGAGACAGGCTGTCACTCACTGTGTTGCCCAGGCTGGAGTGCGGTGGCACTATCATGGCTCACTGTAGCCTTGACTTCCCCTGACTCAGTGATCCTTTCACCTCAACCTCCTGAGTAGCTGGGACTATAGGCATGTGCTAACATGCCCAGCTAATTTTTGTACTTTTTGTAGAGACACGATTTCACCATGTTGCCCAGGCTGGTCTTGAACTCCTGGGCTCAAGCGATACCCTGCCTTGGCCTCCCAATGTGCTGGGATTACAGGCATGAGCCACTGTACCTCGCCTTATTTTCAATTCTTTAGGGTACATATATCCAGGAGTGGAATTGCTAGGTCATATGGAAATTTTATGTTTAACATTTTGGGAAACCATCAGTCTGTTTTGTAAAGTGGCTGCACCATGGGTTGAGGCGGGTGGATCACTTAAGGTAAGGAGCTTTAGACCAGCCTTGCCAACATGGTGAAACCCCGCCTCTATAATAAAAATAAATTAATTAAAACAAACAAAGTGGCTGCACTATTTTACATTCCCAACAGCAGGGTGTAAGTGTTCTGATTTCTCCATATTCTCACCAGCATTTATTATCTGACTTTTTTGTTATAGCCATTCTAGTGGATAAAATGTAAAATGGGTGAAATATGATTTGCATTTCCCTGATGACTAACAGGGATCAGTTTTATCTCTGCATATTCATCAATTATATCCCTTTTTTTGTTTTCATTTTTTTGAGACAGAGTCTGGCTCTGTCACCCAGGCTGCAGTGCAGTGGCATGATCGTGGCTCACTGCAGCCTCAACCTCCCAGGCTCAAGCGATCCTCCCACCTCAGCCTCCCCCAAGTAGCTGGTACTACAGGCACGAGCCATCACACCTGGCTAATTTTTGTATTTTTCATAGAGACAGGGTCTCCCTATGTTGCCCTGCTGGTACCTAACTCCTGGGATTTAGTGATACTACTACCTTGGTCTCCCAAATTACTGGATTACAGGCATGAGCCACCATGCCCAGCCCCATTTGTATATCTTGTTTGGAGAAATGTCTACTTAGAGACTTTGCCCATTTTAAAATTCGATTTTCTGTCTTTTATTATTGAGTTGATAGGGTTTTTTTTTTTTATGTATTCTAGATATAAGTCCCTTATCAGATAAATGATTGCAAATATTTTCTCCCATCCTGTGGGTTGTCTTTTCCCTTTGCTCATAGTATCATTTGAAGCAGAAAAGCTTTTAATTTTGAAGAAGTCTAATTTACCTACTTTTTCCTCTTTTGTTGTTTGTGCTTTTAGCATCACGTCTAAGAATCTATTGCCATTTTTTCTTTTCATTTTTTTTTCTTTTTTTGGAAATGGAGTCTCCCTCTGTCACCTAGGCTGGAGTGCGTGGTGCAATCTTGGCTCACTGCAACCTCCACCTCCCTGGTTCAAGCAATTCTCCTGCCTCAGGCAACTGGTACTACAGGTGCCTGCCACCACACCCAGCTAATTTTTGTATTTTTTTTGGTAGAGATGAGGTTTTGCCATGTCGGCCAGGCTGGAAAAAAAGAGCATTCTTCTACAGGTGGCTATCAATTTGTCCCAGCACCATTTGCTGAAAAGGCTAGTCTTTCCTCATTAGATTGTCGTGGCACCTTTGTCAAAAATCAGTTGGCCGGGTGCAGTAGCTCACGCCTGTAATCCCAGCACTTTGGGAAGTCGAGGCAGGTGGATCATGAGGTCAGGAGTTCGAGACCAGTCTGACCAACATGGTGAAACCCCGTTTCCACTAAAACACAAAAAATTAGCCAGGCATGGTGGCACACACCTGTAATCCCAGCTACTCAGGAGGCTGAGGCAGGAGAATTGCTTGAACCTGGGAGGCAGAGGTTGCAGTGAGCCAAGATTGCGCCACTGCACTCCAGCCTGGGTGACAGAGGGAGACTCCATCTTCAAAAAAAAAAAAAAAAAATTCAGTTGATCACATACACATTGGTTTATTTCTGCTTATCTATATATTTTGCACTTCATTTATTAAACTTATTCCTAACTTTCTTATTCTTTTTTATGCTCTTGTAAATAGAATTATTTCTTAATTTTATTTTCTTGTTATTCATTGCTAGTGTACAGAGATAGTTGATTTTTGTATATTGATTTTGTGTCCTGCAAGCTTGCTGTGGTAGTTTATGAACTCTAATAGTTTTTATTGTGTATTTCTTTTGATTTTCTTTCTTTCTTTTTTTTTGAGACAGGGTCACCCAGCCTCTGTCACCCAAGCTGGAATGCAGTGGTGCGATCTTGGCTCACTGCAACCTCTGCCTCCCCAGGTTCAAGCAATTCTCATGCCTCGGCCTCCTGAGTAGCTGGGATTATAGGTGCTTGCCACCACGCCCAGCTATTCTTTTTTGTATTTTTAATAGAGACGGAGTTTCACCGTGCTGGCCAGATTGGTCTCCTACTCCTGACCTTAAGTGATCCTCCCACCTCAGCCTCCCAAAGTGCTGGTATTACAGGCATGAGCCACTGAGTTCAATCTGACTTTCTGTATATAAAATCATGTCAACTGTGAATAAAGGTAGATGTACTTCTTCACTTCCAATCTGGATCCCCCTTTTTTTCTTCCTTATTTCCCTGGTTAGAACCTCCAATATAATGTTGAGGAAGTAGTGAGAGTAGACATCATCTCTTTGTTTGAAGTATAATTGACAAAAATTATATATATAGTCAAGGTGTACAATATGATCACTTAAGTATACATATATGTGAAACGATTGCCACAATTAAGTTAATAAACACATCCATCACCTTACATAGCTGTATGTGTCGGGGTGGGGGACGGTGGTGAGGACACTTAAGATTTACTCTCTTGTCCTTGCCATGATCAGGACTAAAACATAGAAAATAAAAAAAGATTTATGACTGGGCGTGGTGGCTCATGCCTGTAATCCCAGCACTTTGGGAAGCTGAGGTGGGTGGATCCCAGGATCAGGAGTTTGAGACCAGCCTCGCCAACATAGTGAAACCCCATCTCTACTAAAAATACAAAATATTAGCTGGGCGTGGTGGGGGGCACCTATAATCCCAGCTACTTGGGAGGCTGAGGCAGGAGAATCGCTTGAACCTGGGAAGTGGAGGTTGCAGTGAGCTGAGATGGCACCACTGCACTCCAGCTTGGGTTACAGTGCTAGACTCAGTCTCAAAAAAAAAAAAAATTTACTCTGTTAGCAAATTTCAAGTATACAATACAGTATCAACTATAGTCACCATGCTGTACATTAGCTCCCCAGAATTTATTTATTTTTATAATTGAAAGTTTGTACTCTGCTGGGTACGGTGGCTCATGCCTGTAATCCCAACACTTTGGGAGGCTGCGGGGCGTGGGGGGCAGATCACCTACGTCAGGAGTTCAAGACCAGCCTTGCCAACATAGTGAAACCCCATCTCTACTAAAAATACAAAAATGTAGCTGGGCATGGTGGTGGGTGCCTATAATGCAGCTACTCGGGAGGCTGAGGCAGGAGAATCGCTTGCACCTGGGAGGCGGCAGTTGCAGTGAGCCGAGATTGTGCCATTGTACTCCAGCCTGGGCAACAAGAGCAAAACTCTATATCAAAAAAAAAAGAAAAGAAAAAAGAAAGAAAGAAAGTTTGTATTCTTTGACTAACATCTCCCCATTTCCTTTTTTCTGATCTTAGGGAAAAGTCATCCCATTTTTTACCATTAAGTATACTGTTAGGTGCGGGTTTTTCATAGATGCTCTTTATTAGATTAGGGAAGTTCTCTTCTTTTCCCAGTTTAGGGGTTTTTATATGAAAGAATGTTGAGTTTTGTCAATGCATTTGATATGATGTATTACACTTACTGATTTTCCGATATTAAACCAACTTCATGTTCTTGGGATAGATCCAACTTAGTCATAGTTGCAATTTCTTTCTTTCTTTTTTTTTTTTTTTTGAGATGGGGTCTCACTCTGTTACCCAAGATGGAGTGTAGTGGCACAATTTTGGCTCACTGCAACCTCCATCTCCTGGGCTCAAGCAATCCTCCCACTTCAGCCTCCTGAGTAGCTGGGATCACAGGCATGTGTCACCACACCCACCTATTTTTTTTTTTTTTTTTGTATTTTTGGTAAAGACAGTGTTTTGCCATGTTGCCCAGGCTGGTTTTGAACTCCTGGGATCAACTGATCTGCCCACCTCGGCCTCCCACAGTGCTGGGATTATAGGTGTGAACCACCATGCCTGGCCAATCTCTGCCTTTAAATTGGATTGGTTAATTTATTCACACTCAGTGTTATTGGATTAGATTTACATCTGCCATTTTACATTTTTCTTTTCTATTATGTCTCATGTGTTTTCTGTTTCACTTATTTATTTTATTTAATTAATTAATTTATATTTATTTATTTGAGATGGAGTATCGCCCGGTCACCCAGACTAGAGTGCAGTGGCGAAATCTTGGCTGTCCTGTCTCAGCCTCTCAAGTAACTGGGATTACAGGCATGCTCCACCAGGCTTGGCTAATTTTTGTATTTTTAGTAGAGACTGGGTTTTGCCATATTGGCCAGGCTGACTGGTCTTGAACTCCTGACCTCAGACGATGCCCACCTCAGTCTTCCAAAGTGCTGAGATTACAGGCATGAGCCACCATGACTGGCCTATATATTTATTTTAAAGAGATGGGATATTGCTATGTTGCCCATGCTGGCTTCGAACTGGGTTCAAATAATCCTCCTACCTCAGTCTCCCTAGTAGCTGGGACTACAGTCATGCACCACTAGGCTTGGCAATTTTTTTTTTTTTGTACAGTCAGGGTCTTGCTCTGTAACTTACTTTTCAGTGCTCTTACTTTTTTTTTTTTTTTTTGAGACAGAATCTAGCTCTGTTGCCCATGCTGGAGTGTAGTGACACAATCTCTGCTCACTGCAACCTCTGCCTCCCGGGTTCAAGCGATTCTCCTGCCTCATCCACCCTAGTACCTGGGATTACAGGTGCCCACCACCACGCCCAGCTATTTTTTGTATTTTTATTACAGATGGGATTTCACTGTGTTGGCCAGACTGGTCTCAAACTCCTGACCTCATGATGCGCCCACCTCAGCCTCCCAAAGTGCTGGGATTACAAGTGTGAGCCACTGCACCCCACCTCTGTGCTCTTACTTTTTAGTGTACACAAAAATGGTTTGTGTATGTTTCAAATAACTTAGGTTGTTCCCTAACCAGTATATGCTGGATTTCCAAACCAACATTGAATACAGTATTACAGCTTTTTATTTTATTTTATTGTACCTTTTTTTTTTTTTTTTTTTTTGAGACGGAGTCTCGCTCTGTCGCCCAGGCTGGAGTGCAGTGGCCGGATCTCAGCTCACTGCAAGCTCCGCCTCCTGGGTTTATGCCATTCTCTCGCCTCAGCCTCCCGAGTAGCTGGGACTACAGGCGCCCGCCACATCGCCCGGCTAATTTTTTGTATTTTTTTAGTAGAGACGGGGTTTCACCGTGTTAGCCAGGATGGTCTCGATCTCCTGACCTCGTGATCCACCCGTCTCGGCCTCCCAAAGTGCTGGGATTACAGGCTTGAACCACCGCACCCGGCCTATTGTACCTTTTGAGATGGAGTCTCGCTCTGTCACCCAGGCTGGAGTGCAGTGGTGCAATCTTGGCTCACTGCAACCTCTGCCACCCAGGTTCAAGTGGGATTCTCATGGCTCAGCCTCCCGAGTAGCTGGGATTACAGGTGAGCACCACCACACCCGGCTACATTTTGTATTTTTAGAGAGATGGGGTTTCACCATGTTGGCCAGGATGGTCTTGAACTCCTGACCTCAGGTGATCTGCCTGCCTTGGCCTTCCAAAGTGCTGAGATTACAGGTGTGAGCCACTGCCTCCGGCCCAGTATTATGGATAATATAGTATATATTTTTTATTTTTGTTTTTATTTTTGAGACAGAGTCTCACTCTGTCGCCCAGGCTGGAGTGCAATGGTATATCTCAGCTCACTGCAATCGCCACCTCCTGGGTTCAAGCGATTCTCTGGCCTCTGCCTCCTGAGTAGCTGGGATTACAGGCACCCACCATCTTGCCCAGCTAATTTTTGTATTTTTGTAGAGACAGGGTTTTCACAAGTTGGCCAGGCTGGTCTTGAACTCCTGACCTCAGGTGATCTGTCTGTCTTGGCCTCGCAAAGTGCTGGGATTACAGGGTGAGGCCCTGTGCCTTGCCATTTTTTATTTTCTGTATATAATGATGTTTTGACATCTGAAAAAACTTTTCTGCCTAGAGTGATTGCCCATGCCAGGGCTAGCCAATTCTTTTTTTTTTTTTTTTGAGACAGCATTTCGCTCTTATTGCCCAGGCTAGAGTACAATGGCGCGATCTAGGCTCCCTGCAACTTCCACCTCCCGAGATTTTTAAGGGATTTTCCTGTCTCAGCCTCCTGAGTAGCTGGGATTACAGGCGCCCGCCACCACACCCAGCTAATTTTTTGTATTTTTGGTAGAGATGGAGTTTCACCAGCTTGGCCAGACTGGTCTTGAACTCCTGATGTCAGGTGATCCACCTGCCTTAGCCTCCCAAAGTGCTGGGATTATAGGCGTGAGCCACCGCCGTGCCGGCCTTTTTTTAAAAAAAAAAAAAAAAAAAAAATACAAAGTCTCACTGTTACCCAGGCTGGAGTGCAATGGTGCCATCTCGGCTCCTACCTGCAACCACCACCTCCCAGATTCAATTGATTCTCGTGCTTCAGCCTCCCGAGTAGCTGGGATTACAGGTGTATGGGACTGGGACTGGCTAATTTTTGTATTTTTAGTAGAGTCAGGGCCTCATCATGTTGGCTAGGCTGGTCTCAAACTCCTGACTTCAAGTGATCTGCCTGCCTCAGCCTCCCAAAGTGCTGGCATTACAGGCATGCGCTACTGTGTTCAGTCCCAATTATTTATTTTATTTTACTTTTTTGAGACAAGCTCACCAAGTCACCCAGCCTGGAGTGCAGTTGTGTGATCATGGCTCACTGCAGCCTCAAACTCCCCAGCTCAAGCTATCCTCCCACCTCAGCCTCCCAAGTAGCAGGGCTACAGGTGCATACCACCAAGGCTGGCCAATTTTTTTTTTTTTTTTTTTTAATCTTTGAGATGGAGTTTCACTGTCTTCCATGTTGGAGTGCAGTGGTGCTATCTCGGCTCACTGCAACCTCCGCCCCCAGGGGTTCAGGAGGTTCTCCTGCCTCAGAGTCCTGAGTGGCTGGAATTACAGGTATGCACCACCACGCCTGGCTAATTTTTATATTTTCACAAAAGTACAAATTAGCTAAAAATACAAAAAAATTAGCTGGGTGTGGTGGCGGGCACCTGTAGTCCCAGCTACTTGGGAGGCTGAGGCAGGAAAACGGCATGAACCTGGGAGGCACAGCTTGCAGTGAGCTGAGATCGTGCCACTGCACTCCAGCCTGGGCAACAGAGCAAGACTCCATCTCAAAAAAAAAAAAAAAAGAGAAAAGAAAAGGTTAATCTTTGGCCAGGCACAGTGGCTCACTCCTGTAATCCCAGCACTTTGGGAGGCCAAGGCAGGCATATCACCTGAGGTCAGGAGTTCAAGACCATCCTGGCAAACATGGAGAAACCCTGGTCTCTACCAAAAATACAAAAATTAGGTGAGCATGGTGGTGGGTGCCTACAATCCCAGCTACTCAGGAGACTGAGTCAGGAGAATCACTTGAACCCAGGAGGAGGTTGCAGTGAACCATGATCACACCATTGCATTCCAGCCTGGGCAACAGAGTGAGACTCCATCTCAAAAAAAAAAAAAAGTTAATCTTTGAGGTCAAATTTGGGTTTGAATTCTAGCTCCACACTTTTAACTGTGTGATTCCAGCCAAGTCACTAAACCATTGAGTCTTCTTTCCTCATTTAATAATCCTACCCTGCAGCAGTGTCCTGAGGACTAAAAGAGATTAAATGAGATCATGTAAATAATTCTAGTACTGAAACCACCTTTGCAAAATTATGACTGAGACAGTGAAAGAGATCTAACTTAACTGACTCCATCTTGCTTCTAGGTTGAACTAACTTTGGGAGAAACTTAGTTTGTAGTTTATAGTTTTAAAACAAAGACAGAGGCTGGGCGCGGTGGCTCAAGCCTGTAATCCCAGCACTTTGGGAGGCCGAGACGGGCGGATCACGAGGTCAGGAGATCGAGACCATCCTGGCTAACACAGTGAAACCCCGTCTCTACTAAAAATACAAAAACTAGCCGGGCGAGGTGGTGGGCGCCTGTAGTCCCAGCTACTCGGGAGGCTGAGGCAGGAGAATGGCGTAAACCTGGGAGGCGGAGCTTGCAGTGAGCTGAGATCTGGCCACTGCACTCCAGTCTGGCGACAGAGCGAGACTCCGCCTCAAAAAAAAAAAAAAAAAAGAAAACAGCAAAGACAGATGTTGGGCGTGGAGGCTCACCCCTGTAATCCTAGCACTTCGGGAGGCTGAGGTGGGTGGATTATGAGGTAAGTAGATCCAGACCGTCCTGGCCAACATGGTGACCACTAAAAATAAAAATAAAAATAAAAACTCATCTCTACTAAAAATAAAAAATAGCTGGGAATGGTGACGTGCGCCTGTAATCCCAGCTACTCAGGAGGTTGAGGCAGCAGAATCGCTTGAACCAGGGAGTCAGAGGTTGCGGTAAGCTGAGATCAAGCCACTGCACTCCAGCCTGGGCGACAGAGCAAGACTTAAAAACAACAACAACAAACAAAGACAGTAACAGTCCTTTCCCAAAGCACTTCCCCTTCTTGCCTGGATTGCCTTTGTAGGACTAGCATTAACCACAAGATTAGAAATTACGGTTTAGGGGCCGGGCGCGGTGGCTCAAGCCTGTAATCCCAGGACTTTGGGAGGCCGAGACGGGCGGATCACGAGGTCAGGAGATCGAGACCATCCTGGCTAACACGGTGAAACCCCGTCTCTACTAAAAATACAAAAACTAGCCGGGCGACGAGCGGGCGCCTGTAGTCCCAGCTACTGGGGAGGCTGAGGCAGGAGAATGGCGTAAACCCGGGAGGCGGAGCTTGCAGTGAGCTGAGATCCGGCCACTGCACTCCAGCCTGGGCGACAGAGCGAGACTCCGCCTCAAAAAAAAAAAAAAAAAAAGAAATTACGGTTTAGGATTCATGCAGCTGGAGACTACAAGATTCTGACCCTCCCTAAACTGCTCCTAAAATCAGTGCTTGAGATACTTTGAAGAAGCTGCACTTTATGGATCAGCTGGCACTACCCAGATGGATAAACTGGCTCATCTGATCTTGTGGCCTCCACCCAGGAACAGACTGAGAGACAGAAGACAGCTTCGACTCCCTGTGATTTCATCTCTGACCAATCAGAACTCCCAGCTCACCGGATTCCCCCTACCCACCAAGTTGTCCTTAAAGACTCTGCTTCCCGAACGCTCAAATGCTTGGGGACACTGATTTGAGTAATAATAAAACCCCGGTCTGACACTGATTTGAGTAATAATAAAACCCCGGTCTGACACTGATTTGAGTAATAATAAAACCCGGTCTCTCACAATCGGCTCTGTGTAAATTACTCTTTCTCTATTGCAGTTCTCCTGTCTTGAATCGGTTCTGTCTAGGCAGCAGTCAAGATGAAACCCATTGGGCAGTTATACTAGTAGGTCAGGATTTCCACGATGTTTTCTTTCCCATTGCCATTGTAAACCCCAAATATGTGAGACAGGTCTCAGTCAATTCAGGAAGTTTATTTTGTCCAAGTTAAGGATGCGCGCCCTTGACACAGCCTCAGGAAGTCCTGACAACATGTGCCCAAGGTGGTTGGGGCACAGCTTGCTTTTATGCATTTTAGGGAGACATGAGAGATCGATCAATATGTGTAAGATTGCCATTGATTGTCTGGAAAGGTGGGACAATTCGAAGCGGGGAGGAGGCTTCCAGGTCACAGGTGTTAAGAGACAAATGGTTGCATTCTTTTGAGTTTCTGATTAGCCTTTCCGAAGGAGGCAATCAGATATGCATTTATCTCAGTGAGCAAGGGGATGAGACTTTGAGTTCTGTATGTCCTTTGTCCACAAGGATATTCCCTGTGAGGGTGGTATGTAGCTTTTTAATCTTAGTAGCTATACATATTTGTAAGGAATAGAATGAAAGGCAGGGGCTGGGTGGGGTGGCTCATGCCTGTAATCCTAACACAGGAGGCTGAGGTGGGTGGATCACCTGAGGTCAGGAGTTCAAGACCAGCCTGGCCAACATGGAGAAACTTTGTCCGACTAAAAATACAAAAATTAACTAGGTGTGGTGGCATGTGCCTATAGTCCCAGCTACTTGGGAGGCTGAGGCAGGAGGATTCCTCGAACCCAGGAGGCGGATGTTGCAGTGAGCAGAGAGAGCGAGACTCTCAAAAATTTTAAAAAATGAAAATAAAAAGAATGAAAGTCCGGTTTTTAAGTAGTTCCCCAGCTTAGACTCAGTGATTTTGGGGTCCCAAGATTTATTCTATTTTCCTATCACACTATATTATAACGAAAGCTTCTACCTGTTTTCTCATTATTTTATTGTAACTACCAGAGGCTTAAATTACTTAAACTACTCATTTTAGCAACTACTGGGAAGGAAAAATGCACAAACAGGAATAGGAATAGAAAAATGAGGTATGGTATTTTCAAGAAAAAGAGAAATTCAGTATGAGATCATTTTTCAAGGTATTCAGAAAAATTAGTTGATATACCACCCTGGATGCTGGTGTATGCTCAAAGCCTGCAATGATAGCAATTTTTAAAAAAAAAACACTGAAAAGGCCAGGTGCAGTGGCTCACGCCTATAATACCAGCCCTTTGGGGGGCTGAGGCAAGCAGATCACCTGAGGTCAGGAGTTCGAGACAAGCCTGGCCATCATGGTATAAAACCCTGTCTCTAATAAAAATACAAAAAGGCTGGGCGCGGTAGCTCACGCCTGTAATTCCAGCACTTTGGGAGGCCAAGGTGGGTGGGTCACGAGGTCAGGAGATGGAGACCATCCTGGCCAGCATGGGGAAATCTCGTCTCTATTAAAAATACAAAAAATTAGCTGGGTGTGGTGGCATGTGCCTGTAATCCCAGCTACTCAGGAGGCTGAGGCAGGAGAACCCCTTGAACCAGGGAGTCGGAGGTTGCAGTGAGCTGAGATCATGCCACTGCACTCCAGCCTGGCGACAGAGTGAGACTCCATCTAAAAAAAAAAATTTGCTGGGCGTGGTGGCATGCACCTGTAGTCCCAGCTACTGGGGAAGCTGAGGTAGGAGAATCACCTGAGCCCAGGAGGCAGAGGTTACAGTGAGCCGAGACTGCGCCACTGCACTCCAGCCTAAGCAACAGAGCAAGACTCTGTCTCAAAAAATAAATAAATAAAAATAAAAATAACCAAAAAAAAATCACCATTTTATGCATTTTTTTATTTTACTGAGAGAATGCCAATAATCCTTTGAGGTAGGTAGGACAGGCATTATTAACTCCATTTTACAGGGACTTAAAACACAGAGGGATTGAGTGACTTGTCTGTGATTATAAAACTATTTGATGAGGAAGCTGGAAATGAAGTCATGTCAATTAATTACAAATTACATAGTCTCAGAGCTTTTGATAATATCTCAAAATAAAGGTCATACTGAGAGGATAAGGGTCATTATGCACTTATAAATAATACAATACAACACAATATATAATAATACAATAGTATTATTAACTATTGAATAAATAAATATCAGATTACAAACAAAAATTTTTTGTTGTTGAGATGGAGTCTTCGTCTATTGCCCAGGCTGGTGTGCAGTGATGTGATCTCCGCTCACTGCAGCCTCTACCTCCCAGATTCAAGGAATTCTCGTGCCTCAACCTCCTAAATAGCTGGGACTATAGGCGCTCACCACCACACCTGGCTAATTTTTGTGTGTATATATATTTTTTTCAGTAGACTCAGGTTTTCACTGTGTTAGTGAGGCTGGTCTCAAACTCCTGACTTCAAGTCATCTACCCACCTTGGCCTCCCAAAATGCTGGGATTACAGGTGTGAGCCCCACTTCCAGCCAGTGAAAATCTGATTACAGTGAATACCATTGCATACATACAATGAATGCCATTTGCATAGGAAAAGGAAGCAAAGAGGATCTCCATGCTATTTAAGATGAGCTTCCTATTTCCAATACAGATTTTGGGAACAGAGGGTAGGAAGCATATGTATGGATATTTATTCTGATCAAAATTTAGCAGCCTGGGCAACATGGTGAAACCTGGTCTCTACAAAACAATACAAAAAATTAGCCAGGCTTATGGTGGTGCATGCCTGTAGTCCCAGCTACCCAGGAGCCTGAGGAAGGAGGATCTCTTGAACCTGGGAGGAAGAGGTTACTGTGAGGATCACCTGTGAGCCCAGGAGGTCCAGGCTGCAGTGAGCCATGATGCCACCACTGCACTCCAGCCTGGGTGACAGACCAAGACTCTGTCTCAAAAAAAGTAAAACAAAATAAAAGTTTAAACAAAATGAGTGAATCTTTTGAAAGCTTTGTAATTTCCCAGGCACTGTGGCTCATGCCTGTTATCCCAGCACTTTGGGAGGCCAAGGCGGGTGGATCATCTGAGGTCAGGAGTTTGAGACCAGCCTGACTAACATGCAGAAACCACCGTCTCTACTAAAAATACAAAATGAGCAGGGCGTGGTGGCTTACGCCTGTAATCCCAGCTACTCGGGAGGCTGAGGCAGGAGAATTGCTTGAACCCGGGAGGCGGAAGTTACTGAAAGCCGAGATCACGCCATTGCACTCCCGCCTGGGCAACAAGAGCGAAACTCCATTTCAAAAAAAAAAAAAAGAAAGCTTTGTAATTTGACTTGACATGGACTTCATAGTAGTATGTACAGAACATTGCTGTTTTAGTAAACCACGTGAAGGTATCACTGGATATGGGAGTGTGTAAGTAAACAGACACACATTATTCAATATCCTTAGATTCCAGACCACAAGATCCCTGAGGATACAGCCTGATCTCTCTCACATCCACATCACAGTACCTAGCACTAATGAATGAATACATAAATGAGTGAGTGAATAAATTCATTTTCTTTAAAATTATCCTTCTCCAACTCATCTTGTCAAAAGTACGTTTCTCTACTTCTGACCCTTGGGGCCGCTATTCTGTCCTTAGTCAAAAATACTTCCACTCCAGGACGAGACTGAATTCCCTCCAGAAACAAGATCCATTCTTCCCTTTAATCTACGGGAAGATAAGTGACAGATTCGAGTGACTCTCCCAGTCATTTGACCCCCGACTATGTTGGGGTCTTCTGGACTGCTCACATATATTTGCTCATTACCATTTCCATTCTCTCAGTTTGCGTGTGTGTGTGTGTGTTTTTAGACAGGGTCTTGCTGTGTCACCAGGCTGGAGTGCAGTGGCGTGATCTTAGTTCACTGCAACCTCTGCCTCCTGGATTCAAGCGATTCTCGTGACTCAGCCTCCCGAGTAGCTGGGATTACAGGCACGTGCCACCACACCCAGCTTATTTTTGTATTTTTAGTAGAGACGGGGTTTCACCATGTTGGTCAAGCTGGTCTCGATCTCCTGACCTCATGATTCACCCCCCTCAGCCTCCCAAAGTGCTGGAATGTATCTTACTCAGTTTTTATAGCCCAAGCTTCTGATCAAAATCAACACATTCAAGGTTCTTACTGCTTGTTCTATTTTCCAAGCCTTTAATTTCTGCATGTCGATGAAAAGAGTCAAACTCTGCAAAATATTTAAAGAGATTTATTCTGAACCAAATATGAGTGACCATGGGCCATGACACAGCCCTGGAGATCCTGAGAACCTGTGCCCAACGCAGTCAGGCTACAGCTTGGTTTTATACATTTTAGGGGGACACAGGACATCAATCAATATATGTAAGATGTACAGCCCAGGCGCGGTGGCTCACGCCTGTAATCCCAGCACTTTGGGAGGCCACGGCAGGTGGATAACCTGAGGTCAGGAGTTGTAGACCAGCCTGGCGAATATGGTGAAACCCTGTCTCTACTAAAAATACGTAACTGGCCGGGCGCGGTGGCTCAAGCCTGTAATCCTAGCACTTTGGGAGGCCGAGACGGGTGGATCACAAGGTCAGCAGATCGAGACCATCCTGGCTAACACGGTGAAACCCCGTCTCTACTAAAAAATACAAAAAACTAGCCGGGCGAGGGTGGTGGGCGCCTGTAGTCCCAGCTACTAGGGAGGCTGAGGCAGGAGAATGGCGTAAACCCGGGAGGCGGAGCTTGCAGTGAGCTGAGATCCGGCCACTGCACTCCAGCCTGGGCGACAGAGTGAGACTCCGTCTCAAAAAAAAAAACAAACAAACAAACAAAAAAAAAAACGTAATTATCCAGGTGTGGTGGTGGGCGCCTGTAATCCCAGCTACTTGGGAACCTGAGGCAGGAAAATCTCTTGAACCCGGGAGGCGGAGGTTGTAGTGAGCTGAGATCGCGCCATTGCACTCCAGCCTGGGGTACAAGAGTGAAACTCCATCTCAAAAAAACACACAAAGATGTACATTGGTCAGGAAAGACAGGACAACTTGAAGTCCGGTCTGGTGGAGGGGCTTCCAGGTCATAGGTGGATTCAGAGGTTTTCAGATGGGCAATGGGTTGAAAGAGTTTATCTAAAGACCTAGAATCAACAGAAGGGAGAGTCTGCGTTAAGATAAGGAGTTGCGGAGACCAAAGTTCTTACTATGCAGATGAAGCCTCCAGGTAGCAGGCTTCAGAGAGAATAAATTGTAAATGTTTCTTATCAGACACGAAAAGGTGCCAGACTTAATTCGCTCCTGGATAAGGAAAAAGACCTGGAAAGGGAAGGGGATTCTCTACAGAATGTAGATTTTCCTCCACAAGAGATAGCCTTGCAAAGTCATTTCAAAATATGTCAAAGAAATATATTTTGGGGTCAGGTGTGGTGGCTCATGTCTGTAATCCCAAGAACTTTGGGAGGCCGAGGCCAACAAATTGTTTGAGCCCAGGAATTCGAGACCAGCCTGGGCAACATGGCGAAACCCTGTCTCTACAAAAAATACCCAAAAGTTAGCCAGGCATGATGGCACATGCCTGTAGTCCCAGCTACTTGAGAAGCTGAGGTAGGAAGATTGCTTGAGCCAGGACGGTTGAGGCTTCAGTGAGCTGAGATCACGTCACTGCACCCCAGCCTGGGCAATAGAGTGGGACCCTGTCTCCCCTCCCAATCCCCAGCATATCCCCCAAAATATATATTTTGTGATAGAATACTTTTATTTCTTTCAGGGCCCACTATCTGTCATGTTGGTATCTTATTGCTACAAGAGTTGGCTTTGTCAGTCTTAAGGTCTCTGTCAATGTTAATGCTGGTCAGTTGCACCTGAATTCCAACGGGAATGGGGTATAATGAGGCGTGTCGGACCCCCACTTCCCATCATGGCCTGAACTAGTGTTTTAGGTTTACTTTGGAATGCTCTTCGAGAGGAGTCTGTTCAGTTGGTTTGGGGCTTAGAATTTTATTTTTGGTTTATATTAAGAATCATTCATGAATTTATTATAGTATTCCACAGTTTTATGGATGTATGAACTTGCGATTAACCAGTTAAGAAAAAAAAATTGGCCAGGCACGGTGGCTCACACCCGTAATCCCAGCACTTTGGGAGGCTGAAGTGGGCAGATCACCTGAGGTCAGGAGTTCAAGACCAGCCTGGCCAACATGGCAAAACTCCGTCTCTACTAAAAATACAAAAAACTTATCTGGGCATGGTGGCACGTGCCTGTAGTCCCAGATACTTGGGAGCCTGAGGCATGAGAATCACTTAAACCTGGGCAGCAGAGGTTGCAGTAGGCAGAGGTTGCAGTAAGCCAAGATCGTGGCACTGCACTCCAGCCTGGGCAACAGAGAGAGACAGTGTTTCAATAAAATAAAAGAAAAAGAAAGAGAAAAAAATTCACTCTATACAATTGTTATTAATCTGTTGTAAATGGATTGTTAATCAGCAACTACTGGAAATAAGTTGCCTTTTTTGGTGAAAGGGTAAGGGTAAGAAGAATGGGAAAAAAAATGAAAGGAAGCAACTTTTTTTGAGCATCTACTTTGTGCCAGATATTTTACTATGCATTTAATTTTCACAAAAACCTTATAAGTAAGGGAGACAGATAATAATTGTTCCTAAATATCGGTTCTTCCCTTCTCGAAAAGTAACGGATTTTTGGTGGGCACATGGCTCTTCTGCTAAGTTCTATGATTATATTTATCAGCCTATCTCATAGCTAGGGACTCAGGAAAGTGGCATGAGCAGAATGGATGTGTATAACTTGTGGATGGTATTGTGTAAGGAAAGGAATGTGCCCTCCTCTTGGCTTCTCCCTCTCCCTGTTGGACTAAATGTCGACTTTTCTTTCTATTTTTTTAGAGACAAGTCAACCAGGCTAGAGTGCAGTGGTAAAATCACAGCTCCCTCCAGCCTTGAACTCTGGGGCTCAGGCGATCCTCCTGCTTTGGCCTCCCAAAGTGCTAGAATTGCAGGTATGAGCCACTCCACGACCAGCCTAAATGTTGACTTTTCATTCCAGACCACATGGATGAGAGCACAGTTTGAATAGCAGAGTAATAAGATTGATGAAATCACTGTCACCTAGGTAACTAACACTATGGTGCCTACACATCAGCCCTGGGCAGCATCCCCTTGGACTGTCACATAAGTGAGAAATAACTTCTACCTTGTTTTTTTTTTTTTTTTTCTGAGCCAGAGTCTCGCCCTGTCACCCAGGCTGGTGTGCAATGGCACGATCTTGGCTCACTGCAACCTCCGCCTCCCAGGTTCAAAAGATTCTCTTGCCTCAGTCTCCCGAGTAGCTGGGACTACAGGTGTCCACCACCACGCCCAGGCAATTTTTGTATTTTCAGTAGAGATGGGGTTTCACCATGTTGGCCAGGCTGGTCTCAAATTCCTGACCTCATGATCTGCCTGACTCAGCCTCCCAAAGTGCTGGGATTACAGGCGTGAGCAACCGTACCCGGCCAACTTCTACTTTGTTGATGTCACTGTTATTTAAGTCTCTGTTATAGCTTCTGAACCAAGTTGTTGTGTAATTCCCTGTGCAATCTATGTGAGTGGCTCTCCTGGAGTTGTCCAACACGACAGCCTTGACCTGAACTAATATGGCAATGAGAAAACAAGTTCAGAAAGATTAAAAATTTTTCTGAAGTCAAACTGCTATGTGATAATAGCAAAGACATGGAATCAACCTAAATGCCCATCAATGGCAGACTGGATAAGGAAAATGTAGTATATGCACACCATGGACTACTACGCAGCCATAAAAAAAGAACAATAAAATGTCTTTTGCAGGAATATGAATGGAGCTTGAGGCCATTATCCAAAGCAAACTAACACAGGAACAGAAAACTAAATACCACGTTCTTACTTACAAGTGTATAAGTGGCAGATAAATAATGAGAACACATGGGCACAAAGAGGAGAACACAGACATTGGGGCCTGCTTGAGAATGGAGGGTGGGAGGAAGGGCAGGACCATTAAAAATAACTAGTGGGTACTACGCTTAGTACCTGGGTGATAAAATAATCTATACAACAAACCCCCATGACATGGGTTTACCTATATAACAAACCTGCCCATGTACCCCTGAACATAACGTAAATGTTTAAAAACAAAAATGACAACAAAAAAACTACTATGTGATAAGGTGGGATTGAACCTAGACCTACATGATACCAAATAGTTACTGTACAAGATTCTAGATTCTAGCCCTAGATTTTCACTTTGTGAAACGTTGCTGACCAGAAGGAAAGTTCCAGCACTTGTGCTTTTAGAGTATGAGCAAAGTGGTTTTATATTTTTTATTTATTTATTTATTATTTCTGAGATAGAGTCTCTCTGTCACCCACAGAGGAGTGCAGTGGTTTCAATTCCCATATTAAAACAGCAACAACAACGGCAGTGTGGATCGTGAAGCAAAAGGAGTGCCCCTGCCCTGGACGTGTGCTGCTCTTAGGAACAGCAATGGTATGAAGGAATCCAGTTTGGTTGTACCTCTGGACTTTTCTAATGACACGAATATCACCATGTACAGATTTAATCTCAGCTTTTGTTCTCAATTCTCTTGCTTTATATCCTGGAACAAGTTCTTTCTTCCTACCTGGCAATCACAACAAACTCTGCAGGGGAGGCAGGGATGGGAAATGACTCCAACAAGAGTCACACTCGACAGAAAGTTATCACAAGGCTGAGGACAGGGAGACGTTGATATAAATGTCAGTGGGCAGGGAGAGAAAGCTAGATAATAAATCGGATTATTTATTTTAGGAAACAGAGAAAAGAAAAGTTAAAGTTACCGAATGTCTACTACAGTTATGTGCCACATAATGACTTCCAGTCAATACCAGTATCCCATAAGATTATAATACTGTACTTATTTTTTATTTTAGATAGAATCTCGCTCTGTCACCCAGGCTGGAGTGCAGTGGTGCAATCTTGGTTCACTGTAACCTCTGCCTCCCAGGTTCCAGTGATTCTCCTGCCTCAGCCTCCCAAGTAGCTGGGATTACAGGCGTCCATCATCATGCCCGGATAATTTTTGTATTTTTAGTAGAGATGGGGTCTCACTACGTTGGCCAGGCTGGTCTCCAACTCCTGACCTCAGGTGACCCACCTGTCTCGGCCTCCCAAAGTGTTAGGATTACAGGTATGAGCCACAATGCCCAGCCAATGAAACAACATTGACAGCTTACTAGGATTGATGTATTCTGACATTTTTCTGTTCCATTTTATTCTTTTTTTTTCAGAGACAGGGTCTCAGGTAGTGGTGCCATTACGGCTCACTGCTGCCTCAACCTCCCGGGCTCAGGCAATCCTCCCACCTAGCTTCCTAAGTAGCTGGGACCACAAGTCACCACCACACCTGACTAATTTTTGTATTTTTTGTAGAGACAGGATTTTGCCATGTTGTCCAGGCTGGTCTCCAATTCCTGAGCTCAAAAGATTCACCCGTTTCAGCCTCCCTAAACGTGGAGGCGTGAACCACCGTGCCTGGCCTGTTCCATTTTATTCTATCTGAAAATATTAAATGATGGTTGAGACCCAATAAACTGATTTCACACTCCCTAAATTTTATTCAACACACTTACATTAAAACTGTTTATTACACCATTTAATGTAAGAGGGTCAGGAAAATATTAATAGAATTTTTTAAAGCTTTTACTACAAAACAGAGTTGAGGATTGAAATACAGACCTCCGACAAATCTTAGGTGTTGGTGCTGCTAAAATAAATTAGATGCAGCTGACTTCATTAAGGCCTCTCCCTATGGCTTTCGCTCTTGGGCAGAAAGAGGAATCAGACCAGGAATAAGGTAAGTTTGGTTTTATGCTGCAGTAGGCAGACTAGAGGCCCTATATATATATATTTTTTTGAGACAGAGTTTCACTCTGTCCAGCCCAGACTGGAGTGCAGTGGCGTGATTTTGGCTCACTGCAGCCTCCACCTCCCAGGTTCAAGCGATTCTCGTGCCTCAGCCTCCCAAGTAGCTGGGACTACAGGTGTGCACCACCAGCTAATTTTTGCATTTTTAGTAGAGATGGAGTTTCACCATGTTGTCCAGGCTGGTCTCGAACTCCTGGCCTCAAGTGATCCATCTGCTTCAGCCTCCCAAAGTGCTGGGATCCTCCTACCTCAGCCTTCCGAGTAGCTGGGACTACAGGCATGAGCCATCATGCCGGGCTAATTGTTTTTGATTTTTAGTTGTGATGAGCTCTTGTAAATGTTGCCCAGGCTGGTATCAAACTCCTGAGCTCAAGCAAACCTCCTGCCTTGGCCTCTTAAAGTGCTGGGATTACAGGCGTGAGCCACCACACCTGGCCAAATTTACCATCTTAACCATCTTTTTAAAAAGGAGATGGGGTCTCACTATGTTGCCCAGGCTGGAGTCCAACTCCTAGCCTCAAGTGATCTTCCTGCCTCAGCCTTCTGAATACCTGGAACTGCAGGTCCAAGGAACCTGGCAAGGCTACCTTAACCTTTTTCAAGTGTACAGTTCAGTAGTGTTAAGTACATTCCTACTATTATGAAACTAAGACTTTGAATTTATCCTCCAGGCAACTGAGATTTATGGAATTACTGAAAGATTTCAGGACCCTACTAGAGGTTTAGGAAAGTTGTCTTAGGGGGTGGGCGTAGTGGGAGGTAGGTGATGGAGGCCAGCAGGACTGGAAGGGATTGTAAGTTTAAAAGCTTGCAGCAGGCCTCGTAAGTGAGGGTTGGTTTTTGGCTTGGTCACAGGGTTTTCTGCCAGACAGGAAGTTAGAGAAGGGAACTCAACACACCACTGGCTGAGTACCAAGCCTGTATGGGCCAGACGCTTTCCAAGGGCTGCACACTTGAGCTAGCCAGCCACATCTTGCCAAGATGTGCACTGTTAACCCCTACAGTTAAAAAAAAAAAAATGGGGAAAGGAGAGTCGGATTAGTTGCAAAAATGGAAAAATTTGGAGATTTCACTTTTTTTTTTGACAGACTTTCACTCTTGTTGCCCAGGCAATGGTGTGATCTCGGCTCACTGTAACCTCTGCCTCCCGAGCTCAGATTCTCGTGCCGCAGCCTCCCGAGTAGCTGGCATTACAGGCACCCACCACCACGCCCGGCTAATTTTTTGTATTTTTAGTAGAGATGGGGTTTCACCATGTTGGCCAGGCTGGTCTCGAACTCCTGAACTCAGGCGATCCGCCTGCCTCAGCCTCCCAAAGTGCTTGGCTTACATGCGTGAGTCACCGCGCCCAGCCAACGCCCTGGTAATTTTATAATTTTCTTGTAGAGACAGGGTCTAGCTGTGTGGCCCAGGCTAGTTTCCAATTCCTGGCTTCAACTGATTCCCCTGCCTCAGCCTCTCAAAGTGCTGGGATTACAGGTGTGAGCCACCGAGTTCGGTCTCACTCCACTTTTAACAAACCTTTTAATCAATATATAACAGACATATAGAAAAGGACACAAATAAGCGTAGAGTTCAGTGAATGTTCACAAAGCAACAACACCTGAGATGAACCAGCACCCACATGAACAAGCAGAACGTTGCTAGCATCTCTGGAGTGATGCTCATTTAACCCTACGAAACCTCATGAAGCCGACCGTTTTATCAACCCCATTTTACGCATCAGGAAACAAGCGTGGAGAGGTCGGTCTCAAGCAAAACCCTGTCGAAACCGACCTTTGAATCAGATCCGCTGACTGACTCCAAAGCCAATGCTCTCAAGAAGAAGCCGGTTTGGGGGTTAGACGTGAGTTCAGCTTTGAACGGATGTTGAGTGGGCGTCTCATTTTATCTCGTTTTACAGAAACTTACTTCCAGACGTCACAGCCACAGAAACCACAGCTAACCAGACGCCTGCACGTCAGGCCATCGACGCTTTGTCTACACAGCGCAGCTTCCAGTGAGCCCGCGGCGTGCCGCGCGACCTCCCCACACACGATGGCGCTGTCGCAACGACAGTAGCAGGATTGGCGCTCTCTACTGTCGCGGAATTCTTGAGGCCGGAAGAATGAGAGGGCAAAGGTCACGTAGACGGCGCGCCCCGCCCCGTACGCCTAAGTTCTCGCGCGACTTCCATTTTCGCCCTTTCGGCTCTCTGATCAGCGCCATGGCGGTTGGCAAGAACAAGCGCCTTACGAAAGGCGGCAAAAAGGGAGCCAAGAAGAAAGTGTAAGTGGCGACTGTTGTGGCGTCCTGCTTTTTGGATGTCTGCTGGAATCGGCAGGCTGGTCCTAGATCGCGGCGTAGGCCGGATGGCGAGGATTCCAGTCGGATTTTGCGGGCCGTGGCGAGTTGGTGCATCCAGGAACGCGGCCTGGCGGGTCTGGGTGTTGAGTAGCGGCAGGTCGGCTGCCTTTCCCAGGCCTTCTGGTCCTTGCGCACTTCGCATTTGAGCCGGCTTGCCGCCGCGACTCGGCTGGAATGTTTGTTTTGTGGGCTCACGTGCTGCCTCAATTCCGCGGGTGTTTGATGGCACTGCGACAGCAGGAGTTGAGGAAAGCACCCTCCTATCCATTCAGGACCTGTCAATCCTGCATTTGCTTGGTCCCGCTGGAATCTGCGAGCTCCTACTAAGCTTTGAGGCCATGCAGGGTCTTAGTTATCAGTACATGCCATTACGTACCAGCAAAGTTAATGAGATTGCATGTTACTCGTACCTGTGTAGTGGAAGGACCGATGGATGTTACTCGTGTCTGTGTAGTGGAAGGACCGATGAGGGTGGGAAGTGGACATAACCTTTCAAAGTCTGATGCATGCAGTGAAACGTAGAGTGGGAAGAGCTAGATTTATGTTTGTGCCCCTCACCTCACTGTGAGATACATTTTAGTATCAAATTGCCGGTTAGCTTTTTAAAATATTGATGGGAAATAACATTAACAGTGATATTAGAGTGAAGAAAGCACAGAATAAACACAGTAAGAATGATCTGCAATGAAACTTAAGCATTTTCTTAAAATCCAGGGTTGATCCATTTTCTAAGAAAGATTGGTATGATGTGAAAGCACCTGCTATGTTCAATATAAGAAATATTGGAAAGACGCTCGTCACCAGGACCCAAGGAACCAGTAAGTAGCTTATTCTTGGTTTGTATTTTCCTTAAGTTGGCGCTTATATATTGTAGCAGGCATCTTGGTCTGTTGGTCCTGTGGTGGGAGACTTTAAGGGAATGTCAGCTCTCGGTTGCAGCCTTAGCACCTGTGGTGCTTGTTTTTAGTACAGCACTTGGAGAAGCAAGATGGTGCTTTTTGAATTAAGAAAATGTGCCATAGGTAGTTCTTTTTTTTTTTTTTTTTTTTTTTTTTTTTGAGACGGAGTCTCGCTCTCTTGCCAGGCTGGAGTGCAGTGGCTGGACCTCAGCTCACTGCAAGCTCTGCCTCCGGGTTTACGCCATTCTCCTGCCTCAGCCTCCGGAGTAGCTGGATTACAGGCGCCGCCACCTCGCCCGGCTAGTTTTTTGTATTTTTTAGTAGAGACGGGGTTTCACTGTGTAGCCAGGATGGTCTCGATCTCCTGACCTCGTGATCCACCGTCTCGGCCTCCCAAAGTGCTAGGATTACAGGCTTGAGCCACCGCGCCCAGCCTTCGCCATAGGTAGTTCTGAGCTTCTAATAAGTACTGTCGATAAGTCACTGGTGTCTGGATAGATTTGACAACAAAGGTTAAGGTCTTTACGATTTACCATTAACTTAATTTCTACCCTCAGTTTACAGGCTTGACTTTGCTTATATGGTTCCTAAATGTTAAGATACTTGTTTTTTCTTTTGTAGAAATTGCATCTGATGGTCTCAAGGGTCGTGTGTTTGAAGTGAGTCTTGCTGATTTGCAGAATGATGAAGTTGCATTTAGAAAATTCAAGCTGATTACTGAAGATGTTCAGGGCAAAAACTGCCTGACTAACTTCCATGGCATGGATCTTACCCGTGACAAAATGTGTTCCATGGTCAAAAAGTGGCAGGTGAGACCCAGAGTTCCTTAGAGTGTGTTGTGCTATGCGTGTTTGACCAAGGATAGCATGGTTTGATATGACAGGAAGGAGCAAGTTCATTTTATTTATTTATTGATTGAGACCAGTGAAATGTCCACAAAGTTCATTTACAATTTTGTTTTCTTGCCATTATTGAGTGCTAACTCGGGTTGCTACACCATGATCTTTTACTTAATATTTAAATCTAAGATTTAATAGTGGTGTATCATCAAAGTCAGATTATCTTGCTGCATAGATCAGTGGTTTTTTGAGGAACGTTTAGGTGCAGGTGGACGGTTTTGCCTGTCTTCAGGATATTTTTTGACCTCAGAATTGAGTGTTGATTAACTGGCAAGAGAGTATAATTGTGGCAGAGCCTCCGGTGTGAGGTTAAAATCTTGGCTCCATTTCCCTATTGTGTTCTCTTTGGAAAGTAACTTGTTTTCTAAGCCTCGGTTTCTTTATTTGTAAAGTGCAGGTGAGAGTATCATTTTATTGAATTGTGAGGATGAAATGAAAATATTTCAGATGTTTCTGGCTAACTATCCAGTTAGAATATTTTGTGGGAGTTTTTTGTTTTTGGGAGATTGAGGCTCCAGGCTAGAGTACAGCGGCACCATCTCTACTCACTGCAACCTCCTCCTCCTGGGTTCAAGCGATTCTCGTGCCTCAGCCTCCCGAGTAGCTGGGATTACAGGTACCCGCACCATGCCCAGCTAATTTTTGTATTTTTAGTAGAGACAGGGTTTCACCATATTGGCCAGGCTGGTCTCGAACTCCTGACTTCAAGTGATCTGCCTGCCTCAGCCTCTCAAAAGTGCTGGGATTACAGGTGTGAGCCACTGCACCTGGCATAGTTTGAATATTTTGTATGTGGGAATGAACGATGACAAAATGTTTCGGTCCCAAATGATACATACTGATTATACCGTTACATTTATCCTGACATTCCTCTAAGGCTTTATGGTTTACATTTCTGGAAATATTTTAAGGTCCCTTATCTGTAAATTGTATTTGATTTTTTTTTGTTGTTGTTGTTAATACTAAGGTTTAAAATTTACAAAATGCAAAAAAGGTAAATCAGTTTTCATCACTACCCAATATGGTTTTTGTTTTTTCAATGTAGGCAATAATATGACCACTAATTAGGGTTTTTAATTATATTTTAGCTCTGAAATTGGGTATTTAATCATCAACATGGCTTTAGTTTGGAACATTAAAGACATCTCTCAAGGTGTACATTTAGAGTTGTTATAGCAGTTACCTATTCACAACACAGTTTTTTGAAAATGATATAATCACTGTAGATGTTCATATAAAATACCATGGATCCTCTCAGAACCTATTTTCCTCTGGCGTAGTTTTACACTTGAAGGGGGATGAGCTGTTTAGAGGGGTGTATGTATTTGCAGTGGATGTGGGTTTGGGTGCCGTCGAAATAGTAGTAGTGATGGAGGGTAGAGAGGAGGAAGGGCAGTTGAGAGGACCTGGTTATTTAATTGGGTAAGAATTTGGGGGTAACTATTGGTAAGTTCAAGGAAGTTAATTCTGTAAACTTAAGAGATGTTATTTATATTAGGATACTTTATATTTATTTATTTATTTATTGATACTTTATATTTAATAATGAATGTTGACAATTTGACAATCCAGCTTTTTTTTTTTTTTTTTTTTTTTTTTTTGAGATGGAGTCTCGCTCTGTCGCCCAGGCTGGAGTGCAGTGGCCGGATCTCAGCTCACTACAAGCTCCGCCTCCCGGGTTTACGCCATTCTCTCGCCTCAGCCTCCCAAGTAGCTGGGACTACAGGCGCCCGCCATCTCGCCCGGCTAATTTTTTGTATTTTTTTAGTAGAGACGGGGTTTCACCGTGTTAGCCAGGATGGTCTCGATCTCCTGACCCCGTGATCCGCCCGTCTCGGCCTCCCAAAGTGCTGGGATTACAGGCTTGAGCCACCGCGCCTGGCCGACAATCCAGCTTTTTAAAAGTAGAACTTCAGGGATAAATGGATAATGTAAAACCCGTTAAATCTGACAGTATCTTTTTTCTCCAGACAATGATTGAAGCTCATGTTGATGTCAAGACTACCGATGGTTACTTGCTTCGTCTGTTCTGTGTTGGTTTTACTAAAAAACGTAACAATCAGATACGGAAGACCTCTTATGCTCAGCACCAACAGGTCCGCCAAATCCGGAAGAAGATGATGGAAATCATGACCCGAGAAGTGCAGACAAATGACTTGAAAGAAGTGGTCAATAAATTGTAAGTGTTTCTTTGCTTCCTCACACATCAAAACCTTGAGTATTGATTATTCCTCAGATAAGGGAAAGCATATGAGACAAGGTAAAGGTCCGTTGAAATCCTGTCTGTGAATCCTTCTAGCTATATCCCTTTACGTGAAAGAGTAAGTACTCAGTAAATATTATTATTTGAGTCAGAGTCTTGCTCTGTTGTCCAGGTTGGAGTGCAGTGGTACGATCCTCCTTGGCTCACTGCAACCACTGCTTCCTGGGTTCAAGCAGTTCTCGAGCCTCAGCCTCCTGAGTAGCTGAGAATACAGGGGACTGCCACCATGCCCAGCTAATTTTTTTTGATTTTTAGTAGAGATGGGGTTTCACCATGTTGGCCAGGCTGGTCTTGAACTCCTGACTTCAGTTGATCTGCTAGTACGCTGTAAATGGTAACAGTTTTTGTTTGTTTTTATTTATTTTGAATGAAGCTGTCTCACAGTAGATGGAGTTGAAGGACAGGAAATGTTTTTCCCCTACTTGGAAAATAGACTGCTGAATAAGCTGAGTGCAGTGGGATGTGCCTGGAGTCCTGGCTACTCAGGAGGCTGAGGCAGTAGGATTGTTTGAGCCCAGGAATTTGAGGCCAGCCTGGGCAATATAGGGAGACCCTGTTCCAAAAAATAATAAACATACGTATATATATATACACACACAGACAAAGAGAAAATATACTGAATAGACAAAACCTTTCATGATTAATAACACATGGGAATAAGTGATGAAAAAAGTTTCGGTCCCAGATGATGGCCAGTGATAACTTACATTTTTCTGATGTTCCCATGCAATATACAGTTAGCTAAGAGGGTGTAATGGAAAAAGCATAAGACTTGGACTCAGAAGACTTTACTAAGTGTAATTCAGATAGATCATCTATCCTTTACATGTGAAAGGAAAATAATAGCTTATCTTACAGGAGGATTTATGCAGGTTAAATGAGGTAGGTGTTACATGTGTAAGTTTATTCCAAGGCTTCTCTACATTTAAAGGAAATGACTTATCCCCTTATATCTCATAATTAGGACTTTAAGAAAAAAAATTTACTGTTACTGGTTTGCAGGATTCCAGACAGCATTGGAAAAGACATAGAAAAGGCTTGTCAATCTATTTATCCTCTCCATGATGTCTTCGTTAGAAAAGTAAAAATGCTGAAGAAGCCCAAGTTTGAATGTAAGTGAGAAATCACATGATTCCTGTAGGGCCAAATACATTGTTTTTGGGTGGAGGAGGAGTTTGGGGCTATATCATGGCCTTCTTTTTCTTCCTGTCATGCTTGCATAGTAGTGATGACCATTGTTTCAAGATATACTATTACTGACAGGTTTTTTTTTTTTTTTGCCTTTTTAGTGGGAAAGCTCATGGAACTTCATGGTGAAGGCAGTAGTTCTGGAAAAGCCACTGGGGACGAGACAGGTGCTAAAGTTGAACGAGCTGATGGATATGAACCACCAGTCCAAGAATCTGTTTAAAGTTCAGACTTCAATTAGTGTCAAATAAAAAGTGCTATTTGTGATGGTTTGCTTCTGAATATTGTTTTTTTAAAAATAATCTGACAGCTTGGTGTATTAGATAGTAAATTTGACAGCTGGTAAACTTTTCTGACCCAGACAAATTGGATATAAACTTACTACTATGCACTTTTACTGTGAAGCTGAAATGGGGCAGAGAAGCTGTTACCAAGTGGGCATTTAGTGCTATCCACCTACAGTCATTCATTCATTCATTCAGTTTCTACCTCTTCTCAAGCCTTCAGTTTTCTCACTTCTTGCTTAGCTGATAACCTTGCTTCATATAATCACTAAAAAAGTTGTAAAGCAGATGAGAAAAGAACCCCACAAATTTCTGTTACCTATTACTTTGCCACCTATGCATGTGTTAAATCATACTACCTTCTGTCATACCACTGGATGGATTGTGCTAAGACATAAGACAGCCTTTTTGTTTTTGCCAAATTGGCCTCATGGCTCCAGTAGGTCACACCTTTATCAATTCCTTGCTATGCCTTCCATCACCACACAAATACTAGTAATAGAAATCCCAGAGCACCTTACTCAGCCCCTTGATAGCAAAGCTCAAAGGAATGTTTTATGTATCTACCATTTTTTTTTCTTTACATAGAAAAAATCACATATTTGAGGTCGTGTGGTAGCTCATGCCAATAATCCCAGCACTTTGGGAGGCTGAGGTGGGTGGACTGCTTGAGGTCAGAAGTTCAAGACCAGCCTGGCCAACATGGTGAGAGACCGACTCTTAAAAAAAAAAAGTTAGCCACGTGTGGTGGTGGTCGCCTGTAATCTCAGCTTTTTGGGAGACTGAGGCATGAAAATCACTTGAACCTGGGAGGTGGTGGTTGCAGTGAGCTAAGAACACACCACTGCACTGCAGCCTGGGCTACAAAGAGACTGTTTAAAAATAATGTTTGAGAGACATGATCTTCCTCTCACCCAGGATGGAGTAGAGTGTGATCATAGCTCGCTGTAACCCCAAACTCCTGGGCTTAAGCAGCCCTCCCTCTCAGGCCTCCTGAGTAGTTGGGACAGGTCTGTGCCACCACACCCTCCATTTTTTTTATTTTAAAGACAGCCTCACTTTGTCACCCAGGCTGGGGTGCAGTGTTGCGATCTTGGCTTACTGCAACCTCCATCTCCCAGGTTCAAGTGATGCTTGTGTCTCAGCCTCCCCAGTAGCTAGGATTATAGGTGCCCGCCACCATGCTGGGCTTTTTTTTTGCGTTTTTTAGTGGAGATGGGGTTTCACCATCTTGGCCAGGCTCGTCTTGAATTCCTGGCCTCAAGTGAGCCTCCCGCCTTGGCCTCCCAAATTGCTGAGGTTACAGGTGTGAACCACTGCACCAGGCCTACCCTGCTAGTTTTTAAGTTCTTTGTAGGGTCTTGGCTGTTACGTCCAGACTGGTCTCAAATTCCTGGCCTCAAGGGATCCTCCTGCCTGAGCCTCCCAAAGTGCTGGGAGTATAGGTGTGAGCCGTGGTGCCCAGCCACATTTTTTAGTTTTTATTTTTCTTGGATTTGTTGCAGTTAGGCTTTCCCTCCAACACCACTCCAAGAAATTTCATTGTTAAGATTAGCAGTGATTTTGTTGGTAAGTCCAGTGGTCCATTCTTTTACTTGAGGTCTTTTGACCTCTATTAGTGACTTTTGCTTGTCACCTCGTCCTATTAGTGATTCTTGACAGTTGATTTCTTCCTGATTTTAACTGTCTTCCAGATCCTCGACTCAAGCTTTTCCTCCTACATCATTGGCTACTCCTTTGCTAGTTCCAGTTTTTAGGCTTTTAATCAGTTTTATAAGGCCCTAGGGCTGGTCGGGTGCAGTGGCTCATGCCTGTAATCCCAGCACTTTGGGAGGCCGAGGTGGGTGGATCACGAGGTCAGGAGTTAGAGACCAGGTTGGCCAACAGTGAATCCCTGTCTCTACTAAAAAATATAAAAAATTAGCCGAGTGTGGTGGTGGGCATCTGTAATCCCAGCTACTCGGGATACTGAGGCAGGAGAATCACGTGAACCTGGGAAGCAGAGGTTGCAGTGACCTGAGATTGGGCCATTGCACTCCAGCCAGGGTGACAGTGTGAGACTCTGTCTCAAAAAAATAAAAGGCCCTAGGGCTTGGTCGGTCCTTAGACGTTTCTATACTCTCCCTAGGTTCTTGGTTTTAAATTAATGGAGATTTTTATGTTTCTAGCCTGTACCTTTCTTTGGGAGATCAAGGTTTGTCTAAGTGCCAACTTGATATCCCCACTTTGATGTTAGACAGGCATTTAACATAAAATGTTCTAAAATGGTATCATCTCAATTGTACCCACCCTTTTGGTTGCTTAGGCCAAAAGCCTCTGTGGTCATCCTTGACCATTCAGTTGATTCAAACTATATATATCTGGAGTCTAATCAGTTATTACCACCTTTCGCTATTTGAAACTAACCACCATTACTACTTGGATTGTTAACTGCCTACCTTGTCTATGTCCTCTCTTGTAGAAGTCTTTTATTTTTTATAGGCAGGATCTCACTCTGTTGCCCAGAATGGAATGCAGTGATGCAATCATAGCTCACTGCAGCTTTGCATTCCTGGGCTCAAGCGATCCTCCTGCCTTAGCCTCCTGAGTAGCGGGGGTTACAGGTGTGTGACACCATGGCTGGCTAATTTTAAAATATTTCTTGTGGAAATGGGGTCTTGCTATATTCCCAAGGCTCCAAGGCTGGTCTGGACCTCCTGGCCTCAAGTGATCCTCCCGATTACAGGTGTGAGCCACTATACCAGGCCCTGAAAATCTGTTTTAGATGATTCATTCAAAGATCCATGTCATCTTGCATCTGACTTGTCTCGTGCTCCTATTCCCCTTGCTCTTTCCTGTGCTTGAAATATTCTCCTTTACGTGGCCATAGTGGTTATTTCACCTCCTTGAAGTCTCTGCTGTTTGTTGTTTATTTTTAAGCAACCTGAATGAGGACTTGAAGTCTGTTCTAATAACGTCCCTCCATAGAATCTGCTGATGCCCTCTGACACTTGTGATTTTTTTCCAGTTTTGTTTACTTGTGTCTATGAGAAAAATTCCATGAGGACAGTGTTTTTGGTGGTGGTGGGGCACTGATTCACTGTCAGATCCTCATTGCCTAGGTGTTCAATTCGTTGAATAAAGGAATGAGTGATATACCCTATTAATGTCCCTTAGTCAAGAAACAAATGCCTTATTTTCTACTAAGGGCTGGTTTAGACATAGATATGGGTCCCAAATGGTAAGGGCTCCCTCCCCAGGGTAGAAAAAGAGGTCATGGGATGAGGACTGGTTATTACATAAATGGTGGTTTTCCTCTTGATGCATTGAGGCTGGATATAATTTAGTAAAATAATAGTATAATCCATAATCAAGCTCTAATCTGCTACACCTCAGAACAGGGGTTGGCATAGTATTCTACTTTTAGAAGGGCTCATTTGAAAAAGGTTCCAAAAGTAATTTTTTTTTTTTTTTTTTTTTTTTGAGACAGAGCCTTGCTCTGTTGCCAGGCTGGAGTGCAGTAGCATGATCTCGGCTCACTGCAACCTCTGCCCCCTGGGTTCAAGTGATTCTCCTGCCTCAGCCTCCCAAGAAGCCGGGACTACAGGCACCCGCCACCAGACCTGACTAATTTATTATATTTTTAATAGAGACAAGGTTTCGCCATGTTAGCCAGGATGGTCTCGATCTCCTGACCTCGTGATCCACCTGCCTCAGCCTCCCAAAGTGCTGGAATTACAGGCGTGAGCCACCGCACCTGGCCATATTTTATTTTTAAAAAATGGTTTGGCTTATTTGATGGATTTAATCCAGTTTCCTTCCCAGAGACCAACTCGAAGGTGGTTAACATAACTATCTACTGAAAAACACTGTAAGGGGTGTTGCAAATTTCTCATTTTAAGTATCTGGATGGCTTTCCTTTTTTTTTTAGAGACGGAGTTTCACTCTTGTTGCCCAGGCTGGAGTGCAGTAGAATGATCTCGGCTGGATGGCTTTTCTTTATTGATTTTACTTGAACTATTTTCCCTTAGTTTCTCATAGGAAAACTTTTGTGATCAGGGATCCACGACTCTTCAAAAACAGATGACTAGCTGGAGTGCAGTGGCTCACTGCAAGCTCCGCCTCCTGGGTTCACATCATTCTCCTGCCTCAGCCTCCTGAGTAGCTGGGACTACAGGTGCCTGCCATCATGCCCAGCTACGTTTTTGTATTTTGTAGTACAGACGGGGTTTCACCATGTTAGCTACGATGGTCTCAATCTCCTGACCTTGTGATCTGCCCGCCTTGGCCTCCCAAAGTGCTGGGATTACTGGCTTGAGCCACTGCGCCCAGCCAAGGCATCCCTGTTGTTAGCAGCAAACTGAATATTCAATTTGAAATGAGCTTTTGCTTCTTTAATTTGAACAGTTGAGCAGTATCACTAATGAAAGTGCATACTCATGTGAAAAGGGAGAAAAACTGCTAGGGAGAGTATCCTGAATTACCTGGGTAATTCAGTAATGACACCAGTTCATAAATGTGGAAGAGTGTGGAAGGGGAGATCAAATGATTACTGAAAACGGTTACAATTTTTGGGGGCATGTGCTTATCCCAATTTCCCCCACGAAGTTTTCATAGTTGCACTGTGTCAGAACTGCTTGAGTATACAGCCATCACTTGACTACTCTCCCTTTTAGCCTTCATTTAGTCTCAGTGCTGCGAGTAACTATGTTTTGTTGTTTTTTCTTTTGAGAAGAAGTCTTGCTCTTGTCCCCCAGGCTGGAGTGCAGCATGTGATCACGGCTCACTGCAACCTCCACCACCCCTGTTCGAGAGATTCCCCTGCCTTAGCCTCCCGAGTAGCTGGGATTACAGGCGCCTGCCACTACACCCAGCTAATTTTTTGTATTTTTAGTAGAGACAGGGTTTCACCATGTTGGCCAGGGTGGTCTCGAACCCCTGACCTTATGTGATCTGCCCACCTTGGCCTCCCAAAGTGCTGGGATTACAGGCGTGAGCCACCATGCCTGGCCACAAGTAACTGTTTAATGTCCACCACCAGTCTTTAGATTGATGGCTGTCTAGTTATTCTGGTTGTCTGAAGCATGTTCTTTGGTAGGTTCCTTAGGAAGTTCTTATTCTTCCATGATGAGTATAATTTGTCAGTGTACTTTCTGTCTCAAAAGCACTTTTGCTGCATCCTTAGCTCACTCTGAGCATCTTAAATACGCTACTTCAATTTTTTTTAATAACCTAAAGCATTGCTAGTGAAAAGTATGATAATTAAGTTTCTTTTAAAAGTCTTTGGCTTTGGGTAGAGGCCCCCCCAATTTTTTCTTTTTTTTTTTTTGGAGACGAAGTCTCACTCTGTGCCCAGGCTGGAGTGCAGTAGCACGATCTCGGCTCACTGTAAGCTCCACCTCCCAGGTTCACACCATTCTCCTGCCTCAGCCTCCCGAGTAGCTGGGACTTCAGGCACCAGCCACCACGCCCGGCTAATTTTTTGTATTTTTAGTAGAAACGTGGTTTCACCGTGCTAGCCAGGATGGTCTCGATCTCCTGACCTTGTGATTGGCCCGCCTCGGTCTCCCAAAGTGCTGGGATTACAGGCGTGAGCCAACCGCACCCAGCCTTTCTGTTTCTTTAAAATCCAGTAATTTTGCTTGAATATGTCTTGCTAGGGTTTTTTTCTGATTAAGTAGTGTTATGTAGGCAGTATATTCTTTTTTTAATTTTTGATACAGAGTTTTGCTCTTGATGCCTAGGCTGGAGTGCAATGGCACGATTTCAGCTCACTGCAACCTCTGCCTCCCAGGTTCAAGTGATTCTCCTGCCCCAGCCTCCTGAGAGGATGGGATTACAGGTGTGCACCACCATGCCTGACTAATTTTTTATTTTTAGTAGAGATGGGGTTTCACCATGTTGGCCAGGCTGGTAATCCCAGCACTTTGGGAGGCCAAGCTGGGCAGATCACTTGAAGTCAGGAGTTCTAGACCAGCCTGGTCAATGTGGCAAAACCCTGTCTCTACTAAAAATACAAAAATTAGCCGGATTTGGTGGCATAGGCCTGTAACCCCAGCTACCTGGGAGGCTGAGGCAGGAGAATCACTTGAACCCCAGAGGAGGAGGTTGCAGTGAGCCAAGATTGTGCCACTGCACTCCAGCCTGGGAGCCAGAGCCAGAATCTGTCTCAAAAAAAAAAAAAAAAAAAAAAAAAAAAAATTTGCAGGTAAAGTTTTCCTAAATTGCAGTTTTTATAGATTTGAAAAAATATTTTACTACCTGTGAAAATTATATGAAATTCAAAATAAATGTAAATATCCACAAATCAAATTGTATTGGAACACAGTCATACTCATTCATCGTTAAGTATTGTCTGTTTCTGCTTTTTAAAATTTTTAATCTACTTCTAAATAGACATGGGGTCTCACTATGTTGCCCAGGCTGGTCTTAAACTCCTGGACTCAAAATAATCCTATTGCCTCAGCCTTCCAAAGTGCTGAATTACAGGCATGAGCCACGGCACCTGGCCCACTTGCTGCTTTTTGCGCTACAACTGCAGTGGTGCGGATGCAGTTCACACTGAGGTGGTGCACTCATCACTTCATACTGAGGCGCACACTGCAAACTGCAGTGATACTGCGCTCAAACATTTTGAGCGCCACATGTGTTACCTGTGAAAACACACCTTCGCAAATGAAATACAGGCGAGGTGCTGTGGCTCATCCCTGTAATCCTACCACTTTGGGAGGCCAAGGCGGGTGGATCACTTGGGGTCAGAAGTTCAAGACCAGCCTGGCCAACATGGTGAAATCCCGTCTCTATTAAAAATACAAAAATTAGGCGTGATGGCATGCTCCTGTAATCCCAGCTACTTGGCTGAGGCAGGAGAATTGCTTGAACCTGGGAGGCAGAGGTTGCAGTGGGTGGAGGCTGCAGTGAGCTGAGATGGCGCCACTGCACTCCAGCTTGGGCAACAGAGTGAGACTCCGTCTTAAAAAAAAAAAAGAAAGAAAGAAATACAGAAAATCTTGTTACGAATCATTGTTCACAGATGAAAATTTGCAACTCATTTTTATAATGGGAATCACTAAGCCCTAATTTAATGAAATGTTAGTCCCCATCCCAAAAGAAAAAAATTCCATTTTTTTCCTCATTAGTAGATCTGTATTACAAAAAAAAGTACTCAATTATTATCATCATAGTTTGAATTTCATTAATAATTTTGTGGAAATTGTTTTCTCTTGTTATATGCCTACATCCCAGTTTTGCTTCTTGGCCCACAAGGCCACAATGATTTATCAGGCTTTTTAAGAAAAAAGTTTGCCAATGCCTACTGTAAATAAGGAAATAAAGCATCCAAATTCAACTGAAAGGGTTTGGGCAAAACTTGCAGTGGAGAAAAAGGTTTCTTAAATTTCTTAAATTTATAAAATTTATAAAAAAAATATAAAATTTTTTTTTTTTTGGATATGGAGTTTCACTCTTGTTGCCCAGGCTGGAGTGCAATGGCACGATCTCCGCTCACCGCAACCTCTGCCTCCTAGGTTCAAGTGATTCTCCTCCCTCAGCATTCCCAGTAGCTGGGATTACAGGCATGTGCCACCGCACCCGGCTGAGTTTGTATTTTTAGTAGAGATGGGGTTTCTCCATGTTGGTCAGGCTGGTCTTCAACTCCTGACCTCAGGTGATCTGCTGGCCTTGGCCTCCCAAAGTGCTGAGATTACAGGTGTGAGCCACCGTTCCCAGGCAAAAATATTGTTAAATTTAAGTGTGTGAGTCCCTCTGGGCCAATTCAGTGTTCTATTTTCCACTGCTAAATGTGAGATTGATGTGTACATGCTTGTGCACTTCATGTTTCAGAGGAGGATCTCCCATTCAGGGCACTGCTGTATTTAGAAAAGTGTTAATGGAACAAACTCCCCTGCCATTTGCCATGTGTGTGTGAGTGTCAGTATTTAAACACAAGTGTTTCTACTCTCTGATGGCCACAGTTTTCACATGAGAGAGAGGATGCTGTCCAGTTGTTTGACAACTCAGAATTCTCAATCTCATACTTCGTGGTTTCGCCACACCTCTACCAACAGGAGTGTTTGATAAAACTCCAAAAAAATCCAGGAGCCCATTCACCAAGTAGTTTCTTGGGACTGTGTGGATAGATTCACAGTGCTTAATCCCTCTGGCAGTCGAGGACAAACTGCTATCTCTAACATTTCACTGCTTCTAGGCTTATTGGAGGGCTTTGGGTATTGGAAACTGTAAGCCTCACTTAAAAAGCCTTGCTGATAAAAAAAAGTGTGTTCTGGGATGTAGCAGCCTTAGGATTGTCTTGGTTTTGCATGAAGTGCTAGTAGAAACTTCTGGAAAACTGTTTATCTCACACTCCACTGCGTGAAGCGTACTTGCACCTGTTGGCTCAATGGGGTCCTTACTTCACATAAGTCTCCTAAATGATTGGACCTGATTCACTGATGGCTCTGCAGAATGGCAAGCTGATACTATCCATTGTGCTGCTGTTGCAATTCAACTTCAGTGATAGCCATGCAACTGAAGTGAATGAAGTCCCTGCTCAGTGGGCGGAACTCAGTTCTCATAGCCAATACTGCTTTTGATTAACCTTGTCCTATTTTAAAAATTATTATTTTTAGAGACAGGGTCTTGCGCTGTTGCCCAGGCTGGAGTGCAGTGGTGTGATTGCAGCTCACTGCAGTCTCAACCTCCTGGACTAAGGGATCCTCCTACCTCAACCTCCTGAGTAGCTGGGGCTACAGGTGTGTGTCTCATGACCTGCTTTTTAAAATTTTTGTAGAGATGGGTGGGGGGGGGGGGTCTCGCTATGTTGCCCAGGCTGGTCTTGGATTCTTAGACTCAAAGGATTCTCCTGCCTCAGCCTCCCAAAGTTGAGATTACAGGTGTGAGCCATCACACTATTTTTTGCTGACTTGGGCTGTTACTAATGGCCTAGACATCTGGTCTGCCACTTGAAAGGCAGACTAAAGACATCTCTTTTAAGGCTATAAACTATGAAAATAAATTGTGGCTGCCAAGCGGAACATCTGGGTCACTCATGTCGATGGCTATGGTTAAGGGCTGATAATACCTAAGACTGATAACACCTTGGAATCAAGCTGCTGATGAAGTCAGCATCACCTGGATTGTCCTCACAATGGCAACACATCCACCATGGCGGACTAGGCACCCAGTAAAGAACTTTCTCATGCATGCCAATCTTGGTGACCCCTGCTAAAGTTATCCCATTTGTCTGGAGGTAAATAAGGCCACATTACACAGGATATGGGCCTACTTGCTCCGAACTGACTGACTACACTGGCCATTTGGCCTCCTCTTAGGGCAACTCATGACGGACGGGCTGACTGCTGTTGAGACATTCTTAGGCTAGGACGTAGCTGTTTCAGCCTTATCAACTGACTTTGACCACACAATTACAGCTATTGAAACTAATGTGTCATATTCTTAGCCTATCAAACTATTTGCAGTCTGACAATAGGGCTCCTTTTGTCACAAAGGCCGCTCAGCAGTGAGCCAAAAGAGATTATGTGATGACTATTTCACACTCCCTACCATCTGCAGATAACCGGCATTGTTGAGCATTAAAGAGGTTACTGAGTATATCACCGTGACAACTCCTGTTCCACATACCTGACTATCCAGTATTTGGGTCACAGAATAGGACAGTCCTAGAATCCCAGATAGAGATTATCTCCATTTCACTGTCTCCTGGATAGTAATCAGGACAAAGGTCTGGCTGAAAGAGGAAGGTGAAAGAAAAGGTCTGGATGAAAGATGGGATGATTGAAGAAAAATGTGTTACAGGTATTAATTTTGTATCAGTGGAGGGAAGGCAACAACCCTGGCAACCGGGGAGAAAACAGCTCAGACCACACTAAGGAGTAAAGACAGGGTCTCATTCCATCACTGAGGCTGGAATGCCACACTGCTATCACAGCTCACTACAGCCTTGACCTCCTGGGGTCAAGGGACCCTCCCACCTCAGCCTCCTAAGTAGCTGGGACTACTGGCACATGCCACTACGCCTGGCTAATTTTTTATTTTTGTATTTTTTGTATTTATTTTTGTATTCACTGTATTTCCCAGGCTGGTCTTAAAACTCCTGGCTCAAGGGATCCTCCTGCCTTGGCCTCCCAGAGTGCTGGGATTACAGGTGTGAACCACCATGCCTAGCTGGAAGGGGAATCATTAATGCACAATTTGTTCCCTAGGTCAGTTTCTCAACCTTGGCACTATTAATATTTTAGGCCGGATAATTCATTGTTTAGCAGTTACACTAGCCTGTACCCACTAGATGCCAGTAGCACCTTCCCTCTAGTTGTGACAAATAAAAATGGCTCAGACATTGCCAAATGTCCCCTGGGGGGGGGGGGGGCAAAACTGCCCCCAGCTGGAACCACTGCCCTTGATTCAAAACCACTACCTGAATCAAGTGGCAGCTGCAGCTAACAGTCTACCCTGCTGCTGGGTTTGTCCAGACCACTATGAAATGTGCTATGAAAACAGAAAATCTCTGTGGACATGGTCAGTCCTGCACTGTTCTGCTGTGCCTGATATCATCAACAACAGCACCCAAATTGGAATGTATACAGACATCAGGACCAACACAACCTTGATTCAATCTGACTGATCGTATGCTTTCCATGCCTGAGTGGTCTTGGGTAATACCATATATGGCTATTTGGTGACACTGCCCCTGTGACTTAACCAATGTGATGATACAAATCAGGTTTAGCAACGAGTCCTGAACCAAAGTGACTTGTGTCCTTTGCGGTTATATTTTTGTATGTAGGGGAAAAATGGGTCATGAGATGTCTCCCCATTAAGGACAGGGGTCACTTTCTGGCCCATTGATTGTCTAATTATTGCCATGACACCAGAGATTAACAGACCAGTTTAAACTCTCCGTGCAGGTCTTAATGAGTAAAATACCCTGGCCCTAGAATACCTCATGGCTGCCTAAAATCGGACTGGTACTCCCTGAGATTTATTCACAGTGAGCTGTCTGGGACCCTGGAGAGGAAGACTGAGATCAATACTGCAGGTTGGCTTCATCTGCTGCTTTGAGTCTTGATAATAGACTTAATTAAACGTCATATGAGACAAATTGAGTGGATTTGGTTCTGGCTTCTATTTGTTAGATTAATCGAAGTGGTTGGTTGTCAGAGAAGCACGCTTGTGTAAAAATTTAAGTTTGGCCAAGAATGTGTCAGGCTGAGGAGTGAATAGTGACAGAGGCAATGTACTGTAGACCCCAAGTGTCTCTGCACATTCCTGCTGAGTGTGCCAAGAATACAATCCCTTGACTGTTCTTTACCCTGGCCACTTCTCAGGGCTGTTTTTGCACCCTTGTGAGCAACCTTGAAGGATGAGGTAATGTCTCCCCCAGGAAAAAAGCAAGCTTGCTTCCACTTGCTATAAAAGTAGTAGATCTCAGTGTTCCTCTCCTGTCACACAACTCACTGCATAATGGGCCCTTTGCATCACCTCCTCGGGATTTGGGGGGGTATAGGAAACTGACACATAAGAACATGAAACTCTGGTTCTCACTTTTGCTGTGAGTGATAAAGTCTTTTGTTCCTGGCCCAGAAGTCTTATGTCTTCTGCTAACATCCATGAAACCATGACAGACTAACTTTTTAGCTTACAAGTTGCGTAAAATGGCTAACACTGCACAGTTCCTGTCAATTTCTCCTCCCCAATTATTTGAAGCAAATTGAACATATCAAAAGTAAATATTACATCATGTATCTCTAAAATGATTTAAAAAGAAATGTAACCACAATCCTATTAACACAACTCCAAATTTCAGTAAGAATCTTTAATATCTTTAAATATCCAGTCATACCAATTTAATGAGTCATTAATTCTCTGACATAATGCTGTGATCGGCAATGCAACTGTGACAGCTATGAAGGGTGATGGGTTGCCATTTGCTAAGATCATTTAAGAAGTCAAGGTAGGGCCGGGTGCGGTGGCTCACACCTGTAATCCCAGCACTTTTGCAGGGTGAGGTGGGTGGATCACCTGAGGCCAGGAGATCGAGACCAGCCTGGCCAACATGGCGAAACCCCATCTCTACTAAAAATACAAAAAATTGGCTGGGCACGGTGGCTGATAACTTTAATTCCAGCAGTTTGGGAGGCCAAGGTGGGTGGATCACCTGAGGTCATGAGTTTGAGACCAGCCTGACCAACATGGTGAAATCCTGTCTCTACTAAAATTACAAAAATTAGCTGGGCATGGTGGTGGACACCTGTAATCCCAGCTACCTGGGAGGCTGAGAAGGAGAATTGCTTGAACCCAGGAGGCAGAGGTTGCAGTGAGCCGAGATCACACCATTGCAATCCAGCCTGGGTTGACAAGAGTGAAACTCCATCTCAAAAATAAAAATACAGATACAAAAAATTAGCTGGGCGTGGTGGCAGGCACCTCTAATCCTAGCTACTCCAGAGGCTGAGGCACAAGAGTTGCTGGAACCTGGGGACAGAGGCTACAGTGAGCCAAGATCACACCATTGGACTCTAGCCTGGGCAGCAAGGGCAAAACGCCGGCTCAGGAAAAAAAAAAAAAAAGAAGTCAAGGTAGAAAAATTATTGCAGGTGTCAATTCCTCGAAGTGTGTAACATCCATCCCAGCCCTATTATTTTTTTGATACGTATTATTTTTTTGATATGTATATGTATATATACGTATATATGTGTATGTGTATACACATGTTTGTGTATACGTATATGTATATACATATGTATGTATATGCATGTGTATACACACATACGTATATGTACATGTATATATACAAACACGTGTATACATGTATACATACATGTATATATACATATACACATGCATACATATATAAATATACACATACCTACATATATGTATACACAAACACACTTTTTTTTGAGACAGTGTCTCTGTCACCCAGGCTGCAGTACAGTGGTGTAATCTCAGCTCACTGCAACTTCCATTTCCCAGGTTCACGCAATTCTCCTGCCTCAGTCTCCCCAGTAGCTGGGATTACAGGCCCGTGTGACCATAGCCTGGCTAATTTTTGTATTTTTAGGAGAGACAGGGTTTCCCTATGTTGGTCAGGCTGGTCTTGAACTCCTGACCTCAGGTGATCCACCCGCCTTGGCCTCCCAAAGTGCTGGAATTACAGGTGTGAGTCATAGTGCTCTGCCAGAGGCCAATATTTTGGTATTGTCAGTTAATTTTTGTGAAACACAGACAGACAACCAGTAGGTAATATTCCTGCCAGAATTATGAATATAAAACATTACTTCTCCTAAAAAATATTTAATTATTGCCTAATTTACAGTACTTGAAGATAAATAGTCCGTGGTATACATATAATTAGAATTCCTTTAAAAATCAGAATACGTCTCAGACTCTGAAATATAAATCTGTTAGCTTAACAGTGCTTTGGTTAATCTATTAGACTCCAATATACTTATACAGTGTTTTGTGTTATATTTTAATGAAAATCTAGATTTATGATTGCTCTACTGTTACCAAGGGTACAGCTCTACAAAATACAGCTGTACAAGATCTGATGTTCTAAAAATTTGAATATTTTCTATTAAAGACTAAAAGGAATCCCCATTAGTGGATCCATTCATGTTTCAGTTTCTAGGTGACATCAATATAAATTGTCCACACAAAACCGAGAAGCTGACAGGACTTTTCTTCCTGAAGGATAAAACTTCAAGGCTTTAATACATACTGTGTAATTCTTTCTAATCATTAAGTATTAGAGGCTACAACCATTACAGGACAACGAAACAGATCAATTCTTCTTGTTTAACTGCTAAAGAGAAATGTATCACGTTGCCATAATAAATGGAAAAAGAACTCGATTGGAAATCCACAGAGACAGGTTTTACTTTAGGCTCTGCAAGTAACTGTGACCTTAGGCAAATGATTTAACCTCTGCAAGTTGAGCTCTGGTCTCCAAGGGCTCTCTTCTGTGGTGTAACAGGATGAGCTCGCAATTAAGAGAGAGGCCCCTAGATGGTGGTGGTGTTCTGAGTCAGGCTTTCTATTTTTTTCCTTCTATAATTACAGTGAAGTAAAAAGGCACAAGTTAGAAAATGACTTCACGTTAGTTCTGAAAAAAATTCAGTTGGCTGGGCAAGGTGGCTCACGCCTGCAAACCCAGCACTTTGAGAGGTTGAGGCGAGAAGACTGCTTGAGCCCAGGAGTTCAACACCAGCCTGGGCAACATGGTGAAACTCCATCTTTACAAAAAATAAAAAATTAGGCTCTATGCGATGGCTCACACATGTAATCCCAGCACTTTGGGAGGCCGAGGCGGATGGTCACTTGAGGTCAGGAGTTCAAGATCAGTCTGGCCAACATGATGAAACCCGGTCTCTACTAAAAATACAAAAAAATTAGCCAGGCACGGTGGTGCGTGCCTGTAATCCTAGCTACTCAGGAGGCTGAGACAGGAGAATCACTTGAACCTGTGAGGCAGAGGTCACAGTGAGCCCAGATCGTGCCACTGCACTCCAGCCTGGGCAACAGAGCAAGACTCCATCTCAAAAAATAAAATAAAATAAAATAAAATAAAATAAAATAAAATAAAATAAAATAAAATGAAAAACAAAAAGTTTGCCAGATATGGTGGCACATGCCTATAGTCCCAGTTACTTGGGAGGCTGAGGTGGGAGGAACACTTGAGGCCAGGAGTCTAAGGCTGCAGTGAGCCGAGATCATGCCATTGCACTCCAACCTGGGCAACAAAGTGAGACCCTGTCTCGAAAAAAAAAAAAAAAATTCACTTTGAAGAATTCATTCAATGGCATTCAAAATGACATTGAATCATGAATCATATGGCTCATGTGCATTTTACATTAATTAAAAGAAATAAACCATTAATGATTATACCAAAGTGAACATATCACCTTATAATTAGTCCATATAGTCATCATTATTTTCTCTAGGTATATTTAGGTAAGCTTAAGAAACTGAGTAAAAACTAAGTGATGATTGTTAGGAGTACTGATTTACAACCCTATAGAAAAATGATTTTTTTTTCAAATGCCAGTTCTACTAATAAATTCTGATAAGCACACTTTCTTTCATTTTGAATATTACAGACTGAATTCAAGACCTGTGATTTCTATGAGCACAATGACAGATATATTCCATTACCCTTCCAGCCATGTAAACAAGGGCATCTTTTAAAGAAAAATGCTTTTAGTGTTCAAAGGATAAGAATAATATATTAAATGGCTTCTCTAGGTTTTTTTTCACTTGAGTCTGCTTGCTAGGAAAGGCTTCTCTAGGTTTAACTTATCAAAGAAAAAGGATTAAGAGATTCTAGTTTGAGGAGGTTTAGATTTTAACCTAAAATTCCTGAAAGGAAACAGAATGCATTCCTATTTCTCTCCCATAAAATTCACTGAGTATAAAAATTATGTTTCTCCTTAAACATGGTCAGTCTTGCCTTGAATTCAATCAATATGCAGAATAAGAAAGTACCTATGAGAGCCCATATATTAGCTTTTTGCTTCCTGTCGGTTGGGTGGGTAATGAGTGGCAAGCACAAAATAGAATATGAGAGTGAAATGACATAAAACTGTGAATTTTGTTTCAGTATAGATTTATGTCAAAAATTAAAGTGGAAAGATACTGAGTGAATCCAAGATAGTATCGCTGTATGTGAAAGTCATCCATCCATCCATCCATCCATCCATGCATCCATCCATCCATGCATCCATCCATCCATCCATCCATGCATCCATTCATCCATCCGTGCATCCATCCACTCCAACCAACCAACCTACCCAGCCCACCAACCAACCTTTATTGAGCCTGAATGGTGCAAAGGACTAGAGATACAAAGATAAGTAAGATACCACAGGCCAGGTGCAGTAATACCAGCACTTTGGGAGGCTGAGGCAGGCAGATTGCTTGAGCCCAGGAGTTTGAAACCAGCCCGGGCAACATAGTGAAACCCTGTCTCTACAAAAAGAAAAAAAAAAATACAAAAATTAGCTGGGCACGCTGATATGTGCCTGTAGTCCCAGCTACTCAGGAGGCTGTGGCAGGAGAATCACTTGAGCCCAGGAGGCAGAGGTTGCAGTGAGCCAAGATTGCATTGCACTCCAGCCTGGTCAAAGGGAATGAAACATGAAACCCTGTCTGAAAAAAAAAAAAAAAAAAAAAAAAAAATATATATATATATATATATATATCACTACCACCTCCATTCTCAAAAAACTCAGTCTAGTATGAGAAAGGGACTTTGAAAGTTCAGTTCAGTTTATTACAGTGTCAAGTAGATTTACAACTATTGCACTTATCATTCTGCTGACAGAAGGCCAAAATTTAAGATGGAGATTTTCCTCTAATAAAGATAGGTTTTCAGAATCTTCAATATAAGATGTTAAAATTATAAAGGCAAAGATATATACCTCATGTTCCAGTCCATATCCTTCCTGCTGTTGTACAGTTTGCTGCAAATGATAATTTAATTTGGATAATGCTTTAAATAGATTTCTCATGAAATTACTTTTGAGTGAAATTTGACAAGAATTTTCTTTATACTCTCTTCTTCACCAAAACGTATTAGAAGTCCCCATAGTCCAAAATAAAATGTAACCACAGAATGGGGAGATAACTTTAGTCAAACACCAAGTAAATATTAGCTTCTTTGCAGAACTCCAGGTGGTATTCATGTAAAAGTGTGGTCATTGGTTGCCTAACTTTTTGGACAATGGGGAAAAAAAACAATAAAAGCTAAAATGTGGTCCAGCATATGAAACTCTTCTCAAAAACAGAAGAAGGTCATGAACATTGTTGGGAAAATGTTTCACATTTCCAATGAAATTCTATTCCATTGATCTGTTTGAAAGATTGTCTTCAACCTATTTGGCTCTAGTCCATAAACTGTAATTGATTCAGTCATGTAAAGAACCACTTTTATCTTAAGCTTAGAATTTATAACAATGGAAAGCAGGAAAATGGTTTTTCATTTACTCTAATAATTGTGCAGGGATGAGCTAGGGAAAAAATAAAACAAAAAAGTATCAGTCTTCTGTCCTCTTATTTTTCATTCTGATTATATCACAAAGAAATGAGCTGTGGAGGTGTGGCACTGTTTTCCATCTTAACAGTTGTTCTGTATTCTAAGATTTTATATGTGATTCATAATGTACTACTATAACAAGACACAATTTTTATATATTACTGAAATAATGCAAAGAAAATGAATTTTCCTTTGGGTCCAGTAATTGTCAAAGGAATGATTGCAGATTCAGGAAATGTGCTTTGTAATAACTCTGTTAACATAAAGTATACACTGAGGAAAAAAATAAGTATGGCACATATATGGAAGGATTAGTTGTATTAGCAAGGCATTTCAGGGATGGTTTTGGTTCTTTAGACTAAGTAAGATACATCCAATTTAGACCCCCTTCAAATCCTTAGACAAATGGGAATCACTTGGTAACATAAGGATTATTTTGGTGGGCAGGGGCTGATTTCACCATGTGCTTACAAATGCTCCAACTAGTTGGTAAACTCCCACCTGAAGGAAGGATTTGCTCTGGTAATAAGGTTGATATGCTCAAGCTGTAAGAATTAATTTGAATATCAAAAATGAAATTTAGATTGCTAACCATGTCGTTACAGCATGTAGAATATTAAATGTTCTCTTTTTAAACTAAAGTAAAAAAAATGAAGAAGCATGGTTAATTCACTTGTGCTGATTAAAACAGACGTCCATGTGCAACTTCTGCGTGTAAGCCTCCCCATGCTGCCATGCATGCCACCAGATGCTTTCCCTTCGCCTTGCTCATCCCACTAGATGATTTCCTCGGTAGAACCCTAGCTCATGGGTTTCCATGTGCATGTTTGTACTGTAATGAAAACTATCTACAAAATCTAGACGTTTTCTGCTTTCAGAAAATTCTAGTGTACCATGTACGGCTTAGATATTTCTTTTTCAGTTAAAAAAAATAGTGCAAAAACATATCTGATAGTCAAGGTGATAGTTCAAGTGAGTTCTTGTGCCAAGGAACACAGTCAAGCTTCTCCTCTAGCTGATCTGTAGAAACTGTATGTAGTTTTTGGGAAATATTCCAGATTTTCCCATTAGTTCTCCACTCATCCAGTCATCATCTACAGATTCCAGCTCTGTTATTATATCTCCAGCCTGTAAGACAAAAGGAGTTAGAATTATTGGTTTCTGTTGAGAATAAGCATAGTAAATAGTGGTCTACCTAGGGCAGCATGAATAATCTTTTTTTTTTTTTTTTTTTTGAGGCGGAGTCTTGCTCTATCGCCCAGGCTGGAGTGCAGTGGCCCGATCTCAGCTCACTGCAAGCTCCGCCTCCCAGGTTCACGCCATTCTCCTGCCTCAGCCTCCCGAGTAGCTGGGACTACAGGCGCCCGCTACCTCGCCCGGCTAGTTTTTTGTATTTTTTATTTTTTTTTTTTTTTTTTTTTTTTTTTGAGACGGAGTCTTGCTCTGCCGCCCAGGCTGGAGTGCAGTGGCCGGCTCTCAGCTCACTGCAAGCTCCGCCTCCCGGGTTCACGCCATTCTCCTGTCTCAGCCTCCCGAGTAGCTGGGACTACAGGCGCCCGCCTCGTCGCCCGGCTAGTTTTTTGTATTTTTAGTAGAGACGGGGTTTCACCGTGTTAGCCAGGATGGTCTCGATCTCCTGACCTCGTGATCCGCCCGTCTCGGCCTCCCAAAGTGCTGGGATTACAGGCTTGAGCCACCGCGCCCGGCCTGCATGAATAATCTCTATAGAACTCATTTGTCTTGATTGCTGAGAGATTAAATGACAAAGATGATCTATACCTAATGATGCCCTTTGCTTGTATGCCTCTATTCCTTAAATCTCATTCATTTGCCATTGCCACCCTTGCTGCACTTTGATTTTCCTGCTTATATTTTGTGCCTCTCAAATTCACCACTCCTAATCTAAAATCCCTCTTGAACAGATAATATTAGTTACCACACACACACACACACACACACACGATTATTTATTGAGTACCCACTATGTGTCAGACACTTTTCTGGGCACAATTAATATTCCCTCATTCTACAACGGGAAGGCAAATAAGCTGGCAGAAGAGGACAGAAAGCATGGGATTGCCAACTCATTAGGGCCATCAAGGGAGGGCCTCACTGAAGGTGTCATAAAGGCAAAGACTTGGAGATGAGTGAGTCATGTGCTTCCTGTATGCCTTGTCTTATTCTGTGTACTTCACAGGAACTAACTTATGTAAACACCACCACAGTCCTAGAGATGAGTATTATGTTATCCTCATTTTAGAGATTTTTTTGTTTGTTTGTTTTTTCCAGACAGAGTCTCGCTCTGTTGCCCAGGCTGGAGTGCAGTGGCGCAATCTAGGCTCACTGCAACTTCTGCCTCCCAGGTTCAAACAATTCTCCTGCCTTAGCATCCCAAGTAGTTGGGATTACAGGTGCCCGTCACCACGTCCAGCTATTTTTTGTATTTTTAGTAGAGACGAGGTTTTACCACATTGGCCAGGCTGGTCTCAAACTCCTGACCTTGTGATCCACTTGCCTTGGCCTCGCAAAGTGCTGGGATTACAGGTGTGAGCCACTGCCCCTGGCTGAGATATATTTTTATAGATTTCCTTATTTTAGTGAAAAAGAAACCAAAACTCAGATAGATTATAACTTGCCAGTGTCGCATGTCTAGTTAGTGGTAGAACCAGATTTCAAATCTAGTGCGATTCCAGGGCTTGTATTCCTAACCACTAGACTATGTGGCTGCCACATTTTACAATGGTCCTTTTTACTTAGAAAGGCTTTTACTATAATTGCCTTTTATCAATACCCAGAGCATTTTGCACTTTACATTTATTCTTGTACATAATGGCATTTCTCCTCTACCATTTGGTTTATCACATTCCTCCTATGGCCCCGGTATCTTTTTTTTTTTTTTTTTTTTGAGACGAAGTCTCACTCTGTGGCCCAGGCTGGAGTGCAGTGGCACAATCTTGGCTCACTGCAACCTCCGCCTCCTGGGTTCAAGCGATTCTCCTGCCATGGCCCCAATATCAAATTTGCATTTTTTCCCATTTTAAAGAGCTTCACCTTGACTCAGGACACTGATTTATCTTCATCGGGTTAGTCAAAGGGGCTGTGTGTCTTATTCATGTGCAAATTAGAATTCCTTCAGCAGACGAAGACATAACTATTTTGTTCTTTATGGTTTCTAAACATTTCTTAGAATCTGTGTTTAAGATGCTACAATGGTCCAATATGACTCTGGCTACTGTTAAGAATACCTTTATCAGGCTAACTGGATTTATTTGTAGCCTTAGTACATTACCCTCTGGAAAAAAAAAGTGGCTTGATTTAAGGGTTTTCTTTATGGAAAACGGAAAGGAAACATGCTATCAGATGTTATTAATTTATGCTGCTCTGCTAAAATCTGTAAAAATTCTGGCAATTCAAAGTTTTTGTTATAAATAAGTTCCTTCTGGTTCCTAAATTATAATTTAATAGTTAACTGAAGCTATTTTTTTAGGTCTGGTCCAAACCTACATACCATGTCAGTTTCCTGAGGGCTAGGACTATTTGTTTTTTTTTTTGAGACGAAGTTTTGCTCTTGTTGCCCAGGCTGGAGTGTGATGGTGCGATCTCGGCTCTCTGTAACCTCCGCCTCCCAGGTTCAAGCGATTCTCCTGCCTCAGCCTCCCGAGTAGCTGGGACTACAGGCGTGAGCCACCACGCCTGGCTAATTTTGTATTTTTTAGTAGAGACGGGGTTTCTTCATGTTGGACAGGCTGGTCTTGAACTCCCGACCTCAGGTGATCCGCCTGCCTTGGCCTCCCAAAGTACCGGGATTATAGGCATGAGCCACTGTGCCCAGCCAGGCTAGGACTATTTTTAAAAATGAGTTTTGGCTGGGCACAGTGGCTCACGCCTGTAATCCTGGCACTTTGGGAGGCTGAGGCAGATGGATTGCCTGAGCTCAGGAGTTGGAGACCAGCCCGGCAACACAGTGAAACCCCGTCTCTACTAAAATACAAAAAATTAGCTGGGAGTGGTGGCACATGCCTGTAGTCCCAGCTACTCAGGAAGCCGAGGCAGGAGAATTGCTAGAATCTAGGAGGCAGAGGTTGCAGTGAGCTGAGATTGCACCTCTGACTGTACTCCAGCCTAGGCAGCAGAGCAAGATTCCTTCTCTAAAAAAAAAAAAAAAAAAAATCAGTTTTATCTATTAACATTCTGTGGATATTTAATAAAACTGAAAGCAGTGTAGAATCCCTTAATAACAACAACAACAACAACAATTCTAGAACTATCTTATGGACAACCACTTGTAAAATGAAATGAAGATAACCTGTTTTCTGGGAGATACTGTGCATTCTGTTATTTATATTGACATAGTTTAAATGAAGACCAAAACAACATCCAAGAAATTTGAATTCAGATTTTCACTTGCAGTAAGTTTATGTAAAGATAAAAGGAATACATTTCGAGCCACTGACTCTCAAGGACTAAGGCAACAGTTTTCTTTCTTCTTTTTTTTTTTTTTTTTAAATTTTATTTTAAAGATCAAGACTTTAAAGGAAAAAAGGGAACTGATAGAAGGTTATGAATTTTTAATTTTGCATAGCTACAGCATAAGAAATACCTATCATTTATGGCTGGGTGAGGGGGCTTATGCCTGTAATCCCAGCTCTTTGGGAGGCTGGGGGTGGGGTGGATCACTTTGAGCTCAGGAGTTTGAGACCAGCCTGGCCAATATGGTGAAATGCCATCTCTGCTAAAAATACAAAAGTTAGTCAGGTTAGTCAGGTGTGGTGGTGCACATCTTTAGTCCCAGTTACTTGGGAGGCTGAGGCAGAAGAATCACTTGAACCCAGGAGGCAGACTGAGAGCGTGCCACTGCAATCCAGCCTGGGCGACAGAGCAAGACTCCATCAAAAAAAAAAAAAAAGAAAGAAAGAAAGAAAGAAAGAAAGATATCTATTATCTGCTAACAATATATTATAACAGAAATGACATTTAATACAAAAGATGCAATAATTTTATTATTCAGAATAAAGTAAAACTCCATCACAAAATAGGAAGCTAGCAACCTTATGCTGACATATTTCAGTCAAGGTATCCCCCTCTTACCCCAACAAAGGCTGCACATACCTGATTCCGGTATTGCCTTGTTTTCCTCTTTTTCTTTGTTGAGATAGGGTCTTGCTATGTTGACCAGGCTGGTCTTTTTATTTTTTCATTTTTTATTTTTTTTATTTTTTATTTTTTGACACAGAGTCTGGCTCTGTCGCCCAGGCTGGAGTGCAGTGGCCGGATCTCAGCTCACTGCAAGCTCAGCCTCCCGGGTTTACGCCATTCTCCTGCCTCAGCCTCCCCAGTAGCTGGGACTACATGCGCCGCCACCTCGCCTGGCTAATTTTTTTTTTTGTATTTTTAGTAGAGACGGGGTTTCACTGTGTTAGCCAGGATGGTGTCGATCTCCTAACCTTGTGATCTGCCCGCCTTGGCCTCCCAAAGTGCTGGGATTATAGGCATGAGCCACTGCGTCCGGCCATTCAGGCTGGTCTTAAACTCCTGACCTCAAGTGATCCTCCTGCTTTGGCTTCCCAAAAGTGTTGGGATTAGAGGTGTGAGCCACTGTACTTGGCCTTTTTCTCTTCTTGTTGTAGGCAAGTGAAAACCCTGTTTGGCTCTCCACTGTTTTAAACCACACCTTGTCCAATCATTCCTTGATATGTTAATTCTTTCTATAGCATCCTTGCCTCTGACTGAATATCTTCAATGCTAGAGAATTTACCACTGTCTGACACAGGCTATTTTTACAGCAGTGACTACTAAATCCACCCTCCTTCTTCTAGCACTGTTCCCAAAGTACTTTCCTCTGACCATGGTCCAGTTGTGGATTAGGGAAATAGAATCATGAAAATACCTACTTTTGGCCAGGCGCAGTGGCTCACGCCTGTAATCCCAGCACTTTGGGAGGCCGAGGTGGGCAGATCATGACGTCAGGAGATCGAGACCATCCTGGCTAACATAGTGAGACCCTGTCTCTGCTGAAAATACAAAAAAATTAGCCGGGCGAGGTGGCGGGCGCCTGTAGTCCCAGCTACTCAGGAGGCTGAGGCAGGAGAATGGCATGAACCCAGGAGAGGGAGCTTGCAGTGAACCGAGATCACGCCACTGCGCTCGCTCCAGCCTGGGTGACACAGCAAGACTCTTGTCTCAAAAAAAAAAAAAAGAAAGAAAAGAAGGAAAAGAAAATATCTACTTTTACTTTAAGAAAAAATTAGGCATTTCTTCGGTGGAAAAACAAAACAAAACAAAAGCGAACAAACAAAAAACCTCTGCAAACTAGCTCAACCTTTTGGGACTATTTCCCCAAAGCTCTGGTCATTGCCTTTGTGGACAAGAATTTAGTGTCTTATAAGGCTACTATGCTACTAGTGCAAATTGTAGCAGGTGCTATCTGATTCTCCATCAGTTTCTTTTTTTTTTTTTTTTTTTTTTTTGAGACGGAGTCTCGCTCTGTCGCCCGGGCTGGAGTGCAGTGGCCGGATCTCAGCTCACTGCAAGCTCCGCCTCCCGGGTTTACGCCATTCTCCTGCCTCAGCCTCCCAATAGCTGGGACTACAGGCGCCCACCACCTCGCCCGGCTAGTTTTTTTTTGTATTTTTTTTAGTAGAGACGGGGTTTCACCGTGTTAGCCAGGATGGTCTCGATCTCCTGACCTCGTGATCCGCCCGTCTCGGCCTCCCAAAGTGCTGGGATTACAGGCTTGAGCCACCGCGCCCGGCCCATCAGTTTCAAAGACATGTCAATGTCAGGCTTGGAGGGCCATGTAGACGGTCATCTGTTACTAATAAAAAGCCTAATATTACTGAGATGTGATGATGTAAGACCAAGGAACAGGGGATTACTTTGGGGATGTATGGGGGTGTAAAGCCAAGGTTTTCTCTAAGTACCTTAATGCCTGGTTGATACTGTAAATTAACAGGCAGGCCTATTTGCACTATTCACTTTCTGTAATGTCTTCCCTTATAATTAGGGTCGGAGATCTCTTCATTCTTGAGTAATGATTAATATTCCACCCAAATGTTCCATCCTTCAATGGAAAACATTTCAAAAATTATAGTGCTTTATGTAGTTATGAAGAGACACACATTCTGACCTTGAAGGAAAGCTCATCTTCATTCTCCCCTCGGAAATCATATAAGGCTTTGGCCTTCCTCCCCTTCGGTACCATGGCTGACATACTTTTTGCCTCAGCTGTGAAGACATAAAAAATTTAAATATATAGAAACACAGTGGACTAAAACACAAATCTAACATCTAAAAAAAAAAAAACTCTTGTCACTCTAAAAACACAGTATTTTCTCTTCAGAGGTAGTGATATTAGAGATAAAAAACACTTTTAAAGATGAACAATGTCCTCTTAGCAGGGAAAAATTACATAAACTGTTTTTATTAGATGGAATATTAGCCATTATTTAGTGAAGACATTTTTATCTTTTTTTCTATAACTCTAACAAAGTATACGAATGCAGTTTGCACAACTTCATGTATCAGCTCTTTCAAATATAGACAGACAAACTGAGCATGGCCAGAGGGGAAAGGAATGTATATAGTTTTGAAGGTTTCAGGCTCCCCGTGAGGAGTAGCACTCATGTCTTGCGGTTGTCATACCTGGGCAGGGCCTCACAAACACTGCTGGGAAGATCCCCTCCCTGTCCTGCAGTCTGCCCCTGCACCAGTCAGAATCCAGACGTTCCAGAATCTGGATCCGGTCTCCCCTCTTGAAGGATAAGTCATCACTGGTCTCTGCTGTAAAACTGTGAAGAGCTTCACACCATTCTGCAGAAAGACTGTTAACCTGTTATCAATTAGAAGTGTGGTCAGAAATGTAAGATTTTATTTGAAATTGAGTTCTACAAAGCTTAAAGAGTAGTGTGGAAAAAAAGTTAAGTGGTCTTAAGATTTCAAAGCCTGAAGACTTCTTTAAATTATCTAATACTTTATGTTGCTATCAAGTTTCAGAAATAAAAGTTTCCAATAATTTTTTCTTAAATTATAACTCTAAATGACAAGTGTGATAGAATTTGTGGCTTTTCTGCTTTTGAGGGATATACAAAGCTTAAGCAAACACTTTTTTCCTTTTCTTTTCTGAGACAAGTTCTTACTTAGTAACCCAGGGTGGAGTGCAGTGACAGAATCATAGCTCACACTGCAGCCTTGACTTCCTGGGCTCAGGCAATCCTCCCTCCTCAGCCTCCCAAGTAGCTGGGATTACAGGAGCGGCCACCACACTCGGCTATTTAATTTTATTTTTGCGGAGATGAGGTCTCACTATATTGCCCAGGCTGGTCTTGAACTCTTGGCTCAAGTGATCCTCCCAGCCTCCCAAAGTTCTGGGATTACAAGCATGATCCACCTCACTCAGCCAAAAAACTTTTTTCTTACTATGACCTATTATATTGTTATATTGAAGAATTAGGTCAAAGCATAAAATATTTATGCATAGTATTTGACACTATGAAAAAATTCTGATACAGTAATTATCAGTGAAGCTCTTCTTTATTTAAATTAGGAAGGATTGGAATGGGTGGGTCTATTAATTCCCAGGTCTTTATTTGATTCAGAGACTATTAGATTCCATAGCACAGAACTTCATTAATTCACACTTTTAATTTTATGAGGTGTAGTTAACTCTGAGATGGGCAGGATAACACCCAGATGTGGTGGGCTAGTGTAAGAACGCTTTTATCCCAGGTACATTAGAGAAAGGTTTTGCTCTGTGAAGAGGCAGCTCTGCCAGTTTGGGATGGGAACCCTATGTTCAAGAGGCTCAAGCAGATAATAGAGGATAATGAAAAGGCTTTTTTTGTCCGAGATAGAGTCTCGCACTGTTGCCCAGGCTGAAGGGCAATGGAGCAATCTTGGCTCAATGCAACCTCCGCCTCCCGGATTCAAGCAATTCTCCTGCCTCAGCCTCCTGATTAGCTAGGACTACAGGTGGGCACCACTACACCCAGCTAATTTTTATATTTTTAGTAGAGACGGGGTTTCACCATGTTGGCCAGGCTGGTCTCGAACTTCTGGCCTGAAGCAATACACCTGCCTCGGCCTCCCAAGGAGCTGGGATTATAGGAGTGAGCCATAGCGCCTGGCCAGGACAAAGGCTTTGGAACTAGCCAGGCAAGGGTTCTAGACCCAGTTCTGCCACTTCTTAACTTTGTGACACTGGGCAAGATGCTTCTCTTAGCTGAGGCTCAGCTTCATCTTGGGGTTACTAAGAGGATTAAATGAGACAATGCATGTCTAACATTTAGCCCAGTGCCTGGCACATCTTAAGTGCTCAATAACTGATGGCTTACAAAACAAAAACAAAAAGCAAGCAAACAACATTAACCTTGCCCTCTTGCTCCTGCACCTGAGTAACCAACCCTAAAGGATGGAACTTATCATTCCCCAGAAATGCAGGCAACAACCATGTGAACATTTCCTTTTGGAGAACTGTAGTCAGTTTCCTTCCTGTTTCACTTTATCAGTGGGTAGGGACGAAAGGATTAGGGTACAAGTGACATTTTCACAAACATAATCATCCCATCAGGCTTAACTCTTCTAAATTTGTCACCAAAAAAACAATGGAAGGCTGGATGTGGTGGATCACCCCTGTAATCCTAGCACCTTGGGAGGCTGAGGCAGGTGGATTGCTTGAGCCCAGGAGTTTGAGACCAGCCTGGGTAACAAAGTGAGACCCTGTCTACAAAAAAGACAAAAATTAGCTGGGAGTGGTGGTGTGTGCCTGTCACCCCAGCTCCTTAGGAGGCTAAGGTGGATTGCTTGAGCCTGGGAAGCAGAGGTTGCAGTGAGCTGAGATCTTGCCACTGCACTCGGCCTGGGCATCAGAGTGAGACCCTGTCTCAAAAAACAAAACAAAACAAAAACAAAAACAACAAATAAACAAACAACAACAAAAACAACAACAACAAACTAAAAAACAACAGAAGGTACCATATTCCTAGTACCTTTAAGCACTTCTGGAGTCATGTTACAAAGTGTAAAAATTTTAACCCATTATTTTTCTCCTTCTCATTATACAAATGAAACAATTTTTCCTAAATATTTGGTAAGCTCAGAAATGTATAAAGAAATGGAGGAGGCCGGGCGCAGTGGCTCATGTCTGTAATCCCAGCACTTTGGGAGGCTGAGGCGGGTGGATCATGAGGTCAGGAGTTCAAGACCAGCCTGGCCAACATGGTAAAACCCTGTCTCTGCTAAAACTACAACAACTAGCAAAGCATGGTGGCAGGCGCCTGTAATCCCAGCTACTTGGGAGGTTGAGGCAGGAGAATCGCTTGAACTCGGGTGGCAGAGGGTGCAGTGAGTCAAGATCGCGCTATTGCACTCCAGCCTGGGCGAAAGAGTGAGACTCCATCTCAAAAAAAATAAAAGAAGTTGCGGGGGGGGGGGGGGACCTACCCATGTATATAATCTTACTACCTAGATGCAATTTAATACTAACTTGAATAATTTCCTTCCAGTCTTTTTATGCTATATATTCAATTTTATATCCCCTTTCCCTATATGTTTCCTCTCATGACATTTAAAAAATGATTTAACTTTATAAATCTAGTTTTTCATAGCTTTAGTACATTCTCCCAATAATGGTCATATTTAGGTCATTTCCAATTTGTTCTTATTATATTAGCACTATGCTCATCTTTGTGACTCAAATTCTCATTTTTTAATCCTTTTCTGTTTTTTTTTTTTTTTTTTTTGAGATGGAGTCTCGCTCTGTCGCCAAGGCTGGAGTGCAGTGGCGCGATCTCGGCTCACTGCAAGCTCCGCCTCCCGGGTTTACGCCATTCTCCTGCCTCAGCCTCCCGAGTAGCTGGGACTATAGGCGCCCGCCACCTCGCCCGGCTAGTTTTTCATATTTTTTAGTAGAGACGGGGTTTCACCGTGTTAGGGAGGATGGTCTCGATCTCCTGACCTCGTGATCCGCCTGTCTCGGCCTCCCAAAGTGCTGGGATTACAGGCTTGAGCCACCGCACCCGGCTTTTATCCTTTTCTTAGGGTGATAATAATGTGTACTTTCTCTCTTTGTTGACACTCACATGCGTATAATTGCTTGTTTAGTGTTGAGCAGCACTGAATCTTTGTTAACTGAATAGGTTAAATGGTATTTTATTGCTGTCTTATTATATATTTTCTTGATTACTAGAAAGGTTAAATATTTTTTCAATATTAGCCGCTTATTGTACCTCTTTTATGAACTCTCTAATCATGTCTCTTTTTCATTTTCTTTCTTTCTGTTTTGAGACAAAGTCTCAAAGTCTCGCTCTGTCACCCAGGCTGGAATGCAGTGGTGCTATCTCGGCTCACTGTAACCTCTACCGCCGGGTTCAAGCTATTCTCCTGCTTCAGCCTTCTAAGTAGCTGGGACTACAGGTACATGCCACCACACTTGGTTAAGTTTTGTATTTTTAGTAGACAGTGTTTCACCATGTTGGCCAGGCTGGTCTCAAACTCCTGACTTCAGGTAATCCACCCACCTTGCCTTCCCAAAGTGTTGGGATTACAGGCATGAGCCACTGTGCCCAGCATCTGTTTTCATTTTCTATCAGGGTTTGCATGTCTTTGCATGAGCTCTCTATATAAAATATATTAACCATCTAAGTAATTTATTAAAACATTTGTTGTATGAATTGAAAAATTAATTCATACTATATTCCCTTAATAACCTGGCTGTCACTATAGTCATCTGTTCAAGCAGCCTACCTGAGAGTTTGAACCAGAATCTTCTTTTTTGGTTTTCAGTGGTACCTTTGTGCCTACATTAAAAAAAACAAACAAACACAGGAAGTCAGAACATTAGATGTGAGGGCCATATAGTATTAAAAATAAATGGTTGGGGTGGGAGTGAAGAGTCTGGGATTCCACACCAGTCTCTTCATGTATTGCCTACGTTGCCTTAACCTGTAGTACCCTCACTGAGCTTGTTTAGTTAATTGTAAAGTAAGCACAATTATTTATAGTCTACATACATTAGTAACAGTCTATAGTTCATTTCTGTTTAAAAGTCTTTGCCATTTATTTATTTATTTATTTATTTGAAACAGAGTCTGGCTCTGTTGCCCAGGCTGAAGTACAGTGGTACAGTCATAGCTCACTGCAGCCTCAAACTCCTGGTCTCAGGTGATCCGCCCACTGTTGCCTCTCAAAGTGTTGAGATTACAGGTCTAAGCCACCACACCCAGCCTCTTTGCCATTTCTTATATGAAGTTATTGCTAATTACCTAAAATACCAAAACCAGCTCTTTGAGAGACGCCCACAAATGATGTCTATCCCACACAAATTCTCATTTTAAAATCAGTTTTCCTTCTACCTTAAAAATATGGCAATATGGATTATTATACAGCTTAAGTATAATGCTATTATTTGGTTTATTTGAACTAGGACATGACATAACAAAAAAAAATTCTCTATACTCACTTAAAACATTTGCACCAGAGGTGGGATAATCCTCAACAGGTTCCACAAAGTTCAGGGGGAAAATCCCAGTTCTGCCTCGAACTTCTCCTCTGGCCCATTCCTCATTCACGTACTCTTTAAGAATAATAACTTCTCCCTCTGAGAAACTCAACTCATCCTTCTGCTCTCCAATATATTCAAACCGAGCAACACATCTTGAGCCTCTGAATGAAAAACAAATTTTGTGGATTAGACTAGAGAGTGCTTTTAAAATGTTTAAAAACCTTCATTCAGTCTTTCAATAAGTATTTATTCTGGGTTTACCATGGAATAAGGTATACTAGGCTAATTTGAAATTATTCCATGAAAAACAGTAAGTTACACTTCTAATTAACAGATATGAACCTATTCACTCAAAAAGGCTAAAGCTCAAGATCACAGAGTGCACGCAGCTGGGTGGTTAGTTTATCCTGCTGTGTCTTTTGATCATCTTACTCCCCAGTCTCCATATGTTTGTATCCTTGGGCCACAGCAATCCATGGTCCAGTCTGAACCCTTCCAATTATAAATGCACTGAGTTGAGGAGTGTTAACCCTGAGAATCTCAGGGCAAGTCATCAAATTTCCTGACTACTAATCAGGGCAGAATGCAATGGGCATCAGCTGGGCAAAGTCGATGCTCAATTAATCAGTGAGTTGGCCTTAAAAACTAGGAGAAGGTTTAAGGAAAACAGAAACTCGGCATATCATAACACACAATCTCGGACCCAACTCTGTTACCTTTAAAAAGAAACGATTTTTGTATCGCCTTTAAAAGGGCTAAATTTCTGACATTTGGGACAATCCTTACATGATCTGCAATTTTGACTGAAAATAAGATAAAAGCAGAGATAAAATCGTGTCTCTAGAAGGTGTGCTTTAATACTAATCCCTAAATTTGAGGGTTTAGAAAGGAAGTTTCAATAGCAATAGGCTAAGGAGAAGCAATTGCCTAAAGAGAAAAGGTTGATTCTAGCTCTAACAGAATTCTGATTTAAGTCAGATCAATGGGTCAATGACTGTAAAAGCCCACTTCAAATTCAACCTGCTGAGACACAGTATATGCTGCTTAAAAATAGAGAAAAACTGAATCTGAAATAGAATTCAACTACTGTGGATCAGAAGTTTTCTTATTTGTGATAACCTTTGCATTTGTTTTCTAAAGTCCTCTGGGAGCATCTCCTTATGTCTGACCTATTCATAGACAGGTTTACAGTCTCCAGCAGGTAATGAATTCTATTAATTTGCTCATTTAACTGGAATATAAAGTTGCATTATGGCAGTGTTTTAAATCACAAAGGAGTTACAACGACGCATAAAATGGTATATAAATTCAGGGAAAGGTCCTCAACTTAACTCTTCCTTCATTTTCTTCTAGTTCCTCTTAAAAACAAAAAAATACAAAATGTCTAGCAGTTATTGTAGGGTTCATATTTCTACAGGATTTAATTATTTCTCATGACAAAAATACTTGAACCTTCTAAAAACTGGGTAGATAACACCAGAAGGCCAAAATAAAATGCAGTAAATGATGAAACTATCTCTGCTCATGCTAAGGCCAGGCTGCAGGAAGCACTGGCATAGACTGCGCTTTGCTGCTTTCTCTATGTCCCGCATTGATGTTGCAGAATTGCTTAGGTAAGCTTCTATCAGCATGTTCATGATGTATTTTCATCAGAATTTTAACCCATTGTCACCTTTTAAACAAGTTTTCTTTGTAATTAAAAAGACACAGTGAGCATCGAAATAATCACTATGTGAAGCGTTTTCTTTTAAAATAAAGAATAAATAAATAATAGAGAGGGGTTCTTGCTATGTGGCCCAGGCTAGTCTTGAACTCCTGGCCTCAAGCAATCCTCCCACCTCAGCCTCCCAAAGTACTGGGATACAGGTCTGAGCCACCATGCCTGACCTTGGAGTGTTTTAAGCTTGATAATTCTTCACGATATAGATGGTTATCTCCTTTGTATTTTGTGCAAAAGAACACAAATAAAACTTACTTAACACAATGAGATGAAACAGATTCTCTTTTCCCATTTCCTCCTTCTGGAATATCAATCTAGTAAAGACAAAATCAAGACAACAATTATTTTTTTTTCAGATTTTCGTCAGATAAATTTAAGGTTAAGTAATTAGAAAGTGCATGATTGAAATGGATTTGTTTCGCTAGGTGTTAATCTGATTAAGAGGAACTACAGGTGCTAACTGGATTAAAAAAAAGTATAACGTGTGAAGTAGCCTTCCTTGAGTAGCCAATCAATTCTCTTATTTGCTGGAATAACCACATTAATATCACTCTAATTCTGACTGAATTTTCTTTATCCCTTTTTTTTTTTATTTTTTTTGAGGCAGGGTCCAACTCTGTCACCCAGGCTGGAGTGCAGCGGTACAATCAGAACTCACTGCAGCCTCGACCTCCCAGGCTCAAGTGATCCTTCTGCTTTACCTCCCCCAAGTAGCTAGGACTACAGGTATGTACCACCATACCCGGCTAATTTTTGTATTTTTAGCAGAGACAGGGTTTCACCATTGTTGCCTGGGCTGGTCTTGAACTCTTGGACTCAAGCAATCTGCCTGCCTTAGCCTCCCAAAGTGCTGGTATTATAGGCGTGAGCTGCCACACCCTGCCAGCTCTATCCCATATTCTCCAGGTTGAAAACTGCAGCTGAGAAGGACTTAAGATAGAAATCAGGCATTAGGCATTCACAGTGCCACGCATTAGCTCTACCACACCTACTCCAAGTGTTGGTAGAACCCTGCAATACTTCTCTGACCCCAAGATAAAATATTTTAATAAAACTTTGGATTCTTGGGCCGGGTGCAGTGGCTCAAGCCTGTAATCCCAGCACTTTGGGAGGCTGAGGTGGGTGGACCAGGAGTTCGAGACTAGCCTGGCCTGGGCGACAACTGTGAGACTGTCTCAAAAAACAAAACAAAACAAAACAAAACAAAACAAAGCAAACAACTTGTGGATTCTCTTCACATTTATAACTGGAACATTTTCCCCCTTCAACATGAATAGGGAAGGAAGAAAGGAATCTGTATTTAGCAAACATCTACTAAGTGGCAAGCACTTTATTTTATTTATTTTTTGAGACAGGGTCTCACTCTGTTGCCCAGGCTGGAGCACAGTGGCATGATTATGGCTCACTGCAGCCTTGCCCTCCCATGCTCACACCATCTTCCCACTTCAGCCTCCCAAGTAGCTGGAGTTGCAGACACCTGACACCATGCCCAGCTAATTTTTCAATTTTTTTGTGGGGACAGGGTCTCACTATGTTGCCCAGCCTGGTCTTGAACTCCTGAGCTCAAGTGATCCTACCGCCTCAGCCTCCCGAAGTGTTGGAATTACAGGCATGAGCCACTCTGCCCAGCCAAGCACTTAATATAGTATCTTATTTACAAGGCTCAGTAGAGGAGGGCTGGGCTGCGATAAAACATTTGGCTATAATGCATGCAATCTAAAACTACTTAAAGCTTGAGGTTTATATTAACTAAATCAGTGCCTTCTTGATGAATTTTAAAGGTTTGAAGTTTTAAAACAATTTTTTAAACTTGCGGGCTTAGAAATAACACACCAATAATGTGGCAGATTCTGTGTGATTGATTTCAGTGTGGTAATTGTGCTTTTTAAAGTACTGCTACATCGGGCAGAAGAAAAATGAGGAAGAGTGCTAAAACAAACATTATTCTTAATATTAATTTAGAGAATGTAGTTGAACTTCTTCAAAGAATCAAGGCATAGATAAACTAGACAATTTTTAATGCCTACCCTTCATAATCCAAGAGATTCAAATTCATTTCTATTTGAAGAATTCAGATTTTCTGTTAGTCTTGTTTTCTAATTTTGTGATGTAATGGAATTTGTTTACTTTTTCCTTCCAAATAAGCTGTTAATGCAGTTAAGCTAGATTTTTTTGATATTTCATAGTATCATAAGTGATATCAGGGACGAAGTCATCCTCTTCCAATGATACAAATGTGTGAGGGCTGTCTGATTTTATCCCCATATTTCACAGCCATCTGGGCTTACACACAGCTCTCACACACAGGAATCCTTTCACAAGTTAGGCTGTGAGGGTATATAAAATTCTGGTACTTTAATATAATTATTCTAATCAGATTAGAAATTATTTTGTGGGCACAACCATTAATGAACCACTATCTACAATACAAATACCTCTGTATTCCCAAATAGATTTTTTTTTTTTAAAGACAGAGATAAATAAGAATGGAAAAGATGAAAGAAACCCAAACCAAAATGTACTCCAAAGAAAAGAAGTGGTACCATAATCTCAGAGGACACCTCTACAGGATAATCTAGTATCATTCAATTCATGTTCACTAAATGTCTCAAAGAATTACCATATATCCTTAAGTGCTTAACAACCCTCCAAGAACAGCTGATTCAGCAGTTGACCTATGGTGGTCTTTCACTTTAGGATTTCAGACAGCATTTAGGCATTAAGCTCTAACACCCCATAATATAATAATTAACCATCATCTAGTTGACCAAATCTTTATTTTTGAGTTTTCCAAATGCCAAATGAATCAATGAAAAAGAGAGAACTAGAATCTGGGTTTCTAGTTATTTTTTCCAAACTACAAGTCACATAGAACCCACTGAGTATATGACTAAATTAAAACAAATACAACCCACTTACAATCACTTTGACATAGTTGGCAGGAAATATGCCAGTCTGGTTTCTACAGTTCCCTCTGTACCAGTCTGTATCTATCTTCTCCAGAAGATAAACAATTTCTCCAGAAGTGAGGTTCAAATCATCAACTTGCTCTGTAATATAAAATTATGGTCATGTATGATGAATTATCCTGGTTGCAGATTTGATAAAGGCACAAAGTAGCATTTGGTTGTGTCCACTGAGGCAGTTACATTCCACTGATTCTGAGAATGTATTATACTAATCAAATTGACTTAAAAAATGCTATTCTTTTTTTGGATATTGTTATGAGCTCCCTTTTTAAAGACCAAATTAGTTACATTTACCATGCTTTGATTGATGGGAAATGGTTGAATAAAAACACTATTGTGTTAGCAAATGTTTCCTACTGTGCCAATATAAACCCATGCTGAATACACACTGAACAATGAAAAAAGTTTATAGACGTGGTATAATATTCTTATTATTCTCAATCATGCTTACAAATCATTTTAATTTCAAATGTTAACTAAGGGAGTACTATAAGTCTTTAGCAAATAAGTATACCCATACCAAAATAAAAATCAGCCTATCAAGTGGATAAAAAGAGATTGTAAGTAAATCAGGAGTTTATTTGTAGCCTTGGGTATGAGGGTATTTTAAAAATTATTACAAAAATAATTATATTATGTGTGGGCATGGGTGGCTCATGCCTGTTATCTTAGCACTTTAAGAAGCTAAGGTGGGAGGATCACTTGAGGCCAGGAGTTCAAGACCAGCCTGGGCAACATAGCGAGACCATGTCCCTGAAAAAAAAAAAAAAAAAAAAAATTAGCCAGGTGTAGTGGCACCCCTGTAGTCCTAGCTACTGGGGAAGCTGAGGGAGGAGGATCACTTGAGTCCAGGAGTTCAAGGTTACAGTGACTGTGCCACTGCACTCCAGCCTAGGTGACAGAGCAAGATCTCGTCTCAAAAAAAAAAAAAAAATATTTTGCTCTCATAGGTAAGTAGCAGCTGAGACAACTTTGAGGACAAAAGAACTTCAGTTATTATGTTAGAATTAACTTTATTACTAATTTTTTTTTTTTTTTTTTGAGACAGGGTTTTGCTCTTGTTGCCCAGGGTGCAATGGTACAATGTCAGCTCACTGCAACCTCTGCCTCCGAGGTTCAAGCGATTCTCCTGACTCAGCCTCCCAAGTAGCTGGGATTACAGGCATGCATCACCACGCCCAGCTGCTTTTTTGTATTTATAGAGATGGGGTTTCAACATGTTGGTCAGACTGGTCTGGACTCCTGACCTCAGGTGATCCACCTGCCTTGGCCTCACAAAGTGCGGGGATCACAGGTGTGAGCCACTATGCCCAGTCATATTACAATTGTTAATTAGTACCCACTATTTTGAAAGAGTTAAAGAGTTTGTGACTGGTAGGCAATTTGCAATGTTCATCTGTAAGGGAAAGTCTCTCTCTCTCTCTCTATTTCTCAGGGAGCTTCAAAGGCAAGGGTATACAACTAAGCTTTCTGGAATGGCTGGTACAATCGACCCTTCTTGAAGTGGAGTCCTGGATAAGATGACCTCTCTAGTCTAGGACAGTACAGGCATAGAAAACGAAGAAGGAAGCCCTTGAGAGGCTAACCCCAGGGCAGGGAGAAAGACTTACTCCTGGATCCTGTGGTTCTCCTACTGTATTATTTACATCCTTACCTGCTGGGAAATCATGAAGAACAACAGCATGAGGAGCACCACTGTCAACAGGCTTCTGAGCGTGGCTTGGATCCTTAGGGGGGAAAACAGGGCTGTGAATGAAGTGTGCAGGATAGATGGTGGATTTATTATTCACTCTGAGATCAATTTTTTTTTTCTCATTAGAGTCCTCTTGACACAATTACATTATGAGTACAAGATGCAAACCACACAGTTGAGCCAAACAAGGGAATTATTATCAAGTTGAAGAAGAATGTGTCCTTGCCAAGGGAGGACAAAAATCTCAATTAAAATATCCCCCAGTGTGTTTTGTTTTTGCTTTTTGAAACTGAGTAAAACAAAAGGGAACTGTTTGTTTACTTTTAAACAGTGTCTATTCTACCCTGAAGTAGTGGTTTTTGATCTCTTTCCCTTTCAAGGGTAGCTTTTTCCTTAAAACTGATCAAGACGGAGTCTTGAAAGTTGTGTCTTTATTAGGATGGGAAAAGGAAGAAAGTTCTATGATTTATGCTCTTGCCTTTTGTAATGAAAGGAGCTAATGACTTTCCACAAAAGTATAATTCACAAAAAGTAAAATCCATTTCATTTATTACCTTAACTAAGTGCTTTTTCTAATTTGAAAGCAACGCTGCCTCCCATGCCTGGTCTGCATTCTGTCTTTAATCCGAATGGTTTATTCCAACAGTAGTTCTAAATAAATTTGCAAAAATAAGCTAACATTCTCTATCCATCTAGCCAATTGCCTAGATTGGCCAGACAGAAGGCAAAGCTGAAGAGTGACCTCTTCTTATTGACTAGCAATTGTTATTCTTAGTTTCTTTACATGAAGAGACAGGCTTATCCTCATCACCATCAAATCTCACTGAAGGATATTATTTGGAGTTATAACTTAACACTCTTCAACACTGGCAAGCCTGTGAAATAAATAAAGGCAGATTTTTGTGCCCTTTCTTGTCTCTTCACCTCCTCTAATAACTCTTGTCCCCTTAGAGACATCCTGACACTTCGATACCTCTGCCCTTCCCCTGGCCATGATGCACCAGGCTGATCAGAGTGCACGGTGAATGATGGTCCACTCCATTTCAACCCTGCAGCGCCTTTGCTGAGATCTTTTCTAAATCTCACGTGCTCTTTCAACCAAAATGCCCCTGCAGAAACAAAACTTTCATTCTCTCAACTTAGGTAAACTGAAATATAACAAGTCAAGACTCTAATGGCTAATGTAGCTTACTAAAGTGGCTTACCAAGATGACCCTAACATTTTTTCATGGACTGCCTAATGCTTTTCTCTAAATAAATGAACACTATGGAAATTTCATGAATTCTGAGATATTTTAGTTCTGACATGGCTTTTTTTTCTTTTTTTTTTTTTTTTTTTTTTTTTTTTTTTTTTTTGAGGCGGAGTCTCGCTCTGTCGCCCGGACTGGAGTGCAGTGGCCGGATCTCAGCTCACTGCAAGCTCCGCCTCCCGGGTTCACGCCATTCTCCTGCCTCAGCCTCCCGAGTAGCTGGGACTACAGGCGCCCGCCACCTCGCCCGGCTAGTTTTTTTGTATTTTTTTAGTAGAGACGGGGTTTCACTGTGTTAGCCAGGATGGTCTCGATCTCCTGACCTCGTGATCCACCCGTCTCGGCCTCCCAAAGTGCTGGGATTACAGGCTTGAGCCACCGCGCCCGGCCTACATGGCTTTTTTTTCTTTGACACAGGGTCTTGCTCTGTCACCTAGGCTGTAGTGTAGTGGTGCAATCACAGCTCACTGCAGCCTTGACCTCCAGGGGTTAAGTTATCCTCCCACTTCAGTCCCCCAAGTAGCTACGACTACAGACATGCACTACCATGCCTGGCTAATTTTTGTATATTTTGTAGAGATGGGATCTCGCCATGTTGGCCAGGCTGGTCTCAAACTCCTGGGTTCAGGTGATCCACCTGTCTTGGCCTCCCAAAGTGCTGGGATTACAGGCGTGAGCCACCACACCCAGTCCCTCACTAAATTCTGGAATTTTACACAAAATCATATAATTTGTCAACTGTGAAGACAACTCTGTGGGCAGTTATCTCACACATTAAAAAAATAAAGTTTAGAGAAGTTAAATAACCACTGAAGAAGGTGGAAGGGGAACCAAATCCCACTTCCCTGAAACCCAGGTCTAGGGTCTCAACCACGTACCAGGCAACAACCTTCCACTGTTCCCATGATCTCTCTGATTCAACCACAAATGGTCATGTTCATTCAATATTTTCTGTTTGCCAAGTTAGGGGGAAAGTACAACACATTCGTAGAGATATTTACCTTAAAACTAGGCTTTCAAATAGGTAAGTTTTATTTTTAAAAAATGTAACAAAAGCCATTAACCCAGAAGCATAAAGGACGATTCATTTCATTATCACCAATAGCTGCCTATCAGAGGCCAACTCTCTGCAAGTCTGTAGTAAAAGATGAGAAGGTGGTATGTAAGGTGGGAAGAACTTTGCACTGTTATAAAAGACCAACTTTTGGCTGGGCATGGTGACCCATACCTGTAATCCGAACACTTCGGGAGGCCCATGCAGGCAGATGGCTTAGCCTAGGAGTTTCAGACTAGCCCTGACAACATAGTGAGACCCTGTCTCTACAAAAAATTTTTAAAATTAGCCAGGCATGGTGGCGCACGCCTGTAGTCCCAGCTACTCAGGAGGCTGAGGTGGGAGGATTGCTTGAGTTGGGAAGGTCAAGGCTGTAGTGATCATACCACTTTACTTCAGCCTGCCCATGGAGTGAGACCTTGTCTCAAAAAAAAAAAAAAAAAAAAATCTACTTGCTTTTAGCTTCTATTTTTCACAAAGGAAAGCTTTTTGGCAGTATAACTCCCACTGTTGCCATGAGTGTGTTCTGAAAAGAGGAAGGACAGCTATGACAGATGGATAATGCTGTACCAAAACAGACAAAAAGAGTCAGAGGAGAACTTGCCACGTGGGAGCTAAAGTAAGGATTTTCATATGCCAGCAGAAGCTACCTTAACACATATCTCTTCTGCTCTCCAAATACAATTTTTCAGTTTCTTAGCAAACTTCAAAAGATAAACTGCCTTCTAAGAAGAAAAAGTTGGAAAAGATTATGAAAACTGGGATAAATGGCAAACCAAGTACTTTACTTGATTACTATTATTTTTCATATTTACTCCATTTTTTATTTGTATTTTTTTTCAAGACAGAGTCTCGCTCTATGGCCCAGGCTGGAGTGCAGTGGTACAATCATGGCTCACTTGTGGCCTCGATCTCTTGGGCTCAAGTGATCCTCCCACCTCAGACTACAAGCATGCACCACCATGCCAGACTAATTTTTGTATTTTTACTAGGGACACGGTTTTGCCATGTTGCCCAGGCTGGTCTTGAACTTCTGGGCTCGAGTGATCTGCTGCCTTGGCCTCCCAGAGTGGTGGGATTACAGGCATGAACCACTGTGCCTGGTCTATTTTTCATATTTACTATGTTAACAGATAGTGAAATTTTACCTGGATAACTTAAGAAGCTCTTTAAAAAATATACTCCTACAAATTGTTCAACATCATTTTTCTTGCTAAACAAATGACTTTCAATAATCACTGCATCTTCCCAGGTTCCACAAAATCGGGACTTGAGGTTGTTGGATTACATTTCATTGTTTTATGAGCTATAATCAGAGAAATGAGGTTTATATTAAGCTTAAATCTTAAAGGGAAGTGCTTTTTAGTGTCAGACTTCCATTCTGCTAGAAAACTATTCTCTGACACTTTGGTAAACAGGTTTACATTACTTAAAAAACAAACAGCTCTTACAGTTGAAAATTAATGACTGAATATTCTGGTTGTCATAAGTCAGCACATTACGAAGAAAGCAAAACACAGGGTAGTCACTCTATCGAGGTGATTAATATGGCAGCGGCAAGTCTCTTAGTAGTAATTTATTCTAAAAGTGGAATAAAATGCTACTGTAATTTTTACTCTGGTTACAATAAATGTGCTAATAAAAACCTGAAGATGAGATGTAATTAATAGTTCCATGAAATGTGCTGCTACGTGTGATATGAGGGCTGTAACAATATTAATCCCTTACGTGTGGTCTGCTTCTAAGATGTTCATCAAGTGGAGTGATAATCTTCATTTGAGACAGGTGAACTCTGCCAGTGTCTTCTCCCTTTTGGCACTCCAAGTAATTATTTTCCGTCTGCTTCAGCATCACAAGTACATCCCCAAGCTGTAAGGTACAATACTACTCTCTAAAGCAATTATTATTTAATAAAACATTATTACTTTTTCACATTTTAATCTTTGGAGCCTAAAGCATTTAATAACGTGTAATAGTAGGATTAATTTTTTTTTTTTTACATTAACCAGTAAAGAAAGAGCTCTACTTTACCTTACAAGAGAGTTCTCCAGGGTTTTGTGAGACAATATCTTCATTGGCAATTCCATGAGGCACAGACAGCTTAAATGTAAACCAATAAAAGGCTTATTCACAATCAAATAACCTCCTCTTACGTTACTGATCATTTAGGAATTTGGCATGTGTGTGCCTAAAGAGCACCTTCTCCAGCAGCTAAACTCACCCGGCTTCATCACGCTCTAGATCAACGGGGCCTGTCATTTCTCATGGATGTTAAGAGGCTCTTGGGAGTTGGAGTTGGGCCCATAGAACCACAAGAGCTGAACATGGCCTAACATTCCCTTAATGACTATAACCAGGAAGTTCCATTCTACAGGATAAGAGCCACCAAGTCCCCTGGGGGTTTGAAGGAGAAACACCCAGCACTTGACCTCACAGCCAGTTCTTTAATTCAGGGTTCTTACAATGGTGGCCTCTGAAGGCTGATCAGTGATTGGAGCTCTCTGTGTACTGCCTGCCTGCCTGCCTGCTTGTTTCCATAGACCTTGAAGCTCTTCTTCTGCTAGAGTCTCTCTGATACCAAGTGTCTACTTAAATCCATTTCATGGCCTGATCCCAGCCACTTCCTGGTCCACTCAGCTCTGTCTGATCTTAGAATGTTTTTTACATCTCTACTGGACCTTGTCCAAGGGGCTCTGTTTCCTGCTTTGGAAAATTTTAGCTGATGAGTGCACATCAGAGGGTCTGTATTATATAAAAGGCATACCCCAGAAATGTAACCACGCGAGCTCACATCCAACATGGGAAGAAGGCTGCCTGGGCGTTGGGTCACCCAGGAGCAAAGATCCATAGTGCAAGGATGTGGCCCTGTACCGCTGGCTTGGTGGTGCCATTTCCCAGCATCTTTGTCAGATTCCTGGCTAGCAATTTAATGGTACTATAGGCAGGCAATAAATGAAAGATTTAAAGAATTATTTGTAATAAGACATTCAGCTCTAAATATACCATCATTTTGAATGTATTGAGTTTTTTTTTTTTTTTTTTTTTTTTTTTTTTTTTGAGACGGAGTCTTGCTCTGTCGCCGGGGCTGGAGTGCAGTGGCCGGATCTCAGCTCACTGCAAGCTCCGCCTCCCGGGTCACGCCATTCTCCTGCCTCAGCCTCCCGAGTAGCTGGGACTACAGACGCCCGCCACCTCGCCCGGCTAGTTTTTGTATTTTTTTAGTAGAGACGGGGTTTCACAGTGTTCGCCAGGATGGTCTCGATCTCCTGACCTCGTGATCCGCCCGCCTCGGCCTCCCAAAGTGCTGGGATTACAGGCTTGAGCCACCGCGCCCGGCCGAATGTATTGAGTTTTTAAAAATGCTTTATTGACATTATACGACTATGCTAAGAACTGTCAGGCCTCTGAGCCCAAGTTAAGCCATTGTGACCTGCACATGTACATCCAGATGGTCTGGAGCAACTGAAGAACCATAAAAGATGACATTCCACCATTGTGATTTGTTTCTGCCCCACCCCAAGTAATCAATCGACCTTGTTATGTTCCTCCCACGGAAAAAGAGTCACCTGATCTCCCTACCCTACACCTTGTGACCCCTGCCTCTGCCCACAAGAGAATAACCCCTTTAACTGTAATTTTCCACTACCTACCCAAATCCTATAAAACTGCCCCACTCCTGTCTCCCTTTGCTGACTCTTTTTCAGACTCAGCCTGCCTGCACCCAGGTGAAATAAACAGCCTTGTTGCTCACACAAAGCCTGTTCGGTGGTCTCTTCACACAGACGTGCGTGACAAGAACCAAACGTGAAATCTGGTTCCCCTTGAGAAAGGGCTCTTGACACAGAATGGCCAAATCAAGTAGAGGCTACAACTGGCATGATGGTTGGGAGCAGGCGTCAGAGCCAGCTGACCTGTTCTCAAATCTTGCTCCCACCATTAATTAACTGGATTTACAACCCTGGGCATGTTACTTTATGTCTCTGTTTCTTACTTTTCTCACTTGTTCAAGGATAATAATATCTACCTCACAAGGTTGGTGTGAGGAATAAATGAGTTATTTAATATACACATAAAGTGCTTCAAACAGCGCCTGGCTCATAATTAGTACTCAATATACATCAACTACTGTTTTTATTTATTAATTAAGTAATCTATGCCAAAGAACACTCCTGGGTTTTAGCAATTAAAGTTTTATCAGTTTAAATGAATATTAATATATATGAATATACTGCCTCCTTCTTATTTGTCTATACCCTTCTCTAAAGAGGATTTTTAAAAAACTCTGAACAGCTTAAAGAAAAAATAATTCCTGGCTCGATGATGGAAATGTAGTAACACAATATAGAATTATTAATTGCTGTTCTTGTTACAAGCTACTCTGTCATTCAATTGGTAAAAAGTGTAAGCAGTCCTGCTCTCATGATCATTTTTATTTTTTATTTTTTTTAAAAAAGAGACTCACTGTGTCACTCAGGCTGGAGTGCAGTGGCATGATCTTGGCTCACTGAAACCTCCACTTCCTGGGTTTAAGCAGTTGGCTTCCCAAAGTGCTGGGATTATAGGTGTGAGCTACTGCTCCTGGCCTCCTTATCATTTTTATTTGTTTTACATCTTTCAGGTTAACCTGATTAATGTAGAGAACACATCAACTTGTTGTTGTTGTTGTTGTTGTTTTGTTTTTTTTTTGAGATGGAGTCTCACTGTTGCTCAGGCTGGAGTACAGTGGCACAATCTCGGCTCAGTGCAACCTCTGCCTCCTGGGTTCAAGTGATTCTCCTGCCTCAGCCTCCAGAGTAGCTGGGATTACAGGCGTATACCAACACGCCCAGCTAATTTTTGTATTTTTAGTAGAGACAGAGGTTTCACCATGTTGGCTAGGCTGGTCTCGAACTCCCGACCTCAAGTGATCCACCCGCCTTGGCCTCCCAAAGTGCTGCGATTACAGGTATGAGCCACCAACCAGCAACTCTGTTTTTTAACTGTGGCAAATGCAGACAAAAGTTTAGGTCATTTGATGAGAAAAACATTAAAAGAGAACAAAATCAGTATCTCAACTATTGATGAAAACTTCTAACTGGTAACTATTAAATGGATCATGATAATTATTAGGCTTACAAAAGGGGAAAATGAGGGAAAAATCATCCATCTTAGTAAGAACTTTCTACTTCATTTTAAAATTTACTCAATGGGAAAAGGAGTTATTAGATATAAACTACATCAAGATATAAACCATAAGCCTGGAGGGGAGGCATGTTCCCATAGCCCCAGCTACTCAGGAGTGTGAAGCAGGAGGATCCCTGAGCTCAGGAGGTCGAGACTGCAGTGCACTATGACTGCATCACTGCACTCCAGCCTGGGTGATAGAGCGACACTCTTAATGAAAGGAAAAACAAAAGATATAAACTATAGTATCTATCAGAGTTTTCCCATTAGTATTACCCACAGGGTCAGGTTTTTCAAAATTTCTGTTTGGTCCAGCCAGGCAGCAAGTTACAAGCGTGGCCTGCCCGGCTTTCTCTCCCCTTTCCCTACATTTCTCCTAATAATGAAACCCTGCTTTAAAGACCTAGGTGTTTTGTTTGTTTTGAGACAGAGTCTTGCTCTGTTGCCTCGGCTGGAGTGCAGTGGCGCGATCTTGGCTCACTGCAATCTCTGCCTCCCGGGCTCAAGCAATTCTCACGCCTCAGCCTCCTGAGTAGCTAGGATTACAAGATTGTGCCATCACGCCTGGGTAATTTTTTGTAATTTTAGTAGAGACGGAGTTTCACCACGTTGGCCAGCTGGTCTCAAACTTTTGGCCTCAAGCTGCTGCACCAGCCTCAGCTTCCCAAAGTGCTGGGATTATAGGCATGAGCCACTGTGCCCAAGACCTAGAATTTATTATGGCTACTCATCTAAAGCACTCTTGGCGTCAAGGGACAATTCCACATTTGTTCCATCATCTTTTTCTAAGGAATAAATGAATCTTATATATACTTTAGGGCACATCTCTTGACCACGAACATTTTTAAAAGCTAAATTTACCATGTATTTACTGTAGAGAGGGTGTCCTGGTTTGGGGCGAGGGGGTAGCACCGGATCTTGATTTTTAAAAACTTGACTCTTGGCTTTTGAGAGTCCAGTTGCCAAGTTACTTTGTTTTTTCTGAAGATCCATGTCAGAAGAGGATCGATTAAAAGGCAGTTTCTTATTAGATCTTCTGGTTGCAGAAAGCTTTGGGGGAGGTGGTCTCTCAGGGGGCACCTTGGTTGGAGGCTGTTGAGTTGGAATGGTTTTTCCATTCACAGGTCTGAAAATCAATGTAGCAGCCATGAGTCAGTGTTCTGATCAGTATTAAATTCTGTTCTGTCCTGTCTTACACACATACACACACACACACACCACACACACACACACAGCTTTCTGCTAGTGGAATACAATTTACTGAAACATGCAGTGTATGCTATTTTTGAGCAAACGACTGCTGCTGCATTAAATTAACATTACATTATTAGAGGAAATGCCACGATTTTCCAGCTTCCTCTTATCTTGCACTAGAGATTCATTAGTTCAAGACAAACAAGCATTTACTATCATGAGCTCTCTAAGGTCCCATTTGCTCTTAAACACATCATGACTATTTCTGGAAACTAGGCACTTTCCACCAAAGTCTGAGATGAAAAGCCTGTAAGATATGATGCATGTGTGCTGGGGTCTTGCACATGATTAGAAAAGGAACATCAAAATCCCCTAATATTCATGTTATAGGTGTTACTATTAAAACTCTAATTTAGATTAATATAAAGAAAGCTGAAAGGATAGGACAACTGTTCTGAAAGGATAGGACAACTATTACTTTGAAAGCTTTTCCTTAATCTCTATGATATAAATAATTTTCAGCCGGGCGTGGTGGCTCATGCCTGTAATCCCAGCACGGATTTTTGGGAGACCCAAGCGGACGGATCACGAGGTCAAGAGATCAAGAACATCCTGGCCAACATGGTGAAACCCCATCTCTACTAAAAATACAAAAATTAGCTGCACATGATGGCTCATGCCTGTAGTCCCAGGCCTGTAGCCTACTCGGGAGGTTGAGGCAGGAGAATTGCTTGAACCTGGGAGGCGGAGGTTGCAGTGAGCTGAGATCGCACCACTGCACTCCAGCCTGGAGACAGAGCAAGACTTCGTCTCAAAAAATAAACAAATAAATAAATTTCAACATAGTAATAATGTCTTCTGATAGCATTACAGCCCTTTATTTGAACAGCTCTGGAACTCAGAAGGCAGTCACCTCTGAGCTCACAAAGCCAGTCCCCTTTGGAAATGTCAAAAACCAGTCTCTTAACCAGGAGGGTGTTAGTGGGCATGTATATGTATATTCTAGAAGTGGAGCTGTTTTAAGTTCAGAAATGAGTCTTGTTCATTTATTTGAGGAAATAAATGCTCTATGAGTTGAACTGTGTTAAAAAGGGAGCAGAGATTCCCACAACCTACCGTTATAAGCAGACTGTGGATTACGGGGCCTGGGTGAACTGGTGAGATTATTTCATCGCTAAAAAAAAGATCCAAGGCCAACAACACTGAATTGTGGTGGTAAAAAAGAGAGCTGGGTCTCTGAGTCATTAATTTTTCTCTAACTTTTCCCACATTTACTTACCTCGGTGGCAACCTTGGGGGTCCTCGCACAAAACCTCCTGTTTGACCCGGGTGGTTGGATTCCTACAAGTAGCAGAGAATGCTTTTTAGTTAAGGTTAATCTGAAACGAGAACTTGTCAAGAGAAATTCTGGACAACCTTTTGGCTGGATCTACAAGCAGAAATGCAGTTGAGTTATAGAAAGTAGCTTACAAGAGTTTTCAGCATTAAACAATATTAACTTACTTCTGCCTAAATTATTCATGTCCTAATACAAGTGAAAACACTGACAGGAAGAAACCAGTCTCCTGTTGTGGACCACAGCTTGAGCAATTGCACTGCATGGTCATGCACTCAGTGGATTCACGAGATATTAAGGGAAAATTTAAGCAGGCCCTAAAGAGAATTTAAAAATATATGTTCTTGGCCAGGTGCGGTGGCTCCGCCTGTAATCCCGGCACTTTGGGAGGCTGACGCGGATGGATCACGAGGTCAGGAGATCAAGACCATCCTGGCTAACATGGTGAAACCCCATCTCTACTGAAAATACAAAAAATTAGCCGGGCATGGTGGCGGGCGCCTGTAGTCCCAGCTACTCGGGAGGCTGAGGCAGGAGAATGGCGTGAACCTGGGAAGCATAGGTTGCAGTGAGCCAAGACCATGCCACTGTACTTCAGTCTGGGCAACAGAGTGAGACTCTGTCTCAAAAACAAAAAACAAACAAACAAAAAAAACTATCTATCCATCTATCTATCTATCTATCTATCTAATCTAATCTAGATAGATATATATGCTCTTTATTCATTCCTCTTTATTCATTCCGTGATCACACACAAGAAACATACTGCTCCTAAGTTTAAACACATAGTAAGTGGGGTGGTTACTAGTTGGTATTGCTTTGAATAGGCAGATCTTATCTCACCACTGTTTGGTTTCAACAATTTGCAGTGGGTTTTGAACTAGAAGGAGGTGGGAGTAAAAGAGCTTGCAGGATGGTCTGAGAGGAAGGCATGTGAGGAGAAATAGTTAAGGTCCAAGAAAGCAGTGTGCTTGTACCACTCCAGCAAAGGGGCTGGATGGGGTAAAAGAGTTTTGTAGAAAAAAGGAAAAGGAGAATAATGTGAAAAATAAAAGGTACAGTTGGAATGTTTTATTTTAATGGTAGATGAGAGAAATTGGAAGTGGACAGATCAATAGGAAGATTTCTGTAGGGGAAGGGATTCAAACTGTTCCATTTAAACAGGTTTTCTGAACATGTTATAGCCCAAGGATTGGGAAATGAGAGTAATACATGGAGAATATTTTCAGATCCTCTGTGAGTGGGAAGCCAAAGGATCTCAAAGCCAAAATTTCTGTTTTTTGGGCGGGGGAAAAAGCCTTCACAAAATTCTTTTTTTTTTTTTTTCTTTTTTGAGACAGAGTCTCGCTCTGTCCCCCAGGCTGGAGTGCAGTGATGCAATCTCAGCTCAATGCAACCTCTGCCTCCCAAGTTCAAGTGATTCTCCTGCCTCAGCCTCCCAAGTGGCTGAGACTACAGGCAAGACTACATTCCTCTAATGCTGTATTTTCTTTCCCCCCACTTTTCCTACTTTCTAAGTCCCCAACACTAACACTCAGGAAATAATATTTCTCCAAAACTTCATAAGAAAAAAAAATGCTGACCCTTTATATTACACTTTTTTTTTTTTGTAAAGGAGGTTTAATTAAAGCTTGGGAATCTTTGGGCTACTTCAGACTATTTTCTTTTTTTTTTTTTTTTTTTTTCCGAGGCGGAGTCTCGCTCTGTCGCCCGACTGGAGTGCAGTGGCCGGATCTCAGCTCACTGCAAGCTCCGCCTCCCGGGTTTACGCCATTCTCCTGCCTCAGCCTCCCGAGTAGCTGGGACTACAGGCGCCCGCCGCCTCGCCCGGCTAGTTTTTGTATTTTTAGTAGAGACGGGGTTTCACCGTGTTCGCCAGGATGGTCTCGATCTCCTGACCTCGTGATCCGCCCGTCTCAGCCTCCCAAAGTGCTGGGATTACAGGCTTGAGCCACCGCGCCCGGCTACTTCAGACTATTTTCCTCCTTCTTATAAATGAGCCAAAACTCACTTCCATGATTTTTAAATTATACTGAATATTTATAACCTTTTCCTTAAATACCAAATGATTAATTGCCAATAACTGTGATCATTTAAACATGTTTCAATGTTATAAAATCCCATTTTAAAAAACAAATTAAGCTTGCCCTTAAAACTTGGTTTCACTAATGAGTTCAGTTAATGTAGTGAGGCAAGTAACCAGCTCATAAACCCTGCAATATTCCAGAATATAATCCATGCCTTATAATTACACTGCTGCCCATATTTTTCCTGACAAATATTGCCATGATGCTTGAAAAATGCATTTATTTCTGTGGCTACCTTTAAAATTAAAACAAACTCTAGCAGATAGGAAGAAACTTTAATTGCTTTTATCAAAGCTGTAATTTTGGCCGGGCGCGGTGGCTCAAGCCTGTAATCCCAGCACTTTGGGAGGCCGAGACGGGTGGATCACGAGGTCAGGAGATCGAGATCATCCTGGCTAACACGGTGAAACCTCATCTCTACTAAAAAATACAAAAACAAAAACTAACCGGGCGAGGTAGTGGGCGCCTGTAGTCCCAGCTACTTGGGAGGCTGAGGCAGGAGAATGGCGTAAACCCGGGAGGCGGAGCTTGCAGTGAGCTGAGATCAAGCCACTGCACTCCAGCCTGGGAGACAGAGCGAGACTCCGTCTCAAAAAAAAAAAAAAAAAAAAAAAAGATACCTTGATAAACAAAATTTAAAAAACAGATGTATAAATTTGACATGGAAAGATGCAGATGATGTACTGTAATAAATGCATAGCATATGACTCTAATTTTGTACCAAATATTAGCTGTAGTTTTTCCTCGGTGGTGGTATTTTTATGGGAAATCTTCAACATCTTTTTAATTTCTTAATTTGCAACAGTAAGAAAATTTTAAATCAGAAAAAAAGAGTAGCACATTCAAATTCCTTTTTTTTTTTTCTGAGACGGAGTCTCGCTCTGTTGCCCAGGCTGGAGTTCAGTGGCACAATCTTGGCTCACTGCAAGCTCTGCCTCCCGGGTTCATGCCATTCTCCTGCCTCAGCCTCCCAAGTAGCTGGGACTACAGGCACCCTTCACCACACCTGGCTAATTTTTTTTGTATTTTTAGTAGAGACGGGGTTTCACTATGTTAGCCAGGATGGTCTTGATATCCTGACCTCGTGATTTGCCCGCCTCGGCCTCCCAAAGTGTTGGGATTACAGGTGTGAGTCATCGCACCCGGCCACATTCAAATTCTTTAGGGATGTTAGGCACATTCCTAAAGGCACTTCTTTATCTGACATACTCCAAATATTGAGAGAAGGAGATAGTTCTTGCAGGAGCCATTGTCTTAGCGTTTGCTCAAGTCTGGGTTTACGTCCAGGTTCTGCTGAGTCTTTGCAAGATAACTGATTAGGGACTTCTTCCTCGTGGGTATTCCACAAATAACCTGAAGGCTCTCTGCATTTGCTTTTTGGTAGTTTTTCTCTAGCTCTGATATCCCTGAACTCTGGCTTTTAATGTGTTTGGACAAGCATTTTAGTTTCTGGTGAAGCTGGTTTTCCTGCTTGTATTGTCTCTGCAGATTCCATCTTTTTGTTCAAAATGGAATAATCTTGGAACATTTTGGAATATTATTCCATTGCAATAATAATAGCTGGGACTACAGGTGTGTGCCACCACACCTGGCTCATTTTTGTATAATACTATTTCTTTTCTTTTTTTGGAGACGAGTCTTGCTCTGTTGCTCAGGCTAGAGTGCAGTGGTGCAATCTCAGCCCACTGCAACCTCCACCTCCTGAGTTCAAACGATTCTCCTGTCTCAGCCTCCCAAGTAGATGGGATTACAGGTGTGCATCACTATGCCAGGCTTTTGTATTTTTACTAGAGATGACGTTTCACACCATGTTGGCCAGACTGATCTCAAACTCCTGATCTCAAGTGATCCACCCGCTTTGGACTTCCAAAGTGCTGGGATTACAGGTGTGAGCCACCGTGCACCCCAATATTATTTCAATAGAGCTTTATAGTTTATGAAGTCCATTAAGTATGATGGACGTTACATATGATGGATATTAACGAATGATGTTTTACTTACTTATCACCCTCTCACTCCTTTTTATAACCATTTCAGAGTAGAAGCCAGTAACCTTCTCAGGCAACTTTTCCTCCACGGGAATTTGGGATTTTCCTATTTAACATTAGTATGGTAGGAACCCTGCTATCCTCTTTTGGGCTTTCTTGGCCCAGATTTAATAAAAATTTATTACCAGCTACTTTGAAAATCACAAGTGATCACTAAATTTTAATTCATTCTTCAGGAAAATCTCATTAACTAGATATTGACTAATTTAATTTAATGTCTCCTTCAAAGAAATTTTTCTTTGCCAGATGATTAGGTGGGCTTGCCTGTATAATAAACATAGTTAATGCACAATGTAAAACCATTATGAAATTTGAACTGCAAATTTGGTTCAAAGACTTTAACAGTTAATTTCTCTTAAAACAAGCCTTAAAGATCATATGCCATATGGACATCTAAAAAAAATGAGTGTGGTCCAGCGTGGTTGCTCATGCCTGTAATCCTGGAACTTTGACAGGCCAAGGTGGATGGGTCACTTGACAGGAGTTCAAGATCAGCCTAGCCAACATGATAAAACCCTGTCTCTAATAAAAATACAAAAAAAATTAGCTGGACATGGTGGTACGCGCCTGTAGTCCCAGCTACTTGGGAGGTTGAGGCAGGAGAACTGTTTGAACCCAGGAGGTAGAGGTTGCAGTGAGCTGAGATCGTGCCACTGCACTCCAGCTTGGGCGACAGAGCGAGACTCCATCTCAAAAAAAAGGTGTGATCTCATATCTAGAAAAACCTAAAGACTCTACCAACAAATCCCTCTTAGAATTGATAAATGAATTCAGTACAGTTGCAGGATACAAAATTAATATACAAAAATCGGTAACATTTCGATACATGACAAAGAACTAGCTAAAAAAAGAAATTGAGAAGGCAATCCCATTTACGATAGCTACAAAAAGAAATACCTTGTAATAAATTTAAGGAAGTGAAAGACCTCTACAAGGAAAACTACAAAACACTGATGAAAAAATGGAAGAAGATACAAAGGATACAAACAAATAGACATTCTATGCTCATGGATTAGAAGAATTAATACTGTTAAAATGAGAATATTACCCAAAGAAATCTACAGATTCAATGCAATCCCTATCAAAATACAAGTGACATCTTTACAAACATAGAAAAAAAAATCCTAAAACTTGTACAGAACCACAAAAGACCCTGAATAGTCAAAACAATCCTGAGCCAAAAGAACAAAGGTGGAGGCACCACACTATCAACTTTAAAATACACTGCACAAAGATGTAGTAGCAAAAACAGCATGGACCTAGCATAATAACAGACACATAGGCCAATGGAACAGAATAGAGAATCCAAAAATTAATCCACGTATCTACAGCCAACTGATTTTTGACAAAAGTGTCAAGGACAGTCACTGGGGAAAGCAGTCTCTTCAATAAAGGCGCTGGGGAAAACTAGATATTCATATGCAGATGCATGAAACTAAACCCTCCCACTTACTCTTGACAAGACTCAACTCAGAGACCTAAATCTAAGACCTGAAACAATACAACGACTAGAAAAGCAGGGAAAACACCTCAGTACATTGGTCTTAAAAAAGGTTTTATGAATAAGACCTCAAAAGCACAGGCAACAAAAGTAAAAATAAACAAATGGGTTTATATCAACCAAAAATCTTTTGCACAGTAAAGGAAAAAATCAACAGAGTGAAAAGACAACCTACAGAATGGCAAGAAATATTTGCAAACTACTCATCTGATAGGGGATTAGTATCTAGAATACAAAAGAAACTCAAACATCATAACAGCAAAAAACCCAAACAATCTGATTTTAAAGTGGGCAAATAAACTTTGGGAGGTGGAGGCCGGATGACTGCTTGAATCCAGGAGTTCAAGAACAGCCTGGGCAACATGGCAAAACTTGTCTCTACAAAAAATACAAAAAATGAGCTGAGTGTGGTGGCATGCACCTAAAGTTCCAGCTACTCAGGAGGCTGAGGTGGGAGGATCCCCTAAGCCCAGGTCAAGGCTGCAGTGAGCTGTGATCATATCACTGCACTCCAGCCCAGGAGACAGATAAGACCCTATCTCAAAAAAAAAAAAAAAAAAAAAATCAAATGATCTGGATATTTCTCAAAAGAAGACACATAAATGGCCAACAAATACATTAAAAAATGATCAACCTCACTAATCATCAGGGAAATTCACAACAAAATGGCAATGAGGTATCATCTCACCCCAGTTGGGATGGCTATTATCTAAAAGAAAAAAAAAAAAAAAAGTGCTGGCAAGAATACAGAGAAAGGGGAATTCTTATACACTGTTAGTGGGAATGTAACCTAGTACAATCACTGTAGAAAACAGGATGGAAGCTCCTCAAAAAACCACAAATAGAACTACTATACGATCCAGCAAGCCCACTACTGGAAATGTATTCAAAGGAAAGGAAATTACATCGAAGAGACATCTGCACATCCATGTTTACTGTAGCACTACTCACAATAGCCAAGATACGGAATCAACCTAGGTGTCCAACAACAGATAAATGGATAAAGAAAATGTGGCATGTGTACACCATGGAATACTATCCAGTCATATAAAAGAGTGGAAACCTGTCATTTGTGGCAACATAAATGGAACCGGAGGATATTATGTTAAGTGAAGTAAGCCAGGAACAGGAATTAAACACTGCATCTTCTCATTCATATATGGAAGCTAAAAATAAGTTGATCTCATAGAAATAAAAAGTAGAACAGAGGATACTAGAGGCTGGGAAGGGTAAAAAGAAGGGAGAGAGAAGGAGCTTTGTTAAAGAATACAAAATTATAGCCAGACAGGAGGAATAAATTCTAGTGTTCTATACCACTATAGGATGACTATCGTTAACAATAATATATAGCTTCAAATGACTGGAAGGAAGATATTGAGCATTCCAAACAGAAGTGGCGAAAAATGTTTGAGATGACAGATATGCTAACTACCCTGATCTGATCCCTATACAGTATATGTACTGAAACATCACTATGTACCCCAAGAATATGTACAATTATTATTTGTCAATTTAAAAAAGAGGAAATAATCAGGAGCTTTGTCATGGGCTTCCCATAAAGTTCTCTGAAAGCCTTTATTCATTCTTTATTTATTTATTTTTTGAGACGGAGTCTCACTCTGTCGCCCCAGGCTGGAGTGCAATGGCATGATCTTGGCTCACTGCAACCTCTGCCTCCCGGGTTCAAGCGATTCTCCTGCTTCAGCCTTCTGAGTAGCTGGGATTACAGGCACATGACACCACGTGCAGCTAATTTTTGTATTTTTAGTAGAAACGAGGTTTCACCATGTTAACCAGGCTGGTGTCAAACTCCTGACCTCAGGTGATCCACCTGCCTTGGCCTCCCAAAGTGCTGGAATTACATGTGGGGGCCATCGTGTCCAGCCAACTTTATTCTTTTTCTTAAATCACTTATCTAATTACTTGTTGCATGTCTGTTTCCCTAAGAAACCACAAAAGTTGGAAGACCAAAAAAAAAAAAAAAGTATGAGGATACTGAGGTTGAAATGAAAAATATATATATTTACTTCAAAAAATCTTTGACCACCATCTTAACAAGTGCACAGTAAAACACTACTTTTTAAATTAAAAAAATACATTTTTCTTAAATTTCAGATTTAAATATTCTTATGGTAATTATCTTAAATTTTGGTCACTAATTGGGTATTTTAAATAAAAACTGACAAGTTGAATAAAGTTATTTCCCTGAATATTAAAGGTGTTTAGAGATTTTAATAACCTCATTATTAGTTTCATTTAAAAGACAATGTCATTAAGTTGGTATACAAATTATTTTATAGTGAAGTACAATGAAGTGGCCTAATCTCTCTACAGGGACTATTTTTTTTTTTTTTTGAGACGGAGTCTCGCTCTGCCACCCAGGCTGGAGTGCAGTGGCCGGATCTCAGCTCACTGCAAGCTCCGCCTCCCGGGTTTACGCCATTCTCCTGCCTCAGCCTCCCGAGTAGCTGGGACTACAGGCGCCCGCCTCGTCGCCCGGCTAGTTTTTTTTGTATTTTTAAGTAGAGACAGGGTTTCACCGTATTAGCCAGGATGGTCTCGATCTCCTGACCTCGTGATCCGCCCGTCTCGGCCTCCCAAAGTGCTGGGATTACAGGCTTGAGCCACCGCGCCCGGCCATCTACAGGGACTTTTAACATATTGAACACTACATTATGTAAGTACATGGGGCTTAGAAACTGGTCTGTAATAGAGGGTTCTTGTTTTTAATTTGACCAGTAATAAAATAATTTAGATATTAGCTGACTATTCAAAATTAATGCATAACTACGTCTTCAATCTAATACAATCTATAATGACCACTTACCAAGTTTCTAGTTCTGTCAACATTACTGAGTTTTCCAGATACTGTACTGAAAGTGTTTCCAATAGGTTTTTCAGCAGGGAGAGGAGGTGGGCTTTGTGGATCCTCATGTAAACCTGGAAAAAGTAGCAGTAATTCATCAATAATTTCTAGTTTTTAGGATTCCAAAGAATGAAATTATTGCTGTTTAGTTTATTAGAAAAATGGCTATCATAAAAGATACACACAAATAGTTAAGCAAATGAGAAAGAGCTCCCAGCAAACTTCAGAAAATTGATGTGCTAGTCAACATCAGTTAATTTTACTATATGTTTTATAGAGAGTGAAAATAATACTAAATAATTACAACAGCAGCCAGCATTGTTGAGAACCTTTTATGTGACAGGCATTAAGTTAGGCTCTATATTTACATACATTTCACCAACCAAGATCTATGTGCTAGATTTGTCCAGTCCACTAGCTAGTAGCTACATCTAATGATTGTCTTAAATCTTAATTAAAATTTCAGTTCCTCAGTTGCACTAGCCACATTTCAAATACTAGCCACTGTGACTAGTGACTACCAGCACAGTTAAAGAACATTTCTATCTTTGCAGAAAAGTTCTATTGCACAGTGCTACACTAGATAATATCTTACCTGTTTTACAGATGAAGAAACTGAAGCTAAGAAAATAAATGCGCTAACCAAGGTCTTACTGCTAGTAATTGTCAGATCCATTGTTTTGAACCTAAAAGTCCATGTTCATTTTGATAAGACATGCTGCTTCTTAATAGGTGGTGTATTCAACACTCTCTCATCCAAAAATAATTCAATGTGTTTTCTTTCTTTCTTTTGTTTTTTTTGAGATGGAGTCTCGCTCTGTCACCCAGGCTACAGTACAGTGGCGCAATCTCAGTTCACTGCAAGCTCTACCTCCCGGGTTCACACCATTCTCCTGCCTCAGCCTCCGGAGAAGCTGTGACTACAGGTGCCTGCCACTAAGCCCAGCTAATTTTTTTTGTATTTTTAGTAGAGACGGGGTTTCACCATGTTAGCCAGGATGGTCTCGATCTCCTGACCTCATGATCTGCCTGCCTCGGCCTCCCAAAGTGCTAGGATTACAGGCGTGAGCCACTGTGCCGGGCCAATGTGTTTTCTAATTCATTAGCTTCTGATTAATGAACATAACTGCCCTCAATTAAACAAACAATACCTTTACATCCAAACCACAGCCATATCAGTGATAATTTACCCCCAACTTATCTTAAAAAGAAGGAAACAAAGATGACCAGATTTAATTAGTGACAGTTAATTAAAATGCGTGTGCAAAAACAACTGGAGAGTGGATGACTGTAACATACTGAAGGACGCTAAAGCCACCTTTTACACTGTTTGGTTTAGGCATTAAAAGGAGATGAGCAGATAAGCATTCTCTCTCTTTTCTTTTTTCAAATGTACACTCTCTACTTCCATTTCATGTGAAAAACCTATAACAAGAAGATGATTTGTCAGGTTCCTGTTTTATCCGCAGACAGGAAAACATTCTCAAAGGGAGGAAAATACCCAGGCCAGCAACTAGGAAAACAATGATTTAGAGCAAGGCAAACATTCTTAGTGAGAGGCAAGGCTGCTCTGGGAATTAAGACATATATAATAAAAACATCCAACTCAGTCACCATCTTGAAGATATTTTCTGTGCTGTGGTTTCCGTATTCTTACAAGGAAATAGTTGATTATTTAGAATATAATACTGTTGTGACAAATATTTAAGAGTATACGCCAGTAATATGAAAGTAGAAAGGAGATAGCTTACTGGAAGGAGGAACACAGGGAGTATCTGGTGTGAGTATGTGTGGGATGTGGAGGAAGGAGATTTCCAATTTTAAATAATGTAGTCAGGGAAGGTCTCTGAGAAAAAGTGGCATTGAGTGAAGACCTGAAGGACTGGTGAGGGAGGGAGCCTTGCAGACATCTGGGAAAAGGACAACCTGGTCAGAAGAAACAGGCTCCAGGGGAAAGGAGCTGACAGGTTCAAGTAAGATCAAGGACATTTGCACCATGAAGCTATCCCCTTTTTCCCAAATTCTTCAGACACCAAAGTTTAATTCTTTTTCCTCCACAGAATATATGCGTTGCTTATTAACAAAATTCTGAGGAACTGATTTTTGACATAAATACAAATAACTCTCTAGAAATCATTCTGTCATTTCAGTTCTCCTACATTTAGCAGTATAGAATTCAACTTTCTTTTTGTTTTTTTAAGACAAGGTCTCGCTTTGTTGCCCAGGCTGGAATGTGGTGGCATGATCTTGGCTCACTGCAACCCCTGCCTCCTGGGTTCAAGTGATTTTCCTGCCTCAGCCTCCCAAGTAGCTGGGATTACAGGCGTGTGCCACCATGACTGGCTAATTTTTTTTTTTTTAATTGAGCCTTTATTTTTATTTATTCATTTTTTAAAATAATTTTTTAAAAAATTTTACTTTAAGTTCTGGGATACACATGCTAAACATACAGGTTTGTTATATAGGTATACATGTGCCATGGTGGTTTGCTTCTCCTATGAACCTGTCATCCAGGTTTTAGGCCCCACATGCATTAGGTATTTGTCCTAATGCTCTCCCTCCCCTAGCCCCCAACTCCCCAACGGGCCCGGTGTATATTGTTCCCCTCCCTGTGTCCATGTGTTCTCATTGTTCAACTCCCACTTGAGAGTGAGAACAGGGGGTGTTTAGTTTTGTTTCTGTGTTAGTTTGCTGAGAATGATGGCTTCCAGCGTCATCCATGTCCCTGCAAAGGACATGAAATCATTCTTTTTTTATGGCTGCAGCCGGGCTAATTTTTATATTTTTAGAACAGATGGGGTTTCACCATGTTGGCCAGGCTGGTCTCGAACTCCTAGAATTCAATTTTCGACCAGTTCTTGGAGCTTTGTCAGGATAATAATTTTTTTTTTTTTTTTTGAGACGGAGTCTTGCTCTTTCGCCCGGGCTGGAGTGCAGTGGCCGGATCTCAGCTCACTGCAAGCTCCGCCTCCCGGGTTTTACGCCATTCTCCTGCCTCAGCCTCCGGAGTAGCTGGGACTACAGGCGCCCGCCACCTCGCCCGGCTAGTTTTTTGTATTTTTAGTAGAGACGGGGTTTCACCATGTTAGCCAGGATGGTCTCGATCTCCTGACCTCGTGATCCGCCCGTCTCGGCCTCCCAAAGTGCTGGGATTACAGGCTTGAGCCACCGCGCCCGGCCAGGATAATAATTAAAGTTGCTTCCTCAGCATATCCTTTTCAGGATTTCAGAGCTTATTAATGCAGTTTCTGAGTGTGCAGAAAAAGTAAACATAGCAGGCCTGAGACTTCATCCCTAGGAAGTCCTACTTACAAGATTGGTCCCTTTTTTTGAGTTTCGCTCTTGTTGCCCAAGCTGGAGGGCAATGGCATCATCTCAGCTCACTACAACCTCCACCTCCCGGGTTTAGGTGATTCTCCTGCATCAGCCAGGCACACGCTACCATGCCAAGCTTATTTTTGTAGTTTTAGTAGAGATGGGTTTTCACCATGTTGGCCAGGCTGGTCTTCAACTCCTGACCTCAGGTGATCCACTTGCCTCTGCCTCCCAAAGTGCTGGGATTATAGGCATGAGCCACCATACCCAGCCACAGGATTGGTCCTTGACTGGCATATAGGAACTTGGACTTTGGGACAGTTCTCGCCATCCTCAAAACTGATAAAACAGAATACGTGGTTTATGCTGAACATTTGCTTTCCTCCTGGAAATCTGGAATTTTGCTATGTGCCAACACTTCTAGGAGTGCCTACATAACCAGTCCCCAATAAAAACCCTGGTCACTGAATCAGTAGTGAGCTTCTCTGGTAGACATTTCACATGTGTCGTCACAACTCATTGCTGGAGGAGTTACGTATGTCCTCTGACTCCACCAGGAGAAGACTCTTGGAAGCTTGCATCTGGTTTCCTCCGGACTTCACCACATTTGCCTTCTCTTTGCTGATTGTACCACTTACACTTTTGCTATAATAAATAATAGCCATAAATACAACTATATGTTGAGTCCTGTGAGTCCTCCTAGTGAATCATCAACCCTGTGGGTGGTCTTGGGGACAATGACACAACAGATGAATAAATTTAAAAATTGTATTTATTACTAATGTCTGTAAAAGTTGTATTACTTAAAATCCAGGCAATATTTCTCATCATTGTATGTTAGTATAGCTGTTAAAATCCAGAATATATTTAACAAAGTAATAGCAAACAGGCAGATAACCCAATGAGCTATCATTTTACTGATTTGTGGGCTATATAATACTGTCAAAAGAAACATACTGCCCATTTTTTCTTTTCTATTTTTTTTTTGTGGAGATGGAGTTCTCGCTCTGTTGCCCAGGTTGGAGTGCAGTGGCATGATCTTGGCTCACTGCAACCTCCGCCTCCCGGGTACAAGCAATTCTCGTGCCTCAGCCTCCCAAGTAGCTGGGATTACAGGTGTGTGCCACCATGCTTGGCTTTTTGTATTTTTGATAGAGACGGGGTTTCATCAAGTGATCTGCCCACCTCAGCTTCCCAAAGTGCAGGGATTGCAGGTGTGAGCCACCATGCCTGGCTACCACTGGCTTTTAAATCTAACATTAAAATATTACCTGTAAAAAAATAAAATATAACTTCCTAAGAAACTAGAACCAGAATTTGATACCTCTGATTTTTTTCTCCTCCACATTCTTCATAGCAACTCAGTTCAGTTTTCTTGCTACTTGGCTGAGATCCATCAGTTAGTAACAGAATCATCAAGAAGACACTGAAACCAAGAGACTGATCCTTCTGGGTAGTGCTTTATGGAAAAACCAAACTCCTAAAATAAAGGGAATATGCCTGCAGTACAATCCTGGGTGCTACAGGTGAAAGAGTGGGATGCTTGTTCTGCTTTAGGAGGAATGAAGTGGGCAGAATCTCTTGTTAGACAAAGGCAAGAATGCATGTGGGCTATAATATAAAGGCATTGCAGGCATAAATGAAATTAGAGGCCCACAGAGAAAGCTGTGTGATCACTCCAAGCAGTGCCATGAACTGCTCTGGAACCCACTGTGTGTGTGTGTACACATAAAAAACACACTTTTAATCACACTTTTTAATAATCTGGTGCCTAAAATAAAGAGTACTGGCCCTTGTGGCTTTCCCATTATAATAAATATCAGATTTCTTTTTGAAGTACTTATTAAAGCTCCTACTGAATTTCATTTGCTATACTATTAAAAAATCAAGTAAGGAAAAAAATCAAGTAAGGAAGTAAACCAAAATGTAACGTTACACTAATTTAAGAAGTTTTCTTTTTTGAGAAGGATTCTTACTCTGTCACCAGGCTGGAGTGCAGTGGCCCAATCTCGGCTCACTGCAACCTCCGCCTCCCAGGTTCGAGTGATTCTCCTGCCTCAGCCTCCCAAGTAGTTGGGACTACAGGTACGCAGCACGACGCCCAGCTAAGTTTTGTATTTTTAGTAGAGACAGGGTTTCACCATGTTGGTCAGGATAGTCTTGATCTCTTGACCTCGTGATCCACCTGCCTTGGCCTCCCAAAGTGCTGGGAGGGATTACAGGCGTCAACCACTGTGCCTGGCCAATTTAAGAAGTATTTTTATAAACTATTATTTCAAGCTTTTGGTTACTGCTCTTCACAGAATTCACACATAGCCATATTTGAGATTATGCTGATTGGAATAATATACTCCTGACTGACAGACATATACACCTTTATTTGCTTTTAGTTTAGATTACTTTCCAACCAAATATGTACCAGAGGTGTTAACATGGGATATACTAATTGTTCTAAATTTCAGTCTCCCTCTATTCTTTGTCTAAAGACAACATTAAAGAAAAATGAAATCCCCAGCCTGACCAGTGAGATGAAACCCCATCTCTACTAAAAATACAAAAATTAGCGAGGTGTGGTGGCATGTGCCTGTAGTCCCAGCTACTCGGGAGGCTGAGACAGAGTTGCTTGAAACCGGGAGGCAGAGGGTGTAGTTAGCTGAGATCACGCCACTGCACTCCAGCCTGGGTGACAGAGTGAGACTCCCAAAAAAAAAAGGGAAAGGGAAGGAAGGGAAAGGGAAAGGGAAAGGGTAAGGTAATCCAAATTTACTGAACTAATTCTTCAAAGAATTGTGAAAAAACAACTTGCTTTTAAATAGCTTTGACTACGAATGAGAGATTATACATAATTTCAAAAGCAGACATTGATAAATTGGCATATATTTCTCCCAGGCTCTTGAAGAAGCAAATAAAGAAAGCAGAGAAGTGCTTACATTTTCCTGGTTTGGCTGGAATTCGAATTACAGTGGGCTTCCTGGTGGGTGCTGGTTGAACTGCTCGTTCTTTTACTGGTTCTGTTTTTGCAGGGAGCTGAAAGGGATCTAATGAAAAACATAGTTTTATTTTGCATGTTTTAGTTAACATGGACTGAAACAAAAAACCTCATTCATAATTTAAGAGTCATACTTTTCATGCCCCTGGGGAAACTATTCATGGATAAACAAAATCTCAGTTTGCAGAGACAAAAACAAAGTTGGAACTCATAAAAGGAAATAAGTTAGTGTTCTGTAAATAATTCATGTGGCTTTTCTTCCTCTCTGACGAGAGAAATCGAGGATGATCTTGAATTATGTAGAAGCTGATCTTTCAGGGGAGTGTAATCATTTCATACATGTCTGCCTGAAAATGAGGGGCAATTGAGAGGAGGAGACCATCTTTCCCACATCCTAAAGCCTCCCAGATGCCACAGAGAGGAAAGTCTCTTTCCCCGTACACCCCCTGTGCCTGTCCCAGAATATTTACTCCCAGGGCCCTCATCCTACCCAGTGCTGTGCCTGGCACAGGGAAGGTGCTTAGCAGTCTCAGATTTAGTAGTTTAGTAAAACTACACTTCAGTAACATAAAAACGAAAAACATTCTATCCCAGAAATAAAATAAGACATATCCCTTCAAATATTTAATTTTGCGGCAAGGATATATGACTCGGCATTCCTCTATCTTAACCGATTTATTAAGTAATTGCAGTTTTTGCCATTAAAAGTAATGCACCAACCCAATATTTTAAATGGACAGTATATACTTAGGAGAAATACTTTAAACAAAAGCATAGTTCTAAACCTTTTACTGAAACAGTCTTTAACATAAATGTCCTTTTTAGTGGTTTGGAAAAATGACTATAACTTTTTTTAAAAAACGGGAAATCTACAAGTAAAAAGATTAGCAAAAACAAAAGAAAATGCTCTATAATGGATATTCTACTCAGCACACAGGATCGCATGAGACTGTCTTTGCTTTTATTTAACAAGAGGCGAAATGAGTATATGCTGTAATTCTGCACCTGTTCTATGGATCTTGCCTGTGGGGAGATACTCTCTATAAAACTATGCACTCCATAGCTCCTGGGATGAACAGCATTCAAATTCTGCCTGTTATGAGGTGTAATTCAATAAGCACCTTTTGCTGACCAGCTCTTTGCAGGATACATGAATGGCTGAGCTAAGAATAAAAGCCCTTTTGGTAATCTGATACTTCGCCTTCTCTTCCACTCAGTTTTCAGTCAACCTCACCATCAGATACCCTGCCAGAGGCATCACTCTCTCACTAGCTACTTGCTCATATATTTATGCCAGTAACAGTGCTGGGTGGGGAAATATGACGGTAAAGTACAATCCTAGTTTAAGTTTCTTATCTACCACTTAGGAAGGGTCCCCAGATGGCAAGCTAGCTAGAATTATTATTATGCCACTGAGGAAAAAATAAATCGATGACTCCTCTGTGGAATCTTACCAGCTCACAGTGAGCGAGGCGAGCCTTACGTTAAAAACGCCAACTCAAGATTATCAGAAGAATGGTATCAAACTTTAAAAAAAAGACTACTAAATTAATAATATAACTTTCTTCCACTGTGACCTATGTCACCCATAAAACAACAAAGCTCCTGTTTTCAGATTTAACCAAATTCCTTAATTATTTAATTTTATTATAACAAATATATATTAAGTATAATAGTACATTTTTCACTTCACAGCAATATTTGTTGTAAAAGTAAGAAACAGTAAGAATTATATAAAATAGAAAAAGAAAACCTCTTGTAATCTTATCTCTCTAAAATTAATATTGTCTAAAATTTGGTATATCTGTCCATGTATTTTCTATAAATATTACATGTATCATTATTATATAAATATTTTGAAAAACAAACCCAGGATCATTTTATATCAATTTCTTTGTAGTTTAATATCAATTTCTTAGTACTTTTATATCAATTTCTTTGTAGCACTTTTGTTCATTCAATATTGACTGGGTGCCTGCTATGCATTAAATACTGGGAATATAGCAGTGAACAAAGCACAGAACTCTGCCTTCATGGAGTTTGCATTCCAGCAGGGAGATGGAGACAAGAAACAATACATGTAATAGACAAGGAATTTACGTGGTATATTAGAAGGTGAGAAGTATATTGAAAAATGAAAAAGCAGAAATGAAAAGGGTGAGGAACTTCAGGTGTGGGCAGAAGGGAAGCAGGCTGCAGAAGGAAATAGGAGTGCAGTAGGTGAGGCAGGTGACATTGTCTTTCCAAAAACTGGATTTTACATATTTCAGTAGTTCTTCCAATAATCATTCACGGTGTCCTACCTTTCAAGTAGTATTTCTTTCTTTCCTTTTTTTTTTGAGACACGGTCTCACTCTGTCACCCAGGCTGGAACGCAGTGGTGCAATCATGGCTTATTGTAGACTCGACCTCCTGGGCTCAAGCAATCCTCCCACCTCAGCCTCCTGAGTATCTGGGACTACAGAAATGTGCCAGCATGCCTGGCTAATTTTCATTTTTTGTAGAGATGAGGTTTCACTGTGTTTTCCAGGCTGGTCTGGACCTCTTGGGCTCAAGAGATCCTCCCATCTTGGCCTCTCAAAGTGCTGGGATTATAGGTGTGAGCCACCGTGCCTGGCCTGAAGTGCTATTTCTTAAATAGCTGCTTTTGGTACCAATAACCTGTTGGTTATTAGTTTAAAATTTCAGTTAATGATGCTTTTGGGGTGGGTGTGAAGGGCGAAGAAAATCTTGAGCATGTAATGACTTAAATTGTTTCCCAAATCAAATTAAATTCTGGGCCAGTATAAGACCTACACCTCACATTTCACAAGTAAGGGCATGGATGGGGGTAGGGGCGGGCAGGGAAAGGAGAAAAGAGGACAATCAGCACCTCTGAGGGGCTGAACACAGGGGGCATCCAAAATGTGCTTGCTGTGGGAAGAATGGCCTTAGGAAATCCTGACCCAAATCCTGCACACAGTGTGGGCAGAGCTCACCTATCGTGTTAAAGGGTCCAATCATTTTTTGTTTTAACCTGAAGGATTTAAATTGAAGTAGCATAGGTATAACTTATGAAGTATTCAAAGTGTCCTAGCTTACTCTCTCTCGTTTTTTCATTTTTAATACTGTTAGCTGTTTTTTAATAATTGGCACTTAGATCGTGTATAATCATTCTACTATACATGTCTTCGGAAAAAAAAAAATTCTTTCTCCATGTAGCGAGGCAAGGAAGTCTTCGTGTTCCATCACCGCAGGCTGTTTGGCAGGAGTGGTCTGTTTAATGATCTCCCCCAGCTGTGCTCACTGAGTCAGTGAGCTCTGCATCTGCCTCTCTGTCTGCATGTTGTCTGGGCTGTGATCCATGCGAGGAGTGCAGATTAGTGGGGAGGATAAACAGCATCACTTCAATGAGAAGGTGGAGCCAGAGGCCTGTTTTTTATCTTATGATGCTGTGCAAGCTTCTCTCTAGCAACATAAGTTCACTTTTTATGTCTTCTCATAAGAGGGCTATTTTTTTTCCAACAGAAGTTATAAGTGGGCAACATACAAAGCAAAGCTGGCACTTCATATTGGGGTACTCCAGACACCACCAGGTAAGAAATTGGATCATTAGTACTAGTTAAAATGTTTAACGTTCATAACCTTTGACTAGTAGTCCCACTTTCAGAAATTTATTCTTCAGAAATAAAAGCCTCAGCAGAAGTGAACATGCTTATGAGGGTATTTACTACAGCATTTTTTGTAGTGGCAAAACCAACAAGGAACAAAACAAAATAACCTCCCCCTCCACCAAATAAAAAACAAACGAAACAACCTGAATGTCCATCAACAGGGGAAATACTGAAGCAGCTATGATACACTATGAGGTATCAGGCAGGTATAAGGAGACAACGAATTAGAATTAGACCTATCATCCTGAAGAGAAGTGATAAATGGCATTGTTTAATAAAGCACTCTGCTGAGTAACAGGTATAGGATGGTAAAAATTTCTGGGAAAAGTCCATTATGTGTATATGTGTAAGCTTTGGTTTGGCATGCCCAAAGGCACAGAAGGCTGCATACTTTGTTCACACTGGTTACTGTGGGGAGATTACATTTTTTTTTTAAATCCAAAATCTCTGAATTGTTTGACTTGTTACAATGAATATATTTTACTTTTCTAACAGAAACAAATCCAATAAAATAAATTCAATCATAAGGAAAAAGTTACAAGATTAAGCTGAGTTAACACCTCTGCCAAACAAACCAGAACAAAACCACTTAAAAATAAGAGAACAAAAGAGGAAACTTCTGGTTTCTTTCGTTGCTTTTTCAAGGCAATAATGGCCATAAAATTTTCCATAAAGCAACTAGAAAAATAAAAACTCTTTTTTTTTGGATTTAATTTAAAAGAAAATAATGCAGATATAAAATTTTGAATTTATCTAATTTAGACGTATTTAGTTCATAACAATTCGCTTCTATTTGTAACCTTGAATAATATAACTGTTTAGATAAATCACTGTTTTGTTATTTTAAAAATTTCTACTTATCAGAATCTGAGGGTCAGTGGGGGAAGCAGTTCTTCAGAAGTGGCAAAGACGACAAGAGATAATTCTCCCAGTTTCTTTCAGCCTAATTATGCTTATGCTCAGCTATTTTAAAAAGATTATTGATCAAATACCTTGTTAAAGGTAATGCCTCCACATGGTCTGAAATTCAAAAGGGATCAAAATGCTTACAGTGAAACCAAGTTCCCTGTTCTTTCCTATCCAGTTCCTTCATAAAAGACAACCTTTGTACCACCTTTTCATACATCTCTGTACATTGCATTTGAAATTTAACACAAACAATAGCTAAAATAACACAAAAAGTATCCTGTATCTTGCATTTTTCATCTAATAATATCTTGGAGGTTGGTCCAAAGTAGGGGATAAAAGGTTTCTCTCCCTTTTAATTATCACACAATACTCCATTGTTATGGATGTACCATAATTTATTTAAGCAGTCCATTGACATTTATTTCCAATATTCTATAGTAGAAGTCCTTAATTCTAGAGCCCAAATGGGCCCTCGAAGCTCTGGATATTGTACCTTGAATTGTGTGCACATGACTAATGGCTATTTTCTTTTTTTTTTTTCCTCACGCTCCAGTCATTGAATTAATGGCTATTTTCAAGGCAGAGAAAAGACTCTAAGGCTACCTCAGATTCTCAGAGTTTGGTAGTCTGGAAAGGGTTAAGAATTTGCTGCCATAATTCTATTATAGACTGCTCTTGCTTCTACAGAAAAACAGAAAACAAAAAACACGGAGCATCTCAAGAAGAATCTCCTATCTGAATCTAAGACAAGAAAATGGCATTTTTGTCTACTTTTGTTTGCAGTGATGGCATTTTTGTCCACTTATATTTGCAGTGTTTATTCTGTCTTCCCTCTACCCCCTCACACCAGCACCAGTTATTCTACACCTGCTGGTGAACAAGCAGAGGCCTCTTTATAACTATACCCGCACGGTCTTCATTACCGGATTGAGAAAAACACTGATGATAAAGTAGTTTTCCACCCATTAACTGTCTCTAATAATATGCTTGTCATCACAATTAGTTTCACCATCCCTGGCTTGCTTTTCTGTCATTTCTTTCCCTTGAGTTCTGTTAATAGCAGAAATTGGCTGCTAAACTATTATTCTGGTCTGTGTAATGGGGCTGCCGGCAGAAACATTCTCCTTTTTCTGACAGCTGGGTATGATTTGTAAAGGTGTGAAGAAGAATTGCTAATACTTCTGGGCTCCATTACATTAACCTGGAAGGCATTCTACCCAAGAAATGAATCCAATATTAAATTGCCTGTTTTATGAGTTTTCCTTTAGTAATTTTTCTAATCTTTACAATGTTTTCATAGCTTCAGTATTTTCGGATCTCTATTTCCTGAGATTAATATGGCAACTTCATTTTACGAATGCTATTTTATTAGATTTTCTTTAATGTTGAGGTAAGAGAAAGGGAAGGGAAGACTTATTTGTAAGTTTCTCTTCTTTCTCCTGTGTTCCTCTCCCAGTTTCTGCCTGGTGTCTGGATGATTAGGCAAGGTTTCCCAGGACCATAAACCTTTACTTACAACGATAATGCTACCAAAATACCACCAAAAAGTCACAAACCCCAAATCAAAAAGCAAACAAAAACCCCTCCACAGGTCAAGGCATTCAGAGGTGATCCTGAAGGCCTTTGGAGGGCGTAAGCAGGGAGGCAACAAGGGCCAGTGTGCAGTATAGAAACTCCCCCTGGGTAGCCACAGTATGGAGTGTGATAGGCTTGTCTGAGTGGGCTCAATTTAGGAGGCCACTGCAGCCATCAGAGTGTAAAGGCCGAAAGTGGGGCAGAACAGGGAAGGATGAAAAGGAGAGGCAGAGTCAAGAACTATTTGGAAGGTAAAACCAGCAGGAGTTGGTAACTAATGAGATGTGAAGGCAGAGAAGTAGCAATCATAAAACTACTACTTAATGATCATCGTATTTCACACAATGTGATAGAGCTTTCCTATATGATCACATTAAACCCTTGCAATACTCTAGGTGAGAAGTAGTATTATGTCTTCCAAATGAGGAAACAGAGGCACTGTGAGGTTAAGAAAATTGCCCAAGGTCACATAACAAATGTGGTAGACCCTGGCGGACTCCAAATCTGAACAGCTAGTCACTGCGTGACACAGTGAGAAGACTCAACGATGATCTCTGGGTTTCTCCAGGGAAGGCTGGTGTGTGTGATGGTGTCACTAGTGAGTTGTAAAATATAAGAAGAAAGACAGGTTTAGAAAGAAGATAGTATTCAGCTCAGTATAACTCCATAGTCAAGAGCAATGGTTAAAGTCAGATAGCACAAGCAAATTACACATTTTGCTAAAAGACGCCCCAATAATTAAATGTTGTGCAATGAAGTGGTAGAAATCAAGAAACAGAAAAGGCTGAGTATGAAGCATGAGACTGTATTTATGTTGAAAGTATATTGTTGACCTTCCTTTTTGAAGATAACTATAATTATCTGCTAGATGATACAAAATAAATTCTCAGCAATTATTAGTCAAGTTGCCATCCCCATAGAAAGTAGCAAGTTCTACAAAAGGTAATATTTCTCCAGCTTGCTGCTGTTGGGTTTATCTATCCCTGTCCTTCTCTGAATCTTGTTAATACCAAAAAGGTTTATACAAGAAAATGGTATTATCAAAGACTTGAAAAGTTTTTAAAGTGTTGCCTGGTTAAGGATTCATGAAAATATTGGGTAGCAACATTATACAGTGAAAAATAAACTAGACTTAGAATAAAAACACTAAGTTTGAATCCTGACTTGGACAATTGTTTTATGACACTGGGCAAATGATCCATAGATCTCTCTCAGTCTCACTGTCTTCATTTGCAAACTTAGGCAGTGATATCTCACAGAAGGTTGTTGCAATTATTAAATAAAATAATAATGTATGTCTCAGTATTTAGCAGAGCATTAGGTACACTGCAGAAGCTTAATATATTCAAATGTTTTTCCTTCTACCCTTTATGGACAAAAGCCATGTATGTCTTTTAGTTTATATGCTAAAATGTTGTGTGTCAGTTACAATGTTCTGTGCATGATGAATGTTTAATAATGTGTATGTTTGCTTTCATTTTTTTTTTTTTTTGAGGCAGAGTCTCGCTCTGTCGCCCGGACTGGAGTGCAGTGGCCAGATCTCAGCTCACTGCAAGCTCCGCCTCCCGGGTTTACGCCATTCTCCTGCCTCAGCCTCCCGAGTAGCTGGGACTACAGGCGCCCGCCACCTCGCCCGGCTCGTTTTTGTATTTTTAGTAGAGATGGGGTTTCACCGTGTTAGCCAGGATGGTCTCGATCTCCTGACCTCGTGATCCGCCCATCTCGGCCTCCCAAAGTGCTGGGATTACAGGCTTGAGCCACCCCGCCCGGCCTGTTGGCTTTCATTTTAAATATACCTGTGCTATGCAGAATTTGGTTTTGAAATCACAGAGCCTTTCGATTTTGATGCATGTTATTTTGATGCATGTTATATTTTGATGCATGTTAAACATTTATACAGTGACAGTTAACCTTTTGAAAATTCTATTAAGTTTATATGTTCACAAATTCCACCCAAATAAGTAAACAGCAGTAAAATAAATCTTATCAATGACAAGTAGAGCAGCTTAGCTTGACAAATCAAAGACAAGCTTTACCATCACACTCTCCAACGGAACAGTGAGAAGAAAGAAAACACACTCTCTACCTTCCGGGATATTTAATTGTACTGATCTTGGCAGCTAATTTACAACTGTTGTATTTTATTTACAAAATTTTTCACTCTCAAGGGAAGATGTTCTGTGAAGGAACAATTTTGCAACATGTGGCTGGGTCTTCATTCCGTACATTTTCAAGTCCTCCCCTGGAGCTGGCCCCTCGCCCAGCACTCCCAGCTGAGGCCCATTTCATCTGAGGAGCCCCTCTGGGGCCAGGGCATGACTTCCCATCTATGAGAAGCCTCCTCTGCATCCTTCTACACGTTCCCTAACCTCCCTGGATCCTTTCAATGTGAAGCCTGAACTTCCAACTGTCAAGAGTAAGGGAAGCCAGCCCCACAACCTATTATAGTTTAGCCCCTAGCCCCAGTCTGCTTACTTCTGGCTCATATCATAGTAATCGATGCATGTCTCCTCCTTTCTGACTCCATCACCCCCATCCCGTATTTCCCCTTCCCTCTCTGTCTCCATTCCCCACTTAGCTCCATGTTTTGTGATCTCTCTGTTCATTCCTGTCTGTTTCTATACACACACATGCATGTGCATATACTTGCACACACACATCTCAGTAACTTACATACTAGAAACTAAAACAGCAAGTGCCATTTAAAATACCCTATCATGAATTTAGATTTCCCTCCACTGCTGACTTTTCACTCACCTAGAACCATCTCTGAACGAACAGATTCTTCAGCCAGGTTCCCCGATGGGGTGGGCAAAACATCATCATCAAAGCTGATGAGATCGATGTCCCCCAACGGCTTGCTCTGCAGAACTGGAACTGGGGGGTTGGCTGGGGGCCCTTCTCCCAGTGACTTGTATGCTTTGGCTTGTGATGCCCCCGCGAGTCGGGGAGGAACAGTGACAGGTTTCAGTGGAGCTGAAGGGTCGGTGGGATTTTCTGAGGAAACAGATTTCTTCAGCAGCAAAGGCCGCGGGGCAGGAGTTGGCACTTTCTTCCCACCATCAGAGCTCTCAGCCAGGGGCCCTCTTCCTGGAATCTCAGGATTAACACTTCGTATAAGGCCAGGGTTTGGTTTCTTTGGCAATTCAGGTTTGGTTACTGGGATGCTTCCTGCTTCTTGCAGGGGAGGGCATGGGGTGAGTCCTTCCTTGGAGGTCACCTTGAGTCTGTTCTCAGTCCCAGAGTCCCACTCTCCAGAAGCTCTGTTAGCAGCTGGTTTGGGAGCTACAGAAGGTTTCCCTGAGGAAACAGTAGGCTTTGGAGGAAGTGAACGTGGAGTAATTTCCGGTTTCTTGGGCAGTCCTGAGGTTTCTATATTTGCCTGACCCTCAAACACTTTAATTCTGGAAACAATACTATTTTGGCTTTGTTCCGTGTTCATAATGTTCATCACTGTCTGACTGTCTGAGGTGCTAGCGTTGTCCAGCAGAGACTGGGGCCGGCCTGGGGATGACTCCTCTCCTATGGCTGCTGGGCTGATTTTCTGGTGACTTTGCCCTTTAATGCGAGAATCTCTGAGTATTGGTCTGAGGTTGCTTTTTGATCTTGGTTTTGGCACTGGACATCTTGTAGCACTGGGGTTTTCTGGACAATTCTGTTCTTCAGAAATATCAAAGACTATTAAAGGTGCCACATTTGTTGGAAGATTGCCAGATGAGACTGTTGGGAAAGGCTGAAGAGGCTTGAGAGGTGCCTGTAGTGCTGATGAGACCAAAACAAAACCAAAACAAATAAAAACAAGCTGTAATGTTGACAATTTATAAGAAAAAAACATAGAAGATACACAGATTTAAAATTACATACATGGAATATCAAGAGATTTTGGTTTCTTTAATTAGTTAAAAGTGATTCAAAAATGGAAATGTTTATTCTGTTTCCTGTAGGAGTGCTCTTCATATAACACATTTTTTTTTTTTTTTTTTTGAGACAGGGTCTTGCTCTGTTGCCCTGGCTGGTGTACAGTGGCTCTAACGCAGCTCACTGCAGCCTCACCCTCCAGTGCTCAAATGATCCACTCACTTCAGCTTCCCTAGTAGCTGGGACTACAGGCACACACCACCACACTCAGCGTATTTTTCCATTTTTTTTTTGTAGAGATGGGGTTTCACCGTGTTGCCCAGGCTGGTCTCTTTTTTTTTTTTTTTTGAGACTGCGTTTCGCTCTTGTTGCCTAGGCTAGAGTGCAGTGGTGCAATCTCGGCTCACCTAAACCTCCACCTCCTGGGTTCAAGTGATTCTCCTGCCTCAGCCTTCCTGAGTAGCAGGGATTACAGGCGTGTGCCACCATGTCCGGCTAATTTTGTATTTTTAGTAGAGACGGGGGTTTCTCCATGTTGATCAGGCTGGTCTCGAACTCCCGACCTCAGATGATCCACCCGCCTTGGCCTCCCAAAGTGCTGGGATTACAGGCGTGAGCCACTGCGCCCGGCCATCAGGCTAGTCTCAAACTCCAGTGCTCAAGGAATCCACCCACCTTAGTCTCCCAAAGTGCTGGGATTGAGCCACATGAGCCACTGTGCAACACTTTAAAAAAGCCTAACAGGACAACCACCCTTAGCATCCTATCAAGTATAAGTTGCTAAATATAAGATACTTCTCAGTGGAAATGAATGGAATCAGTGGTAATACCCACCATGAATTATATAGATAATGTTTTTGTGATATAAACTAGGGTAAGCACAAGAGATTGGGGCTGCAGTTTGTACGAATGATCTATTATAATAATCACCACATACCCAAAAAAAGCAAGTGCACAGTGATCACACTGACTGGGCAGCAGAGCTCAATGAATTATGCACAAATTGCAAATTATTTTAAAGGCTGGAAGCCTACAGATCACTTCCCTAGAACTAGGTCAGAGTTAGGGAAGACAAATTACTTGCATTACTTTGAGGCAGATCGTTGTCTACTTCTGAAAAGTCAGTCTGAGTTGCAGAAGTAATAGTGTGCCTTGGAGTAGCAGCAGCATTATTATTATTTGTAGTATTAACTTGAACTTGGTTGATTTCTTTTATAACTTGTTCATAAGATGGTGGGAGCTGAAAAGTAAAGAATGAAGATTTTAGACATCTAAGGGCAATAGCCAAGGTGTTGACAGTCTCACTGTTCTTAGCTTCGAATTTCATTTAAAAAATAAAATGCAAAGAGATAATGTAATGTTTATTCACCTCAGCAGGAACCAGCTCATTAGGCCTCCAAGAGCCTGCTGCAGATGATGTAGGAAATCCCAATCCTGGGGGTGGGGTTCCTGGAAACCACGAGGCTGGCCTCAGCGGCTCAGCTGCCACAATGGTGATCTCTGGGCGCCTAGTGGACAGAAGCCTCAGTGAGGTTTTGCAGGATGGTAACAAGCTACTGTCTATCTGTAAATGTCCAAAGATTCATGAAAACCACCACCACCCAAAAAGTTACGAGAACTAACACAGTCACAGAAATGACCTGTCTGGCCTAGGCTGTCTCTGACAGTACACCCAGACAGGCTTCAAGGGAGCAAGTGACAATCATCCTCTATGACTTTGGCCTCAAAAAGTTAGAGCTGGACCCCGGGCACACTTGGCTCTGCCTTGGTTGATAAAAACTAAGTAAGGGCCTATACAATCTCTTCAATCCAGAGCTATCTAGCCTTAAGGCAGACATATAGCATAAGGTATAAAAGCCCACCAGTCAAATGGAATTGTTTTTCTGTTGTTATTATTATTATTATTTGAGACAGAGTCTCACTCTGTTGCCCAGGCTGGAGTGCAGTGATGTGATCTCGATCTTGGCTCCCTGCAACCTCCACCTCTCAGGTTCAAGCAATTCTCGTACCTCAGCCTCCCGAGCAGCTGGGATTACAGAAGTGCGCCACCATACACGGCTAATTTTTGTATTTTTAGTAGAGATGGAGTTCCACCATATTGGCCAGGCTGGTCTCGAACTCCTGACCTCAAGCAATCTGCCCACCTCAGCCTCCCAAAGTGCTGAGATTAGAGGCGTGAGCCACCATGCCCAGCTTGGTTTTCTGTTATTACAAAGCGCATACTCTGAAATGAAAATTACTATTTAAAAAGAATATCTTCTTCTGCCTTACTTCATCTCTGTTACAATTCACAGTTATGTTTAAGTGTTTTGGGTTTACATGTTCACTTCTAGACTTTGATATGTGTCTCTGGGTTCATGGTCAGTTTTGTATATGATTTGATGATTAATCTTTAATAGTGGAGAGCTGTAGTGATTTAGCATGGCTCCTTTTATCTTTTTCTTCATCTGATTCTACCTTCTCATGTTTAAAGTAATTAATTAATTTTGCAGAGACAGGGCCTCGCTCTGTTGCCCAGGTTGGAGGGCAGTGGCGCAATCACAGCTCACTGCAGCCTCAAGCTCCCCTCTCCTCAGCTTCCTGAGTAGCTGGGACTACAGGCACATGCCACCATGCCTGGTTAATTTTTAAAATTTTTTTGTAGAAATGAGGGCTCGCTATCTTGCCCAGGCTAGTTTCGAACTCCTGGCCTCAAACAATCCTTTCAAAGTGTTGGGATTAAAGGTGTAAGGCACTGTGCCTGGAGCATGTTTACATTTTCTCTTCAACCTGATTTCCTAACAAACACCAACTGTGTGACCCTGAACAAATCAATCAACAGTTTTGATTGGAAAACTCAGTTTTCTCACGGGACATATATGGATAATACCTGCTCTGCCTTTCTCTAGCACTCTATGGAAAATAAAAACAAAAAAGCACTGTCATTGTCAAAATTATATATTATATACACACTCATGCTACATTGTGAAACAGTAGAAGCTGATCATTGATTAAATTTGAACTGCACTCCCTAAGAACCTCTGCTTATAACTTTTGTCTAAACAGTAAGAGTTATTAGTTAATAAATGTTACGCATCATATGTACATTAATTCTTATGACAACCTTGTGATGTAGGTATGATTAGCACCATTTTAAAGATGGGATAAAGGAGCTAGCGAGATTAAGCAGCTTGTCATCCAAGGTCATATGGTAGAAAGTGGTGGTCAGGATTTGAACTTGGTTCTGATTCTAAAGTCCTTGTCCTTCATTATTCTATACCATACTGTAAGAAATTTGACAGCAGGGACCATGACTTATAAAAACCTCTCTATCTGATTGAATGTCATGATGTAATGTAAATAAAAAAGAATCTATCCATCCATTTAGCCATTTGTCCACTTCTCCCATTCTTTTATTTGTCCATCCATTCTCCCATCCATTCTATTGTCCATCTGTCCACTGGTCCTTCCTTCTATCTACCCAAATATTATCTCTTCTTCCTTCTCTTTTCCCTTCCTTTTTCCAAAAAGCCGTCCAGCCTTTATTCATCGTGCCTATCTCCTCTTTTCCTTTCTTTATCCTTTCATTCAATTTTCTATCCTGTCATCCATCCATTTGGTTAGGCAACAAGTACTACTATGTAGCATGAGGTACAAAGCATTTCTCTGAAGCAGTTACAATGCTTTACATGTAGCAGTTGTTTAACAAACATTTAAAAAATCAACTTCAGTAAATAATTACACTCAACATTTTCAAGTCTGTATCACTCATTCTCTCAAGCAAAATCATCTTTCAAACTTATAAGTTAATTCAGGAGATATACCGATGAAACAGAATATAAGAATACATTGCTTATGAAAGCAAAACATTTAACTTGCTACCTGATAACACACTTTTATTTCAGTTATTAGCCTAATATATGTCCTCCATTATAAATATAACCATACCTTCTATCTCGATGAAGTTCACTCTGAATAGAAGTCCGAGAAGCTGTTGAAGAAGGAATAAACTGGTATAGTACAAAATTAGTACGTTCAGTAAGGGTTTAAATTTTTACAGATTACACAATTGGAAAAAGCTTATACTTGACATCATATAGAATGTATGAATTTTAATATCCTTAAATAAAAAAGTAAATCAAAATGATTATTTTATTGGCATAAAGTTAATTATGGCTATATATTGGAGATTGCATAATGTATAGATTTCAAAAACTCCCCAAAGAACATTCTGTAGTTGTGAAAATAATTTGAAGAATGAACAGAGAAAAGAAGACACCTATTAAACATAAATTGCATGGTTGGAGCATTAAGATGATGACATGAAGTAACAATGGGCAGAAAAAATTTTAAATGTCTATTCTAATCTATATGACTATGCTTTTGTGATGTTTGTTTATAAATCTACTGTAGAATGAAACTGGTCAAATTTTCATTTTTAGTCTAACTTATCTGAAATTTTATAACCTTTAAGTTGTTTTATTATTTATTTTGAGACAGGGTCTCACTCTGTTGCTCAGGCTGGAGTGCAGTGGCATGATGTTCAGGGCTCAATGCAGCCTCAGGTTCCCAGGCTCAAGTGATCCTCCTGCCTCAGTCTCCTAAGTAGCTGGGACTACAGGCACATGACACCATGCCCAGGTAATATTTTGTATGTTTTGTAGAGATGAGGTGCCGCCATGTTGCTGGTCTCAAACTCCTGGGTTCAAGCGATCCTCCTGCCTGGGCTTCCCAAAGTGCTGGGATTACAGGCATGAGCCACTATGCCCAGCCTTTTATTATTTAAATTAAGATATAATAATAAATGTAAAAGGTGTTCAAATCACTTTTATAAATGTGTTTATAGCATATATTATATATGCAGCACTGACTTTTTCCTTAAGTCTCAAACTCAAGTCCTTAAGCTTGATAGTTAAAATTTTTCCCCAAATTTTATTTCATAAAGTAAACCAAGTCTTAATCAGATAATCTGGAACATATCACATATGGGGTCGTTTTTCTTTTCTTTTCTTTTTTTTTTTTTTTTTGAGACGGAGTCTCGCTCTGTCACCCAGGCTGGAGTACAGTTGCATGATCTCGGCTCACTGCAAGCTCTGCCTCCCGGGTTCATGTCATTCTCCTGCCTCAGCCTCCCAAGTAGCTGGGACTACAGGCAACTGCCACCATGCCTGGTTAATTTTTTTGTATTTTTAGTAGATATGGGGTTTCACCATGTTAGCCAGGATGGTCTTGATCTCCTGACCTTGTGATCCACCCGCCTCGGCCTCCCAAAGTGCTGGGATTACAGGTGTGAGCCACTGTGCCCGGCCCATATGGGGTCATTTTTTATGTAATAGAGACTATTACCTCTATTTTTCAAGGTACATATTCTAAAGATCTCTTTGGGGAAAAAAAATCTTCAAATACTATACTGTAAAGATTTGTGCACAAAGGAAATTTGTTTCAGATATAAAATATTTTAACCATTTGCTTTCATATCTCTATAATACTCAACTTGTTCAATTCTTCCTATTTGAAAAGATTGGAAGTATAGATCTTCCTCCTCTCCTATTAACTTCTGCTTCTCTCTGAACAAGGAGGCTGTCAAAACTGGGGGAGGCAGGGGTGGAAGTTGAAGGTGGGAATGAAATTTAGGCCGGATTGGAGCCGTGACAGGTAAACCTCTGCTGGGTTGGCAAAGCAAACCTCTAACATCTGAAACCAAAACCCTGGGTCTCTACTTGGAGGATGTCCTCATATTCACACCATCAACTGGTTTGACTGACCATTAACTTTTTTTTTTTTTTTTGAGACAGAGTCTTGCTCTGTCGCCCGGGCTGGAGTGCGGTGGCGCGATCTCGGCTCACTGCAAGCTCCGCCTCCCGGGTTCACACCATTCTCCTGCCTCAGCCTCCCGAGTAGCTGGGACTACAGGCGTCCACCACTATGCCCAGCTAATTTTTTTTTGTATTTTTAGTAGAGATGGGCTTTCACTGTGTTAACGAGGATGGTCTTGATCTGCTGACCTCGTGATCCGCCCGTCTCAGCCTCCCAAAGTGCTGGGATTACAGGCGTGACCCACAGTGCCTGGCCCATTAACATTTTTATTAGGAGCTAAAACCAAGCTGACAGGGAGGCTGGAGCTCTGCATGGTGTGTCTAATTGGTAAGAATGGTTTTATTAAGTCAGAGGCCCACTCAAGTTTGCTACAGTCACATTACCACCACCACTAACGCTGAAATCAGCAGGGATAACACTTTTGAAGACTACCTGTTATCGTCACAAACATACCTCTTCCACGGGGCATTTTTGCTGTGTACTATTCATGAGTGCTAAGGGAAAAAAAGAAGGGGTTATAGAAGAGGAAAGGAAGAGCAAAGAGTGAACCTAGTTGTCTAATCTTTAAAAGGAATTCAGGAGCATGACTGTCTTGCCATACCACTGATTACCCCTGCTATGCACACTTAAATGGAAAAGGAAAGTTGATGATCCACAGTTTCAGAGAGTAAAGAAATATTGCTGCAAAGATTTGTCTGTGCAGACCAGGATATCCACATACATAACCAATCGAAAAACCAGCTGGTAGGTTTTTTTTTTTTTTGAGACAAGTTCTCACTCTGTCACCCAGGCTGGAGTGCAGTGGCGCAATATTGGCTCATTGCAGCCTCGACTTCCCTGGCTCAAGCAATCTTCCTTCCTCAGCCCCCCTGAGTAGCTGGGACTACAGGCATGCACCACTACACCTGGCTACTTTTTGTATTTTTTGTAGAAACGGGGTTTTGCTATGTTGTCCAGGCTGGTCTTGACTTCCTGACCTCAAGTGATCCGCCCACCTTGGCCTCCTAAAGTGCTAGGATTACAGGCATGAGCCACTGTGCCTGGCCTGTCTGCAGTTTTTAACAACAGTTTTAAAAAATCTAAAAACTATTTTGCAAAATCAGTTTGCTACTTCAATAAGGATTGATTTTAAAGTATGGATAGTACTTAAAAGGTAATTCAGTAGTCGATTTACATTGTTTCAAATCAGCAATTTTAACTTGATTCTGCTGGTTCACACCAGAGGTCATTCATAGCAGGCCCCCTGGCACCAGAGTGGCACTGCTGCTGCAGAACACAGAGGGGTCTTGCAGTCATACTTACAGATCTCCTTCTGCACATCCTTTGAGAATCACTGCTTTGCCCTCTCCCTCTCTGATTTTTTTCACATTCACTCAGCTATGAAATCTTTCTTTTCTCTCTTGATCCTTCTGGAAAAACTGACACCTTCTGTCAGTGCTGAACAAGATTAATAGCTACAAACACTTTCAGTTTTTGCCGCAGATTTTCATGTGTTGTCTTATGCTCTTTCTGCTAATTTCTCAACTATCTGGTTATATATCTCATTTTCACTTCCCCAGATTAAACAAATTTGCTGTAGTTGCCCAGGAAAATCGAATTTGCCAGAGTGCCCATATAGACAAGCATGTCCCATTTTACCTTTCTGCCACAAGCTGCTAGTCTTGTACGTTTTGGGTTAATGCCACAGAATAAAGGCAGTATTTTCAGTAAAAGTTATCCTATCATTTCACAGAATTATTTTCAAACTTTTCTTTTTTTTTTTTGAAATGGGGTCTCACTCTGTCGCCCACACTGGAGTGCAGTGGCGCAACCTCGGCTCACTGGAACCTTCACCTTCCAGATTCAAGCGATTCTCCTGCCTCATCCTCCCTAGTAGCTGGGATTACAGGTGTCCACTACCGCGCTGGGTTCATTTTTGCATTTTTAGTAGAGATGGGGTTTCACCATGTTGGCCAGACTGGTCTCAAATTCCTGACCTCAGGTGATCCGGCCGCCTCAGCCTCCCAAAGTGCTAGGATTATAGGTATGAGCCACTGTGCTCAGCCTATTGTCAAACTTTTCTAGTTCAAGTGGTTAAATTCTAAACACAAAATATATTCATGTTAGAGTTGAGATGTAGATGTGCGGTATCACCACCAATAAAGAATCTTCTCGAATTCCAGCAGGATCTCAAGCCTGGAAAGGCCCTCAGTGATCAACCTACTCAAACTTCACAGAGGAGGAGACTGAGATACAGAGGGGTTAAATGAATTATCCCAGGTCCAACAGCCCTTTAGGAGCAAGGCTAGGAGCGGTTTGTTTCTTGAAGCAGTTTAACTCTACGTGGAGCCAGGAGAGGGGGATGCTAGCTAGTCTTGATCTAAATAATTCAAAATTATCAATTAAATGATATCAGAAGAAATAAACACACAGAAAGATTATTAATTATACATACCCTTGCCATAGAACTATGAATGAATGATCAATGAACTATGAATGAAAGATCAATGAAAATCACAATAATATAAGAAACTTACTGACTACATTTGTTTGGGACAGGGTATGAGAGTTAGATGCATTTGACATGATAACAAGAACGTCTGTAGAGTGGAAAGCTGAATGGCCTTGAAGTCAGGAAGCCAGGTTCATATCTCAGCTCTACCTTGTGAAGCCACTTAACCTTTCTGAGACTCAGTTTCACTACCACATGTAAAATGGGTCAACACCTACCATGCAGAGTGCTATTCTATAATGTATGGAAACAGTGCCTGACTTATGGTAGGTAAGCAATATTAACTAAGTCTGAATTTCAGAAAATAATTTTCTCTTAAAAAGTTAATGAAAGGAAGAATGTAAAATTCTAGATGTATCCAATTAGGATACATCAAAACACTTTACCAAAAATATTCAGGACTCATAAGAATACATGCAAAGAAAAGGACCCCAATGCTTGACTGGAACCAGAATGATTATGAAATAAGTTGAACTACAACCAGTTAAGGAATATCACTTTAAAATGGGATAAAGTCTTTCTGCTTGCCAGGGTTAGATGACTGAGTATGGGATAGTAACATAGGTACATTTTAATGGGCTGGCTGAGATAAAAATTATTTACAGCTTTTTCTTATAGAATAGGCAAAAAGAAGAAAACAAAAGGAAAAGGCACAATTGTTCCTCATTCTGTATTTATATGTTATCATGAAAGGATCTGTTTGGCCTTCCTGCCTAAACATCAGGAATACAAGTTTACTTTAGTGTTTACAAAGTGACTGACAGAAAAATTAAAAGACAACTGAGTTAAAAACCAAAAAACACCAGCTACTTCAAAGCAAGGGTTTTCCCTTTGTTTCACATCCTCCTTCCTCTCTCTGCTAGGGCCCTGTTTCATCGTTTTCTCTTCTTTCATGGCTCCAGTCTGATCCCTCCACTGACTGTTTCCCCGCTGCCTACAAATGTCTTCATGCTTCCTCATCCTAAACATGGTCAGATCTCCTCTTTCCTTAATTCTGCCTCCTTCTCAAACTACAGCCCATATCTTTCCTATTCACCACCAAATTTCATAAAAGAGTAGGCTACCCTAGCCGTCCCAACTTCCACATATTCTATTCATGGTTGAAACTGAAGTGTGGCTTCCAACTTCCATATTTACTGAAACTGCTCTCTCATGGGTCTGCACTGACCTCCTAAGCGCCAGACACAAGAACCTGTTCTCAGCACCTTTTGCTTGGCCTGGCTGTAGTATTAAGAGCTACTGGTAATTAGCCTGTTCCTTTTAAAATAGCCTTTGACCTCTAAAACACAGCTGTCTCTTGTTATTTATGTATGTATGTATGTATTTATTTATTTATTTACTCTGACCATCCCTTTTCAGCTTTTATTGCCCATGTCTTAGCTGAGCCTTGCACAGCATAGGGGTCTCTAGGTGAGCAAGATCCATCTTGGGGATCCATGGGAAGTCACGCACAGGTTGTGATTCCCTAACAAAAAAGTCCTGAAATCCAAGGGAGTTAAGGTAAGAAGCCAGGGGACAAAGGCAGGAGCCCACAGATATGACTCAGTGAAAGGAGGCCTTTCACAGCAGGGCTGGGGTCATTGGGTCATGCATTTTTGCCTTACGCCCCTTGAAGGCATAGCTTGTCCTCAGATGTCAGTGTCTCCAAGATTCTATCCCTTCTCATCTTTCTTATCCTGTGTACTTTCTCCCTACATGTTTGGCTACTTCCAGGATTTTGCTTATATCCGTGATTACTCTAAGTTATATCTCCAGCCAATAAATTCTTACCTGAGTTCTAGACCCTAATTTTGTATTTAAATTATCTCTCTGCCTGTCATCGCCTACCACCCCCAAGCCAAGGGTTATAAGGCATGAAAGGCTATCAAGAATTTTTCATTTTTATATCTGAATTCTTTTCATCCTATACCATAGCATTCCACATATTTATAGTTCACCAATAAAGCAAAAAAATGGAGTGGGGAAACATGGCATATTTTTCTGTATTGTCACCTTGTAAAATTTTCACTGGAATTGTTCAAATGCATGTTCTTCATGACCTGTGAATATCCTAAATTAATAGTAAATATTACAAATTATGGACCGGGCATGGTGGCTCACGCCTGTAATCCTAGCACTTTGGAGGGCCAAGGTGGACAAATCACTTGAGGTCAGGAGACCAGCCTGACCAATGTGGTGAAACCCCATCTCTACTAAAAATACAAAAATTAGCAGGGCATGGTGGTGGATGCCTGTAATCCCAGCTACTCAAGAGGCTGAGGCAGGAGAATTGCTTGAGCCTAGGAGGTAGAGGTTGCAGTGAGCCAAGATCGCGCCACTGCAGGCCAGCCTGGGTGACAGTGAGAGACTCTGTCTCAGGGGAAGAAGAAAAAAAACCAAGTTATGCTTCTAAAAATAGGGCACATTCTCCTCAGGGCAGTAACCTCAGCCCAAATAATGTGAAGAACATCTAAAATCCTATCTTTATCCTTTTCTAACACAGGCAATCCATGTTCTATTTTTAAAGAGACCTTTCCAGAGACTTTTATTTAAAAAAGTGTTAAAATACCACACTAATAGGAAGTTTTGAAGTTTTAACCAAGAGATAAGGACAGAAAATAGAAATGTTCCTTTCTGATGGGAATTCTACTCTTAGCACTTCTATCTTGATGTGGTAGTATAAGCCCGTCTTTATAGGCACTTATACAGTTAAAAAATAAATTTTGAAGAGTACCTGTAGAAACAAATGAACCACAAGGATTAATATTTCTTTTTTCTTTTCTTCTCTTTTTTTTTTTTTTTTTGTTTTTTTTGAGACAGTTTCGCTCTTGTTGCCCAGGCTGTGAGTGCAGTGGCGCGATCTTGGCTCACTGCAACCTCCGCCTCCTGGATTCAAGTGATTCTCCTGCCTCAGCCTCCTGAGTAGCTGGGATTACAGGCATGTGCCACCACGTCCAGCTAATTTTTGTATTTTTAGTAGACAGGGTTTCACCATGTTGGTTGGGATGGTCTTGAACTCCTGACCTCAGGTGATCCACCTGCCTTGACCCCCAAAATGGTGCTGGGATTACAGGCCTGAGCCACCGCACCCAGCCAGGGTTTAATATTTCTTAAACCTGTAAGATATCTCTAACTCTAGAAAATAGTTACATAAAATTTATATTAGATCACAGAAACTAACTAGATAGGCAAATTAAAAAAATAAAAAAACAGATTTATACTATCACATTTTTTAAGAAAAAAAACCCAGCTTTATTCTGTAAGAGACAAACACAGTTCTGAGAAACTGGCTTATCAATAAATATAAGCTGAAAAGTAGCTGTTTGTCTGAAATCCTTTAATACTTCTTAGGAGAAGCTACTCTTGGGTATTTTGTAGATTTGTCAAATACAATCACCTGCTGGAAATCTAAATCATCACTTAAAATTATTACAGAGGAAAATACAGAGAAGGAAAAAACAAACTTACATCTCTTGATTACCGCTCTAATGGATGACAAGGGTCCTTGGCTAGAAAAAGAAAGAAAACTTATTATACATTCATTAATCCTTTTGAGAAGAGTCATTCATAAGGCCGAGTCATTTCTGGGATTCAATATGGTGCCAAGCCACAAGTTTGATACATTCTTTACTGGCCTATCCTCTTTACAAATCAAAAATTAAGGAAATTTTTAAAATTACCTTTAATTTCTTTTATGGGAAATATATTTGCGGTGTAAGTAAAATTTTGCCTTAAAATTGCTTTCGTAGCTGCTTACGTATCTTCCAGTGAAAACCTGGATACCACTCGTAATTCGACAGCATTACATCGTGCTCAAAATAACGTTATTCCCTATAGCTCTTTTGTGTTTGACACTGAAATTCCTGTCTTCACATATCACATCAAAGTACATTATCTATATAGTCAATTTGACCTAAGGACCAACAGCATTTCTTCTTAAGATCAGAATTTAAAACATCACCACCTAAAAATAAAATAATCTTGTGAGACGTACCCCTCTCCCTCCCAGACTCCCTGTCTCTCTTTCCCGCTTCTTTCTCTCCCTTTCTCCCCTCCTATCCAACACCCTGCTTCCTCTCTTGCTCTTCTGCCTTTCACCATGGGATGACATGGTAACAAGAAGACCCTCTCCAGATACCAGCCTCTCAATCTTGGAATTCCCAGCCTCCATACCCATGAGCCAATACATTTCTGTTCATTATAAATTACCCATTTAGTGGTATTATAGAAACACAAAATTGACTAAAACAATACTATTGTGCTATACAAGGGGAAAGATTAAGCTCTAGGAGGTCTCTGATGCCATAAAGAGAGGACTGTAATATAAAGATACAACTGTTTACAGTAATACTGATTTTTAAAAGAGTGCTTGAAGGCTTTCTGTAAAACAGCTACTTGAAAAAAATGATTGGTATAAGGTACAGGTGGAATGTCCCTCATCCAAAATGCTTGGAACCAGAATTATTTAGGATTTCTTTTTATTTTGGAATATTTGCATTATATACTTACCAGTTAAGTATCCCTAATCCAAAAATCTGAAATCTGAAATGATCTAACGAGCATTTCCTTTGAACATTAAGTTACTGCTCAAAAAATTTCAAATTTTGAAGCATTCTGGATTTTGGATTAGGGATACTCAATCTGTAATACAGAAGGGGTAACAGCCCTCTTAGTGAATACATCACAATCTCCTTGCTCACTACCACTGATTTGGCAGGGATAATATTATGAATTTAAAACATCCTTTGTTTCTTTTGTTGAGAAGGAAGATGTACTGATATGGATGGAACATGGAAGGTGTTACGGGTTGAACATATCCTCCCTCAAAACGAAATGTTGGTGTCCTTACTGGTAGGACTTCAGAATGTGATCTTATTTGAAAATAGAGTCATTACAGATGTAAATAGTTAAGATAAGGTCATACTGGAGTTGGATGGGCCCCAATCCAACTTAACTGGTTCCTCAGAAGATGGTCATCTGAAGAGCCAAACCAAGGTACATCAAAGACTGTACCTTATGCTGGTCAACCTCCATAAGCTAATATGCAAGGAAGAATTCGCCTATGAGTTTCAGAGGAGGGCATAGCCCTGCTGACACCTGATTTCAGACTTCAAGCTTCCAAGACTGTGAGATGGAGTCTCGCTCTGTCGCCCAGGCTGGAGTGCGGTGGCACAATCTCGGCTCACTGTAAGCTCCACCTCCTGGGTTCACATCATTCTCCCGCTTCAGCCTCCCGAGTAGCTGGGACTACAGGTGCCCGCCACCACGCCTGGCTAATTTTTTGTATTTTTAGTAGAGACGGGGTTTCACCGGGTTAGCCAGAATGGTCTCCATCTCCTGACCTCGTGATCTGCCTGCCTTGGCCTCCTGAAGTGCTGGGATTACAGGCATGAGCCACTGCGCCCGGCCTAAAGGCATTCAGTTTTATAAGGGAAGCAGAGCATAAAAGTTTGGCAAATTTGCAGCCTGACAATGTGATAAAAGAGAAAATCCCATTTTCTGAGGAGAAATTCAAACCGGCTGCAGAAATTTGCATAAGTAACAAAGAGTCAAATGTTAATCCCCAAGACACTATGGAGAGAATGTCTCCAGGGCATGTCACAGGTCTTCATGGGGCTCCTGTCATCATAGGCCCTGAGACCTAGGAGAAAAAAATGGTTTCATGGGCTGGGCCCAGGGTCCCTCTGCTATGTGCAGTCTAGGGACTTGGTGCCCTGCCTCTCAGCTACTCCAGCTGTGGCTGAAAGGGGCCAACATAGAGCTTGGACTGTGGCTTCAGAGGGTGCAAGCCCCAAGCCTTGGCAGCTTCCATGTGGTGTTGAGCGTGCAAGTGCACAGATGTCAAGAACTGAGTTTGGGAACCTCCACTTAGATTTCAGGGGATTTATGGAAACACCTGGATGTCCAGGCAGAAGTTTGCTGCAGGGGTGGGGCTCTCAAGGAGAACCTATGGTAAGGCAGCACAGAAGGGAAATGTGGGGTCAGAGTCCAACACAGAGTCCCTACTAGGGCACTGCCTAGTGGAGTTGGGAGAAGAGGGCCACTGTCCTCCAGATCCCAGAACAGTAGATCCACTGACAGCTTGCACTGTGCTCCTGGAAAAGCTGCAGACACTCAATGCCAGCCATGAAAACAGCTGGGAGGGAGGCGATACCCTGCAAAGCCACAGGGGTGGAGCTGCCCAAAACCATGGGAACACACCTCTTGCATCAGCATGACTTAGATGTGAGTCAAAGGAGATAATTTTGGAGCTTCAAGATCATTTTGGAGCTTTAACATTTGACCTGCCCCACTGGATTTCAGACTTGCATGGGGCTTGTAGCCCCTTTGCTTTGGCCAATTTCTCCCATTTGTAATGGCTGTATTTACCCAATGCCTGTACCCACATTGTATCTAGGAAGTAACTAACTTGCTTTTGATTTTACAGGCTCATAGGTGGAAGGGACATGCCGTGTCTCAGATGAGACACTGGACTGTGGACTTCTGAGTTAATACTGAAATGAATTAAGACTTTGGGGGACTCTTATGAAGGCATGATTGGTTTTAAAATGTGAGGACATGACATTTGGGAGGGGCCAGGGGTGACATGATATGGTTTGGCTGTGTCCCCACCCAAATCTCATCTTGAATTTTAACTGTCACAATTCCCATGTGTCATGGGAGGAACTTGGTGGGAGGTGATAGAATTATGGGGGTGGGTCTTTCCTGTACTGTTCTCGTGATAGTGAACAAGCCTGGAAGATCTGCTGGTTTTAAAAAGAGGTGTTCTCCTGCACAAGGCACATAAGTAGAAAGCATGATGTATCCACTGGGGCAGTACAACTGTTGGAAGAGTAGGGAATCTGTTCTTATTTATTTATATATTTTTTGAGACACAGTCTCGCTCTGTCACCCAAGCTGGAGTGCAGTGGTGCGATCTTGGCTCACTGCAAGCTCTGCCTCCTGGGCTCATGCCATTCTCCTGCCTCAGTCTCCCCAGCAGCTAGGACTACAGGCGCCCGCCACCACGCCCGGCTTTTTTTTTTGGATTTTTAGTAGAGACGGGGTTTCACCATTTTAGCCAGATGGTCTTGATCTCCTGACCTCATGATCCGCACACCTCGGCCTCCCAAAGTGCTGGGATTAGAGGCGTGAGCCATCACGCCTGGCAAGTGTACAGAATATGTAGTCAGTTAGAGGTGTTTTCTTATTTGTGTGAGCTGTCCAATTTACTTACTTGCTGGAATTGTTTCCTTATCTGTAATATGAGGATACTAATGCCTATCTTTTGGCTTGTTGCTAAGACTGAATAAGAAAACTCTGTGAAATATATATCACAGTACTGGGCACATATTAGAGTCTCAAGATATGTTAAATTTCCTACCCTATTTTCCAATATAAACATTTCTGTGGTTCACAATATATATGGCTGAAATTTTTGGGACTATCCTGCCATCACCAGCAAGTTAACCTATAGTTATTATAACGCTACCTTATACATTTAAATGATCTGCATTTCTGCAGAATTATTATTTACCATTTACAATCATTCTGAGTTTCACAACACATACTTCTCATATACCCAATCTCCTATGAAGCCAAAGCAATAACAAAACCAAGAGAACAAAACAAACCTACAAGCTTTTGTGAACACTATATTTCCCCCATTGAAAACACAGACCTCTGTTCCTTTAGGTCATCCTTCTCAGGATGTTTCCCAGAAAATGGGCATGCTGATCAAGTAGCTATGTATATTTAGTTTCATATTTAACTCTATTAAAAAAGAAATTCCACAAAAAAGTTCAAAGATCTTGGAAAAGACTTTCAATTATGTTATTTATAACTACAGCCAGTTTAAAAATCAGAATATGTTGCCCCGTCCTTCTCAATTCTTCTTCTTTTTGTTTTTAATCACACATTCCTGTCTTGACTCTCTAATTAGGCTGCAAGCTTCTCAAGGAGAAAGAATGTATCACATAACATGTGCCCACTACTGGACTAATGTGAACTCAACTCTGCTCACAGAGAGAAAGAAATATTATAATTTAAATAGTACTAGTTATTCCACCTATAATCCACTTAATAAGCAAATCCCCAGGGATAATTTTGCTGCTGGTTTTGTTTTGTTGGACTCAATTGCCAGTTACATCTCACTATATGCACGTCTTATCAAGAGTGTTTGGTCTAATGTTTAAAGTAGTTTTTTTTGTTTGTTTTTTGTTTTTTAAATACAAAATGTCATCTTGATGAGCATTTGGTGTTAACTAAAGAATAGCACTCCTAATGGAAAACTGGCCAGGTTGAACTTATTTAGAGATGGTGCAGTAGACTTCACCAAGGCACTTAAATTGGCAATAAATCTTGTACTTTTAGTATAAATTAACAGAATTTTGGAAGTAATTCTGCAATTTGGTTTTCTCATTGTACACTTTCTTTAGAACCTGTCTCTTCATAAGTTAAGACTCTGGTAGTTCCCAAGCAACAAGCAGCACAAACTCTTCACTGGTATGTTGCTAAATTTCAAACCATGTGTAATATACAGTAACATACAGTGATGTTAATCAGATGGAACTTGTCTGAGTGGGTTATGTTACATGACGTGGAACAGATACAACTTGGTTTGGGAAGAGGTATGGTGCATGTCAACCCAGCACCTAAGAAATGTGGCATTTACGGCAACATATGAGCACATAATCTAACCCTTTCAAATGTGAACACAGAAAGGTTAAGAACTGTGGGTCTGATGTATAACTGTGCTCAATGAACACCTGTTGAATGAACCAAGGAATTAATAACCAGAATAAACCTTTTCTGGGGTTATATCTTTCCTCCACAGTCAACCTAAGTGATCTATAGAAAGAGTTTATACAGAAAACCTAAAAAGACAAAAAGGGCTAAAATCTAATCCTCTCTTTTCTAGATGTGTAGCAGTATAGTAGGATTAATTTTTTTTTTTTTTTTTTTTTTGTCACTCAGCTCTGTCACCCAGGCTGGAGTGCAGTGGCATGATCTCGGCTTACTGCAACCTCTGCCTCCTGGGTTTAAGTGATTCTCCTGCCTCAGCCTCCCAAGTAGCTTGGATTACAAGCGCCCACTACCACACCTGGCTAATTTTTTTGTATTTTTAGTAGACACAGAGTTTCACCATGTTGGCCAGGCTGGTCTTACACTCCTAATCTCAAGTGATCCACCCACCATGGCCTCCCAAAGTGCTGGGATTACAGGCATGAGCCACCACCCCCAGCCAGTAGGATTAATTTTTATGATTAGGAGTTATTTGTTGGTAAAAGGCATAAAAAGGATACACAGGTCTAAAGAGGTGTCTATTAAATGCCAGGAAAAAAATAAGAGATAAAATATAGACACATATATGGTAGTTTCAGTTTGAAGCATCCACAACATCTACAGACTGATTTTTCAAACTTTTGTCTTTTTCAATTCTCTCCCCTCAGTCTCCCGAGCAGCTGGGATTACAGGCACCTGCCACAACGCCCAGCTAATTTTTTGTCAATTTAGTAGAGATGGGGTTTCACCATGTTGGCCAGGCTGGTCTTGAACTCCTGACCTCAGGTGATTCGCCTACCTCAGCCTCCCAAAATGCTGGGATCACAGGCATGAGCCACTGTGCCCGGCTAAACTTCTGTCTTATTAGCTGATGATTTCTTTATTTTTCATCAAACAATTAATGTGCATTTAACTGTTAAGAGTTAACTTTAATTTTCAGCTGGGCATGGAGGCTCACACCTTTAATCCCAGCACTTTGGGAGGCTGAAGCGGGTGGATCACCTCACGGCAGGAGTTTGAGACCAGCCTAGCCAATGCGGTGAAACTAAAAATACAAAAATTAGCCAGGTGTGGTGGCACATGCCTCTAATCCCAGCTACCTGGGAGGCTGAGGCATGAGAATCACTTGAACCTGGGAGGTGGAGGTTGCAGTGAGCCAGGATTGTGCACTGCACTCCAGCCTGGGCGACAGAGGAAGATTGTCTTAAAAAAAAAAAAAAAAAAACAGGCCAGGCACAGCGGTGGCTCACGTCTATAATCCCTATAATCCCAGCACTTTGGGAGGCCGAGGTGGGCGGATCATGAGGTCAGGAGATCAAGACCATCCTGGCTAACACCGTGAAATTCCGTCTCTATTAAAAAAAAAAAAAAATTAGCCAGGCATGGTGGCGGGTGCCTGTAGTCCCAGCTACTAGCGAGGCTGAGGCAGAAGAATGGCATGAACCCTGTGGGCGGAGCTTGCAGTGAGCCCAGATCACCCCACTACACTCCAGCCTGGGCGACAGAATGAGACTCTGTCTCAAAAAAACAGAAAAGAAAAGAAAAAAGAGTTAATCTTAATTTTCAACCAAGAAACCTAATGCCTATGCTATTCCGGGCATTGTGCTGGGCACCAAAGAAAGAAGATTAACTAGGACATGGAGCCTGCCCATTGGTGCTCGTGGTCTAGTGAGAAGCCTGTAGATAAGAAAAGAGCTTATGATTTGAATTTCTGCTTTTCTTAAAATTAGAACATTTATATTTTTTTAATCTTTTATCAGAGAGGTATTTTTACATATTAGTTCCTCTACTAATTATAGAATATAATCTCCTTATCAGGCCATATACATGTTGGAATGATGTTGCACATAAATCCTAAATTAAAAAATAATTACAGCAAATTTTTAAAAATTGAGGCAATTTAAGAAGTCCTCTTCACACGCCCAGATTCTGTGCCATAAAATACTTGAGATCATATGTAAAGAAAAAGTTTCTGAAAAACAACTGACTCATCCAGTTACACCCTACTCCCTGCTTAACAATGACTTTAAAATATGTGAAGAGAAGTTCTTAAAAAAAAAAAGAAAAAAGAATTTTCTCAAACCTGTCATCCTGGTTTCAAAAACTATATATATATACACATCCCTTCGGACACTTCCTTAGAACGTTTGGGGAAAACCTAGTATAAGCTGCTGCCACAGACATGAGACTGGCAGGGGAACACTGCCTGGCAAGAGAAAGTAGGACACAGGAAGCTGGGTGGAAATTCAAACAGGAATCATTTGGTCATATCAAAAAAGGAACATCAAAGGCAGATGTTTTCTACATCACAGTCCATATTTAGAGTCTTAACATCTATACGTACAATAAGAAACAAATCTGGGCAACATAGTGAGACCCCTATCTCTACAAAAAAAAAAAAAATTAACTGGATGTGGTGGTGCGTGCCTACCCGTAGTCCCAGTTACTTGGGAGGCTGAGGCAGGGGGAAGGCTTGAGCCTGGGAATTCGAGGCTGCAGTGGGCCAGGATGGCACCACCACAGCCCAGCCTGGGCAACAGAGAAAGATCCTGTCTCAAAAACAAACAAACAAAACATAAAACACAAAGTAAAAGCCCTCTGTCCAGGGACGAAAAAATTCTCAGGGAGAAAAGGAAAGGAGAAAAGATACTAGCTTATCACTACCTAGAAAAATCTGCTATTTATAGTATTATTTTTTTTTTTAATTAAACATATACTGAATACTCCAATATGTTGGTTCTCATCAGAACACAAAATCTATTTTTCTTGATGGGACTTAATTAAATTAAAAAGCTTCTGCACAGCAAAAGAAATAATCAGCAGAGTAAACAACCCACAGAGTGGGAGAAACTCTTCACCATCTATACATCCAACAAAGGACTAATATCCAGAATTTATAAGGAACTCAAACAAGTCAGTAAGTAAAAAACAAACAATCCCATCAAAAAGTCGGCTAAGGGCATGAATAGACAATTCTCAAAGGAAGATATACAAATGGCCAACAAACATATGAAAAATGCCCGACAACATTAATTATCAGGGAAATACAAATCAAAACCACAATGTGATACTCCCTTACTCTGCAAGAATGGCCATAATCAAAAAATCAAAAAACAATAATAGATGTTGGCATGGATGCAATGAAAAGGGAACACTTTGACACTGCTAGTGGGAGTGTAAACTAGTACAGCCACTATGGAAAACAGTGTGGAGATTCCTTAAAGAATTAAAAGTAGAACTACCATTTGATCCAGCAATCCCACTCCTGGGTATCTACCTAGGTATCGCGCACTGTACTCCAGCCTGGGTGACAGAGTGAGACGATCTCAAAAAAAAAAAGAAAAGAAAAAGAGTTAACCTTAATTTTCAACCAAGAAATCGAATGCCTATGCTATTCTGGGCATTGTGCTGGGCACCTTAGGGTAAAATAAGTCATTATACCAAAAAGATACTTGCACATGCATGTTTATAGCAGCACAATTCACCACGCCCAGCCTTCTAATTTACTTTGAATTCACCAGAAGGGATAGTTGCATGGCCTGGGTGTATAATATCTACTGATGATGTGGCAATCAAAATCAGCACGAAAATTCAAATGTTCCAAAAGCAGTTAATATTTGGAACTAGGTTAGCAACAAATGTTACAAACAAAGGGGTGCGTGCATGCATGTGACCATTTGGGAAGATGCCTTAACCTTAACATGTGATATTTTCAAATGAGAGCATATTCATCTCAATTAACCAGTGCAATATTCTGTAAAAAATAAAACCCTACTATTAATTCTAAAACATATGAAAAATCAGTGTGTTTAGAAGGCAGAAGGGAAAGAAAAAAGGTGAGAACCATGATTTTGTTTCTCTCCATTCTTTACGAGATTAAAATAAAACTACTGTAAGGGAGAATAGTGGTCATTTTAAAATGTAAAAACAAAGACATATTTTAAGCATCTGAAAATGATCAAAGCATTAATTAAATGACATTTCTAAAAACTTAGAAATTAGGTCAGTTTGAAGCCAAGGCTTTATGTGAAATAGTGAGGCAGATACTTTTTTAAAAAGCAAAATTTAAATGTTATTAATAAAAATGCATAAATTATTTAAATTGTTGTGACACTGTAAGATTTTTTCCACATCATATAACTTTAAAAAAATATATCTTTCAGGCCAGGTGCGGTGGCTCATGCCCGTAATCCCAGCACTTTGGGAGGCCGAGGTGCGTGGATCTCGAGGTTAGCAGATTGAGACCATCCTGGCTAACAAGGTGAAACCTCATCTCTACTAAAAATACAAAAAATGAGCCAGGCCTGGTGGCACACGCCTGTAGTCCCAGCTACTCAGAAGGCTGAGGCAGAAGAATCACTTGAACCCAAGAGGTGGAGGTAACAGGAAGCTGAGATCACACCACTGTACTCCGCCTGGATGACAGAACAAGACTCTGTCTCAAAAAATATATATATAAACATATATATTTCTTTATATTATATATAAATATATATTTCTTTATATATATATATATATTTCTTTATATATTATATATATTTCTTTATATATATTATATATATATATATATATATATCTTTCAAATGTGAATGCCCTAGTCACCCATTTCTTAGTTTGTATCACTTGATCAAAGGTTTTAGGTTAGCTAAGCCTTCCTTTGACCTTTTAGAGGCTCCTACATCATTACATTTCTAGCTTTTCACCAAATATCTAGTGATGTCTAAGCCAAAATAAAATACGCTCAATCAATGGTTGAGAAAATAATGAAGCAACAAATATATACATAACAGCAAAACTTAATGTAAATTCATAAAAATGCATAAATTATTTAATTACCAACAAAAACAAACACATTTTAAACACTCATTTAATTGAGTCTTTCAAAAATAGGCAGCTCTTAAGGAGTTACTGTTATAAAGCTGAAGGCTTTAACCAAGAATATAAACACAACGTGGAAACAGCTGAATTCATTCTTAACAATCAAAGATTTGTTCTCCTCTGGAAATTGCAACAGAAACTTCAGCAGTGGGTAGGCACAAAACCTTTACTCTAAATATTCAACAATTTCTCCATGACACAAGCAGGGCTAGCAGCCTTCCCACCAGCTAATATCTCTCTTTTTTTTTTTTGCAAAGTCACTGGAGAACTTTCCCATTAGATACCAAGAACATACTTGGTAGCCCAAGGACATTAAAGTGATTTAAAATTATAAATACCAATAGTTACATGAAATTACCCAAAAGATACAGTAAACTTCTAGATTTGGGAGCTCACAAATAAGTATGTTTTAGGATATTATTAATATATGATGTATCTGAGGATACCATCATTTAAGGGGAATGACTGACTATAGACACTGCGTCTGAGTACATCTGTCCCCAAACAAGCAGATCTCTTTTCAGGATATTTAAAAAGATTCACAGAGAGGAAATGTGCCTTTTATCAGCTTCAGTTTAAAGAAGCAGACAGGAGAGACACAAGAATGTACAGCAGAGAATGTAGTACAGAACGGCAAGTATCGAGTTCAGCAGAACAAAGGATGGGGCACAATATTGTGGGCGGACAGAGCAAGGTTCCAGATATTCTCAAAGTAAGGACTCTGCCTGAGAAATGATAAAGTTCATTTGGCAGCATACTTTGAAATAACTGGCCTGCTGCACAGGGGGGCAGATGCTGTCCCATCCCCATTCATTCCCTCTTCTTTCCTGCCACACTGGAAGCATTTCATTCAGCTATTCTCATCTAGCCTCCCCTTGTGACCAGCTCCATCCACTGTGAAATGGCCTGAAGTGCAGACTGTAAAGCAAAAGAGTATGCATGACCAAATGACACCGGAATCCATGTCTACAAGGTAGATAAACAAGTCCCCAAACTATGAAATAGCATAATCCCAATATTATATGTAAAATCTTACTTTAAAAAATATATATCTCTTTTGCTGTGGTCTGAATGTTTGTGTACCCATCAAATTCATATATTGAAATCCTAACCCCCAAGGTTTTGGTACTAGGAGATGTGACCTTTGGAAGGTGATTAGGTCACAAGGGTAGAGCCCTCATGAATGGGATTAATGTTCTCATAAAAGAGGCCCCAGAGAGATCCCTTGCCCTTTCTGCCATAAGAGGAAACAGTAAGAAGATACTGTCTATGAACCAGACTGCAAGACCTCATTAGACAGGGTGGGAGTCTGCTGGTGTCTTATCTTGAACTTCCCAGCCTCCAGAAGTCTGGATTTTTTTGTCATTTATAAGCCACCTGCTCTACAGTATTTTGTTACAGCAGCCTGAATGGACTAACACATACATACATACACACACACACACACACACACACACGCACACACACACCCCACACACATACTTGTATAATTACATTTATACAAAAAAAGTGAGAATGCATCTACCCAGTGATGTGCTGGAGCCAGCTCATACTGGCTCATGTGAGCTGACAATTGAATTTTCAGAAATTTTGCAAGCCAGTTGTTAAATATAACCATTATGAAAAATTAAGTTATATAAACTTATAATTAAAACAAAGCTAATATTAAAGGTTCATCATTTCCTAACTATTTTCTTAAACTTTACTACTGCTAATGATGTGCTACTGTGCATCTCGTCCCAATCCATCACCAGCGGTATCATATTGGTAGCTTTAAATTGGCCATGGTGGTAATATTTATACCACAAAACTGGCAAATTAGGGCTTAATTTATCATTTTATTGACTGTCTAAACTTAAGAAAGTGACAAAGAAAATGTTAGTAATAATGCACGTTCAACCTAAAAGCATGTTATATGTGGCGCTGTTACATTATGACAAGAACAAAAAAACTGAGGAAACATTCTTCCAGTATTTGAAAATTATCATCTGAAACAGAAAAGAGGTTGCTCATGCAATTGACAAATGAATAGAAACTCTGACTTATATTTTGGTTTTGGTTTTTGTTGACACATATTTTGTTTCACGTTTATCTTACTCATTAATATAAACAAACATATCAACCAACATTCATACTGGAATTACACTCAGACAGCGAGTTGCTCACATTTATCACCATACCACTGCACCAGCCCCAGATGTTAACAATAGTTGATTCTAAGAGGTAGAGAATTAGGAATGATTTGTCATCTACCTGTGTCTCTGAATTTTTCAAGCTTTATAATTACTTTAATAATTTGTATGCTATTTTAAAAAATTGCTATAGCAAAAAGCAAAGCAAAATAAATTCACTGGTTCATGTCAAATTCATGACCTCTAAATAATGAAGATTATAGCCAAACCACCAGCCAATCAATCACTTTCTGGAAATAGCAGGCTGAGTTCAAAGTCACATGTAGATGTCATTATAGGGCTGAAAATTCCCCAGAATCCTGATGTGAATAACAAAAGTGAATTAGAGCATGCACACAACTTCAAATCTCTGTATTTCCCATACCCCCACCGCTCTAATATACAATAAAAATACAGGGCATTAATAATCCAATTAAATCCATATAAACATTTAGAATTTTAAAAGCATTAATTTAGATATTATTTCCCAAGTGTTTTCTATGTTCCAGCAATTTTCCTAGGTGCTGAAAACAAAAGTAAAACAAGATGAGTCCCTCTATTCAAAGAGATTACACTTAAGTACAGAAGACAGAGAAGTAAACAATTTTTTTTAAACAGGTAATTTTAATACAAATTAGAAAATGTGGAACCACCTAGGAATATCTGGAGTCTTTAAAAAATAGTATCACAAATATAGAACTAACCATGAATGCCAATTTCAATGAAATACAATTAAAGGAGAGGGTAAAGTATAATCAAACTTTAAAAAATTATAAAATAGGCCGGGCATGGTAGCTCATGCCTATAATCTCAGCACTTTGGGAGGCCGAGGCAGGAGGATCACCTGAGGTCAGGAGTTCCTGACCAGCCTGGGCCAACACGGCAAAATCCCGTCTCTACTAAAAATACAAAAATCAGCTGGGCGTGGTGGCGGCCACCTGTAATCCCAGCTAATGGGGAGGCTGAGACAGGAGATTCGCTTGAACCCGGGAGGCAGAGGTTACAGCAAGCCGAGACTGCCCCCTTGCACTCCAGCCTGGGCTATAAGAGCAAAACTCCAACTCAAAAAAAACAAAACAAAACAAAAGATAATAAGGCCGGGCGCTGTGGTTCATGCCTGTAATCCCAGCACTTTGGGAGGCCGAGGTGGGCGGATAATGAGGTCAGGAGATCGAGACCATCCTGGCTAACACAGTGAAACCCCATCTCTACTAAAAATACAAAAAATTAGTGGGGTGTGGTGGTGGGCGCCCGTAGTCCTAGCTACTCGGGAAGCTGAAGCAGGAGCATTGCTTGAACCCAGGAGGCGGAGGTTGCTGTGAGCCACCTCACAGTGACACTGCACTCTAGCCTAGGTGACAGAGCAAGACTCCATCTCAAAATAATAATAATAATAATAATAATAAAATAGATTCTTAGTGGCAAGACTATGCATACATGAATAGTAACATCTGCTTCTCTGTAGCAGCCAAAGCCAGAGTTGCTCCTCAGACTCCCAGCTAGTCCAGTGCTGGCATTTTTAGAATTGATGTGGCACTACAGTCCAGTACTAATTCCAACTTTTAGTTGTACTAAAGATGATCTTCCTCACACCTGTAACCAATGTCTATGTCACCATAAGAATGTCTATAAGATATGCCAACTGTCTCTTACGTCATGTCTCTTGTGTCATGTTGGAAAAATTCCTAATGATAGAAATCAACCGAAATGAAGGTGTGAATGGATAGATGGAGGGACAGGTAGGTAGGCAGACAGACAGACTTCTTTTTAACAACCTTACTTTCAAAACACAAGATACAGTCGTTAGTAATTTCCACTACCTTTAGGTTCCATCTATTTAGGTAGCAAGTATTTATGTTTTATTAATGGAGTAACAGAGCATGAGGGCCCTTCTAAACACCCAAAACTCGTGTGATAAAGTTGTACATTTTGCTTCCAGACAAATACTCTGACCATTAAAACCGGGTCTTCGATTTTCCCAGGAGAGATTATACAACTGTTTCGGTCTAAGTTGAACTATGTTGAGGCTATTTGGAATTCTGCCTAAAATTTCAAGAATGTTGGGGGGTTGAAGGGGGAGAGGAGATGGAGACAAATGAGTAAAGAGAAACGTGACTGTTGGTGGTGGGGTTAGGATCTAAGACTCACTTCCAAGCTTTACTCCTAATCCCACCTCATTCCCACAGGGCACAGCCCTAACACCAAAGGTCTGAAAAAGACAGGTAGAATTCCCATGACAGGACCTCGAGCAATCACAGCGTCGGTGCCACTGGCCCTGTCATCGCCACCAGCCCTTTTCCAGGAAGAGTCAGCTGATGCGGAACAATCCTTGGCAGTGGGGATCGGGGCTACTGGATGACTTCAGCAGTCTGAGAAGACAAACAGTGTGAAGATCACCAATGCACAGATCCTAACCAGAAAGATTTTCTTTAGCTTATTTATTTTTGCAAGTAGCTTCAAAAAGGAATAAACTTCTAGAGGTCCTCAGATTCTCTGTTGTTTTTATTTCATGTGAAAATGTTTCCTCTCCACTCAGTTCAGGAAACATTCACCGATCGCTGATAACCTCATGGTGTCGGACCACGGCTGGAGATACAAAGATGAACCACTGCCCTCAGGTGGGGATGCGAGCCCCATCAACTTATAACGGTCATTTGTGCTCTAGATAAAAGTATGCCAAGGAACTGTCTTTGCTTTGTTTTTGACCCTGAGGCATCAAAATGTTTCAAATAATAATTTTAATCCCAGTTTTAAAATTTTAACACCAAGACTTTGTACTTGTATTCCCTTCTAATTCTATCCCGCTGTTAGAGACGTTTGTTTTCAAACTAGGACTTTCTATAAGAATAATGACCTTTCTCTTACTGAAATAATTCAGCCTTGATCATTTTATTTTATATTATTTGGGGGAACAGGATAAAAGCTGGTCACCATGCTAATACTAAATTGCTGCAATTTATTTCATCGTAGTAATTTTGTATGTATGTTTTTGGGGGAGGATTTTTTTAAAATAAACTTTTAATTGTAAATTAGTTTTAGATTTCCAAAATAGTTGTGAAGAAAGTTCTCATATACTCCACACTGCTTTCCCTACTATTCTCATCTTACTTTAATATGTTACATTTGTCACAATATGTTTTTAAACTAATCTGGTATAAATTCTACTTTTCCATGTTTTATCTGTAAGAGGTTTATAGAAAGTAATAGAAAAAAGTCCTACATGAATTAGCATAACACTGAACTGTAAACACTGAGTGACAGTATTGTTAGCAAAAATGATGTCAAAACCTAAATATTTTCTTAAGGTAAAGTCATGTCCAAATTGAGAAGTGAGGTCAAGTAAGCCCATTCACAGGACTCACCACTTTGTCTAGCTAGCTCCGTACAAAGATAGAATATCTTGGTTGGTATTTTACAAAGAAGTACTAGTAAAAGGAAGAAAAAATCAGGAGGCAGGAAGACTGCTAACCCTTAATAGGGTTTATATAGTAAATCTGGGTGAAGCGAAAATTTCTGTAGATTTATTTTTTAGGGTTCCAAGTCTTTACATTTAGTATAAACTACTTCAGTGCCTAGCAAAATGCTTTTCACACACAATACCTTTTGAATATAAGTGAATCTCACTTTCAAAACATATCATAGTACAGAAACTCCAGTGTATCTGCTGTTTGATGTCAAATATGGATTCATCAATGTTTCATGGAGATGTTATTTTTAAAATCATGATCTTTCCCACATCAGGCTTACATAAATTAAAGTTGCAGTTTTGCCTCAGGCTTAAGCAGAACAAATCTATGGGAAACTCAAAGGTGGTATTTTTAACAATCATTATCTAAAGAAATATAGCAGTACCTTATTTAAATACTGAGATCAAGTCTGTTCTTTTTTTATTTTTATTTTTTGAGACAGAGTTTCACTTTGTTGCCCAAGCTGGAGTGCAGTGGTGTGATCTCTGCTCACTGCAACCTGTGCCTCCTGGGTTCAAGTGATTCTCCCACCTCAGTCTCTCAAGTAGCTGGGATTACAGGTGTGCACCACCACACCTGGCTAATTTTTACATTTTTAATAGAGACGAGGGTTCACCATGTTGGCCAGGCTGGTCTCGAACTCCTGACTTCAGGTGATCCGCCCACCTCAGCCTCCCTAAGTACTGGGATTACAGGCATGAGTTACTGAGGCCGCCCGGCCAAGTCTGTTCTTTATGCAAACCGAAGGCCAAAGAGAAGAGGGAAGAGGTGAGCATACAAAGGTATCCTGGGAATTTGTACAAACAGGAAGTACAGCTTAACTTTGTGCAGTGCTGGGAAACACGGTGGCTTTTCATGCAAGCTCTCATTCTTTCTCACTTTCTCTCTGAAAACACATAATTTCTGCTTCAGTCTTCACATCTTCTGCTACACTTGAACTCTTCTGGATTGTTCGCTGGCGTTCCTGTCTTTGTACATAAACCATCTGTTTGTTTTAGGCTATCGATGAATTCTTGGAGACACAGAGAATGTAGGACCATCCCCTTGATGGTTGTCAGACACAGCATGAACTGTGTGAGGAGTCTGGGGGTCTGACAAGCCCAATTTCAGCTCTGCCTTTACTCACTCCATGAGTATAATCACATGTCAGTTTCCTTATCTGTAACATGACATTATTGGGTTGGATGATCTCTATTCTACCCACTAGGTCTAAAATTTTTAAAATATGACACTTAAAACATTCCAAGATTCCAATTTAAATTCATTTAATAAGAACCAATTACTTAATCCAACCGCAGTAAAGGGAGCTGGACTTGATATTTAATCCATTCCAATAGTAATAAAGAAATAACTAATCTAATTGACCTATGCTAATGGTTTTACATCTCTTAACTCACTTAATCCACACATCCACCCTTATAAGAAGGTACTGTTATTATCCCAGTTTTAGAGATGAGAAAAGAGTTTACATAATTTAAATGCCAAAGGACTCACAGCTGGTAAATCGTGAAGTCAGGATTGGAACTTGGACAGTCTGGCTCCAGGCAGGGCCAGAGTTCTTTGCCACTGTGCTTCACTATCTCACAAAAAGTTCACATACAGTTGAATGTTGAGAGGAAAACACACACACACACACAAAACATATTAAGTGAGAATTGTGATTTAATTACCAAAGAACCTTAAGTACTGTCTTCTTTCACTGAACATCCCATGGCTGGAAGATTTAAATCAGGCAATGGTGGAGGAAAGGGGACAGAATCTTAAATAGTATCAGAAAATGATTTAAAACTTTTATCACTCCTGGGATTTATTCATAAAATATAACATGTCAGGGAGTATATACAAATAAATGATTGGATATTTATAGGTCTGGCTGTATTTTGTGTTGTTTTAGAAAATCCTACATTAAAGAAGGGTTTTGTGTGTGTGTGTGTGTCTGTGTGTGTTTTGCCTTTTGTTGATGAAAAAAGACAAAACAATAAAGTCTTCTATTACTCACTGGCATAGATCTGATGTCAGTGTTCATAAGACAAGCAATACACTTCCCTCTTCACACAACATATTATATGGCATGGCTTTTGTTTCTCCATAAATACTGTAAAGTACTACCCTACTCTATTTTCTCAATATATTCATGGCACCCTAATCTACATGGAAATAAATTCTAGAATCAAGGCTATAGTTTTGGTAGTCCTAAAACCAATGTGAGTATGTTAGGTATGTGACTTTCATTTCTAAATTACAGTAATTTTATCATTGTTTCTCCTAATGGTATTGCATTGTCTTGTGAGGTTAAAACAACCGAAACCCCTTTAAACTTGAATGAAATTAAAGGGGTTTTTATTATGAGCACACAAAGGTATCCCGAGAATGGGTATGAACAGGAAGTGCAGCTAAACTTTGGGCAGTGCTGGGAAACAAGGCAGCTTCTCGTGCACGCTCTCATTCTTCCTCACTTTCTCTCTGGGACCACATCATCTCTGCTTCAGTTTTCGCAGTCTTCTTCACTTGGACTCTCCGTTCACTCACTGGCATATCTGGCTAGTGTTCATCAGCATGCATATCCTACCAAGCCCACATCTAAATAATTTTAAAGCTCCAGAAACCATGGCTCTCAGCTCTGTGTCTTTTAGTTTAAACTTTCAAGAGAAAAAAACTTGATTAGCACACCCTACAGGATAGAGTTCTATCAACTATGGCCAAATGGGGTAGGACCATGTGGAAACCTGGCCACAGGTGCCTTTCCTTCAGCTGAGATTGGAGGCTTGGGAGGCACTTCTCAGGGATGCAGTGCAACCACCACTACTGCATGAGATACGATTTAGTAGTAGTGCATCACCACCTCATCGTTCAAAACTATGGAAAAAAACTAAGCACTGAAATGCAGGCCTAGAGAATCTACAAGAGGAGCAATTACAGGGGTTGTTTCCTGAGTGACTGGTAAAAGCTTTGAAACCCAAGGCCACCGGGAAGTATCCTAACAGTTTATCATGCTTTTTCCATTAGCTATTTTACTTCTGAGTGGTCTATCTTTTCCTACTTTGAGTGAGATGGCAAAGAAGACATCCTACATTCAAATGAGAGGAGGTTAGGTTATGCTCAAAGAAATGCAATGAGCTTCCCAAAAGGAAGTTGATCACTGTGTGGAAAAATTAGCACTAGTGAAAAGAGAGGACCAAATCTGTATCTTTTCTTCACGTAGCCAAAGGTAATATTCTGCCACTATGTCAGAGGCCTGTGGGACTCTCAACAGTTCCTATCAACTCCAGACTTTACCAGTGCATACAAAGCAGGCATGTGTAACAGTGTGCTTATCTAAGCACGAAGGGATAGCACAAATGTATAAGAGCAAATAGCGCCTGGATCAAGGTGTTTATGCAGATGATGGCTTATGTTCCTTCACAGAATCCCATTATGACCACACACCCTGGCTTGAGTTGAGAATCCTTGAGGACAATAATAATGCAATTGTAGTTTCTTATGACAAAACTAACAAATATCAAACTGATATGTCAGAAAGAACTTCTGGGTTACAGAGACTTGAAGAGCCCCGACCTTGAAAAGCAGAGATAACACTGAAAATCATTTCCGAGTGGGTTTAGTCTGCTTAACTGAGGTCCAAAGCGACTATGATAATCAATGTTATGTGTCAACTTGGCTAAGCTACAGTCTCCAGTTATTTAATCAAACATTAATTTACATGTCGCTACAAAGGCATTATGTCAGTGTGATGAAAGTCCATCAGTTGATGGGGCTTTATCAGAGATTATCCTACCAAATCTGTGTGGGCCTGATTTAATCAGTTGAAAAGCCTGAAGAGCAGAGCTGAGGCTTCCCAATGAAAAGAAATTTCACCTGTGGATGGCGGCGTCCATCCATGGATGAGAGTTCCAGCCTGCCCTTCCTGGTGGCCTGCCTTACAAAATTCTGACTTGCTTAAATCAGCTCCAACAATCACATAAATATTTCCCTGCAATAAATCTTTCTCTCTCTCTTTTTTTTAAAAGACGGAGTTTTGCTCTTGTTGCCCAGGTTGGAGTGCAATGGTGCAATCCTGGCTCACTGCAACCTCTGCCTCCCGGGTTCAAGCAATTCTCCTGCCTCAGCCTCCTGAGTAGCTGGGATTACAGGTGCTCACCACCACACCCAGCTAATTTTTTTGTATTCTTAGTAGACATGGGGTTTCACCATGTTGGCCAGGCTGGTCCCAAACTCCTGACCTCAAGTGATCTGCCCACCTTGGCCTCCCAAAGTGCTGGGATTACACGCATGGGCCACCACACCCAGCCTGAAAAAGTATTTCTTAAAAATCATTTCGGATTGCCCTAAAAAGCTTCCAAATTTGGGCATGACCTGAGAGTATTTTTAAAATTCATTTTGGGTCACCCTAAAAGTTCCCCAAATTTGAGCACAGACAGTCCAGATTACAAATACAGGCTTAAGGGTTATGCACTGGTGTCTATGCCTTGAATCCAGGTGATCTGACTCCTGAATGGCTTCAGAAAGGCCTCTGAAAAGCTCCGAGCATACAGATTTCCAGAGGCTGTGGATTAGCACAAGACCCCTTTTGGAAAGCACTCTTTTGGGATCTGAAATAAAAATAACAGAAATGGGTTAAAAAATCTGAGCATTCTAACATAAAAATACGAGTTACACTGGAAGAAACAATAGTCTTATTGGACACCTTCTAGAATAGAGTTCTATTAGCTATGGCCAAATGGCACAGGACCATTTTCTTCTGGTTCATACATAAACAACACAGGGAAAGGGAAGAACCTCAAAGAATGTTACAGAGGTAAGAATGCAACCCTTCATTAAGACAATTTGGTAGTATATATGAAAAGCCTTAAAATGTTTATATATTTTTTGTTCCATTAATTCTACTGTTAGGAATTTATCACAAGGAGACAATCAGTGATGGTCCATAAAAATGCAGGTATAAGAATCTGATTACAGGATTATTTATAATAGTAAAATCTTAAAATAACCTAAATGTCTGATAATAGAAAAATGGAGTTTGGTATACTACATGATGAAATGCCATGAAAATCATGTTATGGGAAAATGTTTATAAACTATTGTTTTATGAAAAGAAGTTTATACATCCCATCCCGAGTTTTTTTGTTTTTGTTTTTGTTTTTGTTTTTGTTTTTTTGAGACAGAGTCTCACTCTGTCACCCAGGCTGGAGTATAGATCATAGCTAACTGCAGCCTTGTGACCTCCCAGGCTTAACCCACCCTCTCATCTCAGTCGTCAGGAGTTCGAGAAAAGCCTGACTATCTCTAATTTTGTAAAAATACAAAATTAGCCGGGCATGGTGGCACATGCCTGTAATCCCAGGTACTCGGGAGGCTGAGGCAGAAGAATCACTTGAACCCAGGAGGCAGAAGTTGTAGTGAGCCAAGATTGCACCATTGCACTCCAGCCTGGGCAACAAGAGCAAAACTCTGTCTCAAAAAAAAAAAAAAAAAATAGTGAACATAATGGATAAATGCTGTGTGTGTTCTGACTGTTCCCCTGGCAGTTCCCCCATCTTTTCCCCTCTCCTTGGGTCTCCTTATTCCCTGAAACAATATTGAAATTAGGACAATTCATAATCCTACAGTGGCCTCTAAGTGTTCAAGTGAAAGGAAGAATTGTACTTCCTTCATTTTAAGTTGAAAGCTAGAAATGATTAAGTTTAGTGTGGAAGGCAGGTGGAAAACTGAGATAGGCCAGAAGCTAGGCCTCTTGCACCACACATTTAGCAAAGCTGTAATTAAAAAAAAAAAAAAAAAAAAAAAGATTCTTGAAGGAAATTAAATGTGCTATCCCATGGACCACATGAATGATAAGAAACTGAAACAGCCTTGTTGCTGATATGAAGAAAGTTTCAGTGGTCTGGATAGAAGATCAACCCAGCCACAACATTCCCTTAAGCCAAAACCTAATTTAAAGCAAGGTCCTAACTCTCTTCAATTCTATGAAGGCTGAGATAGGTGAGAAAACTACACAAGAAAGTGGGAAGCTAGTAGAGGTTGGTTTACGCAATTTAAGGAAAGAAGCTGTGTTCATGACATAAAAGTACAAGGTGAAGTTGCAAATGCTGATGGAAAAGCTGCAGCAAGTTATCCAGGAGATCTAGCTAACATGATTGGTGAAGGTGGCTACACTGAACAACAGATTTTCAGTGTAGATGAAGTAGCCTTATATTGGAAGAAGATTCCATCTAGGACTTTCCTACCTAGACAGAAGCTAATGCCTGGCTTAAAAACTTCAAAGGACAGGCTGACCCTTGTTAGAGGCTAATGCAGCTGATGACTTTAAGTTGAAGCCAATGCTCATTTACCATTAAATAATTTTTTGTTTTTTAGTGAGGTCTCACTCTGTCATCTAGGCCAGAGTACAGTGCTGTGATCAAGGTTCATGGCAATCCTCCTGCCTCAGCCTCCCTGGGACTACAGGCACATGCCAACACACCTGGCTAACTGTTATTTTTTGTAGAGACAGGGTCTTGCTATGTTGCTCAAGCTGGTCTCAAACTCCTGCCCTCAAGCAATCCTCCTGCCTTGGCTGCCTGAAGTGCTGGGATTATATGTGTGAGGGGCACCTGGCCTCATTCACCATGTTGAAAGTCCTAGGGCCCTTAAGAATTATGATAAATCTATTCTGCCAGTGCTCCATAAATGGAGTAACAAAGCCTAGATGACAGCATATCTGTTTATAGCATGGTTTACTAAGTATTTTTAAGCCTACTCTTGAGACCTATTGCTTAGGAAAAAAGATTCCTTTCAAAATATTACTGCTCATTGACAATGCACCTGGTCACCCAACAGCTCTGATGCAGATGTATAGGGAGATTCATATTGTTTTCATGCCTGCTGATACAACATCCAATCTGCAATCCATGGATCAAGAGTTATTTTGACTCTGAAGTCTTATTATTAAAGAAATATATTTTGTAAGGCCATAGTTGCCATAGATAGTAATTCCTCTGATGAATTGGGGCAAAGTAAACGGAAAACCTGGAAAGGATTCACTATTATAGATGCCATTAAAAATATCTGTGATTCACGGAAGGAGGCCAACGTAACAACATTAACAGGAGTTTGGAAGAAGTTGATTCCAACCCTCATGGATGACTTTGAGGGGTTCAAGACCCCCATGGAGAAAGTAACTGCAGATGTAGTGGAAATAGCAAGAGAACTAGAATTAGAAGTGGACCCTAAAGATGTGACCAAATTGATGTATCCGATGATAAAGTTTCAGTGGATGAGGAGTTCCTTCTTCTGGATGAGCAAATAAAGTGGAATTTATTCCTGGCGAAGATGCTGTAAACATTGTTGAAATGACAACAAAGGATTTAGAATAAATTTAGTTGATAAAGCAGTGGCAGGATTTAACAGGATTGGCTCCAGTTTTGAAAGAAGTTCTATTGTAGGTAAAATGGTACCAAACAGCATTGCATGCTACAGACAAATTGTTTGTGAAAGGAAGAGTCAATAGATGTGGCAAACTTCATGGCTGTCTTATTTTAAGATATTGGGACCAGGAGTGGTGGCTCACGCCAGTATTTTGGGAGGTAGAGGTGGGCAGATAACTTGAGCCCAGGAGTTCAAGACCAGACTGGGCAACATGGTAGAACTCTGTCTCTACAAAAAAAATACAAAAATTAGTCAGGCATGGAGGCATACACCTGTAGTCCCAGGTACTTACAAGGCTGAGGTGGGAAAATTGCTTGAGCCCAGGAGGTCAAGGCTGCAGTAAGCCATGATTGCACCACAGCATTCCAGCCTGGGTGACAGATCAAGATCCTGTCTTGGGTGGGGGTGGACGGGGGGGAGATAGGAATTAATAATATGAATTTATTTATTTATTTGACAGAGTCTTGTTCTGTTGCCCAGGTGTGTGGTGGTACAATCCTAGCTCACTGTAGCCTTGAACTCCTGGGCTGAGGACTTAATCCTCCTGCCTCAGCCTCCTGAGTATCTGGGACTACAGGTGCATGCCACTGTGCCTGGCTAATTTTTAAATTTTTTGTTGCCCAAGCTGGTCTCAAACGCCTGGCCTCAAGCATTCCTCCTGCCTTGGCCTCCCAAAGTGTTGGGAATACAGGTGTGAGCCACCACATCCAGCCTCATGAAAATATTTTGAAGACCGTAGTTCAGTTTACAAGGCTTCTTCTACCGAGAGTTTCTCTTCAGAATCCGTAACCAAGAGAAACCACTGGGCAACAGATAGTGATAAACTTTAAGTCCTGCCTGTCATTCCTTGATAGCATCCCTGAACTGCCTGCACAAGGCAGTGTGCCAAGGAAAAACATTATCTTGAGGAAACAGGTTTATAGCTGAGGGAACGTTTGTATTGTAGACACAATGTTACTCTGAAGCCTTCAAAGAATCGATACTTTCCTTTCATTCTTTATTTTTTTAATTAACAAAGGATACTGATTCTCAATCCTCCTATCCAAAAGGAAGGAAGGTCACCAACGAGTCCTTTCAGATTCCTGCCTTAAATTTTGCTGCATTTAGAAGTGTTGCAAAAGAGCCGGCTTGCTCACTCTGCATTTCTGGAAACATGGCCTACAACTAAAATGAGATTAGAAGTGGCAAAAACTTATTACGAGGGCAGAAATGAATGCTCTGATTTATTATGCAGGGGAGCTGCTAATCAACAAAGATACTTCTAACCTTGAAATTGAATTCTTGGGACCAGGCCTGATTTCTGGTTTCAGGAAAGGGTTTTACCTTTTTTTTGACGGAGTCTTGCTCTGTTGCCCAGGCTGGAGTGCAGTGGCGCACTCTTGGTTCACTGCAACCTCTGCTTCCTGGGTTCAAGTGATTTTCCTGCCTCAAGACTCCTGAGTAGCTGGGATTACAGGCGTATGCCACCATGCTCGGTTAATTTTTGTATTTTTAGTAGAGATGGAGTTTCACCATGCTGGTCAGGCTGGTCTCGAACTCCTGACCTCCTGATCCGCCCACCTCTGCCTCCCAAAGTGCTGGGACTACAAGCGTGAGCCACCACACCTGGCCAGGGTATTACCTTTAAGGACAAGACTGAATTCCAATCAACAGCAGTTTACTTTCAATGAGACAGGAGGTGACTGAGCTAATTAACAACTGTTTAGCAATTCTGTCCTAAGATTTTTCGAGGAATTAGCTAGTACGCTTCTGTGGCATACAGTCATAATCAATACATTTGAAGAACGTGATGTATGCTGTGTTCAATAAGGGAAAATATTTGAATAAAATTTTAAAGTCCACTTGCACAAGAATATTTATTAGTTGGAGTAAAACCATAACCTAAGGACAGACTGAGGGCCACAAAGATGTATACAAATTTCACTTGACTACAGGCTGTTTAACCGAGATTTTGTAGAACTGTATAAACAACTACTTCTAAATTACACTGCAGAAAGGTAAATAACTATTATAAAATATAACCCAAGGTAAGAGAGGAAAGAATTAGGATGAAAAAAATTTAAGGGCCAGGAGTTCCATGCGCCCTGGACTGCAGAGAAATGGGTGGCCAACATGCCCATCTTGAGAAAAAGTAATAAACACAGGACCAGCTGCTGTTCCAAAGTTAACTGCCTGCTGATAGTTTAATTTGAAACAACTTCAGAAAAGCCCCACACTAAGTACTATGGCAGTGGTAGACCAGCCAATAAAACTTTTCAATTACCTAACTGATACACCATATAAATGCTTCATTTTCATTCCCATCACACTAGGGGGAAATGCTAAAGTTACCTTTCTGAAAACCACAACAAAACAACACTCTGTGTGTGTGTGTGTGTGTGTGTGTGTGTGTATTCTCTGCAGGACGACAAAAAAATGTTAATGGTCCTTTCACATCTTCCTTTGCAAAAGAATTTCCTGCCCACAAAACCTGTATACATCGAAATGTTTCACATTGTTTATGGCATTACAGATGCTGCAGCAAAAGTAATGTTTCTCTTATAGCTTAGAAAACATAATGCCAGAAAGTAATTACACACAGCCATAGTTTATAGAGGTACAGGCATCAAAACATATGGTCAGGGAAATGCTACAGAATTACAGTATTAAACTAACCTCAGCAGAGCATGGTATTTTGATAGATATACTTAGAAAAGAGAACAGCTAAAACAAGTTGAATCTTTTGCTTTTCGCTAATCTATTTAAACCACAATGTGATGATAGTTAAGTGTCAAAATAAAATCTTCAACATCTTCATAGGATCAACAACAGGATACCAATGCAGAGAACCAAGACCCTTTCAAATTCTTAACGATATAATGATTGCTGTAAGTTTTAACATCACCAACTACTAACTCGGAGTGTACTAAACTATGTGTTACAAACATTCTGCATGTTGTTTCAGTCTCTCCCTGTGCTGGGTGACATTTCAGGTCACACTATGGGGAGGGAAGTTGTAATGGGCTCTAGAGAACTTGGAACAGTACCAAACACCAGGGAGCTATCTGAGATTTGGGAAGAAAACAGACATGTACGGTATATAGTATTTAAAAACTTAAAGTAATTGTGAATGAAAACAAAAACTTAAAAAAATCTATCTTGGAAGAACAATAAAGGTTTTCCTACATATCTATATACAAAGATATGAACATAAAGATGCTTATTGCAACATCATTTCTAACTGCAATGGATTGGAAACAACCTAAATGCTATCAATAAAGGACTGGTTAAATGAATTATAATAAGGTTACACTGGAAATTTTTATGCAGTAGTTAAAAAAAATAATGAAGTGGAAACTGACATGGTAATACTTTCTAAATAAGTGAAAAAGGCAAATTGACAGAAATACATATATATGTATATATACAGATATACAAACATACATATAAGCACACATACACACATATATAGCCCCATTTTTTTCTAAATATTATTTAAATATGTGCTATATATACACATAGAAAGCAGACTATGATAGACACTGAACCACCACTCTTAAGTCACCTATGGGATAAAGGCAGATACCACATGTTTCTGTACTACTAAAAAATGTTTTCATGAGATACTCGTAGAACTATTAAGTGACAAAAAGGAGACAAAAATTTTCAGAGAAATACAAGATGCTTCTGGTAAAAGGAGACATGGGAGCAGGACTATAAGTAGAGGTAAAATCTGAACAGTGTTTAATCAATTTTTTTCTGAACATTCTTGACTATTTCCTCCATTTAATTTTTCTCTTTAAAAAGAATTCACTCAATTTTATACTCATGCCCTATAAAAACATCTTCTTCACTGTCATAGGATTCAAGGTCTCCTGATGGCATTTTAAAAAAAAAATTATGAAAATATGCAGAGTTTTTTTTTTTTTTCTTTGTTTAGAGACAGGGCCTCACTCTGTCATGCAGGCTGGGATACAGTGGTGTGATCATAGTTCACCACAGTCTCAAACTCCTGGGCTCATGCAATCCTCCCACCTTAGCCTCCCAAGCAGCTAGGACTGCAGGCATGAGCCACCATGCCCAGCTAATTTCTAGGAGTTTAAAAAAGTACAGATATTGCAAATCCTATCACTTAGCTTAAGAAATAAAGCAGTAAAGGCCGGGCACGGTGGCTCAAGCCTGTAATCCCAGCACTTTGGGAGGCCGAGACGGGCGGATCATGAGGTCAGGAGATCGAGACCCTCCTGGCTAATACAGTGAAACCCCGTCTCTACTAAAAATACAAAAACTAGCCGGGCGAGGTGGCGGGCGCCTGTAGTCCCAGCTACTCGGGAGGCTGAGGCAGGAGAATGGCGTAAACCCGGGAGGCGGAGCTTGCAGTGAGCTGAGATCCGGCCACTGCACTCCAGCCTGGGCGACAGAGCGAGACTCCGCCTCAAAAAAAAAAAAAAAAAAAAAAGAAATAAAGCAGTAAAGATACACTTGAAGCTCCCTGTGGATCCTTTCCTGGCCCATCCATTTGATAATCAATATTCTAATTTCACTACTTATGACTTCGCACATCTTTTTATACTTTTAGTACCTATATGTAGTCATAAAAATATACAACAATGTATTGTTTGTGTTTTGCCATGTGGTCCTTGTTGTAATAACTGTCCTGTTGTAATGTGAAAGCAACCCAAGATGATATGCAAATGGACATGGCTGAGTTCCTATAAAATCTTAATTACAAAATGGTGGCAGGCCAGATTTGACCCATTTGCTGACCTCTGCTTTATATAAATGGTATTATACTGTATCTATCCTTCTACAGCTTGCTTCTGTCATCCAAAATTATGTTTATGAGATTTATCCATGTTCTCACATACTACATATCCTTAATTCAAACAGGGCTACTCTGAACTGACAAAGATTCTGAATCTTTTCCCAGTCCCATCTGTGTACTTCCTTGTAAAATCCAGTTTTGGCAGTAAGTCAGTTTAGCAAGAATCCTCATCTTCAATATCAGATTACTCTTAACACCTGATCAGGTTCAATCCCCCACCATCCTCCTGGTGAGGTCTGATCACCCTGGTCTGACTTCAACAAGAATCCTATTATGTCAGCTTAGCCATAATCCCCTTGATCCCCAATGTTTCCTCTCAGTAATTTTCTATCCACTGACCCCCACACCCTGCTCCTTTACTATAAATTCCCACTTGTTCATGAGTTGAGCCCAACCTATTTCCCCCACTGCAAAATCCCATTGCAGTTGTCTCTATACCTATCATGATGGTCCTGAATAAAGTCTTCCTTACAGTTGTACCAAATTACATACTCTCATATGTACTTGGTATTTTCAGTCTTTGAGATTTCTTTGCCAATTCCATGGAAGTGAAATGGTATCTCATTATCACGTTAGTGCACATCTTAATCCTAGCAAGGTGAAGAATCTTTTCGTATATTAACTGGTTACTTAGGTTTCATCTTTTATGTGTCCCCTACCCATATTTACTTGTCTTTTTCTTCCGTATACGTAGTTTTTCTTTATCCTGGATACTAACCTTTGTCACCTACGTGCACTGCACAGTCATTACTTCCCTTTTCACATGCTTCTGATGTACATAAATTTTAAATTTTCACATGGTCAGATTTATCAATCTTTTTCTTCATGGTTTGTATTTGTTGAACCTTAAGAACTCACTACCTCATAAAGATATTCGTATACATTTATTTGAAATGTTTCCATTTTACTTCTTTCATTTCTTTAGATTTTTATCTCATGTCATAAGATAAATCAAATTCTGTGTAGATTAAAAATATGGATAATCAGGCCGGGTGCGGTGGCTCAAGCCTGTAATCCCAGCACTTTGGGAGGCCGAGACAGGTGGATCACGAGGTCAGGAGATCGAGACCATCCTGGCTAACCCGGTGAAACCCCGTCTCTACTAAAAACTATAAAAAACTAGCTGGGCAAGGTGGCGGGCGCCTGTAGTCCCAGCTACTCAGGAGGCTGAGGCAGGAGGATGGCGTGAACCCGTGAGGCGGAGCTCACAGTGAGCTGAGATCCAGCCACCGCACTCCTGCCTGGGCGACCCAGCGAGACTCCGTCTCAAAAAAAAAAAAAAAAAAAAAAAGGATAATCAGTTATTCAAGCACCATCTGTTGACATCTGCTTTCCCTCACTGATCTGTAATGTCGCCTCTATCATATCACATGACACAGAACTCTATGTATTCATCTATGTCTGTGGGCTCTTTAGTCTGCTTCAGCAACCTATTTCTATGTTTGCTGACAAAAAAATTGTCTTAATTACTTACAAGAGTCCACCTCTCCTCTTTGATCTTCAAAATTGCCTTGGTTAGTCTTGCTCTTCCTTACACATTTTAGAATCACTTTGCTGAATTTCCATTTTCTTACTTCTATGATTTTTAATGAAATTTCATTTAATTTTATTAATGGATATCGAAGGGGATTATGACAGCTGACTGTAAGAAGGCTTTAGGGAGGCCAAGATTCAAATGACAATTTTTGAGAAATAGAGTTAAGATTCTTTGTTCTGCCGCCTCCTTTTTTTGCTTCTGTAAAATATTTCCTTGTAGTAGGTAAAACATTTGAGATGAATTAGGTGATAATTCAGACCCCTAAGTCATCAAGATCTATTATTTAGAGCTGGTGGGGTGGTAAAAACAGCTCTTAATTTTCTGTTCGTGGCACTGACTGCCATAGGGCTTAACATTCTTATTATCTTTAGCTCCTACTTCCCTCTAATTAGTTTCCCAAACTGCCATTCCATGGTACTTTTTTCTAGATGTTATTAATAGCTATGTCTGGGAAAAGAAGTTATAAATTCAACTAAATTTTCAAATGGGTGTGTAGTGTAGCTCTCACTTGGAGTTTTATAATGTACTTGAGTGTATTAAAGACTCTGAGGAGCATCACAGTAAAGAAATATGTCTCATTTTGTTTAATTCGCTATTTCATAAACTTTTCTGCATATTAACACTTATTTCTTGACATACTGATTAATAATCTACAGAAGAGAGTTCTGTGGGACATCAATTTGGGAAATGGTGTGTTTAAACTAACAAGGTTGAGACAAGAACAACTTAGATATTTCTCACATGTATATCAATCAATCGGCAGCAAGCAAATCAACATCAAAACAAAGTAATCAAAAAACACCCAGGATGCCTTTTGCTTGGGGTCTTAGTGTTGGCCTACATGTGATAAAACTTTTCCTTTAACTTGACAAGAATTATGTTTTCCTTCTTAGTCTAGCACTGAAGTGAAAGAACAGGCAGACGTCCCAGATTTATTCACCTCTTACTATGAAAGCTATAAGAGTGCGTGGCCTCTAAAAACACAAACAAGAGAAATGCATTTCTGTTATCACTGTGGGGCTTTGAGCCCATCATTCTTGCTGCTGAGTGGCCTGAGAACCGAAAAACCAAAATTAAATGACTTTTTGTTTATATTTTCTTCTTTCTGCTCTGTTGATGCAGCAGGTATTAATCTGCTTGATGCACTGCTGGCCTGGCAGGATAGCCCTGCTTAGTGGAGGATGGCAGGAGAAGAACAGGTCACCGCCAATGTCAGCAGATACCCTGGACAGAAAATGATGGCCTTTCCTGAAAAAACATTTCCCCTTTCTTATAGGGCATCACTTCTTGCTGTTGTAACACACATATCCAATAATAGTTGTGGGCGAGCTTTTCAGAGTCAGGTTCTTCCCGATTTGCAAGAGAAAAATACTGCCATTTCCCTTTCTCTCCTCAAAATACCTTTGGCATTTATTTATTCAACAGTTATTTATCGTTTATTGTGGGCCAGGCAATCTACTAAGTGTCAGGGTTACCATGAACAGTAACACAGTACTAAAGAACTTGTTTATACTAAAGTACAAGTAAGAGATTAAAAATACAGAGAATACTTTAGAATACCCTCAAAAGTACCACAGCATTGCCTAAAATATAACTGTAAAGACTGGGAACTTCACTTTAGGGTCAATAGATTCTCAGAGATTGGGAGTGTAAGTCCACAATAATGGACCCTCCATCAACCTGGAGACTTTTTCTTATATTCTATTGTATCCTCAGCCAGAATAGAGACTCACAAGAGATATTTATTGGCTATTAGTGTGCAAGGAGCTGGAGCCATCTAGAATAATGACTTAGCCATGCGTGAATCTTCTCTATTTTTATTTCCAGCGCTAGCTTGTTTAGCTTTTCTTTGACAGTATTACTTCACAGAGTAGCCCATGCCATTTTTGACCAGCTCTGTCAGGAAATTCTTCCTCATTTTGTGTAGAAATATATCTCCCTCCAAGTTCCACCCACAGAGGTGGATTCTGTCCTCCGGGACTCCCAGGAACACACACAACAGTTCTCTCCACTGTTTCTTTCTATTTTGAAATTTTCATGTGTACAAAAAAGCTGAAGAAACAGTATAAGTAACACCGATATGCCTTTCGTCTATTCACCAATTATTAATAGTTTTCAATATCTGCTTCTTTACTGCTCATCCTGGGTTTTTTCCCCCAAATTGAGATTTAGTTGCTAACATAAAACTATATCACCCTTATATTAATACCTTGGCATATATCTCCTAAGAATCACATTCTCCTGCATAATGACATTTCTATTCTACATCTTAAAAAGTAATGTTTAATAAAATATTATTTAAAATAACATCCATGTTTAAATTCTCCCCTCCCCAACCTTTTTTAAAGTTGGGATTTTTTAGTCCTAGATTTTTTTTTTTTAATTCACATATTAGATTTGGTTGTCAATATATCTTTGGTGTCTCTCTCTCTCCTCTCCTCTCTCTCTCTCTCTCTCTCTCTCTCTGGTTGTCAATATATCTTTGGTGTCTCTCTCTCTCCTCTCTCTCTCTCTCTCCTCTCTCTCTCTCTCTCTGGTTGTCAATATATCTTTGGTGTCTCTCTCTCTCCTCTCTCTCTCTCTCTCTCTCTCTCTCTCTGGTTGTCAATATATCTTTGGTGTCTCTCTCTCTCCTCTGTCTCTCTCTCTCTCTCTCTCTCTCAACAGAATCTCACTCTGTTGCCCAGCCTAGAGCGCAGTGGTGTGATCTTGGTTCATTGCAACCTCCACCTTGGCCTCACAAGTAGCTGGGATTACAGGTGTGGACCACCATGCCCAGCTAATTGTTAGCAGAGATGGAGTTGGCCAACGTTGAACTCCTGACCTCAAATGATTCACGTGCCTTGGCCTTTCAAAGTGTTGGGATTACAGGCGTGAGCCACCAGGCCCGGCCTCTTTGGTCTCTTGTTATCTGGAATATTCTCCCAGCTTTTTTTTTTTTTCTTCCCTAGGACTACTACATGAGTGTACTACTTATCTCACTAGTGATAATATACATGCTGACCACTTGATTTAGATGGTGACCACTAGGTCTCTCCATTAAAATGGTAAATTTTCCCCCTTTGCAATTAAAAACTGATCTATGGGGTGATATTTTAACAACTTTTCCCAATAACCTTTTCTTCTTCTTCTTCTTCTTTTTTTTTTTTAACAGCAGCTGGTATCTTTTGGTTTCCCAACAACTTTTTACAGAAGTTTTAGCTGCTACTGATGATCTTTGCCTGCATCAACTATTACTTTGAGAATTACAAAATGATGATTTTCTAAGTTCTGTCATTTCTTCTACATGGAATCCATTATCATCATTTTTTTGGATACTGAAATTACCCCAAAATTTGGCCAGTGAAAATCCCTTGATGCTACCATCTCTCTTTTCAACATGACCCCATTAGTTAAGCACATCCTAGCTTTCCACCACAACTAGATGTCCAGGATCATCTTGATTTTCCCTTAGCCCAGACCCAGAATCTGCCATTCCTCCAGTGGCCAGGGTTCCTCTTAGTAGAGAACAGTATTTATTAGGAAGAATTCTGCTAGTTTCCTCCACATATCAGCCTCTGGGTGTTTGAAGCCAGTTATCATTTCCATCCCATGCACTTCCCCAAACTTCCACATCTGGGTTAAGTTCTCCCAATTCCTCACACCAGTCTTCCTATGGTTTAGCTTTGACTTTTATCTTACTCTTCTTTTTCACCTTCCCTGTCCCAACTCCGCTGCTATATTCTAGACCAGTGGTCCCCAACCTGACTACACATCAGAATCACTGGGGGACTTGTTTAATATACAGATTTTGAGGATTCATTCGAGACTTATGAAATAGAATCTCTTGGGGTGTCAAAGTCCTTTTTCTTACATTGCTTTATTTTTATTTTTAACAGAGATGAGACAGTGTTTTGCTATGCTGCCCAGGCTAGTCGTGAACTCCTGGGCTCAAGTGATCCTCCTGCCTCAGCCTCCCAAGTAGCTGTGATTACAGGTGTGAACCACCATGCCTGGCTGCTATTTTTCTTTAGGTATCTAAAATAAAGGAATCTTACAAACTGTTTAATGATTATGGTGGTAGATACATAATTGTACATGCCTGTCAAAACTAATAAGATTATACACAAAAAAGAATGAATTTTAACATATGTAAATCGTACCTGGAAAACAAAAATCAGTCAATATTCTAAATACCCAGCTATATTCTTCTCTCAGATTAGGTCTCACTAACTTATTTTGATTGACAATTTCTGCAAAATGCATTGCTACTCTAAGTGATGAAATTTTTATAGATTTTATATTTTTATTGACTGAAGTCAATGAGGATTTGGTTTACCAAAGCAGTCAACCCAATAAGTACATTAACAATTCCCACAACATAAAATATTTAAAAAAGGTGGTAGAATGTGGAATAAAAAGAAATTAATATTAGAAAAATTATAATCTTTCATAGTACTGGGTTAAAAATATTAAATATAGCCTGTCAGTCCTGCCTATGAGAAGTCAGACAATTTTTCATCTCTAACTTTGACAAGGATTTTTTAATGTACTCTTCAGTGTCGGAGAATTCTAGTGAAATACACTCAGTGTGGTTGAGAGCCTAAGTGATACAACCTTCCCCGCCACTTGAAATACCTAACAAAAACATAAAATAATCCATTTGAATATATACATACATATATAATCTAAAAGTCTAGAAAGAAACATACCAAAATTTTAGCAATAGCCAGCCATTGCTGGCTGATGGAAGGCAGTCTGGGTTTTGTTTTGTTCTGCTTTTTTCATGCTCTGTATTTTTAAAATATCTTTTAAATTTCTACAGTGAGCCTATATTCATTTTATGATTAGGAAAACAGCAATACACACTTATAAAAATACTGGTTACAGGGAGGGGAGGAAAATAAGTAACAAAATAAAGAAATGAGAGTAAAATAATTTTTATGAAAATATATCTGTCACTGATAGGAATTCTTAAAATAAAACATGTTTTCCAGGTAGTCAATAGTTTTATATGAAATTTTTATTCAGAGAATGAACAAGATTTCCCTTATGAAGCTTCTCTGAATGCCACAGAAGATTCCAATAGACAGTAACTCTAAAGAAGACACTTACATTGCCTCCCAACAATACTTTTCAAATAAGAAACTTTATACAGGATTATCAGATACTGTAAATTCATACCTTGAAGAACGGTGTTCTGGTTTATTTCGTTCGTTGCGATCTGTAGAGAAAGAAGACGGTTACATGTGAAAATGTTCTTTAAAAGCTCTGGAAAGAAGTTTTTAAATACCAGCTGCCATACCATTAGATTTCACAAAGGATTGTTCAAAGGCAGTTGTGTCTTCCTAACTATAAGTCTCTTCATCACAGTTCGTCTGACAGAGGCAGAAAAGAGACAACGAAGGACAGGCGTAAAAGCTTATGGTTTGTTAAAATCATCATTGGAAAACGTATCGTTACATGTATTATTTCATTTTAAAAGATCTCTCCTGTGCTAAATACTTTGCTAACACCAGAAGAGATTTAGCTAAGGAAAGAAAGCAAGGAAACTGCAAAGCCACAGATTACTCAGCTCAAAAAAATCATTCCATGAATCATGGTTGGCAGAAGCTTCTAACAGAATGGGGAGGGGGAAAAATGAACAGTCAGCTACAACATCTGCAAATACTAAGACCAATACAGCTTCACCCTTAACTATCTATCACCCAGAACGTTTCAGAAGTTGGATTTCAATGTTTCTCCAGTAATTAGATATAATGTGCCCTCCATATAAAATTTTTGACTGTCACAACTGGGAAGAAGGGAGCTCTTCATGGGTAGAAAGCAGGAATGTTGCTAAAGGTCCTACAATGCATAGGGCAGTCCCTTTCACCAAAAGAATTATCTCATCCAAAATGTCAGTAGTGCAGAGGTCGAGAAACCCTGCTATAGGGTAAGAAATAAGAGCACAGATGCTTGAACTTTTCAAAAGTGCCTCTCTAGACTGCTGTAAAATGCTATTAATCAACCTGGAGACTATCATATATAAGAGAAACAATCATAAAACCCACAGGTTGTCTTTTTTGAATCTGAATAACAATTTTTCCTCCACTATATGCTTAAAAATTAAAAATAAATGAAGTAAAAGGCCGCAGTGTCATGCAAAAATAAGCAATATAAAGCAATATACAAACCACAACATATCCTAAGCAATGACTTTAAGAAAAAATCCTATGGAATATTATCAAAATACAGTTTTCTATAGTATCTTCTGAATTAATGCTAACAAGATAGAATTTAATGGCAATGTAAAGATTAGACAGGAATTCTTTTAGTTTTTCCTTAATTTTATTGCTGGTGGAACAGAATAAGAGGATTATGAAACATACTCTAAAACTTCTAGAAAGAAATATGGAAGAAAAGGAATAGGATTTATACAGTTAAACATATGTAACAATTCTTTCTGAATGAGTTCATAATGAAAAACAAATGTTTTTCAAAGCCAAAGAGTTAGCACTCATGAAAACACTGTTCTCTGAAAGACTAGTAAGTAAAAAGATCCACAATAAAGCATGTCTGCTTAGATATAATGCTTTCCAAACACATAGTGTTAGCACGTTTCTGGTTCCAATTTCTCTACACTGTGACTTAGTATTACTGCAGCTTTAAAAACTTTTCTGTTTTAATTTAACTTGGTTTTACCCCTCCCTTAAATGAAAATATCATGTTTTTCATTTGATGAGTATTAAGATTTTAAAGTCATAGTAACGCAGGGCACATTTAAGTCATTTCTTTCAATCATTCTTCTCCAGTTTTTAGTCTGCTAGCTTCGCTACAAAAATGACGTATAATGTCTCAAAGTAAAGCCAGAAACTGAATACAGATTAGCTATCCCCATATAACAAAGCAACAACTCTTACCTGTGGCTAAAGTTGAGCTAAAACTCTGTCCAGAACATCATTTGCTGTGGCTGTGATCCTAGTTTCATAGTTTATTTAGGCATGTAATAGCAAATTTCCCCACTAATCTTCCTAGTGGTACAACACACAAGAGGAAGGGAGAAACAGAGTCACGATGCATGTAAACAAGACTCAGTATCCAAGGGCTTCCCTCCAGGGCCTGTTCTGATTGGCAGATGTGCTATGACCAGTCTGCACAGCTGGAATGTGGCCACTCAGGAAGCAAATGGCTCACAGCTCTCCTTCATTCTTGGTTAAAACAGGAAATTCTACAGTCATTTTTACACTTTCTGCTCTAAGAAAATACGAATGCCTTCTCACAGCACTTCTCTATTGGACCAGTAATTAAAATTCAAGAAAAGACTTGATTATCTGCTGAGGGAAATTTAAAAAATTTTCCCCCGAATTCACTATTAGTGTTATCTGTGTTACATTCCTGTGTAAATATAGATACACAGTACTTATAAAATGTTACTCCTAAGAACTCATATAGTTGATAATCTGAGGGTAAGGGTAAATTATCCATTACTCACAATATTTCCCATACCTCACCTCTTGACAATGAAAAACAAATTGAAATACATGTTCTTGGCTTGATCTTTTCCCTCAAAGTATACAAATATTTTGATTTCACATTTTGCCATAGAGCCATATTTTAGCTTAAATACATATAAATAATGGTGTGTGTGTGTTGCGTATCTGTGTGTCTTATATACTTATACTTTTTCATATACTTATATTTTAAACAAAGTAATTTTCATGACAGTCAGGATTATTGTGCAATTGTCAAGAAATATATTAGCAGAAATAAACTTTTTGGCAAAATAGTAAGTGGTTATTATTTTGTTCCAAAAGCCAAGACTGAACAAAACAAATCACGAGGGTGGATTCAGAATCTGCTTTCTTGCCAACAATAACAAAACATTTGGATAAAATCCCCTTAAGAATGAGAACAGATCTACAGCAAACACGGAAATTTAATTTGGCTATATATAGTGCTTTAAGTGTATGGATTTTCTTTCAAATCAAATACTCTTCAGCACATTCTCCGAATTTTTTCTTTTTTCTTTTCTTTCTTTCTTTTTTTTTTTTTTTTTTTGAGACAAGGTTTCGCTCTGTACTCCAGGCTGGAGAGCAGTGGTGCAATCACAGCTCACCGCAGCCTTGAGCTCCTGAGCTCAAGTGATTCTCCCATCTCAGCCTCCCAAGTAGTTGAAGTAGTTAGGATTATAGGCACATGCCACCATGTCCAGCGAATTATTATTATTATTTTTTTTTTGTAGAGATAGGGTCTCCCTATTTTGCCCAGGCTAGTCTCAAACTTCAGGACTCAAGCGATCCTCCTGCCTTGGCCTCCCAAATTGTTGGGATTGCAGGTATGAGCCACCATGCTCAGCCTTCCAATTTTTTAGAGTTTCCAATTTTCAAATAATTGGGGAAGAATATTTCTAAAGCTTTTCTGAACTTCTGCATATTTAGAAATCATATGAATAACTTTCTGGCCCAAAGTCTCACCATTTCTATGAAAAAGAGTTATTAAAAATAAAATGCCTTAACTCTAAAATTTGACAAATGCTACACATTTGCTATGGATGATATACTTATTCCAGCGGCCCGCCCAGCAGAGCATGATGGTTTAGGTCACTCAAAGACCAGCAGGACATTCTCAGTGTGAGGGTAACCATGGCTGGGTAACCATGTAATGGTTTTGTAGATATGTATGACTGACACACACACACACACACACACACACACACACACACACACACCTCGTGTGTTCCTTGTCCCTCTCATCCATGCCTCATGGTTAATAAAGCTAACTGAGGAATAGAAGAGTACTCTGTAAGCAGAACAAAGACAGAAAATAAGGCAGAGGCTGGGGGCCATGGTTCACACCTGTAATCCCAGCACTTTGGGAGGCTGAGGTGGGTGGATCACCTGAGGTCAGGAGTTCGGGACCAGCCTGGCCAAGAGGCAAAACCCCATCTCTACCAAAAATACAAAAAAATTAGCTGGGCGTGGTGATGCACGCCTGTAATCCCAGTTACTGAGGGGGCTGAGGTGGGAGGATCACTTGAGCCCGGGAGACAAAGGTTGCAGCGAGCCAAAATCATGCCCATGCATTCCAGCCTGGGTGATGGAGTGAGACTCTGTCTCAAAAAAAAAAAAAGGCAGAGCTGGCACAAAGACTGTTGGTTGTGTATGTATAAATGCTGTGGGGGAGATGTGAGGGATGCAGTGGGGGAACCCATGGTTTGTCAAGGGGACTGAAGAACAGTTAGGAGAGTGGTAGGATGTTATCATGGGTTAAGGACTCTGTGTAAGAACTCCAGATTATCCACGTTTTCTTTTCACGTCAACTTGGTTCCATGTAATCTAGACGCATGATTCCAATGTTTATGTATTTAGGTGTTATACCACTTATGTAGAAATGGGCCCCTATTCTGGCAGGGACAGCTTTTGGGTACGGCTACGCAGATCCTACTGATGTGGAACCATTCAGAGTGATTCTGACTCTAATAACACTTTGAAATGGAAATGACAAAAATGCAAATGCCATCTTTGCTTTGATTAAGAGCCAACTCGGAACATATTAGAATCTGTTGTAAGACATTCAGGCTTTGATGATTTAGCTTTGATCACTTAACTGGAGAGAAAAATCAAACCCCATTGGGTAGGGACTTACTTTACTAACTTAAGTTGGAAATGAAAGACCTGAAATCATTCTTTGAAATTAGGGGGAAGGCTCAGTCTATATGAATGAATATACACAGATACACTCACAATGGAGTAAGAAGTGGTTTAAAGTGAGTCTATCTTTTTTTTTTTTTTTTTTAATTAAGACAGAGTCTCACACTGTCGCCCAGGCTGGAGTACAATCTTGGTGTGATCTCGGCTCACTGCAACCTCTGCCTTCCAGGTTCAAGCAATTCTTCTGCCTCAGCTGGGACTACAGGTGCATGCCACCACACCCAGCTAATTTTTGTATTTTTAGTAGAGACGGGGTTTCACCATATTGGCCAGGCTGGTCGTGAACTCCTGATCTCATGATCCACCCACCTCGGCCTCCCAAAGTGCTGGGATTATAGGTGTGAGCCACCGCGCCCGGCCGAAGTGAATCTCTTATATCTCATCTTGGCATATCAAAATCTCTTTAGCAGGAGCATTACCAAAGAAGTGATTCTGCAGCATACTCCCAAGCATTACTGTTAAGTTCCAGCTTGGGAGTATATATAGTAGATATCACTTTTAAAATATGGATGAACCCTACATAAGCCCTTTGTGCCATTCAGAATTAACTAAAGTTTCCTTGGGGCTAAAAAGGAATTATTTGCAGCAGCAACGTCATTACATCTTTACTTATGACAAGCAGAATAAATAAAACAATGAAGTCATCCATTATAAGACATAAGATACCCAGTGTTCATACATCTTACTCTGGTGATTCTTTAAAAGATTGCATAATTGATTCCAAACAAATAGAACATGGATGGGATTTTACTTATCAGATACCAAAATTTCAAATACTTTTCTAAAAACTTTAAATGGTTCTTATATTTAGAGAGAGAAAACTGCAAATATATATATATATAAAATATATCTTTCAAGTATATGCTTCAAGCATATATATATATATATACACACTTGAAAAGAAGGCAGTGCTCATTCTACAAAGTTACTGACACTAACTAATATGAATCCACCTCTGTTTTCTATTTGACAGCCTTGTTTAGGTGTGTCTCCAAACTGATTTTTATTTACATTTGAGATTCCCACAGTGATGGTCTATTCTTTACATGAGAGCTTTTCAATAAATATATATTTGTTGTTGCTGAACTAACACATTGTTGAACTTAAGTCAGAAAGTTCCTACTCTCTTGGTTAAAAAAGCCAAGAAATTAAAGAGGGTCTCTGTCAGTTACCACTGCAGCGGAGAAATAAGACATATGACAGAGAAGTTTACATGGCTGCTGCTGCCCACGCTTCTATGGGTAAATGGGAAAGTCTGGTCTACAGCACTATCAGTACTGACACTGTTCATTAATTAAAGTGCCTAAATTCATTACAATTCATTAAAATGCAGTAACCTAATCACCCAGGAAGGGAAGAATTGGAGATGAAAACGAAGTTTTTTCAAACAAGAATTTGTGTCTTAGCTGGGTGTGGTGGCTCATGCCTGTAATCCCAGCACTTTGGGAGGCTAAGGCGGGCGGATCACTTGAGGTCAGAAGTTGGAGACCAGCCTGGCCAACATGGTGAAACCCTGTCTCTACTTAAACTACAAAAATTTGCAGGACATGGTGGTGCACATCTGTAATCCCAGCTGCTCAGGTGGCTGAGGCGGGAGAATCGCTTGAACCCGGGAGGTGGAGGCTGCAGTGAGCTGAAGTCACGCCACTGCACTCCAGCCTGGGGGATGGAGCAAGACTCTGCCTAAAAAAAAAAAAAAAAAGAATTTATGTTTCAACAAAGAAGCAGACTATTTCTGGAATGTTTTCTCCTTCTCATCCCTACTGTTTTTACCCTCATTTTAGGTTCTTATCAGCAACTGTCTGGACTCTTAGGTCCTGACTGGATTTTCTGGCCCCAGTTTCTTCCCCTCCAACCCAATCATATTGCTGGTCAAATAAATCCAGGCCTCAGAGAAAATATACATCACTTAGATCTTGAGAGGATTAAATGAGATAATGCCAGTGACATTCTTAGCACCCTGTCCATACACTTAAGCACACCACAAATGTCAGCTGCCATCATGTTGTTAAAAGGCCAGCTATTAACTAGTTGTAGCAAATGATACTGCATCATAGTGACTGTACAAGTTGCTTAACCTCCTTAAGCCTCAGTTTTCTCATCTACAAAATGGGAAAATACTATCCTTATGGAGGTTTTATGAGGATAAAAGAATTAAAGGGTATGAAAGGTTTAGCTCAATATCTAGACCATCAATTCTAGGACTCTAATTCTGTGACTACCACTCTTAGTATCTTTAATGCATGGCTCAAGAACCACCTTCTCCATGAAGCTGTCCCTGATTCCTCTCTGTCTTCATCATCCTTGTATTCATTTCTTATTGCTGCTGTACCAAATTACCACAAATTTAGCAGTTTAAGATAACAAAAATGTATTATCTTAAAGTTCTAGAGGCCAGAAGTCAAAATGAGTATCACTAGACCCATCAATGTGGGGGTCCCCAACCCCTCTGCCATGGACCAGTACCAGTCCATGGCCCGTTAGGAACTGGGCCACAGGGCAGGAAGCAAGCAAGAATTACTGCCGGAGCTGCGCCTACTGTCAGATAAGCATCCACATTAGATTCTCACAGGAGAGTGAACCCTATTGTGAACTGCACATGGGAGGGATCTAGGGTTTATGCTCCTTAAGAGAATCTAATGTCTGATGATCTGTCACTGTCTCCCATCACCCCCAGATGGGACCATCTAGTTGCAGGAAAACCAGCTCAGGGCTCCCACTGTTTCTACATTATGGTGAGTTGTATAATTATTTCATTATATATTACAATGTGATAATAATATAAAGCACACAATAAATGTAATATGTTTGAATGATCCTGAAACCAGCCCTCTGCACCTGGTCCATGGAAAAATTGTCTTCCATGAGACCAGCCCCTGGTACCAAAAAGGTTGGGGATCGCTGCATTAAGGTGTTTGCTAGGCTGCATTCCCTTTGGATGCTCTAGGAGAGAATCCATTTCCTTGCCTTTCGCAGTTTCCTGAGGTCACTTGCATTCCTTGGCCTGCTGTCCTTTCCTCCAATAGTGTAGCATTTAAAAATCTCTTTATGACTCTGGTTTCCTCATCTACCTCCCTCTTCTACTTTAAAGGACTCTTATGATGACACTGGGTACACCAGGATAATCCAGAATAATCTCCCTATGTCAAGTTGATTCACAACCTTAATAGTCCTTTGCCATGAAATGTGACACATTTGCAGGTTCCAGGGATTACGATGTGGACATCTTTGTGGGGCGGGGGATAGCATCATTCTGCCTAACGCACATATCTGAACTCTCAGACTATCCATCTATAGCACTCACTTCACACTAAGCATGATAGTGTGCACTGCTGTTCAAGGTTTTGGGCATGTGTCTGTCCCCTTTATCGAAGCAATGTCTGATGTAGGCAGGGTCTCTGTGTTAGACTCTGCTTCACAGTCAGTACTCTGTAAATGTTTGTTCATAACGGGACTATCCAATGCCCTCCCATTTCCTTTTCTGCCCTGCATCCTTTATGCTATAGTTGGTTCACGGATATATCTAATATTGCTGCAAAATGATGTGTCTTCTTAAGAATTACCATACATTTTTTGACTTTTTATAAATACAATAGTGATTTTAGTGTCAACTTTCTCCTAAAACAATTCACATTTGGTCTATTCTTCTGCTGAACATAGGCCTCGCCAAAACAAAAAACGCACAGGAAAAAACTACAGCACATTTGAACTGGAAGAGAAACCAGCTATTTGGTGACAGGCTGCTAATTCTTTTTAATAGTTCTTCTTCGAAATGGTTCAAATGAATCATTTTGATTGTTGGATTCAACTATCGAATCAGGCTTTTAATGATTTGGGGTTCTTATGTTAGTCGTTTCAGAGATGAAAAATCAAAGCCACCATCTGTATTGCCCCTTTTTACCCCGGGGTGAATTTGGCAGAGACTTTAGGAAAATAACATTTGATCAGTGTCACTTGGGTCCTGGGAAGTAAGGCAGGGAGGGGAGCACCAAAGGAAGCTGGTTTAGAGACAGGGGGTCATCAACCCTTCCTGCTGCTCCCTCCTCAAGCTCCCTAATGATTCCTTTGCCTTAACAGTTACCTTCATACCTCTTTTTGTTATAAAATATTTTTCAGTAAGCAACATTTGTGATTTAAGGAGGGATAAAAGGACCTTTTAGTTCCCTATCAAATTCAAAATATTGGGCCATTCCTAAGGGTTTTTCTTTCTGTTTTTTGATTTTTGTTTTCTTTCCAAGTTTTTTTTTTTTTTTTTTTTTTGAGACAGGGGCTCACTCTGTCACTCAGGCTGGAGTGCAGTGGTGCAATCTTGGCTCACTGCAGCCTAGACCTCCTGGGCTCAGGAGATTCCACCTCAGCCTCCCCAGTAGCTGGGACTACAGGTGTGTGCCACCACACCCAGGTAATTAAAAACACTTTTTTTCCTGTAGACATGGAATCTTACTTTGTAGCCCCGGCTGGGCTCGAACTCCTGGGCTCAAGTGATCCTCCTACCTCAGCCTCCCAAACTGCTGACATTACAGGCATGAGCCACCACCCCCGGCCTCCAACTTTTATTTTAGGTCCAGGGGTACATGCGCAGGTTTGTTACATGCGTCAAAGGGATTTGGTGTACAGATTATTTTGTCACCCAGGTAATGAGCACAGCACCCAACAGGTCATTATTCAATCCTCCCCCTCCTCCCGCCCTCCACCCTCAAGTAGGCCCTAGTGTCCATTGTTCCTTCTTTGTGTCCAAGTGTACTCAATGATTAACTGTCACTTTTAAGTGAGAACATGTAGTATTTGGTTTTCTGTGGGTTTTTAATAAGGATCATAAATTTAACCTGGAATAAGATATGCTATAAGAAAGGCAATCTGAAAAAGTGACCTAATAACGGATTGCTTTCAGTGTTTCCCACGTTACAATAACCTCTCAAAATCCTGCAATTTAAAAAATTTATTTAACTTTGTTTAACACATTCCCCTAACTAATCTGAGGATAAAACTTTCTTACAGGCCGGGTGCGGTGGCTCGCACCTGTAATCCCAGCACTTTGGGAGGTTGGGAGGTGAATCACATGAGGCCAGGAGTTCAAGACCTAGCCTGGCCAACATGGTGAAACCCCGTCTCTACTAAAAACACAAAAATTAGCTGAGCGTGGTGGTGCACGTCTGTAATCCCAGCTACCTGGGAGGCTGAGGTTCAAGCTACCTGCTTGAACCTGGGAGGCGGAGGTTGCAGTGAGCTGAGATCGTGCCACTGCACTCCAGCCTGGGTGAAAGAGCAAGACTCTGTCTCAAAAAAAAAAAATTTCTTACAAAATCAGTTTGGATCAGACTTAGTATCTGGTACCTAAGCATAGACAATGTTATCTCATTATCACCATCCGCTCTCCCAGGAAACCAAAGTCCCTTATACAGAGCTTAGTCTTAGTCATCTCCATGTCCAGCACCAGGCCTGACCCACAGCTATCACTTCTCAAATGAATTGAACTCCAACTGCTATAGGGTCAGGTACAGGTTCCAAGTGCCAAAGGGAGTGGGAAGCAAAGATAAATTAGTCTCCCCTCCAATCCAATCAGGTCACAAACCTTTTAAGATCTTTTAAGATTATATTAATTATACATTTTCTTTAATTCTATCACTTATATATCTTTGATTTTGCATTGCTTAGGTTAATTTGTACATCTCAGAATAACAGGTTTCACAAAGAAGGTCAGCACCAATTGCTTACCATCTCCAGGTATCTACTACTGGGGTGTGCCTGCAGTAGAAAATCAATAAATATTTTAGTATGACAATCTACATAGATGTTAAAAGCAGGAACTCTACATCAGACAGGCCTTGTTTTGAGTTCTTGCTTCACTACTTATTTATTACCTGAAGGACCGCAACAAACTGACGTCTCTAAGCTTCAGGGTCCACATCTGTAAAAGGGGGAATAATAGTAATACCCATCTCATCAAACTGAATGAGGATTAAATGAATAAAGTTATATAAAGGGTAGTATATTTGCTACGAATAAGTGCTCAATAAACATCTGCTATTACGATGATAGTATCAGGAATACAGAATATTTAGCAAGTTCATAATATTGTGGGGAGAATTACCTAAATGGGTAATTTTCCTTTGTCTAATAGGGATTTCTTAATCTGTAGGATTTTTCTTTCTTATTACTGGTCAAGAGGACAGCAATGTACTAAAAGTAATTTCTAAACCTTCCCTTATTCAATGGTTCAGCCTATTTTTCCTTCTCTTCTTTCCCTTCCCAGCCCTTCTGAACCAGAGGCTATTATGAAAATTAATAAATCTGATTTTCATTTTCCCACTGTAGCCTTCGGCAGAAGTAATAAATAAGCCCTAAAAGTAAGCAGAAGAGGGAGAAAGAGAGCTAAAAGGCAGGCAGATAAACTGTGCTGACCAGGGATCACCATCCCTTCCATTCTCCCTAAAGTCTTCCCTCATTCCTAGTTCCTCATGTGGGTTTTAGTCCTCACTGTCATTTTTTAAGACTTAAGAGAAGAGTCCCCAAATGAATTTTCTGAATAGGATGAATGAGTGGCATAAAGCAAGGAACTGGATTAAATGTAAATTTTTTATCTATTTATGAAATTACTAGAATCTCCCATATTTCAGAGTAGTATGGAATCCTTAGACAATAATACAGAAAACAAAAATTAAAAGTATTATTTCAGGTGCCAAAGGATGGATAACATCTCTGTACATTGGTTTTCAGCTGTTAAGGGTAAAAATAAAGATTTTATTTTCTTTAAAGGGCAAAAGTCCCACTTTTTACTGTCTTTTCTTCCATTAGTTTTGTTTGTGCCACAGAGCTCATAACGTAAAGTTATACCTTTATGTAGCTGACCCTGCAAAATGAACAAATATCAGAAACTGCTGTAACCAAGAGACTCCTTCACGGGCTCCAAAGACCAGGCACCTCCCTCTGGTATAAGAACACTCAGCTCTGGCAACCTTTTCTACTTGGATGAGGATTCTTCTGATCTGTGTCTTCAAACTAAGATTTTTATCCACAGTGGGGCAGTCTTGGTCTCTAATCTAGAGTGATAAAAAAGAAATAATAATCTTTTTCTTTTAATCAAGAAGAGGTAAAGCCACAGCCAGGCCTTGACAAACTACCTGAGGATAGGGAATATATTCTCTGTACAATACAACATCTGTTGCAAATTCAAGCCCACTCCTGTCCTTCCTCTCCACTTCATTAACTTCCATCCATACAACACTTTCAAAATGATACAGAAATACAAACAAGGAGAATGTCCAATTGTTTCATTCTATTATTCACTGTGTAGAATGCTTCTAAAGTAAGTGTTCAATTCTGATTTTTCACAGTTCTAAAGATTCACAGAATTCTTGAGTGAGAAGAGACACCTGGAGACATCTGTCACCTTTACTTTGAAGCCTTATTTGATCTTCCACAGGCAGAAATAATGCCCTCCACCTTGACATCTATATATTCAGTGCTTAGCACCTATGGGCACTTACCACATTTTGACTCACATTATAATCCTCCTTATGGCTTATTGCTTCTACTAAGATAAGGTTCTTTAAGACAGAGCCTGTATATCCCTTGAAATGGCTGGCAGAGCACCTTACACAAAATAGGTACAACATAAGTGTCTGCTGTTGAAGATACTGGTGTGAGTCCTCTCCACACCTCTGCAAGCTGGAGATCAGCTGAGCTAAAAAGCCTCTGTGTTGTTTGTTTTTGTTCCTTTTAGGGGTGGATGTTATTAATTCATAGAGAAGAAATACTGTGCTTACCACAAGGCTTCAAAAATTTTTTATTTGGAAAGAACGCATTTTGAAGTACTACTTCAGAATTGCAGAATTACTAAAAACATAATATTCATGTAACGAAAAATGTACTATTTTGGGAGGGGTGGGAAGCAATGCAATCATGACAAGGAAGCATAGGAAGCTACATGAAGGATTCCCTTCTGTGGAATAGACATAGATAAATGTAATCTAAAAAATATGTTGACAGAATTTTAAAGAACACAAGTCAAAAACACAGAGATAGAAGACATAAACATTAAGAGCCAAGAAAAATAGATTCAGGAGGTCCGTATCATTCATTCTTTTACACTTCTCCTGAAATGCTAATTCAGCATAAGATTAGATAGTAGAGCTAATAGAGGGGGTAACATGTTCAAAGGTATGGCAGCTGAAAAGTTATAAATAGGAAATAAGCTACCCTGAGACTTTAGTGGATAAACGACCAGATTTATCTTTAGAACATGCTCTAAAATTCTGTTATGAAGAAAACTCTTGGGCCAGGTGCCATGGTTCACACCTGTGATCCCAGTGCTTTGGGAAGCTGAGGCAGGAGGATTGCTTGAGGCTAGGAGTTTAAGACTAGCTTGGGCAACATAGGGAGACCCTATTGCTACAAAAAAAAATTTTTTTGTATTAGCTGGGCACAATGGTATGGGCCTGTCGTCCCAGCTACTCAGGAGGCTGAGGTGGGAGGATCATTTGAATCCAGGAGTTTGAGACCAGCTTGGGTAAGATGGTGAGATCTAGTCTTTACAAAAAATAAAAATTAAAGTATTAGCCAGGTACCGTGGCATAAGCCTGTAGTCCCAGCTACCTGGGAGGCTGAGGCAGGAGGATCCCTTAAGCCCAGGAATTCAAGGCTGCAGTGAGCTATGATTGCACTACTGCACTCTAGCCTGAGTGACAAAGAACATGTCTCTTTAAAAAAAAAAACAAACAGGCCGGGCGCGGTGGCTCACGCCTGTAATCCCAGCACTTTGGGAGGCAGAGGCGGGCGGATCACGAGGTCAGAAGATCGAGACCATCCTGGCTAACATGGTGAAACCCTGTCTCTACTAAAAATACAAAAAAAAATTAGCCGGGCGAGATGGCGGGCGCCTGTAGTCCCAGCTACTCGGGAGGCTGAGGCAGGAGAATGGTGTGAACTCGGGAGGCGGAGCTTGCAGTGAGCCGAGATCGCGCCACTGCACTCCAGCCTGGGCGGCAGAGTGAGACTCCGTCTCAAAAAATAAATAAATAAATAAATAAAAAACAAAGTCAAGGGAGGTTTTCTTCACTATGTGTTTCATAAGCAGAAGATTCTGCACATGAGGCTTCATTTCTCAGTCATTCTCACCGTTGACCAGTTGTCACCGAAGCATGAGCAATATAATTTGTATGAATTTAATTTTAAGAAGTTACTAAGAATACACAATAAGATGCCACTTCACATCCATTGGGCTGGGTATAATGAAAAAGGCAGATAATATTAATAACAAGTGTTGGCAAAGATGTAGAGAAATCAGAACCCTCATACACTCCTGGTAGGAATGTAAAATGGTACAGTTGCTTTGGAAACCAGTCCAGCAATTGTCAAAAGGTTAAACATGGAATTATTATATGACTCATAAATTCTACTCAGATTTCTATCAAAGAGAAATACAAACATGTCTACACAAAATCCTGTACACAAATGTTCATAATAGCATTATTTATAATAGCCAAAAAGTGAAACAACTCCAAAATCCATCAACCGGTGATGGATAAAATGTGGTATAGCCATACAACGGAAGGTCATTTAGCAAGAAAAAGGAATAAAGTACTGGTCCATGCCACACATGGATAACCCTTGAAAACATTAAGTAAAAGAAACCAGCCAGGTGTAATCCCAACACTTTGGGAGGCTGAGGTGGGAGGATTGCCTTAGCCCAGGAGTTTGAGACCAGCCTGGTAAGGTGGCGAGACCCGATCTCTACAAAAAAGAAAAATTAAAAAACTAAACAGCCGTGGTGGCATATGCCTGTAGTCCCAGCTACTTGGGAGGCTGAGGCGGGAGGATTCCTTGAGCCTAGGAATTCAGGGCAGCAGTGAGCTATGATTGTGCCACTGCACTCCAGCCTGGGTTACAAAGTGAGACCCTATCTCTATAAATAAATAAGTAAATAAATAAATAAGTAAGCAAGCTAGTCACAAGAGACCACATGTTATATAATTCCATCTATATGAAATGTGTAGAATAAATAGGTCTATTTATAGACAGAAAGTATTATAAATTAGTGGTTGTCTAGAGTTGAAGGGCATAAGGAGTAAAGGCTAAAACATTCAGGTTTCTTCATGGATTATGAAAATGTTCTAAAATTGATTATGGTGATGACTGCACAACTCTGTGAATACACTAAAAACCACTTTATTTATTTATTTATTTATTATTTTTTTGAGACAGAGTCTCGCTCTGTTGCCCGGGCTGGAGTGCAGTGGCCGGATCTCAGCTCACTGCAAGCTCCGCCTCTGGGTTTACGCCATTCTCCTGCTTCAGCCTCCTGAGTAGCTGGGACTACAGGCGCCGGCCACCTCGCCCGGCTAGCTTTTTGTATTTTTTAGTAGAGACGGGGTTTCACCGTGTTAGCCAGGATGGTCTCGAACTCCTGACCTCGTGATCCGCCCGTCTCGGCCTCCCAAAGTGCTGGGATTACAGGCTTGAGCCACCACGCCCGGCCTATTTATTTATGTGTGTATGTATGTATGTATTTATTTATTTAAGACAGGGACTATGTTGCCCAGGCTGGTCTTGAACTCCTGGGCTCAAGTGATCTGCCCATCTTGGCCTCCCAAAGTGTTAGGATTATAGGTGTAAGCCACTGTGCCCAGCTAAATTGTACACTTTAAATGGATGAATTCTATGGTATATGAATTATATCTAATAAAGCTGTTACCAAAAAAAGAATAAGCCTGATTAAATGAGTGAATGGTTGAACTGTTCATTTTAATACTTATAGAAGTATACAACTATATGAATTAGAACTCTTAAATATATTTTCAATGGATACAATTTGGTATGATATTAAAAATTTAAAGTTCATATTTCGGCCAGTGTTGGTGGCTCATGCCTATAATCCTACCATTTTGGGAGGCTGTGGTGTGAGGACTGCTTGAGCCCAGGAGTTTGAGACCAGCCTGGACAACAAGTGAGAACCTGTCTCTACAAAAAATAAAAAATTTGGCAGGTGGTGGTGCATGCCTGCAGTCTCAGCAACGCAAGAGGCTGAGGCAGCAGAACTGCTTGAGCTTGGAAGGTCAAGTCACCAGTGGAGTGTACCACTGCACTCCAGCCTGGGCAACAGAGTGAGATCCTGTCTCAAAACGAAAAAAAAGTTTGTATTTTCAATTAACAACATTCTAGAAGTGGATTTCTGGTTCTTTATGAAAATGACTTACAAATTTCATATATTGGCTTGGCCAACAAGATCTATGCCAACCTGAAAAGTAATGCTAATAATAATGCTAATAATTAGACCTGTGTTTATTGACTTCCATTCTGTGGGCCATGTGCATCAACTCTAATCCTCACTGTCCTACAATTAGTCCTATCTTAGAACTTCAGTTTCCACATTCTAAATAATATGCCCAGAGTCACAAAATAGGGGATAAATAACATGCCCAGAGTCACAAAACCAGCAAAGGGCAGATCTGGGACTGGAACCCCACTCAGCCTGACTGCAATCCCATGATCCAAATGCCTTTTCAGGCAGCACATTCCTGACATACCTTTAAAAACAGATAGTGAAAGAAAGTAAAAACATCACATTTTTATTAATAAGTAGGAGTTTTGCTTATAAAAAGGAAAAACTGAAATGGAAGGAAAAGGAGAAAGTATATTTAGAAGCATAGCTTTTATATGATTTTATATAATTCTTTATACCCTTGGGTGACAGTTGATTAGGAAATTAATGATAATATTCTAAGACATAAAGTGTCTGGTTATGAGAGCTTTGATGATAAAGGGGGTTATATTTAATGAGAGATATAAGATTCTAAATCTCTAAATATGATACATGGGAAATAAAAAAGATAAATGATCTTTCAATAAAAACCTGTAAGAAAATCTCCCAGATATAAATAGGAAGCTGAACACAGATTCAGCATTGATAGTACAACCAAGCTGTATGAATCAAGAGGGAAAAGAGAATATGCAGAAGAAATTTCCCAATAACAACTCCAGGTGACAGGTGCACTGATAATTCTATGAGGTAATTCTATTAGAAAAATTGCAAAAAGATTTACAGGGAAGAGAACATTCCCAAACTTGTCTTCCATTTCCCTAGAAACAAATAGCACAATAAGAAAGACCTATCCCTGGTTATCTGTCCTCAATCTTTATGATGCTAATCAGCTTGGAGCGGATAGAACTGCAATAAAGAATCTGTATACTTCCTAAATAATCTGTGTCCAAATATTTGTAAGAAAAAATCATTTAATATCTAAGTTGAGAGTACTCTGTTATGAGCAATAAAAAGTATAATAAACAACATGAAAATTTAAGCTTTTATATGATAAAGTAGAAAAAGAAATGTCACTTGCTTTCTATTTCCCTCTGTAAATACCGTTAAGATGTGGGAGTGAAATTGTATAAGTTGTTGACATGGGCCCTCAAAACAAAATGAGAGTGAATGTAAGTGATCCCTGTCTCTTACATGTCAGGATGTCACTGACAATATGGAAATTCTTAACTGTTCTAAGTATTCATATTATGTTGCCAAGTGGCAGAAATTAAGTCCTATATGGACCAGAGATTAAGCAAGATAATGGGTATGAAGGTCCTTCATAACACAAATGACTAATTATTAGTGTTATTATTTTGAAAACTGAAACAGACCATGAGACACTAGATCTGTATCATACGTCTCCAGGGCTATTTCCTAAGTCAAAGCATTACAACTGTTGGGATAAAAGCTGGACATTCCAAAAAAACTACTCATTTTTCTTGAGTATTGAGGAAAGCTGCTATTCTTTGATATAAGCTCAGAGAAGACTGAACACTGCAGTTTGAGAATTGCTGCTAAAAAGGAGACAAACCATAAACAGAGATTTTCAAACTCTTGCTATACCAAGAACTGAACAAGGAGGATATCTCCAAATATCACACCTTCTTCAAAGAGTAAAAAATTCCGTGGATCTTGAAGACTCACTGTGGAATTTCCAAAGCCTTACGTACATTTGTTCAAAGCCTTATCAGGTGTTGACTGGAAGGGAGGCTGAGTTGTTTCTGTGACTTGATAAAACAGCTGGCTATTAGCCCCTGAATTTAATAACTAGGGAATAAAAGTTTATTTGACCCTTAAGGGTCTATAGTAAACAAGACACAGACATCTTACTGTAATACCACAGAATCTTCCCACATCTCAAACAACAATAATAACAACAACAAAAATACACAAAAAAACCCAACCCTGCTTAAGGGTTTTTTATTTTGTTTTGTTTTGGTTCAAAGATATCTTAGTACATGAGTTTGGAGAACAAGCCTTTAGATTTTAGAGAAATTGTTCAAACGTTGATAGGGCATAGAAGGAAAGCTTAATGTTCAATTTAACTCAAGGAAAAGAGAATCTGCAACAAAGTCAGCAAAGGAAGATTCTAATACTTGCTTCTAAGTTGTTTCTTCTTACATCCGAGGATCACAAAAGAATGACTTTTTCTCAGAATTATCTTGTAAATAAAAACAAACAATAAAGATTATTCAAACTGAGATTTAAATGTAAATCCAGGTCTATTTTTAAAGGGCCCAACCAAATCATGTTATAGTGAGAAACTACACAGAACAGTCAAGTGAAATGTACATTCTGAGACAGCCTGAGGTGCCAATGTACCTCAGAAGTGTGGTAGTCCTTTAATTGTGCAAACTATTTAAAACAGATAATCTGTACATAAAACATGTTTCCAATATTGAATTGAAATGTTAACCAAGTGTCACTGGGTGTAGCTATCTCTAAAACACAGCCATAGCAAAAATGACAGGTAAAAAGATTTCTCCGTTGTAGAGAATTCAAATATATATAAAAATAATTGAGTGCAGTGTCTCAGGCCTGTAATCCCAGCAGTTTGGGAGGCCGAGGCGGGCAGATCACGAGGTCAGGAGATAAGAGACCATCCTGGCTGACACAGTGAAATCTCATCTCTACTAAAAATACAAAAAATTAGCCGGGCGGGGTGGCAAGCACCTGTAGTCCCAGTCATTCGGGAGACTGAGACAGGAGAATCATTTGAACCTGGGAGGTGGAGGTTGCAGTGAGCTGAGATCACACCACTACAATCCAGCCTGGGCAACAGAGCAAAACTCGGTCTCAATAGTAATAATAATAATAATAATGATAATTAAGTTGCTTAGGAGTTTTATCACTACTGACCTTTCTGAGTTAAAGCCTTTAAAAATCACTAATATATTAATATTAATTTGTTCAAGTCTTAATTAATTAGTATAACTAACTACTCAGTTCCCTGACTCAGTTCTCTGTTAATTTGTTTTATTTTTTTAGGGGAAAAAGTGAGGAGACACTGTTTGGCAAGATTTACACATCAATGCTTGATTAAGGAAAAGGTACTCCTCCCTTAGCAGCGTGAAGCCTGGATAGAGATGGGTTCTTTCTACTTTCCAGACTTTAAGAGCAACTGTGCCCAGAGCTTCTAGATATTCCTTATACCTGTTCCCTGTAAAAGACCATAAACATTCCTGGTTTACTGTAGCTGAAAAGTCATCTAAACTCAAATTTATTGGATGCTTTGCATTGGTCCAGTGTGGTCTTACGATTTTTTTTTTCTTTCTTTCTTCTTTTTGAGATGGAGTCTCACTCTGTCACCAGGCTGGAGTGCAGTAGCACGATCCTGGCTCACTGCAACCTCCGCCTCCCAGGTTCAAGTGATTCTCCTGCCCCAGCCTCCAGAGTAGCTGGGATTACAGGCGTGCGCCAACATGCCCAGCTAATTTTTGTATTTTCAGCAGAGACAAGGTTTCACCATGTTGGCCAGGCTGTCTCAAACTCCTGACCTCAAGTGACCGCCTGCCTCGGCCTCCCAAACTGCTGAGATTTACAGGCATAAGCCACTACACCCGGCCTGGGTTTATGAGTCTTTCACTGGGACTTGACCCATTCTCCACTTCCCAAAGAGTTTAAGATTGGGATGAAGTTAACTGGAGTAGAAAAAATAAGTAAGATTGGAAAGATATATGACTTTATAACCGCATTGAAGACATACAAAAAAAAAAAAAAGTAAGGCTGAAATATAAAGTTTTCCCTGGTGGCATTTGTTTTGGTACGTTATTTTTAAATTTACGTTTTCAGGAAAAATTCTCCATCAGATTAAATTGCTAAAGTTACAAAAGGCAAATACCCTAACACCACATAAAATTTGAATCTGAAAAGGTAAACCTAACTCCTGGTACTGACAACATTTCTGTTTCTCTGAGATTCAGGGATTTCAGGATAACATTTGAATTAAGGTTGTGTATCTATCCTTTCAACATTTGAATCATTTAACACAGAATGATCAAATGCTGTTTCTGGCCTATCAAATCACCTAACACTTTCTTTGCAATGATGATGTTCAAAGCTGGTGCAAATAGTGCAGGATGGAGTCATTCTTAGCTGCCATTGGTAGGAGTGGGTACGATCTTTCTGGAGAGTAATCTGGGCCTTTAAAAACTTTATGACCTTTTCTCCAAAATTCAGCTTCTAAAAAGCTATCTTCAGGAAATAGAAAGGTGAGATAAATTTCCAGATGAAGATATTTATTGCAGTGTTCTTTACAATAGCAAATCTAAATGGTCAACAATAGAGAAATGACAAAATAAATTTTGTCATTAATAATTTTTAAAATATACTATACAGTTATTATCATATTTGACATTGTGTCAGGCACTTACCTAACTGCTTTACTCACTCGGCCTTCTCAAGAGCCCTATGAAGTACATTCTCTTACTTAGAGTTCCCATTTTACTGATGAGAAAAGAAAGAAGTGAAAAATGAACACTGAATATCTTATGCCCTATAATGGATGAGTTCATTGTTTTATTTATTCTGCTTATCGTAAGTAAAGAAGTAATGACATTGCTGCTACAAATAATTCCTTTCCGGCCCCTATAGGACCTTCGGTTAATACTGAACAGCACAAGATTTATGTAGGATTGATCCATGTTTAAACTTGCCCAAGGTCATGGAGCTAGGAAGTGATGGTGCTGGGATTCCAAACCCACAGCCCAGCTCCAGAGCTGAAACTCTTTAGCATTATACCATATTGATGTTTTGTGTATTACTTTTCTTACTTTTCTTTTGTGTATTATTTTTCAAATGTGATCCTGAATTCTATAAAATGATAAAATTTTTATAATTTTTCTCTCACAGATTTTTGTTTCAATATTCACACGCAAAATTGGTCTCTGGTCTTTTTTTTTTAAGAGAAATGTATTTTCCATGTTTCAATATCAATGTTATTTCGCCTTCATAAAAAGGAACAAACTGGAGGCCTTCCTTCATTTTCTATGTTCTAGGACAGTTTAAAATAGCATTAGAATAATCTGTTTCGTAAAAGTTTGGTAGAATTTCTTTGCAAACTCTGAAGGACAGGGAAAAGACGGTAGCTCTATGACAACTTCTTTGTTACATCAACAATAACTGTTCTTTCAGATTTTCTAAGAGTTCTGGAGTCAGATAGTCATATTTTCTATTTATTTAAAAAATTAAATAGATTTATTGAGATATAGTTTATATTCCATAAAATTTACCTGATTGAAGTATACAATTGGATAATTTTTAGTAAATTTACACAGTTGTGCAATCATCATGAGATCATTTTAGAACATTCCCATCACCCTAGAAAGATCACTTGTACCTAATTGCAGTCAATCCCCGCTGCCATCACCAGCTCCTCCATTTTAACGGTTCAGCTCTATAACTTTAATGTATATAAACAGACATGTTTATTTTATGTGGATTAAATAAGATAGCAGAGGCAAATCTTGGGTGTATTGTATGTAATGTGACTATACTACATAAAAAATATTTAACTTTAAGAATTGAATGTGGTACTCTGCACAAACAGTACAATTTTCTTATAGCTCATTAAAGCTACCTGGTACTTAGGGAAAAAACAAACAGTATGACTGTTTTCATTTTCCTATGATCAGCGCTGAGACTTCCATAAACACATATTCCTTACAGCTCCATTGGCAGCAAGCAACAGGAAGCAAATACCAAAACATGATCACAACAACCACCCTGCCTACAGATGAAATTGCCATTTTTCTTTACTTCATGTTGACCAGATTTTCAAAGTATAAGGTATTTTTTAAAGTTTTACTGTTTCTTTTTTGTTTGTTTTTAGAGATGGGGTCTTGCTATGTTGCCCAGATTAGTCTTGAATTCCTGGCCCCAAGCAACCCTCCTGCCTCAACCTCCTGAGAAGCTGGGATTACAGGTGTAAGCCACCGTGCCCGGCTTTATTTTCTTAATTTCTTCTATTTTTCCTAATGAGAGTTTAGGAAAAGTCTAGCTATTTCTGAAATGAACAAAGTGTTTTACCCATAGTGTTCAGAATTTAGTGCTTAGAATTAAGCACAGCTGATTAGAACACCAGACAATATATTTTTAGTTTGCACTGAACAGAGAGTTCTCTAATTAGGAAGCATTAGGGTCATTTGATTTTTGATTCTTGCTTCAAAGTTCTCCCCATAAAACAGGGAACTTTAAGTATAAGATTAAACTTAATTTAACAAGAAAATATTTTTACATGTTCAAACATGAATAATCCAATCAATAGCATTTTTAGATCTAAGAGTATTGGAAAAAGTTGCTCTCAGCATTGAGAAATTCTTCCACTGATAAAGGTCAACAGAAAGCAAACTCTTGGAGAGGTAGAAGGAACATGGACTTTGAAGCCATTGACATGGGTTCAAATTTCAGGTCCACCAACCACTAGATAGGTGTCCATATTCTTCCTCTTGCCTCTTTCTTTCCCTCCTCCCTGCCTGGCATCCCCTTGTAAAAACAAAACAAAACAAAATGTAAACAACACACTTCAATGGAAACATACTCCCAAGATTTCTTTAAAGTGAATTTACACTGATTAAATTTTTTTTAATTCAGGAACTAAAGTAACTAAGTTAAGTTCTCCTCTTGTTAACTCAATATCCTTGTTGGCCATCTGTTACTTTTCTATCATCTTCTACTGAAAGACATAAAGTGAGCCTCAAAAACATTTAAGTGCATATTGCAAGATTGTTTTGAGATTTAAACAGATGTGTACTTACATGAATGTCCAACTATCAAACACTCAAGGGTATGTAATTATTGTGCTGACAAGTATAAATTCACAATAAAGGTATTCAAAACACACATATACTCACAGAGGTATTCAGAGTCTGTCCATACACTTCATGTTAGGTATATATGGATTATATCTATAAAAGTCACAATATTTAAAAATATTTTCTTAGTTAAATAAAAGAATTATAATTGGCTCTTCTAATTTCATACTTAAGACTTGTTTTCAAATGTTTCTGTGAAAGAAGTATTAGAAAGTTATCAAGTGATCAATAAGAAATGTGACTTTTAATTGGATGGAGATCATAAATAAAAGATTCTGTATAGAAAAAGCACGAGCAAACGAAAAATGCTATTAACTCTAAATCTGTACTATTACATATTAAACATATACAATTACAGGTCCTTCTTTCCAAAATAGGTTAAAGTTTAAGGATCCCAAAAATCTGAATATTGACATAAAACTTATTTCCAACTTAATCACTACAAACTTAATCACTACAAAATGAGAATTAAACTCATATGAAATCTGAAATCAATACCTCATAAGGGTTTAGCACAAAATTTGCAATTTTTGTAAACTTCCTGCAAAAAAAAAGATTTAGAAACAAAATTTTCAGGAACAAAGGAACAGAAATCAGATCTGATCTTTTTTAATGCTTTGATGACTTTCATTACTCTCCATCTCTTCCCCCGATCACTTTCCTCTTTAAGGAATTAGTTAAGGACAGATCTACTCAAGTCAAGTCTTAAATTAAATTTTGGAGAAATATTAATATTCAATCCTCTATATAAAAAAAGAATAAAATGTATTCCTATTTTCTAATTCCTGAATTTCAGTTATTCTTCCCAAATTGGTGCCGTATGCTCTGGTGAAAATATTTTATCCTGATGGTCTCATCAAATTGGCCAAAATGTAGGGGTTGGGGGAAGAGATAATCAGTGTGAATGAGCACATGGGAAAAGGGATGTTCTCCATCAATGTGAATTGATGCCATCTGTTTGGAGGATAACATGGCAATAGAGGTCAGATTTTTAAACGCACATTGTCTTTTCTTTAATACTTCCACGTCAAAGCAATTCTTGTCAAAGCAATTGCACAAGTACTCAAAAAGAGGAGTAAAGAATATATATACTGCAGCATAATTTATAATAGCAAAAAATAAAGAAAAATAAGTGTCCATCAACACAGGCATGATTTTAATGTTAGGTTACTTCTGTATGTGGAATGTTATGCAGCTATTTCAAAGAACAGTAATCAGGTCGGTACACAGTAGGATGGAAGGACTTTGAAAAAAGTTAAGTTGCATGTAGAATGATATACAGAATATTCGCATGTTTTCCTGTGATGAAAATACATATTTTATTTATATATATGTGTGTGTATATATATTATACACAGACGTGTATATGGACCCCACACAAATATATATGGATCCAGGCAGCAAGAGGAGAAAAAGAAAGCGAGAGAGAGAGAAGAGAGATCGATCTGGAATGATGCTCACAAACAACCCATGAGTGCTAGAAGTGGAGACAGTAAGTAAGTATATTTTACCTTATACATTTCTCTGCTGTTGAAATTTTTTTAGTAATTGTAAAGAAAAAACCCAACCATATATTATGCCCAGCAGGCACCAGAAGAAGAGGGAGTCAAATCTATTAATATTTTAATAACAGTTATTAATTCTCAGATTTCTTTCCATCAGTCTGCTGGAGAGAAAGAGCATTCTGCTTTGGTTGTCAGTACACAATTCCTAACACAAGGTCTCCCAGCACCGTTTCGTGAATCAAATGGAAACCTGTGGCCCAAAAAGGAGCACAGTTTAGTTGGATACATTGTTAGTTGAGGATCAGTCAACAAAGACTGTTGGCCAATGGATCCATTCCAGTCTCAAGTTTCAGGGGCTCTGGCGGGAGGGAGGGCACAGACCCCAGAATACTCCTGAGAAGCCCTCGCCTATCCCTCCTCCATTCACTGCCTTTTCATCATAACCTGCCTTTAGGATTAAATGATCTTTCACCAGACCTTAGGCACTACTTCCATGGTCTTCCTGACCTTGTTATCACCAATAGCTGCACCCTTTCCAGAATCTCAATTTTAAGCATCCCACCTTGCCAACTCTTCCTTTCCTTTCCTCTCCTTCCTCTCCTTTCTCTTCTCTTCTCTTCTCTTCTTTTCTCTCCTCTCCTCTCCTCTTCTCTTTTCTCTCCTCTCCTCTCCTCTCCTCCCCTCCCCTCCCCTCCTCTCTCCTCTCTCTCTCTCTCTCTCTCTCTTTCTAAGAAGGAGTCTTGCTCTGTCACCCAAGCTGGAGTACAATGGTGTGATCTTGGCTTACTGCAACCTCTTCTTCCAGGGTTACAGCGATTCTCCTGTCTCAGCCTCCCGAATAGCTGGGATTACAGGTGCATGCCACCATGCCCAGCTAATTTTTGTATTTTTAGTAGAGGCAGGGGTTTCACCATGTTGGTCACACTGGTCTCGAACTCCTGATCTCAAGCAATCTACCAGTCTTGCCCTCCCAAAGTGCTGGGATTATAGGTGTGAACCACTGCACCTGGCCCATTTGTTCCTTCTTGAACTCCTTACAACAAGAAGGCCAGTTCCAATACTTTTCTACTCCATCAGGATTTATCATCTACTAACTTTATCTTGCTTTACTCTCTACACCCCCTTCATTCCTTACTTTCCTCCTTTCCAGCTTAAGTTCACGACTTCTCATTGTAATCACTCCCCTGTCCCTGCTTCATCATACCTACCTCTGAAAACCTCACCCTGCTTTCAGCCAACCCTCTGCTCTCTCCATGTCTCTACCTATGTTGCTGAGCAGCACTGGTGAACACACAATTATGCCAATTTCACTTGAAATTCAAGTGGATCCTTTCAGCTGCCCAGCAGTCACGCTATTATTTTCTTAGTTCATTCATCTCCCACACTGCTACATGACTAGCACACTTCTCCATAAGTCCTCAATACCTCCATTCCCATCCTCGTTCTCAGTGGATAATTTCTATGCTTCACTGAGGAAACAATAAGCAGAGGAATTCCACCACCACACCTGCTGCCAAGTCGCATCTGTGCCCATTGCCTTTGCTCCTGTTTAGGAAAATCCATCTGTGTTCCAATCTAAGCATTCTCACCTTCCAGTTGGCGAGTTGGGATCTGTCCCCTGCTCAAGGACGCCTCTGCAGCACTATTTACTTTCTTTCCTGTGTCATCAATTTCCTCCTCTTTGCTGGATCATTCAATTTGCACACAAACAGGATGTAATTTCTCTCATCTTAAAACAAAACAAAAAGAACAAAACACTGTGCCACCCAGCCTCTTCTGCCAGCTGTTTCTCTGTTCCCTTTATAGCAAAACTACTTTTTCTATCTCAAAGCACTCCCCTTTTATTCTCTCTTGAGCCTGTTCCATGATGCTAAATCCAATGGTCAGTTCTCAGCCATTTGCAGCATTTGGCAGCCTATCACTTTCCTCCTTGAAACACTTTCTCTACTTGGCTTCCAGGATTCTACTCTCAGTTCTCAGCCTACCTCACTGCTATCCTCTCAGTCTCTTATTGGTTCTTACTCATCTCATGAAACTTAGGTGGGCTCAATCCTTAGCATTCACAGTGGGCTTTATTTATACTCACTCCCTAGGGGACCTTATCTCATCTCATGGCTTTAAATACTATGACATGCTGAGGACACTCTTATCTAGATCTAGTTTGGGCCAAGTCTCCAAATTCCAGATTTATATATTCAACCGCCTACTGGACATCTCCAGCTGGATATCGATCAAATATCTTAAACTTATGCTACCAATGAACACTTTATCCTCCAGAAACCCTCTCCTCCTACAGTGTGCTCCATTTCAGTAAACAGTACTTCCATTCTTCCAATGGCTTAGGCCAAAAACCTTGGAGTCATCCTTGACTCCTGTCTTCTTCTCACAATCACATCCAATCTATCAGCAAGTCCTGTGTGTTCTACCTTCACAATGCAACTGGAGTCTGCCACTTCTTACCACTTCTCTGTATCTCTGGTCTCCAAATCCACCACCACCTCCTGCCCAGATTACTGCAATAGTTTTCTGCCTGGTTTCCCTGCTTTTATCCCTGACCATTATCAATCTACTTGACAGTTTGATTCATTTAAAATTTAAGTCAGTAAACTACCTTCCCATACTACTAAGAATAAAAACCAAAGTCCTCACAATAGTCTGCAAAAGCCTACATCATTTGGTCTCCATTCCCTGTCTGACCTATTTCTCACCACTGGAGCCCCTCACTCACTCCTTTGCTCTGGTCTAAATGTTTCCTAAATGTCCCAAGCACACCCCTGCCTCAGGAACTTTGTACTGCTGTTCTCCAAGCTTCAACCTCTTTCCCCTCAGTTCTCCACCTGGCTCATTTCCTCTCTTACCTCTCATGTCTCTGCTCAGAAATCACCTCATGATGCCTTGTCTGACCACCCTATTTAAAAGTTATGCCCTACTCCAGCATCCCTATGTATCTAAGCCTGTTATTAAGCAAAGCACTTGTTGACGGTGCAGTGGCTCACACCTGTAATCCCAGCACTTTGGGAGGCCGAGGTGGGCGGATCATGAGGTCAGGAGACCAAGACCACCCTGGCTAAAACGGTGAAACCCCATCTCTACTAAAAATACAAAAAATTAACCGGGTGTGGTGGCAGGCGCCTATAGTCCCAGCTACTCGGGAAGCTGAGGCAGGAGAATGGCGTGAACCCGGGAGGCGGAGTTTACAGTGAGCTGATATCGTGTCACTGCACTCTGCCCTGGGTGACAGAGCGAGACTCCCTCTCAAAAATAAACAAAAAACAAAGCACTTGTCATGATCTGACTTACAACTACAATACGACCTCTATGAGGACAGCGGTTTTTTCTATGTTGTCATACCTCTATTCTAGAAAACAGTCCCTGGCATGGGTATTGAATAAATGATTGCTGGACGAACGAATGAGGTTTCCTGGACTTGGGAGGCTGCTGTAGCAAGATAACCAGATGATGACTCAGAAGATCTGGGTTTGAATATGATTACAAACAAGAGAACAGAAGTAACGCCCATCTTTGTTACTGCACAGTATAATTAGTTAAGCCATTTAACCTCCAAGGGCCTCAGTTTCCTCATCTATAAAGGGAATGAAAACATGCTATACCCTCTGTGTGAATGAAAACGTCAGGCAAATGTAAAACACCATCAGGCTTCTGTAACTGATCACATATGTTAAACTATTTAGAATTAACATTTTTTTTAGACAATAGTTTATGCTTAGAAGATTCAGTCACTTTGTAAACCAAAAGGATACCTTGAATTATAATAAAGATTTCAAACTGTCTTTCCCTCTCTAGAGTTTGTAATTGTCTCTACATAAATTGTATGCTTTAATCTCATATACACTTCTAGGCATTATGGCTAACATTATTTTTGTGTTCTGCCCTGAGGCCTTATCCATTCTCTTCTGAACGGGGGATATGAGACTTGTCATCTTGAGATCTTTGATACTTTTATTTGGCTCTGGAACTATCCTTCCCACAGGTGCAGAAATACAAGTCAGATTCCTCAGTTTACGTAAAATGTCGAGAAAGTCCAAAGGCCATTGAGAGAACCTGGGCCTTGCCAAAGCACAGCTGGAGGTAGTTGCATTTATAGAGGAAAGAAGCATCTTCTATTAGGGTCCACTTCTGTTTCAAGTTACGTAACAAGAAATATAAATACTTCAATTAAATTAGTTTAACTCTTCACAGAAATGCCTTAATCATGATTCAAAATGATAGTGTTCGCATTCACTGAGAGACAATATAAAAAATAAGGAATGTTTCTCAGTCCCCTATAGAACTGCATTTTACGTTAACCAATGTGCTTTTTACAAAGGTGAAAAATTCTTCCCCTGACTAAAGAGTATTGTTCTTATTATCCGATGACATAAGGTGTATGGCACACTTTTTTTTTTTTTTAACTTGGCCTCCAGAAAGCTTCAAGTTAATTATTATTATTATTATTATTGTGATACAGAGTCTCTTGCTCTATTGCCCAGGCCGGAGTGTCGTGGTGATCTCAGCTCACTGCAACCTCTACCTCCTGGGTTCAAGCGATTCTCCTGCCTCGGCCTCCCAAGTAGCTGGGGTTACAGGCATGTGCCACCATCCCCAGCTAATTTTTGTTTTCTTAGTAGAGACAGGGTTTTGCCATTTTGGCAAGGCTGGTCTCGAATTCGTGGCTTCAAGTGATCCACCTGCCTCAGCCTCCTAAAGTGTTGAGATTACAGGCATGAGTCACAGAGTCAGGCTGGCCTAGTTAATCTAGTTAATTTCTTTTCTTTTCTTTTCTTTTTTTTTTTTTTGAGATGAAGTCTTGCTCTGTCATCCAGGCTGGAGTGCAATGGCATGATCTTGGCTCACTGTATCCTCCACCTTCCGAGTTCAAGCAATTCTCTTGCCTCAGCCTCCCAAGTAGCTGGGACTACAGGACCGGGTCACCATGCCTGGCTAATTTTTGTATTTTTAGTAGAGGTGGGGTTTCACTATGTTGGCCAGGCTAGTCTCAAACTCCCGACCTCAGGTGATCCACCCGCCTTGGCCTCCCAAAGTTCTGAGATTACAGGCGTGAGCCACCGTGCCCAGCAGTTAACTCTTAATTGTAATAATTATAATAATCCCAGCCTTGATTTTTGTAAGTATAATCTTCTCCATTTTTTCTATGGCCCTTCTAACTCTGCTCATTTTTACTATACACATGATGCCGTCCTGTGCCAGGCACTGGGCTTGGAATATTAAAGTGTCTCAACAACTATTTCTTCTTACTCATCATTATTATGTTATTAATCATTATCATCATCATCATGCTATTAAGAATAGTAACCGTGGCTGGGTGCGGTGGCTCATGGCTGTAATCCTAATGCTTTGGGAGGTTGGAGAGGGAGGATTACTTGAGTCCTGGAGTTTGAGAACAGCCTGGGCAACATATCAAGACCCTATCTCTACAAAAAATAAGCCAGGTGTGGTGGTGCATGCCTGCAGTCCCAGCTACTCCAGAGACTAAGGAGGGAGGATCGCTTGAGGCTGGGAGGTCTAGGCTGCAGTATGCTATGCTCATCCCACTGTACTTCTAGCCTAGGTAACAAAGTGAGACTCTGTCTCAAAAAAAAAAAAAAAAGAAAAGAAAAAAAAAAAACACCAACAACAACAACAAAAAACAAAAGCAACAATAACAACAAAGCCAGTTCTTGGGGAGAGCCAGGAATAAGGCTGAACAGTCTGTGCCACATATACAAATGCTCTCTGTCATAGTCCCATGTCACAGTCCCTTGTTTAGTTTCCATAGTCCCTTGTCCCCCTTTTCAAATGAACAGGATATAAATTATAAGTAAAAACCTCCTGAGTTATTTCCTTATTCCACCTCTCTCCCACTAGATGTAAACTCCTTGAAGACAGGCAGTTCCCTATAGATCCCATTCTACATTTTAACACAATATCCTTAACATAACAAAGACCTAAGACATATTTGCTACCTAAAGAAGGTTAAGAGCAGGTAATGATTGAGGCACAAAGGGAAAGAGAAAACAGAAAACACTGGTCAGAGAACTGACTGGTTCATTTTCCCTTTATTTTCTCCTGTCAGTCCTGTCAGAACCATTCTAGAGGCCAAGGACCTGGGGTGGCCAGTCGGCACAGCTGTTCGAGATCCCAACTCAGGGATCTGCCCTCCCTTGGTTCACCTTGGTCAGGGCGGAATTAAATGGGCACACCAGGGCAGGTCCCTGAGATGTTGCAGGTTAGGCAGAGGGGAGTGTGTTAACTTAGATTTGTTCAACACCCGGGTCACTAAACACTGAGCGAGCCCTGCTCCTTCCAATGCCCACCTCCAACCTTCCCTTCTTACCTCCCATCACCCACCCTCAGGCTGAATCCCAGACACCCTGCTCTTCCAGGACAGCAGGGGGCGCCGCAGACCCCCACCCCCACCCCCCCTCCCCCAGTTCCTTCCTTGGGTCCTGCGGCTGAACTTCTGAAGTCTGGTCCCTTCAGGATCTGGCAGGGGGTGAAGACCAAAGGAGAGGAAGGGGTGAAGCAGAGGAATCCATCTAAGAGGAGATGATCCTGCCCTCTCTTCTCTGGGTGCTCTCCACTGGCCTCTCCCTGGGATCCTGAGTCCAGGGGGCAGGGAGTGCTGGCCCTGAGAACAGAGACATGGTGCTGCTGGCTGTTCATTCACGCTGCTCCTTCTGCTGGGGATTTCGGGTGAGCTCCCAGAGCGAGGTAAGCTCTAGGTAGGGACAGGGGCTTCAGACCAGGAAAGGCTGCACAGGGCATGGGTGAGGGCCCTCTGTAGCAACAAGAATCCATCAAGAGTGCCTCCCACATTCCCCATTCTCCCACTAGGAGGTCTAGGCTGCAGTATGCTATGATCATCCCACTGTACTTCTAGCCCAGGTAACAGAGTGAGACAAGGTCTTCCCCCATTTCATTCAATGATATAACCAGTTACTCAACACAAATATTGTATCTCACTTCCCCTCACCTTCCACATCCAATGTATATACCATTCTTGTCAGTTCTACTTCCAAAACTGACAGATGAGGATGAACCAGAGAATCTCTTGAAGTCAAGTAAGACACCTCAGGCCGGGGCAGCATGCCTGGATGGACTGAGGGAAGGGAATCTGTGTACAGAGGAAAGAGGACCTGAGTTTGGGAAATGACCATGGAGGGGTGAGGGCAGAGGGGCAGGATTCTAGGCTGCATCCCTCCAAGTTTTCTTGGCCCAGTATCATCTGGCATTGACTCAGGCTGGGAGGCTAGTGTGGGGCAGTGGCCCTGGCAGGTCAGCATCCGCCAGGGCCTGATTCATGTCTGCTCCGCCACCCTCATCTCAGAGGAGTGGGTGCTGACAGTGACGATCTGCTTCCGGTGAGTGTTGGCCCTGCTGTGGGGAGACCTGTGAGGGCACCTGGGTGACTGCAGCGCCTGAGCTGAGGCTGGGCGGGGCTTATCGTGCACTGCCCAATACACTATGTTGTGCGTTATTAGTGGGTTCAAATATTTCCTACTCCAGGTCTCAGTTCAGTGCAACTACTCTCAGACTTTAGGCTTCTTCAAATGTAACATCACCTTGATTGAAATGACTACCTAAAAATAGTTACATTCTCCCACCCCATTCCTCAAATCGAAGCCTTAACCCAGGAGACATCCCCCAGGAAGGGCTCCTTCCCTTACAGCATGCCTGCACCTCATACCACTCTTTAGATGCACAATCCTGAGCCCTCTTCACTATCCCTAAGTTAACTCATCCATCATTTTTTTTTCTTTTGGAAAGAAAGTGTGCCTCTTAGTTTAAAATATTTTTATTTTATTTGTATACATTTATGGAGTACAATTGTAATTTCTGTTATATGCCTAGACTGCATAGTGGTGACATCAGAGCTCTTAGGGTATCCATCACCCAAATAATGTACATTGTACCCATTAAGTAATTTCTCATTATCTACCCTCATCCATTTCCCTTGGTTTAAATGTCATATATTTGCTGATAACACTCATACTTGCATCTCTAGCCCCAAACACCAGTCCTGATGCACTTCCATTTGGCATCTCAAAGGTAACATGGTCAGAAAAGGTAATTTTACCACCATTACTGTCCCCCAATCTTTTTCTCTCTCTCTTCCTCATTTCATTCAATATAACCAGTTACTCAAGACAAATATTGTATCTCTCTTTTTCTCACCTTCCACATCCAGTGCATATACCATTCTTGTCAGTTTTACTTCCAAAATATACTTTGACTCTAATATAGCTACCCCTGGACCACTGCAACAGTATAATAGGTTTTACTACTTTCAATACACATCAAAAAGTGACTTTTTAAAGTTAGGGGTGAGATAATATCACTCCCTGCTTTGAATCCTCCAGTGGTTGCCCAGGCACCTATAATAAAACCCAAATGCCACATTGTGGCCTACAAGCCATGAATCACCAGGTGTGTGCCCACTTTTCCAACCTCATCCCATTCTCCACTTTTTCTTTCAATTCCTGGAGATGGCCAAGCTCTTTCTCACCCTCAAGGCCTTGCATACTCTATTCCCTGTCTGGAATGCTTTTATCACTCTTATGGCTTTTTCCTTTTGGGACTCAGTGGAAAAGTTACCTCTTCAACAAGACCTTTCCTGACCATCCAATCCAAAGACTCGCCCCGATTCCTTTACTCTCTACTTTAAAATTCGGTTTGTTTTCTTCATAACATTTATTACAATTGTAAATTTTGTACTTGTTTGTTGTTTCGCTCGCCCTGCCCCAACACACATACACACACACACACGCACCCCTTAAAATTATAGCCCCGTGAGGGCCAGATCATGTCTATTTTCATTTCATTTATCAGGAGATGCTCAATACTTGTTGAAGGAATGAAAGCCTCAGAAGAACTAGAGGAAAAATGGCATATCCAGAACAATGGGCTCTGCTATGATGACCCAGGGCAGAGTCACAAGAAACCCATGGTATCTCTTCTGCTTCTCTTCTCAGGTCTAAGGATGCCAGGAAATACAGTGTATTGGTGGTAGATCTTTGGTTGTGCAGACTCCAAAATGATAGCACATGTGTCCCAGATTATCCCCCCACCCTGATTTCCAAGCAAATACATCTAGTGCAATCGCTGTGGTAAAACTGCCCTCCCCAGTTTCTGTTAGCCCTGTTGTCCTGCTCATCTGCCTTCCCTCATCTGAAGTCCACCTGAAGAAGAATACAACCTCCTGCTGGGTGACTGGATGGGGCTATACTGGAGTGTTCCAACGTGAGGATACATAGATTTTCTGTGTTCTACTTCTTCGACTGACATTCTCTCCGCCTGCTCTCTATCCTAGCCCTAGAGCACCAGATATACTGCAGTAATCTGAGGTGCTTCAGACTTCAAATTCTTTGTGACCCTTTGCCTCTTTCATATTTCTTCTGCTATAATCTCTTTGCTTATTGATACCAGCTTTTGTTCTTGTTTAGCAATAGTGCTGAGACCTTAAAGTAAAAAGGACAGAACAATGAATTTAGAGATAGGATAGTTCTGTGCAGTCTGATAATATAGTTCTCCCTCCGCACCTGGGTGGAGTGTGTGTGGGTAGGTGGATAGGGGAAGGAGACACGAAGATGTGTTCAGGAAAGTAAGGCCACTCAGCAAAGGTTCCTGAGTCAAACTAGCTAGGAGAGTACAGCCTCATTTCTGGGTAATTCTTCTTACTAGATCTACCCCTTATTCCTATGGAAAAATAAATATACATTCTGAAGACAATTTAATTCTGCATTCACTGTTTTGGGTTTTCCTAAATTACAAGATGTTTCTGTTATTAATTTGTGCTATAAGAACAGGAGCCAACTGGCCGCCGCCTTGTCCAGGGCCGGGGAGCTCAGCCTTTAGGTTGTTTCCCAAACCAGAAACCAGGATGGCATCTAACACAGGGCGGAATATCTGAAATTAGAGCTTTCTCTGAAAATCAAAGGCACAAAATCTGTATCCATAGCTAGAAATCACTTTTTAATTAAGACAGCTTTGACTGTTTTTGGCCCTACCGATATCAAGCCTTCTTATACACGGATGGAGGTGAAAGTGTCCCTCACTGATCTCCAGACATGCGGTGACTACTATCAAAATGAAAGCTTGCTGCACAGAGTTGAGCTCATCGTCAGTGAAGCTCTGATCTGCTCCAAGCTCCCAGTGGGGCAGATGGATCAGTGTACTGTAAGAATCCACCCCTCAGGCACCTTTCACAGGCCTTGCCTTCCCCACTGTGCTTCCTCCACATCTCATATCTTCGGAGACCCTGGGTGAACCCAGGAGTGTCTGGACAGGCCTAACCGCACAGTTCTTGGCTAAACTGTTGAAGAGTTTCACCTCTTCCCTTTGCCCTATGCACTGTCTGGCCAACTTATCTATCTCCATCTCCATCCATCTCCATCTCCATCTCCATCTCCATCTCCATCTCCATCTCCATCTCCATCTCCATCTCCATCTCCATCTCCATCTCCATCTCCATCTCCATCTCATCTCATCCATCTCATCTCATCTCATCTCATCTCATCCCATCTCCATCTCCATCTCCATCTCCATCATCTCCATCTCCATCTCCATCTCCATCTCCATCTCCATCTCCATCTCCATCTCCATCTCCATCTCCATCTCCATCTCCATCTCCTCTCTCTCTCTCTCTCTCTCTCTCTCTCTCTCTCTCTCTCTCTCTCGGCAGTAGAGGAGACCCCCTGATGTGTCAAGTTGAAGATTTCTGGGTCCTGGCAGGAGTGGTGAGCCAGGGATCAAACTGCATCCAAACCAATGGGCCTGGAATATACACAAATATCCATTTCCACAAGTCTTGGATTGAGAAGTCTGCCATCTCGCTTGCTGAGTTTTCTGCTACCCTCAGTCTGGGCCTCTCTGGGCTCCTCCCTATTGTGCTTCTGCCTCTGATTTTCCTGGGGCCACCTTAACTGGCTGAGGTCAGTATGCCCTGGGTAAAGTGGCAATTGAGAATGAGAGAAAAAGGAAATTCCAGAGCTGAGATTCTGAAGATAGATTTTGAAGGGTCAGCAAGACAGATGCAGTTCTGCTGTCCCATAAGCCTAATTTGCTTGTTGCCTTTCCCCCGCACAAGTCAGCCTAGTAAACAAGATCCCCAGAGTGAATAAAATTTGGTTGATTCTAACAATTATTTCTCATATTCATTCTTTTGATGAAATTGAAGACAGAGCCTGGGGAAATGCAGAAGCAGAGAACTTGAGGGCTAAAAGGAATCTGGACATCACTTAGCCCAACAAACCCCACATTCTACAGGTGAAGACACTGGGGTCCAGAGGTTAGTTTGCCACTGGTTTAATCCAAGATGAAAACCATCCAATCCTGGGATTAGACTGGATTCTGAGGAAAAAGTAGGGACTTGGAAGATTACAAGGTTTCAAATAAAACAGGCCAGGCTGGAGGAGGAACTCAGGAGGTATATTAGTTATCTATCGTAGTACAACAAATTACCCCAAAACTCGGTAGTTAAAACAATGAAGATTTATTATCTCATAGTTTCTGTAGGACAGCAATCTGGAAGACTTAGCTGGTTAGTTATGGTTTAGGATCTTTCAAAAAAGCTGCTGTTGTGTCAGCCACAGCTGCAGTCATCAAGGCTCAACTAGGAAAGGATCGGGTTCCAAGCTCACTCACGTGCCTGTTACCATTCATGTGGGCCTCTCTGAAGGAATGCCTTTGGCAGCTGGCTTCTCCCAGAGTGAATGATCCAAGACACAGCAATAGAGAGCACCCAAGATGGAAGCTACAGTCTTTTTTTTTTTTTTTTTTTTAATGGACAAGGTCTCATTCTGTGGCCGAGGCTGGAGTGTGGTGGTAAAAACACAGCTCACTGCAGCCTTGATCACCTGGGCTCAAGTGATCCTCCCCACTTCAGCCTTCTGAGTAGCTGAGACCACAGTTACACACCACCACTCCCAGCTATTTTAAAATTTTTGTAGACACAAAGTCTTGTCACGTTGCCCAGGGTGGTCTTGAACTCCTGAGCTGAAGCGATCCTCCGGCCTTGGTCTCCCAAAGTACTGAGATTACAGGCATGGGCACCCATGCCTGGCCAACCACAGTCTTTTTTTTTTTTTTTTTTTTTTTTTTTTGTTGAGACGGAGTCTCGCTCTGTCGCCCAGGCTGGAGTGCAGTGGCCGGATCTCAGCTCACTGCAAGCTCCGCCTCCCGGGTTTACGCCATTCTCCTGCCTCAGCCTCCCGAGAAGCTGGGACTACAGGCGCCCGCCACCTCGCCCGGCTAGTTTTTTGTATTTTTAGTAGAGACGGGGTTTCACTGTGTTCGCCAGGATGGTCTCGATCTCCTGACCTCGTGATCCGCCCGTCTCGGCCTCCCAAAGTGCTGGGATTACAGGCTTGAGCCACCGCGCCCGGCCCACAGTCTTTTTATAACCTAATCTCAAAACTGACATCTTGGCCAGGCGTGGTGGCTCACATCTGTAATCCCAGCTTTGGGCGGCTGAGGCAGGCAGATCACCTGAGGTCAGGAGTTCGAGACTAGCCTGGCTAACATGGTGAAATGTCGTCTCTATTAAAAATACAAAAATTAGTCGGGCTTGGTGGTGGGCATCTGTAATCCAAGCCACCCAGGAGGCTGAGGTAGGAGGAGAATCACTTGAACCCGGGAGCTGGCGGTGAGCCAACATCCCATCACTGCTCTCCAGCCTGGGCGACAGAGCAAGACTGTCTCAAAAAAAAAAAAAAAATAATAATAATAATAATAAAACCCTAACATCTCATTACTTCTTATATTATTCTATTCTTTAGTAGTAAGCCAACAAGGTGTGACCATCAGGAGCTGAAGATCATTGGAGGCCGTCTTGAAGGCTGCCTTCACAAGTAGAGAGTACAGGAAGAGTCTGGAATGAGAGCCTGAGAAGCTAAGGCTGACTGTGCTTAGTCATGGATTAAATGTTACAGTTGTGTTCTCAGGAGTGTTGGCGTTAATGAAGGTATTTACTAGGGATATTTCCAAAATGTAACATCCTGTAACCAGAGTAGTCTGAGAACATGTTTCATATGAAGAATATATGGCTGCCTTATTTTCTTTTTTTCCTTTTTTTTCTGATATACAAAGAATGATTAAAAACATGGGATCTGACACTGACCAGAGCTGAGCTGGATTTCACAGTATGCAGATTAAAATATAATAATAGATACAGTACTCTACATTACTTGATGAATAAAGAGTAAAAAATAAGGAAGGAGTTTTGGCAAGACAGTGGAATGAACAACTGCAAAGTGAATATTCCTCACTCTAATTGAGTACTAATAAAATCATTGTTTGAAAATAATTTTCATAAATAATCACAAAAATAAGGTAATTACATAATAATAAGTTAATTAAATGTGGGCCATGAAAAAGCTTTCCATATATATAAAAAAAGAATTCAGAAGAAAACAAATTCCCAAATGCAAAAATTATCAAATTATAAGCAGGATAAAGAACGATTACAATTTATTCTCAAAGGGATACCGTTTATGTCAGTAACATCTTGTTAGAATTTTTGTAGATGACACCACCACAGAATTTCAAACAAGGCATACTTGACACTGTGGAAAATGCTTCAGCAAAAGAAAATGTAAACTCACTACCCACATGGGATGCTAAATCAGTTGAAACAAAAAAAAAAAAAACAGGATAGAATGTGAGAGAAGATGATGGATCTAGATAGTGGAGCCAAAAAATAGGAGATAAAAGGAGGTTATAAAATCACAAAATATAACAGTTGGAAGGCACTTCATAAATTATTCGATACTACTCCAAGCTCAAGGCAGAAGTTTACTTTTTAATAGAATGATCAGTTAATCTTTATATTTCTTCTATTTCTTTTCTTTTCTTTTTATTTTATTTATTTATTTTTTTAAAGACAGAGTCTTGCTCTGTTACCCAGGCTGGAGTGCAGTGTCGCAATATCGGCTCACTGCAACCTCCACCTCCCGGGTTCAAGCAGTTCTCCTGCCTCAGCCTCCTGAGTAGCTAGGATTACAAGAGTGCACCACCACACCCGGCTAATTTTTATATTTTTTGTAGAGACATGGAGTTACTCCATGTTGCCATTGCCCAGGATGGTCATGAACTCCTGATCTCAAGCCATCCACCCGCCTCAGCCTCCCAAAGTACTGGGATTACAGGCGTGAGCCACAGTGCCTGGCCCCCTTATACTTCTTATTACAAGAGCTTTGGAAAAGGATTCATTGTTGGGAATGAGGGAATGGGAACTATTTTCACTACACAGTATTATCCACCCCTTGCCCACAAGAATCCTCTAAAACTGAAACTTAACAAGTAAAATAACACACATAATGGATGAGATAGTTACATGTAGGACAAACCTTGAAGTAAATACATACCTCATGTTTTAGGAAGAAGGTAATCTTGGAGACCTGGGTATAATCTTAAGGCTACGTACTAGGAATGAGATCGTACCGACGAAAGTTTAAATCTAATCAATAGTATTATGCACTGGTTGAAGAAAACCAGGATTAAGACAGGAGATAGCATGGAATCTAAGAAGGGAAAAGTCCGTTAACTATATATGTTCATCAGATTCTAGGCTGTTAAGGGAGAAAAACCCTGAGTCTAATGAATATAAACTTTATAATTACTTAGAAAAACATGTTCTGTTTTAGAAAAGTGGTCTTTCAGTTTTTGTAAAGATGAGATATTTCCTCTTAGTAAGTGAAATGCTCCTGAAGATTAGCCACCTTCATTTATTCTCATTTTAAACCTCTTTAAACCACAACACATTTGGCTTCTTGACTGAAGAAAAGGTGCCCTGGTAGGGAAAACTGAAAATTCCAAATAATGGAAATGAATAGCCCTTAGTGAGAATAAATATTCTGGCTCATATATAAGCCTCAGAGTTTAGTGAATCAGTCCCTTGAATTTGATCTCTTCTAGGTGCTCTGACAAGGCCTGAAGTCCAGAAGCTAAAAAGCTAAGAACCCAGAAACTAGACTGAGATTACTTGAGTCAAGTCATGTTGCTTGTGGAAGAGCTGCCTAAGTGAATTCTCTGGATAACATGACATATCTCATTTCTTAACAATGGCAGGAACTCATATTTACTTTATGACTCCTCTGTGTTAAGTACTATGCTGGTCACTTTAAATATTATCTTATTTAGTCTTAACAACTCAAGAAGGTATTATTTAGCCCCATTTACAAACGAAATAAAAACACACAAAACTGAGGTTCAAAGAGGCTAAGTAATCTGCCTAAGACTAAACAGCTAATATTTAATTTAACAGATCTATCCAGGGCTGTCAGACTTCAAAAATATGGCTTTTTCAGCTGCGTGTGGTGGCTCATGCCTGTAATCCCAGCACTTCTGGAGCTCGAGGTGGAAGGATGGTTTGAGGCCAGGAGTTTGCAACAATCCTGGGCAACACGGTGAGACCCTCTCTCTCTCAAAAACAAAAAACAAAACAAAACAAAATTAGTCCAACATAGTGGTATGCGCCTGTAGTCCCAGCTACTCATGAGGCTGAGGTGGGAGGATCGATTACGCCTGGAAGGTCAAGGTTGCAGTGAGCTGTGATTGTGCCACTACACTCTAGCCTGGGCAACACACTACACTCTAGCCTGGGCAACAGAGCAAGACCCTATCTCAAAGGAAAAAAAAAAAAAAAGGCTCTTTCCACTATACCAAATTACCTCCGTTCATTGTTGGAAAGCTGTAAGATTTTTCCTTATATTACGCCAAAATAACACTTGGCCTTTGGCCCTAGTTATTTGTACCTCTTGTTGTATTTCTTGTCTCTATTTGTAGTTCCTTGGGTGCACATAGCTTTTACTTTTCCTTCTGAATAGATAAAAACAGACTTGAGAAAATAAACTAATGTCCTACTCATCTTTCTGACCTTCTAACAACATGTAGTATCCTGCAAACAAAGTATTGAATCTTGTTTTTTCAATTAACAAAATGAGAACTATAGACTATAAAAAGCCAGCTGTCAAAACTATAGGGAAGAATTCCTTTAGTATAAGTAGAAGTGAATAAACATAAAAAGAGAAATGTATTTTGTTAGTGATCAAAAGAACAGGTGCATTAGTTGGTGATCAAAATAACCAGTCCTCCCTGTAAAGGGGGGACTGGTTTTAAAGGGCATTAGTGTTCCAAGCAAGTAGGATGGTGCTCAGAGCAAGATTAGTCCCTGTCGAGGAGATGAGTGCAGTCTAGGGAAACCTGTAGACTGGTCAATAAGGCAAAGAGTCGGGGAGAAAAAGAAGATTATCTCTGAAAGGTTGTCCAGGGCTTGGCCCTGACATAACAGATGCTAAGTACATGACATGTTGCTTAATGATGGATATACGTTCTAAGAAATGTGTCATTAGGTGATTTTGTCATTGTGTGAACATCGTAGAGTGAACTGACACAAAACTCAATGATACAGCCTGCTACACACTTAGGTTACATGCTATAGCCTATCGTTCACAGGCTACAAACCTGTGCAGTAAGTGACTGTACTGAATACTGTAGGCAACTATAACACAATGGGAAGTATTTATGTATCTAAACATAGAAAAGGTACAGTAAAAATATATTATAGAAGATAAAACCTGGTACACCTATATAGGGCAACTTACTGTGAACGGAGCTTGCAGGACTAGAAGTTGCTCTGGATGAGTCAGTGAGTGAGTGGTGAGTGAATGTGAAGGCTTAGGACATGATAGTACACTACTGTAGACTTTATAAACACTGTACACTTAGGCTACATTAAGTGTATTTTTAAAAATTTTTCTTTAATAATACATTAATCTTTGCTTACTATAACTTTATAAAATTTTGATTTTTAAGAACTTTTGACTCTTCTAATAACTCTTAGCTTAAAACACAAACACACTGTATAGTTGTACAAAAATATTTTCTTTCCTTATATCCTTATTCTATGTGCTTTTTTCTCTTTTTAAAATTTTTTTATTTTTACTTTTTAAGCTTTTCTTTAAAAAAAAAAAAAAAACTAAGACGCAAGCACAGACATTAGCCTAGGCCTACACAGGGTCAGGATCATCAGTATCATTGTCTTCCACCTCCACATCTTGTCCCACTGGAAGGTGTTCAGAGGCAATAACATGCATGGAGTTATGATACTACTATGTCTACTATGATAACAATGCCTTTTCCAGAATACTTTCTGACAGACCTGCCTGAAGCTGTTTTGCAGTTAACTTTTTTTTAAAGTAGACAGAGTACACTGTAAAATAATGATTAAAAGTATAGCATAAAAAATACATAAACCAGTAACATACTCATTTATTATGATTATCAAGTATTATGTTGATATAGTTTGGGTGCTGACCCCCACCCAAATCTCATGTTGAATTATAATCCCCAATGTGGGAGGTGGGGCCTCGTGGGAGGTGATTGGATCACAAGGGTGAGTTTCTCCTGAATAGTTTATTACCATCCTCTTGGTACTATCCTCAAAACAGTGTATGAGTTCTGGTCATTAAAAGTGTGTGGCACCTCCCCACTCTCTCTCTTGCTTTCACCATGTGATGTGCCTCCTCCCCCTTTGCCTTCTGCCATGATTGGGAGCTTCTTGAGGACTTCTCAGAAGCGGATGCCACTATGCCTCCTGTGCAGCCTGCAGAACCATGAGCCAATTAAAGCTCTTTCTTTATAAATTACTCAGTCTCAGGTATTTCTTTACAGCAATAGAAGAATGGCCTGCCACATATGTACTATATGTAATTGTATATGTTATGCTTTTATACAACTGGCAGTCAGTAGGTTTGTTTATAACAGCACCACCATGAACATTTGAGTAATGCATTGCCCTACAACTCTAACGTCACTAGGCAATAGGAATTTGTCAGCTCCATTATAATCTTATGGAACCACCCTAGTATATGTGGTCTGAAATGTCATTATGAAGCACATGACTGTATATGGACTAATTCTAGCACTTACTGATTTGTGAAAGAAGTAGAGGGAACACAAAGGCAAAAGCCAAGGCCTGATATACATGTACTAGAGAAGTCAATTATTCTTTTTTTTTGAGACAGAGTCTCACTCTGTCACCCAGGCTGGAGTGTAGTGTCCCAATCACAGCCCACTGCAGTCTCAAACTCTCAAGTTCAAGCAATCCTCCCACCTCAGCGTCCTGAGTAACTGGGACTACAAACATGCAGCACCCCACTTGGCTAATTTTTTAATTTTTCTGTAGAGATGGGGTCTCACTATGTTGTCCAGGCTGGTCTTGAACTCCTAAGCTCAAGCAATCCTTTTGCCTCGGCCCCCCAAAGGTCTAGGATTATAGGTGTGAGCCACTATGCGTGGCCTCAATTATTCTTTAGGAGACTGTTTTATAAGAAGATCTATTCATTTTCCAATAAACAGATTGATTGATGGGTTGAATTAGAAAACAGACAATGGTGTCCATTTGCCCTTTCTGTTAATACAGATAAAAAGCTACAAAGCTTGCAAATCTATTGTTTTCCCTGTTTTATCCTCAGGGTGCTCAAAAGAAGACTGAATTCTTGAATTTACAGCAGTGGTTCTCCCAGGGGACATTTGTCAATGTTTGGAGATATTTTTGGTTGTCACAACTAGGTGTAGTAGGTATGACTGGCATTTAATAGGTAGAGGTTAGGGATGCTGCTTAATATCCTACAATGAACAGCCTAGCTACCCCACAACAAAGAATCATCTGGCCCAAAATGTCAATAGTGTCAGGGTTAAGAAGCCCTGGTCAATAGGTACCACCAACATCAATCCAAGCATCCAAGCCATCACCAAGATAAACTGTTTGGGCAGAATCAAATACTTAAAGCTAAGAAATGAGTTCAACAACAATAATAATAAAAATAGCAGCTGCCATTAATTATCATATGCTAAATAGGTCAAACCCAAGCTAAGTATTAGCTCTATAGTATCTCATTTAATTCTTATGACACTCTTGCGGGATATTATTATTCCTATTTTGCAGAGATTATTATTACTATTATTATTATAGTTATTGTGTACAGCAGAGGTATTTAAAGATAACTTTAATGATAGCATAGGGTAATAATCTGGGGACAGAGAATCTAAGACCTGAAGACACGGCATGATGAGAGATGTAGGAACTGTAAGAGCCGTGTTCAGGGAAGTCCCTGGGGTGGGCATTAAGCACCCACTCTCTTGCTTCCAACTCTTTGGCACTTCCTTATAAGAGTCAATGAAGCAGTAAAATGGCAGATCCAACATGTTTCTTGATTACTGAATGAAAAGGAAGAAAATATTTATAGACAGATAATATAGGCAAAAGGCAAAGATAAATAGATAAAACATGGTGATAAACAAGCAATGCATAATTTAATCTTTGAGATCATGAACTGATTCCAGCGCCTTCAAGGTACAATGGGAAAATACAAGCCTTAGGGAAAAGGTGACTTGCTTAAGGTAATACAACCATACCCATGAAAACAAAAGAATAGCACTGTGGGCTGAAAAACAGAAGAACTTTTCTTTTTTTTTGAGATGGAGTTTCGCTCTTGTTGCCCAGGGTGGTGCACAATGGCGCAATCTCAACTCACTGCAACCTTCACCTCCCAGGTTCAAGCGATTCTCCTGCCTCAGCCCTCCCGAGTAGCTGGGATTACAGGCATGCACCACCATGCCCGGCTAATTTTGTATTTTTAGTAGAGACGGGGTTTATCCATGTTGGTCAGGCTGGTCTTGAACTCTCGACCTCAGGTGATCCACCCGCCTCAGCCTCCCAAAATGCTGGGATTACAGGCTTGAGCCACCGCACCTGGCTGCAACCAGAAGAACTTTCTCCAAAATGATAAATCATTTTAGCTTAGATTTAGAAAGGGTTAAGAGGGTCCCACCTTTCTCTTTAGGAATAGATAGTTTCTTAAAAAGCTAAATGCCATTATCACACCTGCCAAGATTAACAATAAGTTGGTTTGTTAAATCAGGATCCTAACACAAAGTTTCTTATAATCTAAATCAGCCTCTCTCCCTTTTTACCCTTGTAACATTGACTTACAACAGTAACTGGGTCAGCTGCTTTGTAAAATGTCCTACATTCTGGATTTGACTATTTACTTCCTTAAGTTGTAATTTGACTTACTCCTTTATCCCTTATATTTGCTGCAAGAGAAAGGAGCTTTAGAGATTCAGGTTTCACTTTTCTTTTTTTCTTTTTTTTAACAAGGATACTTCATAGGGGGTAACATCAGGAGGCACATGTCTGCCTTGTCCCACTTTTAGTGATGCTAAGATTGATCAGAGGGTTCAAATGGTAACGGCCTAAGCTCTCTATCAACTTTTCATCTAAAGATTTGATAATCATTCTTTGAATCAATTATTTCATGAGGGGCTGTAAGTGGTGATTTTCTAATGCTACTGGTCCAACTACATTTATTAGTTGGAATTTTTCCCTCACCACCTAAACCTATTTTGATACTCTGAATGACAGTTTATACAGGAAAAGTAGGATAACTATTTAATTATTTCCTTTTACCTTCCAATTTTCAAAATAAAGTACTGGTGCCTTATTATTTCCAACTAAATTTAACAGACACCAAAACTGAAATATATATTTACAAAACATTTAAACAAAGGAGAGGAGAGATTCTGTGAGCAATCCAACTAACATATAAAAGGTATAAGCCAGTACTTCAGATTTGTCCAATGATGTATTAATAAAAGTCCCGCCGGGCACGGTAGCTCACGCCTGTAATCCTAGCACTTTGGGAGGCCGAGGTGGGCGGATCACAAGGTCAGAAGATCAAGACCATCCTGGCTAACATGGTGAAACCCCGTTTCTACTAAAAATACAAAAAATTAGCCAGTCTGGTGGCACGCACCTGTAATCCCAGCTACTTGGGAGGCTGAGGCAGGTGAATCGCTTGAACCCAGGATGGGGAGGTTGCAGTGAGCCGAGATTAGGTCACTGCACTCCAGCCTGGGCAACAGAGCGAGACTCCATCTCAAAAAAAAAAAAAAAAAAGAAGTCCAAAGACCTGGGACAACCACAAAATCCTCAGAGGGAAAGGACTGTCCGGTCAAGATTTTTGCTCCTGTGGTAAGTCAACAGAAAGATCTGTTCAAAGCTTTCAAGTCTCTGCAAAATGAATAATAAGCTACCTTTACTCTAAACATGATCAGAAGGCAAATCTCAAACTGAGGTCTGACTTTTTATAAAAACTATACTTAAGTGACTTAACAGCCAAAATTGTCTGTGAATACCATAAATTAATTGGAATACTCACATAGATGGCTGTGCTATGAATAAGAAATCTTTTTCTTCTGGCCGGGCGCGGTGGCTCAAGCCTGTAATCCCAGCACTTTGGGAGGCCGAGACGGGTGGATCACGAGGTCAGGAGATCGAGACCATCCTGGCTAACACGGTGAAACCCCGTCTCTACTAAAAAATACAAAAAACTAGCCAGGCCAGGTGGCGGGCGCCTGTAGTCCCAGCTACTCGGGAGGCTGAGGCAGGAGAATGGCGTAAACCCGGGAGGCGGAGCTTGCAGTGAGCTGAGATCCGGCCACTGCACTCCAGCCTGGGCGACAGAGCGAAACTCCGTTTAAAAAAAAAAAAAAAAAAAAAATCTTTTTCTTCAATGAAATGAGCTGGAGAAAACTGCCAGTTGTAATGTTAATTTCAGAAAAAATTAAGGTGAAAAATACTAAGAGTCATTATATAATGAAAAAAATCACAGTTAGTGGCAGAAAACCAGAGCGAATACATAAACAACAACAACAAAAAAATTGGATATACAAAACAAGAACCATTAAAAATGTATACAGAAACTATCACAAATGTAATAGTAGTAGTAGATTTTCATCCCAATCAAGCAGACACAAAGGAAAACAAGTGAATCTGAAAAACATACATTTGGTAAAAATTCATGGTGTGGCAGGGTTTGTTTAAAAAAGCAAATGGGCCGGGCGCGGTGGCTCAAGCCTGTAATCCCAGCACTTTGGGAGGCCGAGACGGGCGGATCACGAGGTCAGGAGATCGAGACCATCCTGGCTAATATGGTGAAACCCCGTCTCTACTAAAAAATACAAAAAACTAGCCGGGCGACGAGGCGGGCGCCTGTAGTCCCAGCTACTCGGGAGGCTGAGACAGGAGAATGGCGTGAACCCGGGAGGCGGAGCTTGCAGTGAGCCGAGAGCCGGCCACTGCACTCCAGCCTGGGCGGCAGAGCAAGACTCCGTCTCAAAAAAAAAATAAAAAAATAAAATAAAATAAAATAAAAAAATAAAAAAGCAAATGAAGAGCTTTTTTTCATGTGTTCACTTCTAAAATCTTTTAAAAGGTATTTAAAGAGGTAAACATCTTTATGCTACTTTACTAAGATACAGCAAACCTGGCATCTGCCCTGCCACAATAGCACCTGCTGCTAAGCTGGCCATATTTCTGCATCTCCATCTTCTCACCTTCCCATATAAGGGTACTTACCCCAAGGGCAGTTAATCCATGGCCATGAACCTATAGCCTAGTTAGAAAAGATAATCTGTACCAAATAAGACATCTTGGGAGTCTGAACTGAAAACAGGGAACAACTTGAGCAGTTTATAGTAGGACAGAAAGAAACGACACGGAATGTGGCGTATTAATATGGTTGAGCCATATTAATAGCAGAGAACCAGAGAGAAGATCCTGCTATGAGCTCTTAAGCTATCAAGAATCCAGAGCTCCTTTCAGTTCTGGTCTTCAGGGTTGTCCTATGGCAGCTCCAGGTGTCCTTGTTATCCTGTTCTTATTGTTCCATAGACATCTACATAAGTTTGCTAGGGCTGCTGTAACAAAGTACCACAGACTAGATGAACTTAACCAACAGAAATTTATTTTCTCACAGTTCTGAAGCATGGAAGTCCAAGATCGAGGTAGCAGCATGACTGGTTCTTTCTGAGGGCCATGAGGGAAGGATTTGTTTCAGGCATCCTAGGCTTGTAAACAGCTGTCTTCTCCCTCTGTACATGTAACATGTATGACATTTCCTCTTCGAAGGACATCACTCATATCAGATTAGAACCCAACCTAATGACCTCTTTTTAATATAATTACCTCTTTAAAGACCTTATCTCCAAATATTGTCATACTCTGAGGTATAGGAGTACAGTTAGGACTTCAAGATACATTTTTGAGGAGACATAATTCAGTTCAAAACAATAGCTTTAAAATAATCTCCTCTTGATTTAAGCTAGCTTAAGTGAGCCTCAGTGGCCTGTAACTGAATAGTTCTTACCAAAATAGCTACATTTTCTGGTCTTCCATTATTATTTGAGACAGGTTCTTTCTGTCACCCAAGCTGGAGCACAGTGGTACAATCATAGCTCATGTAGCCTTGAACTACTGAGTTCAAGTGATCCTCCTGCCTCAGCCTCCCGAGTAGCTGGGGACTTCAGGTGCACGTCACCACACAGGCTAATTTTTAAATTTCTGTAGATATAGGTATTGCCCAGGCTGGTCTCAAACTCCTGGCCTCAAGGGATCCTCCCAGCTCAGCCTTTCAAAGTGCTAGGATAACAGGCGTGAGCTACCACACCCAACCACCTCTATTACTGTTATTATTTTTTTAATTTAATTTTATTTTTTTTTGAGATGGAGTCTTGCTCTGTCACCACGCTGGAGTGCAGTGGTGCCATCTTGGCTCACTGCAACCTCCGCCTCCCAGGTTCAAGCAATTCTCCTGCCTCAGCCTTCCAAGCAGCTAGGACTACAGGCGTGTACCACCACGCCCAGCTAATTTTTGTATTTTTAGTAGAGACGGGATTTCACCAGGCCAGGATGGTCTCAAACTCCTGACCTCAGGTGATCCAACCGCCTTGGCCTCCCAAAGTGCTGGGATTACAGGTACGAGCCACCGCGCCCGGCTTATCACTTTTAAACTATTTAATGTTTCTTTCAAGCATCCCAATATTTTAAGTTGCAAGACAGCAGTAACGTTTTAATAGTTCATTGAATTCTACCTCTACAGACTTAGCACCCTATAAACAATTGGCACAGAAAGCAAAAGGCACAATGAAGATTTCTGAGGCAGATGTTGTGGTGTACTACCCAGACCACCCTTTATAACTGAAGCATTCATTGCCCTAGCAGCTAATAGTGTTGGCTGCTGACAGTTCACAGATAAGTCCTATCCCAAGAACTGCCAACAGAGCCACCTCACCCAAGGTAATGCTCCCTCCTAGGAGGGGGCCTGCATCCAATTATGCAGACTTCTAAGAGCCCATCCTTCTTAGCTCAGTACAGAAATTCTCTGAGGGCCACCTCAGCTTCAGAGAAACTTGTGAGATAGGCTGAGGCCTCTGTTGCAAATGCATCACAGTTCAACTCTCCCTCTAACCAATCCTACTACCCACCCAAGAGGTGCTGATCCTGAGACCACTCTAAAATAAATTTCCTGCACACAAATCTCTGTCTTAGAGTCTTATTTCCCAGGAAACCTGACTTGCAGTGCCGCTAACACTATAACAGAAATGAAAACAAACAAAAAAATTCAGAAAAATTCACCAGATACTGGGTTCATTTCCTCTTTTCCATTTCTTGCTTTTAGAGAATCATGTCCACCTTCTATCTCCTTGCTAGAGACGGGGTCCTGTTCCTTCCAGCGCCCTCAAGCAGCCACTCCTCAACACCACAGGCAGAAACCCCAGACAGCAGGGGGCGCCGCAGACCCCAGTTCCTCCGGGACAGCAGGGGGCGCCGCAGACCCCACTTCCTCCCCTGGGTCCTGTAGCTGCACTTCTGAAGTCTGGTCCCTTCAGGGTCTGGTATAGGGTGAAGACCAAAGGAGAGAAGGAGGTGAAGCAGAGGAATCTATTTAGGAGGAGAAACTAGTTCTGGCGGCTCCCCACTGGCCTCTTCCTGGGAGCCTGAGTCCAGGAAGCAGGAAGCGCTGGCTCTGAGGGCAGAGACATGGGCCCTGCTGGCTGTGCCTTCATGCTGCTCCTTCTGCTGGGGATCTCAGGTGAGTGCCAGGGTGGGGTTGGGAAGGAAGAGGCAGAGGATTTTTACTCAAGAAGGCATCATATACAACAATGTGACACTTCACTCATGGGAGGTTACTTATGAGTAGTATGGCCTGAGAAAGTCCTGAGAGGCTACTATATACCCAGCACCATTCCAATGCTCCTTATTGGAAATAGCAGTACACACACACACACACACACACGCACACACACACAGACGATCGCTATCTTCGTGGGACTAATCAATGCACATATTAAACGTATAAATTATAAGGCATGTTAGAAGGTAATAAGTACTATGAAAGGAAAGGGGCATCTGAAGTACAGGGGCAGGAGTGTTGCAATCTGTAGAAGGGTAAAGAAGGCCTCACTAAGAAGTCATTTGAGCAGAACCGAAGGAGATAAGTAAATTAGCTAAGAGGATCCAGGAAAAGAGCATCTCAAGCAGAGGGAACTGGAAGAGCAAACACAGTTCAATGATTTCAGGTATACGCTTGAGCAAACACAGTTCAATGATTTCAGGTATACGCTTGTTCATTTATTTTTCTGGTCCACAGGGATTTAAAAGAAGGGTATACTGGCCAGGCACAGTGGCTCATGCCTGTAATCCCAGCCCTTTGGGAGGCCAAGGTGGGCAGATCACCTGAGATCAGGAGTTCAAGACCAGCCTGGGCAACATGTCGAAACCCCATCTCTACAAAAAATATAAAAATTAGCGGGGCATGGTGGCGGGCACCTGTAGTCCCAGCTACTCAAGAGGCTGAGGCAGAAGTGCTTGAGCCTGGCAAGTGGAGGCTGCAGTAAGCCAAGATAGCACCACTGCACTCCAGCCTGGGCGACAGAGTAAGACCCTGTCCCCCCAAAAAACAAAAAACAAAAAGGGTATGTTGAAAGAGCAAAAAACTTAACAGGTAGCAAAGAAGAAAGATACACGAATACTGCAAAATGCCAATTCAGTTAAACTAAATAGCACAAAAGTAAACAGCTTGCAAACCTCAACCGCATCTGAGGGCATCATTGTATTTATAAACTAACACACTTCATATTCCTGATGGTGACTTTGAATCAAGTAAAAGTTAAATTTGAATCTTCATAGAGCATATATATATTTTTTAAGAGACAGAATCTCAATCTGTCACCCAGGCTAGAGTGCAGTGGCACAATCATAGCCCACTGCAACCTCAAACTCCTGGGTTCAAGCAATCCTCTCACCTCAGCCTCCCTAATGGCTGGGACTACAGGCTTGCGACCACACCTGTTGTGTTTGTGGCCCAAAAGAGCTGAAGACAAAAAAAAAAAAAACCCTGACTGGTATTTAGGAAGTGATTTGCGAAATATAAGAAAAGTCTCTAATATAGCACCTGTCTCCAACATTCCTTTTTCTACTTCTATGCCCTGTCTCTGGTCATTCCTAGTTTGAGAGTCCGATGTGACCTAGGGTTTCCTTCTGCCCTGCCTATCTCACCACCATTTTTTCCTTTTTTTTTTTTTTTTCAGACAGGGTCTTGCTCTCTCGCCCAAACTGGAGTGCAGTGGCATGATTCCAACTCACTGCATCCTCCACCTCCCAGGCACAAGCGATCCTCCTGCCTCAGCCTCCCAAGAAGCTGGGACTACAGGCATACACCATCACACCAGGCTAATTCTTTATATTTTTTGTAGAGACGGTGTTTGGCCATGTTGCCCAGGCTGGTTTTGAACTCCTGGACTTCAGCAATCCACCCACCTCAGTCTCCCAAAGTGCTGGGATTATAGGTGTGAGCCATGGCGCCCAGTCAATCTTACCACTTTCATTTGTCTGTTGGTTCATTTATGTAGTCATGCAAATATTCACTGAGAACCTGTTGTGTGCTAGATACCAGCTAGAGCTCACACTCGTATGCAGTGTGCTGTTGTCAGTAGCCACTTCTCATCGATGAGGGAACCGCCACAGATAAAGCTGTGGTCCAAGTGTAGGCTGACCTGCCAAGGCCAGCGCCCTGTAGCAGCATCCTGGCCACCTACAACACAGCTTGAGTATACAGGTCACCAGCACACTGGAGAAAGCAGAGAGAGGGAAATATGGAAATCTTTTTTTTTTTCAATTTTTTTTAGAGACCTTGTTTCACTATGTTGCCCAGGCTGGTCATAAACTCCTGGCCTCAAGCACTTCTCCCACCTCATCCTCCCAAAGCACCAGGATTACAGGCATGAGTCACTATCCCTGGTTTAAAAAACAATAATAAATTTTTATTTTTTTATTTTTTTATTTTTAAATTTTTTTTTATTATTATACTTTAAGTTCTAGGGTGCATGTGCATAACGTGCAGGTTTGTTACATATGTATACTTGTGCCATGTTGGTGTGCTGCACCCATCAACTCATCAGCAAAAAACAATAATAGGCCGGGCGCGGTGGCTCAAGCCTGTAATCCCAGCACTTTGGGAGGCCGAGATGGGCGGATCACAAGGTCAGGAGATCGAGACCATCCTGGCTAACACGGTGAAACCCCGTCTCTACTAAAAAATACAAAAAACTAGCCAGGCGAGGTGGCGGGTGCCTGTAGTCCCAGCTACTCGGGAGGCTGAGGCAGGAGAATGGCCTAAAAAAACCTGGGAGGCAGAGCTTGCAGTGAGCTGAGATCCAGCCACTGCACTCCAGCCCGGGCGACAGAGCGAGACTTCGTCTCAAAAATAAATAAATAAATAAATAAATAAATAAATTTTAAGTTAAATTGTGTTTCATGTATGCTGCTAAAGGCAGCTAAATATGTTTGTGAAGGTTCCCACTAATAGGTAGAAGCCATTTGAAAATTTTGGCCTTTAACACCAATCTGGAAAATTTAAATATAAAGGAAGGTTCTCTGTTCAGTGAATCTAGATATTAGATGTGTTATTATGTATTAATGATACCCTATTTCTTCCTTAGGGTCTTGCTCATGCTCTTTTCCCAAAAAGAAAGAGCTGCAATCAGGTGAGTGGTCTCCATTTTGAGCCCAAGACTGCTGGGTGTGGAACCAGAATAGGATAGAGTATGGTGTCTAGGGAGGGTTCAGGTCCTAGGAATAGATGGGAGTTTGGGAATGATGATAAGGTGGGGGCCAGAGAAAAAGGACTCCTAGGTTTCCACATTTCCCTTTCTTCTCTTTCTCTAGTGTGCGGGCGACCTGTATACTCAAGCCGCATTGTAGGTAGCCAAGATGCTGCTGCAGGGCGCTGGCCTTGGCAGGTCAGCCTACACTTGGACCACAACTTTATCTGTGGAGGTTCCCTCGTCAGTGAGAGGTGGATACTGACAGTAGCACACTGCATACAACCGTGAGTTCTAGCTGGCAGCTAGCACACAGACAGGTTGTCAGTGAATATTTGCAACACTTCATGGATGAACCAACTGACAAATGGAAGTGGTAAGATAGGTAGGGCGGAAGGAAACCCAAGTCATGTCAGACTATCAAAACCGGAACATCTAGAGACAGGGCATAGAAGTAGAAAAAGGAAAGTTGGAGACAGGCACTATGTTAAAGACTTTTCTTATTTTTTGCCAAATCACCTTCTAAATACCACTCAGGAGATTTCTGTCCTAAGTTTTTTGGGGTCATAAACACAATCTGAGCTCTAAGAGCCACTGCTGTGAGATAAGCAACTTGTCATGTGGTGAGTGTCCCTATGGAGAGGCCCATGTGGAACCCACATCTCTAGTCAACAGTGAGAAGACCCAAAGCCTACCAACATAAGTGACTCTGGACCCAGATCGCCCCAATAAGATGACTGCAGCTCACCTTGATTGCAGCCACATGAGAGACCTTGAGTCAATGGTACTCAACTAAGTCACACCTGATTCCTGACCCATAAAAACTATGAGACAAATATTTGTTGTTTTAAGCCACTAAGCTTTATGATAACTTGTTATGCAACAATTGATAACTAATACATACAGAAATTAAAATTCCAGGACTCTTCAATAACAACACTGAAAGTTCAAATAAAATAAGCCAGGTGTGGTGGCTTGTACCTGTAATCCCAGTTACTCATGAGGTTGAGGTGGAAGGATCACTTGAGCCCTGAGTTCAAGGCTGCAGTGAGCTATGATTGTGCCACACATTCCAGCCTGGGTGACAGAGTGAGACCCTGTCTCTAAAAAAAAAAAATTAAGTTTTAAAAAAACTCAAAGAAAATAGAGTAATAACTTCAAAATGCTAAAAGAAAATTATTTCCAACTTAGAATTCTACCCATATGCAAACTATCAATCAAATGTGGGATAGAAGTAAAACATTTTCAAATATACAAAGCAGCAAAAATGTTACCTCTCATACACGTTTTCTCAAGAAGTCATAGGAGGCCGGGCGCGGTGGCTCAAGCCTGTAATCCCAGCCCTTTGGGAGGCCGAGACGGGCGGATCATGAGGTCAGGAGATCGAGACCATCCTGGCTAACACTGTGAAACCCCGTCTCTACTAAAAACTACAAAAAACTAGCCGGGCGAGGTGGCGGGCGCCTGTCGTCCCAGCTACTCGGGAGGCTGAGGCAGGAGAATGGCGTGAACCCAGGAGGCGGAGCTTGCAGTGAGCTGAGATCTGGCCACTGCACTCCAGCCTGGGAGACAGAGAGAGACTCCGTCTCAAAAAAAAAAAAAAAAAAAAAAGAAGTCATAGGAGAATCTGTTCCACCAAAATAAAGGGGGAAAACAGGAAAACACAGAATCCAGACAAAAGGGGAATGAAACAGAGAAGAGAATCCCTAAGAAAGTCATAAAGGATAAAGAAAGTGCCAAGATGATGGCTGTGTAGCAGCCCAGATTAGAACAAGAGGGCAGAGGGCTCCAAAAAAGATAGTATTGATAGAATGCCTGACAAGTTTGAACAAAATGAGAGGAGATTTACACTTCTGGTAGAGAGTCTGGGGAATGAGACTGGTGATGGGTATAAAGATAAAAACAACAAACCAAAGTGAGCCCACTTACCAACTCCAGGAAAAGCAAAAGGTTTTACAAGAAATGTAATCACCCAATAGGACCCAGTAGTGAATAATGTTTACATAGTCACAAGAACAAACACATTAATGATCAAAAAAAAACAAATGATAACAAAAAGTTATGATAACACTGGCTAGGAGGATGGGTGGAATGGAAGTGGGAGGTGGAGGGTAGAAAGCGATGTGTAAGAAAGTTCAATCCTCATCTTCCACACTAGGAACTCAGGATTCTAAAACTGAAAAAGAAAAATCAAGAAACAGGTATACATAGGGTTTCTTGAAAACACTTGAAAATTACTAAGAGCTAAAAGAGGTGAAAGTCATTGCCTCTAAATAGTTTGAACTGAAGGTGGTGGGGCAGATAACTTGTTATTCATTATTTATTTATTTATTTTGTACATCTTCTCAAACTACATACAAATAAATACACTATTTAACTGTGTATATATATTAACTGTGGTTACATTTTGCTTTAAAATTTTATTCAGAAATGAAAGTCTAGTGCTCAGAACAGGAATCAGTATGGACAATAAACAGCAATGTCTATTAAGCATACAGGTGATAGTTGAAACCATGGAGAATGGGAGAGGTAAATGAGAGAACCGGAGAGAAAATACAGGACAAAACTCAAGCCACAAACCTCTAGGAAGAGACCACAGAAAGAGTGGTCAGGGAAGGACGGGGAGAGAGAAAGAGAGGAGAGAAGGAGACAAATCAACCCTACTTGAGATTGGAAGTACCATGGTTAATTCTCAGTTGGCTACCCTCCTTTCTTGACTAGATACTTAGTGCTACATATAGGCAGCTTGTTCTGACCCAGCTGCAGGCCATAAGCAGGCCTCCTTTATTTTCTCCGTAGGACCTGGACTACTTTTTCATATACCGTGTGGCTGGGATCGATTAAAGTAGGTGACTCAAGTAAAGGTGTGAAGTACTACGTGTCCAAAATCGTCATCCATCCCAAGCACCAAGATACAACAGCAGATGTTGCCTTATTGAAACTGTCCTCTCAAGTCACCTTCACTTCTGCCATCCTGCCTATTTGCTTGCCCAATATCACAAAGCAGTTGGCAATTCCAGCCTTTTGTTGGGTGACCGGATGGGGAAAAGTTAAGGAAAGTTCAGGTGAGAATGGGCAGAGAGAAGGGTTGTTTTATATGTCACCCTCTTGTACTCCAGAACATTCCTATTCTAGGCATATCCTTACCATGGCAAATATTTTTCAACAAAACCAGATCAATCTAGTGATATTATCTATATGTTTTTAAATAAAATATCTTTTTTGATATTTATATTTTTATGTTATTTACTCTTACATCTTGCAGAGTCTAGCTATAGCTGGAAGAGCAGATACTAAGAATTTAAACACATAACTACCTCTCTCAAACAGAGGTTAACAAGCCTTATTTAGAGTTTGGAGACAGTCTAGTGTTTTTTAACTGTTTTTAAAGTTTTGTGTCAACTCTTTCCCAGGTTGGAGTAGAGACAAGACAGGAACTGATCTAGAAGCAAAAACAAACAAACAAACAAACAAACAAAAAAAACGGGGGGGAAAGGAAGAAGTTTTAGAATCCTTTAGAATACTCATACCTTTACTCAATCAGAATTTGTCAGCAGTACTTGTTATGTAGAACAATGACTCAATTTAAAATAACCTCAAAGCAGCAGAAATAATTTAGAATTACTGAGTTTTAGATTTAAGTGTACCAAAAGATCCAACCATAAGCAAATATGATTGGAAAGGGATTGTAAGCTGCTTTTGGATTCCTATTCAGAGACTTCTGCACATCATGACTGAGTGCTGCCCCTGCACTTTTCCAGGTTGCTTTAATCTTTTGTTCCTGTCTTCCTCCACAGATAGTGACTACCATTCTACCCTTCAGGAAGCAGAAGTACCCATTATTGACCGCCAGGCTTGTGAACAACTCTACAACCCCATCGGTATCTTCATGCCAGCACTGGAGCCAGTCATCAAGGAGGACAAGATTTGTGCTGGTGATACTCAAAACATGAAGGATAGTTGCAAGGTCAGGGTTTGCTCTTGAGAATTTTTTCTTTTAAACATGAGATCTTAATTTGGATCCAGGTTTTCCTATCTGTAAATAACAGTGGATTGGGAGTCAGGAGATGAGGGTTCTAAGAATAACTCTTATGTTACCCTGGACAAATCACTTAACTTGCATCTGTGAAATCAATTTCTTCAACTATAAGACTATTGATCTAGACCAGTGTTCATCACTGGTCAGTGGACTTTTTCTTTTTTTTTTTAATTAGAGACAGAGCCTTGCTCGTCACCCAGGCTGGAGTGCAGTGGCATGATCATAGCTGACTACAGCCTCCAGCTCCTGGGTTCAATCAGTCATCCTCCCACCTCAGCCTCCTGAGTAGCTGGGACTACAAGCTCACACCTCACCAGGCCCACATACTTTTTTCATTTTTTTGTAGAGATGAGGTTTCACTATGTTGCCCAGGCTGATCCTAAATTCCTGGCCTCAAGCAATCCTTCCTCCTTGGATTGCTGGACTTTTATAGACTTGTATATTTTCATAAGTATATTATGAGGTTGAAGCAGAATTGCCAACTTTTAAATTTTTTCAAGTAAGAACATTTCATTCTATACCTAAAATATGTCATTCTATTGTCTCCTGGTCATAACTGATGAAAAATCAGCCATTATTTGCATCTTCATTCCATTGAGTGTAATGTGTTGTTTTGCTCTTGGCTGCTTTCAGTATTTTTTTCTTTACCTTTGATTGTCAGCAGTTTGAACATGATGTACTAAGTGTGGTTTTCTTTGCATTTATCCTATTTGGGGTTCAGTGAGTTTTTGGTTTTTTAAATCTATTCTTTAACATCTTTCACCAACACTTGGAAATTTTTCAGTAATGATTTCTTTAAAAACTATTCTGCCTCATTTATCTCTCCTCCCCTTCTAGATGAAACCATAAACTTGTTAAGTTATACCTTTTGGTATTTTCACACAGGTCCATTTTATTTTTATGTTTTTCTCTCTGTTCTTCACATTGGATACTTTTAAACTGATCTATATTGAAAATCACTGCCTCTTTCTGCTGTCACTTACATTTTACTTTAAGTCCGTCTAGTGACATTTTTATTTCAGATTTTTTATTTTTTAGTTGTAGAATGACCATTTGGTTTTATTCTCTCCTTCTCTCATCCACACATACTTTCTAGATCTCTGCCAAGATTTTCTATCTGTATATTATAAATATTTTCCTTTACATGTGTTGATCACAGTTATAATAGTTGCTTTAAATCCTTCCTGCTAATTCCAAAATCAATCTGAGTTATCTCAGGGATATTCTCCAACAATTGCTTTTTCTCATGAGTAGCATTTTCCAATTTATCTTGGAAAACATTTTCCTGTTGTTTTGTTTATTTTAATATCTAATCATTTGGGAATATATCCTGGACAATGTCAGTAGCATGGTGTAGGGAGTAGAGATTGTTATGCTTCTCTAAAGAATGTTGATTTCCTGTTTCAACGGGAAGTCAACTTGGCTGACCTAAAAATCCAAACTGGATCTCTCCTGTGATAGCCATCAGCAGTTATTTTAGCCTTAGCTGAGCTGCTTGGAGTCTAACCTACACATGTGTGTAGTTCAGGGTTTATTCAGAAATTTGAGCAGAGTTTATATGCAGAACTCAGAACTCTCTCTCTGTGGCTCTCTCCTTTCTGGTATATTTCCCTTCACTTTCCGAATGCTAAGGTAACTTTAAACTCTATCCTCTGATTCCTCAAGTCAGTAAGACTGTGGGTTTCTTTCTAAGTTCCAGTCACTATGCATGATAATAACTGGGGCATGCTTTAAGGGAAAAATCATTTTTTTAAAAAAAGAGTGTCATCCTTTTCTTCCAAGAATTGACTCTAGTTTCTGCCTATCAGCCACTCTCCACTGCCTTCAGAGAGTAGCCTTTTATATGCTGTCCACAATTTATAACTGTTATCCGAAGCAGAGTTTGTCAGAGACAAGTCACTCCCATAAGAAATTTTAAAAACAGAAAGAGTCTTAAGAAGGGCAGAATATACTTTCTTCTTAAGTGCCCATGGAACATTCTCCAGAATAAACCATATGCTAAGCTGTAAAACAAGCCTCAATAAAGTTGGAAGGATTAAAATTATACAAAGTATATTTTCTAATCACAATGGAATGAAATTAGAAATAAATAAGAGAGAAATATGGAAATTCACAAGTATGTGGAAGGTAACACACTGCTAAATAACCAATGGGTCAAAGAAAAAAAGAATCATACAAAAAAATTAGGAAATATTTTGAGATGAATAAAAATAAAGAAACGACATACCAAATCTTATGGATACAGCTAAAGCAGTGCTTAGAGATACATTTATAAATGTAAATGCCTGCATTAAACAATAAATCTCAAATCAGTAACCTAATCTTCCATATAAGACACTGGAAAAGAAGTTCAAGATCAGCCTGGGCAACATAGTGAGACCTTGTCGCTACTAAAAATTAAAAATTAAAAAAATTAGCTGGGTTTGGTGGCACAAGCCTGTAGTCCCAGCTACTTAGGAGGCTGGGGCAGGAGGATCCCTTGATACCAAAAGTTCACATACGTAGTGAGCTATGATCACACCACTGCACTCCAGCCTGGACAACAGAGCAAGACTCTGTGGCTCTGTCTCTTAAAAAAATAAATACGTCCATGGAATACTATGCAGCCATCAAAAAGGATGAGTTTGCGTCCTTTGTAGGGACATGGATGCAGCTGGAAACCATCATTCTTAGCAAACTATCACAAGAAGAGAAAACCAAACACCGCATGTTCTCACTCATAGGTGGGAACTGAACAATGAGATCACTTGGACTCGGGAAGGGGAACATCACACACTGGGGCCTATCATGGGGAGGGGGGAGGAGGGAGGGATTGCATTGGGGAGTTATACATGATATAAACGTCATGCACATGTACCCTAGAACTTAAAGTATAATAAAAAAAAAAAAAAAAAACGTAAATAAAATTTTAAAAGGCTGGGTGTGATGGCTCATACAGCACTTTGGGAGGATAAGGTGGGAGATTTTTTTTCAGCCCAGGAGTTCGAGACCAGCCTGGGCAATATAGTGAGACCCTGTCTCCACAAAAAAAAAAAAAAAAAAAAAAATCAGCCAGGCATGGTGGTACACTTGTAGTCCCAGCTACTTGGGAGGATCATTAGAGCCCAGGAATTCAAGGCTGCAGTGAGCTATATTTGCACCACTGTGCTCCAGGCTGGGTGACACAGTGAGACCCTGTCTTAAAGGGGTGGCGGAGGGCGGGGAACAAAAAAACTAAACCTAAAGAAAATATAAAGAAGGAAATAAGGGATATAGTGGAAATTACTGAGATAGAGAACAGAAACACAATAGAGAAAATAAACAAAAGCAAAAGGTGGTTTTTAAAAAGATCAATAAAATCGAAAAACACTTTAGCTAAACTGAGCAAGAAAAAAAAAGGCTCAAATTACTAAAGAATAAAACTGGGACATTACTACTAACTTTACAGAAATAAAAATAATTTGTAAGACACTACTATGAATAACAGTATGCCAAAAAATTAGATAACTAAGATGATATGGACAAATTCCTAGAAACACATAAACTACCATAATTTACCTAAGAAGAAATAGATGGTCTGAACAAACCTAATAAAAATTAAAGAGACTGCATTTGTGATTAAAAAACAACAACAACAACAAAAAACTACCAACAAATAAAAGACCAGGTCCAGGTAGATAAATTCTACCAAACATTTAAAGAATTAATACCAATTCTGGCCACATACAGTGGCTCATACCTGTAATCCCAGCACTTTAGGAGGCAAAGGTGGGCAAGTCACTTCAGGCCAGGAGTTCGAGACGAGCCTAGCAAACATGGAATAACCCCGTCTCTACAAAAAATACAAAAACTAGCCGGGCATGCTGGCACGTGCTTGTATTCCCAGCTACTCAGGAGACTGAGGCATGAGAACTGCTTGAATCTGGAAGGCAGAGGTTGCAGTGAGCCGAGATCGCGCCACTGCACTCCAGCCTGGGTGACAGAGTGAGATTGTGTCTCAAAAAAAAAAAAAAACAAATAAATAAATAATAATAATAACAATTAATACCAATTCTACACAAGTTCTTTTGAAAAATAAAGAAGGAACTGGGCACAGTGGCTCACACCTGTAATCCCAGCACTTTGGGAGGCCGAGGTGGGCAGATCACCTGATGTCAGAAGTTTGAGACCAGCCTGGCCTACATGGTAAAACCTCATCTCTATTAAAAATACAAAAATTAGCCAGGTGTGGTGGCACATGCCTGTAATGCCAGCTACTCAGGAAGCTAAGGCAGGAGAATCACTTGAACCTGGGAGGCAGATGTTGCAGTAAGCCAAGATCATGCCACTGCACTCCAGCCTGGGTGACAGAGCAAGACTCTGTCTCCACAAAAAAAATAATAAAAAAAAGGAACACTTCCCAACTCATTCTGTGATCAGTATTATCAAGACCAAAACCTGACAAAGGCATCACAAGGAAGCTATAGACCAGTATCTCTTATGAATAGAGGTGCAAAAATCCTCAACGAACCAAATCCAACAACATATAAAAAGGATTATATATACCTGCATGCCAATTTCTTGTTTCAACAGGAAGTCAAGTTGGCTGACCTCAAAATCCAACTGGGGGTAATTACAAATGGGTATGTGGATTCTTTTTAGGATGTGGTGACTCAAGCCTTGTATTCCAGCACTTTGAGAGGCCAAGATGGGAGGATCACTTGAGGTCAGGAGTTCAAGACTAGCCTGAGCAACATAGTGAGACCTCGTTTCTACCAAAGATTTTAAAAATTAGCCAGGCGTTGTGGCATACAACTGCAGTCCCAGCTACTTGGTAGGCTGTGAGGCTGTGGTGGGATGATCACTTGAGACTGGGAAGTCGAGGCCACAGTAAGCAGTGTTTATGCTACCACATTCTAGCCTGGGAGACAAAGTGAGACCCTATCTCTCTCTTTTTTTATTTTTCAAAAAAATGAAAATAAAAGGATATACCATAAACAACTGGGATTTATCCCAGGAAACTTAGGTTGGTTTAAAATCCAGAAATCGGCTGGGCGCGGTGGCTCAAGCCTGTAATCCCAGCACTTTAGGAGGCCGAGACGGGCGGATCACGAGGTCAGGAGATCGAGACCATCCTGGCTAACACAGTGAAACCCCGTCTCTACTAAAAAAATACAAAAAAAAAAAACTAGCCGGGCGAGGTGGCGGGCGCCTGTGGTCCCAGCTACTCGGGAGGCTGAGGCAGGAGAATGGCGTAAACCTGGGAGGCGGGGCTTGCAGTGAGCTGAGATCCGGCCACTGCACTCCAGCCTGGGCACCAGGGCGAGACTCCGTCTCAACAACAACAACAACAACAACAAAATCCAGAAATCAATTAATGTTAATATACCATGTTCTTAGAATAAAGAGCAAAACCATATGATCATGTCAATAAATATGGAAAAAACATTTGATAAAAATCCAACAACCCTTCACGTTAAAAAACAAAACAAACAAACAAACAAACACTCAACAATGAGATGAGTGCAGTTTTTCTACTCGATCAAGTGCAACTACAAAAAAGCCCACAGCTAAAATACTTCATGGTAAAAAACTAAATGCTTTTGCCATGAAGTCAGGAAAGAGACAAGGATGTCTACTCTTGCCATTTCTATTCAACATTGTACTGGAAGTTCTAGCCAGAATTAAGCAAGAGACAAAAAAAAAAAGACATCCAGATTGCAAAGAAAGAGTAAAACTATCTCTATTCACAGAAAATCTAAAGGAATGCCACCTCCCAAAAATTAGAACTAATAAACACATTCATCAAAACTGAAGGATATAGGGACAATATACAAAAAGCAACTGTAGGCTGGGTGTGGTGGCTCACGCCTGTAATCCCAGCACTTTGGGAGGCCAAGGCAGGTGGATTGCTTGAGTTCAGGAGTTTGAGACCAGCCTGACCAACATGGTGAAACCCCGACTCTACTAAAAATACAAAAACTTGCTGGGCGTGGTGGCAGGGTGCCTGTAATCCCAGCTATTCATGAGACTGAGGCAGGAGAAACACTTGAACCCGGGAGGTGGAGGTTGCAGTGAGCTGAGATCTCGCCACTGCACTCCAGCCTGGGCGGGGCAACAAAGCGAGACTGTGTCTCAAAAAAAAAAAAAAAGCAACTGTATTTCTATGTAGTTGCAATGAATAATCTAAGGAAACATATAAGAAAACATTATTCCATTTATAATAGTTTTAAAAAGAGTAAAAGAGAAATAAAGTTAATATTGTTTAAATTGCAGTATTCTCCAAATGGATATACAGATCCAATGTAATCCCTATGAAAACCCAGCTGGTTTCTTTGCAGAAACTGGCAAGCTGATCCTAAAATGCATATGGAAATTCAAGGGGCGCGAAACAATCTTGAAAAACAAGAAACAAGTTGAAGGACTCACATTTTTCATATTTCAAAACTAACAGTAATCAAGACAGTGTGGTATGGTACTAGCATAAAGAAAGACACATATAGATCAATGAAATAGGATTGAGTGTATAGAAATAAACCCTTATACTTATCAATTAATTTTAAACATTGGTATGGAATCAATTCAATGAACAAATAACAGTCATTTCAACAAGTGATGCTGGGACAAGTAGATAACCACATGCAAAAGAATGAAGTTGGACCCTGACCTCGCCATATACCAAATTAACTCAAAATGGATCTAAGACCTAAATATAAGAGCTAAACTATAGCACCTTTAGGAAAAAACATAGGTAGGTCTTTGTGACCTTGATTAGGCTACATTTTCTTAGATATGTTATCAAAAGCATAAGCAACAACAAAAAAAGATTAGAGTTCTTCAAAATTCAAAAACTTTTATGCTTCAATGGACACCATCAACAAAGTAAAAAGGTAGCCTATGAAATGGAAGAAAATATTTGCAAATCATATATGTAAGGGATCTGTATCTAGAAAAAAGAACACTTGTAACTTGATCATAAAAAGAACACAATTTTTAAAAGAGCAAAGAATTTGAATAGATATGTTTCTAAAGATACACAAATGTCCAATTGGTATAAAGATATGCAAATGTAGAGAAATTGGAGCCTTCAAACACTGTCGGTGGTAATATAAAATGGTGCAGCCTCTTTGAAAAACTGTTTGGCAGTTCCTCAAAGGTTAAATATAGACTTACCATATGACCCAGAAATTCCACTCCTAGGTATACGACCAAGAAAGATAAAAATATGTCCATACAAAAACTTGCACATGAGCTGGGCACAGTGGCTTCCACCTGTAATCTCAGCTACTCAGAAGTCTGTGGCAGGAGGATCGCTTCAGTCCAGGAGTTCAAGACCAGCCTGGGCAAAACAGGGAGACCCTGTCTCTAAATAAACGAACAAAGAAAAAACTGGTACAAAAGTGTTCACAGCAGCATGATTATTATTTTAGAAACAGGGTCTTGCTCTGTCACCCAGGCTGGAATGCAGTGGCAGGATCATAGTTCATTGTAAACTTGGCTTAAGCAATATTTCTGCCTCAGCTTCCTGAGTGGTTGGGATGACAGGCATATGCCACCACAGCAGTTATTTATTTATTTATTTGTTTGTTTGTTTGTTTTGTAGAGACAGGATTCCACTAGGTTGCCCAGTTTGGTCTCAAATGCCTGGCCTGATCCTCCTGCCTTGGCCTCCCAAGACACTAGGATTACAGACATGAACCATCATGCTGGGCCATAGAAGCATTATTTATAATATAATAGCCCAAATAATGGAAGCAATCACAATGTCCATCAGGTGATGAATGCAGAAACACCAAGTGGTACATCCATACAATGGAATATTCTTCAGCCATAAAAAGGAGTGGAATACTGATACAACATGAATAAACCTTGAAAAGAATGTGCTAACCAAAACAAGCCAGACACAAAAGGCCACATATTACATGATTCCATTTACATGAAACGTCTAAAATAGGCAAATCCATAGAGGCAGAGAGTGGACTACTGGTTGGCCTAGCTGGGAGGGCTGGGAAGAAATGGGGGTAATTATGAATGGGTATGAGGTTTCTTTTTAGGGTGATAAAAATGTTCTAAAATGGGTTGTGGTGATGGTTGTACAACACTGTAAATATACTAAAAACCACTGAATTGTGTAGTATGTGAATTATATGACAGTAAAGCTGTTACAAAAAAGAAAGAGAACAAGACTGGAAGACTACTACCAACTTCTATCATTATCATTTTAGGTAAGAATTGATTACTTAGCACTAAAAAAGAGCAGTAAGAACAGGAAATTAAGGCAGTTCATTCATTTGAATAAATTTATCTTTAGTGAAAAAATCATCCCATTAGTTTTATTTCTCCTTTTATCACAGATAAACATTTTGAAATTACTCATCTATTTCACTAAGGTCCCTGACAATTTCAATTCTATGATTCTAAAACTCCTGTGATCTCTCCCTAAAGCAGTGATTAGTCTAGCTCCCTGCAGTTCCACAGCTCCATGAGTCTCATGGCCCAGTTTTAAAGAATTCTCCACCCCTTATTGCTGCTCTCTTCTTCATGCCTCTTTTCACTATGCTCATTACCTTTATTTCTTCCTTAGGGTGATTCTGGAGGGCCTCTGTCGTGTCACATTGATGGTGTATGGATCCAGATAGGAGTAGTAAGCTGGGGATTAGAATGTGGTAAATCTCTTCCGGGAGTCTACACCAATGTAATCTACTACCAAAAATGGATTAATGCCACTATTTCAAGAGCCAACAATCTAGACTTCTCTGGTTTCTTCTTCCCTATTGTACTACTCTCTCTGGCTCTCCTGCGACCCTCCTGTGCCTTTGGACCTAACATGACACACAGAGTAGGCACTGTAGCTGAAGCTGTTGCTTACATACAGGGCTGGGAAGAGAATACATGGAGATTTAGTCCCATGGGCAGAGAACTCACAGGAGAGCCACTGGTAACCCTGGATGACTTTATTCACAATTTGAAATGATTTTGTTTGTAAGGTTCTTGATTTTGTAAGTTTTGGGGTTGGAATGTGAAGAGTTAAGAAATAAAGCTGCCACTTTGTACATTCTTTGTCCCTGACTAATGAGTCTTCCAAGGCAGGAAGGATGTCCTTTATGAATAAGTATTTGTAGACACAAATTAAATAGCTACTACAGAGGCAGGCAAGTATCTGTGATGACACAGGAAAATATAATAAGGGTCTACCTCGTGCCCATGGGTTGCATCATGGGATTCTAGTCTATTATTTCTCACCTCCTCTACTATCTTTAACTTCCCTTCTAACCCCTGCTTTACCCCTCAACTGTAAAAAGAGGGCTAATAAAAAATTCATACAAAGCCAACTCTGGGTACACTGCCTAGGGATTAGCTAGCCCTGCTCCATAAGGAGCAGTAAAAAAAGAAGAAAAAAAGAGAGATGCAAACATGGGTCAGGCATGTTGGCTCACACCTGTAATCCCAACACTTGGGAGGCCAAGGATCATCACTTGAGGCCAGGAGATGGAGACCAGCCTGGGCAACACAGCCCCTGTCTCTATAAAAAAAATAAGAAATTAGCCAAGAATGGTGGCTTGTGCCTGTGGTCTCAGGTACTTGGGAAGCTGAGGTGGAAGGATAGCTTGAGACCAGAAGTTCCAGAATGCAGTGAGCTATGATCACATCACTGTACTCCAGTCTGGGTGACAGAGAAAGACCCTGTCTTTGAAAAAAAAAAAAAAAAGGAAAAGAAAAGAAGGAAGGAAATGCATATATGTAGTTCAGCTCTGTATTTTTCTGAAGTCTTTACTTTTTAAAATATCAGTGTGACCTACTACCAACAATGGATTAATGCTATGATCTTAACAGCTAATCTGGACCTATCTAAGTGTTTTAACTTCACATCTATTAAAAAAAACACTTTAAATATTTAGAACAGGCCGGTCGCGGTGGCTCAAGCCTGTAATCCCAGCACTTTGGGAGGCCGAGGGGGCAGATCACGAGGTCAGGAGATCGAGGCCATCCTGGTTAACATGGTGAAACCCCGTCTCTACTAAAAAATACAAAAAAACTAGCTGGGCGACGTGGCGGGCGCCTGTAGTCCCAGCTACTCCGGAGGCTGAGGCAGGAGAATGGCCTGAAAAAACCCGGGAGGCGGAGCTTGCAGTGAGCTGAGATCCGGCCACTGCACTCCAGCCTGGGCAACAGAGCGAGACTCTGTCTCAAAAAAAAAAAAAAAATTTAGAACAAAGGAAATTATAGAAAAGAGCATTATATCCCATGCTTCCTTTGTTAAACAATCACATGACCTATCCTATTCCCTTCTATACCTAGGCTGCCAGAAACTCAGAGCTAACTTTTGAACTCAATTACAATCATTATCTTCACCATAGATTTTTCTGGTATAATTCCATTCATACTTCTTTAAGTCATCCTTTATTTCTCATTTAAATGAACTTAAGTTTTATTGCATCTGTGTCTTTTACAAGATATGGCTCCTTTTATAAAAAAAATTTGAAAGTTTTTGAAAGTAAGCATACTTTGGCTTACTTTAAGCTTTAAGCTACAGGTGGCTCACGCCAGTAATCCCAGAACCTTGGGAGGCCAAGGAGGGTGGATCACTTGAGGTCAGGAGTTCGAGACCAGCCTGACCAACATGGTGAAACCCTGTCTCTACTAAAAATACAAAAATTAGCCAGGTGCGGTGGCAGGTGCCTGAAATCCCAGCTACTTGGGAGGCTAAGGCAAGAGAATCACTTGAACTCAGGAGTTGGAGGTTGCAGTGAGCCAAGATCCCATCACTGCATTCCAGCCTAGGTGAGAGAGCGAGACTCTGTCTCAAAATAAAATAGAATAAAATAAAATGAAATAAAATAAAGTACATTTAATGGACATACATTTAATAGACAGTAAGGGTAGATTTGGGAACTTAAAATTCTTGCTAACGGTTAACCCCACCTGGGTTAGTAGCATCTGGATTGCCTTTACAGGCTCCTAACTAGCATTTCCACATCCTTTCTTATGCCTTCCATTTACACCCAACTCCATTTATTCTCCTCCACATTCAGATTAGTGTTTTAAAAATAAAAATAATTTTTATACCTCTCCCCTTTTCCCCTGCTTACAGCACTTCAAAGGCATCCTCCTGTTGCTCACAGAATAAGGACCAAATCCCTTACTGTGGCCTACAAAGCCCAGCCAATCTGACCCCAACCTGTCTCCTCAGCCTCATTTGGCTCACTTTCCAGCCTATTCTCTATGCTTAAACTTCTTCAAACATTTTAAGCACCCTTTCAGCCCCAGACTTTTGCATCTGCTATTGTCTCTCTCCGCTGCCCTTGTCTAGTTAATTCTTACTGTGCCTTCAGATCTCAGTTTATCCTTCACTTCCTCAAGGAAGCCATCCCTGTCTCTCCTAACCAGGACAGGTCCTCCTAATTCTCATAGCACTATGGAGCCCTCCTTTATAGAACCCAACAAAGCCATAACTGAACATTCGTTATTTGTTGTCTAATTAACATATGCCTACCTTATCAAATTGTAAGTCCACAAAAAAAGAATTTTTGTTTTTATCCACCACTGTATCCTAGTCTCAATAAATATTTGTTGAAAAAAATGAATGAGTAATAAACATCAATTCAGCTTATTTGTCTCCCTAACTATACTGTGAGAACCTGGATATTGTTTATGGAGGTAGCCCAGAACCTCAATGTTTCGCACAAAGTAGGTTTCAAATATTAGTTAAATATAAGGATGAAGGATGAAAAGAATGTTCCAATGCAATTCTCTTCCTCAGGCCTCTCTGGCCATAAGGAACAAAGGATGGAAAAAATTATACAAAGTAGGTAAATTGAAAGGTTTCTCAGCGGCAAGAACTCAAGCTAAACAGGATCTGGAATGATGCAGAAGGCAAAGCAAAATGGCAGCTGAGAGGAAAGAACAAGAGACAAAGAAAGGAGGGGTAAAGACAGACTGCAAAGAGAAAAGAGACTATCATCAAGAACCAGAGAGGAATAAAGAGAAAGCACACAAGTATGTGGGCCAGGATGACACAGCAAGGGGACATAAAGATCAAGAAAGCCAAAATATTACTTCCTATCATTCCTCTCACTGTTGAGTTTGAAATTGGAAGCAACTGTTCCACAGCATAGGATCTGGCAACATTTTTCTCATCAACAATGAATAGAAACTTGGAGGGACCAGGCCATGCAAGCGGAAAGAAAGGAGTATCAAGAGAATAGGACATAAGATCTCACTATCTTGATCACTACTGGGTGGATGCACCAGGGGTACGCACCTAACATAACAGTTGCCCAGGGGGTGGTGGGCAGTTAGCCCAGCATCTTAGATGCACTCAGTATTGGACAACACAACAGACCCTCCTCTGGAGAAGTCCAAGTGTGAGCCATATAGTATGTCTACGTGCACTCAACAGTATTAAGTGCCCTCCATGTACCAGGTACCATTCTAGGCATGGAGGACACTACAGTAAATATAACACGTCAAGCCAGGCTTCAAGTAGTTTACATTGCAGTGGAAGACAGATAATAACCAAATGCAAAATAATTTCATATTATAATGTCATGTACAAGAAAGGCTGATAATAAAACAGAAGAAGCAGATAACAGTATCAGGATGGGAAATTCCACCTTAGACAGGGTGGTCAGGGAAGGTTCTCTGAGGAGGTGACATTTGATAGAGGCCTAAACAAAGGAGGGAAGTAAGGACTAAACGAAGGAGGGAAGGTGCAGCCAGGTGCACAGCGAGTACAAAGGTTCTGAGGTTAGGTGGGTGTGAGGAAGAACAGGCCGGTCAGCGTGGCTGGGACACTGTGAGCAAAGGCAGAATGGTGTATGAACTGAGACCAGAAAGAAAGGGAGCAGGGGCCAGGTCCTGCAGAAGCTACTAGGCCTCAGTAAGGACTCTGAATTTCATTCTCAGTGACATGAGAAGCCACTGGTGAAGTGAGAGCAAGGGAATGATGAAAGAACAGAAGAGAATCCCACACCACTGCTCATGGGAATATGCAGAGGCCAGGAGGGGGCCAGGATGGCAAAGAGGACAGTCAGATGGTACCAGAGTCAGAACAAAAAGCCGAGAGAAAGAATCAGACACCAAGGCACTAAAGTAGAGCTGAGTAAAACAAGGACTGCTATAACCTGAACATCAGTGAGTTTCCACAAGAGGCTATGTGCTATCTTATCATCTTCCCCTATTCTTTATCTGCACTGTCCTTAGAGTAAGGCCCCATTTACCAAGTGACTTGAGAAAGGTACAGCCCAAGTTTCCTAGCACTGACTTTGGAATTCGTCACCAAGACAGCTAACTCACTTCCTGTTTGTTTTCTTCTTCTTATCCAGACAAGTGTTCTCATTTCTTCATCCCATTTCCACCTCAAGGCTTTATTTCCTCTGTCCTCTACACCTGGAATACCTTTCTTTTGATACCTCAACCCACTTATTTCTGCCCATTGATTAGAAAAAGGAGGCAGTGAATATCTAAAAAACACATTAAAAGAACCCTAGAAAATGGTTTTTAGGCTGGGTGCGGTGGTTCACACCTGTAATCCCAGCACTTTGGGAGGCCGAGGCGGGCGGATCACGAAGTCAGGAGATCGAGACCATCCTGGTTAACATGGTGAAACTCCATCTCTATTAAAAAAAAACACAAAAAATTAGCCGGGCATGTTGGCGGGCGCCTGTAGTCCCAGCTACTCAGGAGGCTGAGGCAGGAGAATGGCGTGAACCCAGGAGGCGGAGCTTGCAGTGAACCAAGATCACGCCACTGCATTCCAGCCTGGGCGACAGAGTGAGACTCTGTCTCAAAACAATAAAATAAAAATAAACATTTGCATTCACAAAATAAAATTATCAAGTACTTACTGGTAACTAATTTAATCAGTAACACCACAAACGAGGAAGAAATAAAAGGGACATCTTTACTTTTATGGGGTTCAATATAGCATTTCTGCCTTAAAAATGAATATAAATTTGCAGAATATTTTATTCCGTGGAATATCTGATTTTAATATGCTTCAATTTTCATTTCACACATCTTGAGGAATTTTAATTAAGGTGAGATTTTAACAAATAAAGGTTGCTAAAAATACTATGAGCACTTTTTTTCCTAAACGTGGGGAAAATTTGTAAATTCAGTTATTTCTTGATCTTTTCACAATACACTACTTCAAGTATGACCCTTTTTTTCCCTATATTCCACTAAACTGTAATGTTACCCCAAAAATGTGAGGACATAACGGAAAAAGGATTCAGAATAGTAAAATGTCGAAGCTATATTTTGATAATATTTCGACAGTGAATGTTATATCTTTTCAGATGTTTGACTTCATCCTCTCTGCCCAACTGTGTATAGTTTATCCACACACTAGAAATCAGCTCCCTGAGAACTTTTTAAAATATATTGTGGCCGGGCGCGGTGGCTCAAGCCTGTAATCCCAGCACTTTGGGAGGCCGAGACGGGCGGATCACGAGGTCAGGAGATCGAGACCATCCTGGCTAACACGGTGAAACCCCGTCTCTACTAAAAAAATACAAAAAACTAGCCGGGCGAGGTGGCGGGCGCCTGTAGTCCCAGCTACGCGGGAGGCTGAGGCGAGAGAATGGCGTAAACCCGGGAGGCGGAGCTTGCAGTGAGCTGAGATCCGGCCACTGCACTCCAGCCTGGGCGACAGACCGAGACTCCGTCTCAAAAAAAAAAAAATAAAATAAAAAAAAAAATATATATTGTTTCAGGAAATGGAGGAAGGGGAGGAGTCATTCAAAATAATCAGAAATCAGATTACTTTATTCTCTGCTATTAATAATTGAGAAGAAACATTCACTGTCTGAAGAGTAAAAAAGATAGAAATCTTTAATGGAAATTCTATTTGCCTTCCAGGATAATTATCCTCTACCAACCTAAATCCTCTCCACTGTCTACTACTAGGTAAGCCTTCACTTTCCATCTCCATGTAGTTGAATAAAGTAATTGGAATCTAGTCCTGTGGCATTTTGTGTACCATTCTTATGACACTTAGCCCACACAGCCTTGTACCATAATTATCTCTGAACACCAAGAAGGGAAAAGAACAGGATAGGATGAGGGGCCTGTGGCTCCAGAATGCTAATTCTACTCTGCTTTTAGTGAAAATTAGTGAGAGGAAGACAAATCTAGAGACAGTTGGGTAGTAGAAGCAAGATAACATATTGATTGGATTTGGATGTAATTTAATGAATTGGATGTAGATGGTAGAAGGAAAAAATAAAGACAAAGAGAAATCAAGAATGACCATAGGTTACTAGCCTGAGAATGTTGTACCATTAAATAAAATGAGGAAGGCTAGAGGAAGAATAGATTTGCCAAGCTAAGAAATCAAATGGTGGGCTAAACAATGGCCCCTCTAAGGATGTCCATGTCCTAATCCCCAGAATCTGTGAATATGTTACTACATGTAGTAAAGGGGATTTTGCACATATGATTAAGTATCCCGAGATGGGGACATTATCTATATTATCTGGTGGGACCAATGTAATCAATCGCATGGCTTCTTATAAGAGTAAGATAGGAGGATCAGGGTCAGGGATACTAATGAGAGTATGCAGAAGACAGAAGGATGGAAGCAGAAAGAAGAGAGGAATGAAGATGCTACACTGTTGGCTTTGAAGACAGAGCAAGGGGCCATGAGCCAGGGAATACAGGTGGCCTTTAGGAGCTAGAAAAGGCAAAAACAGGATTCTCTCCTAAAGTCTACTGATGGAATGCAGCCCTTCCAGTACCTTGATTTTAGCTCAGTGAAACTGCTTTCAGACTTTAGACCTCCAGAATTACAGGATAATAAATTCTTTTTCTTTTTTTTGAGACAGAGTCTCACTCTGTCACCAGGCTGGAGTGCAGCTCAGCACACTGCAACCTCTGCCTCCCAGGTTCAAGCAATTCTCCTCCCTCAGCCTCCCGAGTAGCTGAGACTACAGGTGCCCGCCACCATGCCCAGCTAATTTTTGTATTTTTAGTAGAGAGGGGTTTCACCATGTTGGCTCGGATGGTCTCAATCTCCTGATCTCATGATCCGCCCGCCTCGGCCTTCCAAAGTGCTGGGATTACAAGCGTGAGCCACCGCGCCCGGCCAAATTCATCTTGTTTTAAGCCACTAAATTTGTAGCTAATTTGTTATAACTGCAATAGGAAACTAAATGCAGACATTTTAGAGTTGAGAGGCCTATTAGATATCCAAGTAGAGATGCTGAATAGGCAGTCTAGAGTTCAGAAGAGAGGGCAGGACTACAGAAATAAAAGCCTAAGACTCTGTTTGAATCATGGACCCTCTTCTCCATATCACCTTAACACTGCATCCAAGAAAGCCCTCATGCACATTTACAATATTTTTTCATATAATTTCAAGATGTTCAAGAATACCCTATATTCATAGAACTCCCAGAACATTATATATAATGACAAAGCAGCCTATTCTAACCCTAATAAGATTGCTGCCTCCCTGCGGAGGAGGAAATCGAATATCGTTTCACTTAAAAAAAACTTAAAAACCCCTTTTCCACTTCTACTTATTAAAACAAAAAACAAAATGTCACAGAAATACCTTACATAAAAAGTTCAAATCCCCCACATAACCGTAGTGTTCCTCACCATCACCCTCTAACCTTTCTCCTCATACTTAAGGATTTGGTCATGGTCAATATGCCACTGATACCTTTTTAAATGTTTAAAATCTTGCTTTTTAAAATTAGTTTATGGTAACAGAAAGCTGCGGTTGCAACAACTGCAAAGTTTCAGAGTTCAGAGATTTGATAACTTGTATTAAAAATTCCATATTACTAGGCTAGATAAAAATAAAAAATAGCAGTTGGTTGATCAAAGAAATCTGTGTCAACAAATTTTAAAAAATGAAAACATTGTGGCCATAAAAAATTAAAATCATGGCTGGGCGTGGTGGCTCACGCCGATAATCCCAGCACTTTGGGAGGCCGAGGCGGGCGGATCACCTGAGGTCAAGAGTTCGAGACCAGCCTGACCAACATGGAGAAACCCCCGTCTCCACTAAAAATACAAAATTAGCTGGGGTGGTGGTGCATGCCTGTAATCCCAGCTACTGGGAAGGCTGAGACAGGAGAATTGCTTACACCTGGGAGGCAGAGGTTACGGTGAACCGAGATTGCACCACTGCACTCCAGCCTGGGCAACAAGAACGAAACTCCGTCTCAAAAAGAAAAAAAAAAAATTAAAATCACTGTAGCATCTTCAAAGCCAAGTATTTGGATTTTAGGACAAATGTATTCCCAATGAAGTTATTTTTATTTCTGAAACAGCGGGCTAATATGAAAGACCTCAAGGAAACAGTAGCATAAAGAAGAAAAAAAATGCACTTGTGTCTCACATTCTTTTTATCCAGAAGCTGCTAAGTGTCATACAAAGAAAAATATGTTAACCCATTTAAAGAGGTCCAATAAACAACTAGTTCCAAAATAGGCCTATTTTAAACTTCTAAAAAACAGGTTGCAGAGAAAGAAATAAAACTAATGTTGACTGGGCGTTGTGGCTCATGCCTGTAATCCAAGCACTTTGGGAGGCCGAGGCAGGCAGATCACCTGAGGTCAGGAGTTTGAGACCAGCCTGACTAACATGGAGAAACCCCGTGTCTACTAAAAATACAAAATTAGCCGGGCGTGGTGGCGCATGCCTGTAATCCCAGCTACTCGGGAGGCTGAGGCAGGAGAATCACTTGAACCCAGGAGGCGGAGGTTGTGGTGAGCCAACATCATGCTATTGCACTCCAGCCTGGGCAACAACTGAGGTTGTTTGTAACCACAGCATTAACAACAAAATATGACAGGTACTGGTGTCTAACAAATAAGAATGTATGACTTATTAGTGTTTACCCTCTTCAAGTCAAATTTTTCTGGTGGCTTGCTAAGAAGACCTGATGAAAAAAATACTTGGCCCAAGTATTCCAAAACTAGAACAAAGAATTTTGAACCTGAAAAGAAACTTGACAGGAGTTAGCAAACTTTTTCTGTAAAGAGTTAGACAGTAAGTATTTTAGGCTTGCAGACCACATGGAATTTGTTGCAATGACTCAACTCTGCAGATGTAGGACAAAAGCAGCTACAGACAATAAAACTTTATTCACAAAAACAGTCAGTGAGCCTGGGCTCGGGGTCTAAATCTTTCATACTGTCAATGAAGAATCTGAGAGATTAAATCAAGGTCATACAGCAGGCTAGTGGGAGGCTGAGCATTAGAAAGCATGTCTTCTGAATCTAGTCCTCTAGAACAAGTTCTGTTGGGTCACAAGATGGATATGAAATGCACACAATAAATAAAGCAGGGAATGCTAAAGATAGGTTTTGATTATGTTAAACAGCTTTCAACAGTTTGGTTATAAATGAGGATTTGGGGTTTTGATTATGTTAAACAGCTTTCAACAGTTTGGTTATAAATGAGGATTTGCTTTTCGAGTGATTATAGTTTTCATGAAAAGAAGTAAATGTCATGAGACCAAACAGGTAAACAAATGATAAATTAGCCAGTGTTTTGAAAAACGATCTTCAGAGGAAACACAATTATATACTCCTACTACCATTTTCTTGAATAGTTTATCAATCATTTCTTTTATTAACAGGATGGCATTTGCTATGATCATTATAGTAATTCATTTTAGGGAAAAATAGGTTTTTAAAATACTATAATATGAACAACAAATATACTGGACCAGTAGCCAATTATTTCTCCCAGTATTTTGAATTTATTTTTCTTTAATTTTGAAAGTAATAAACATTCATTGTAAGTAACTGAAACAACACAGAAGCATAAAGTGACACATTCCAGGCCCTCCTCAATTCCACTCCTCAAAGTATTAGCCACACATTACTTTTTAACATGACTGATTTGTTCAGAACGGTGCAGTAAAGCTATTTCCTCTGAGCCACTTTAACAACAAAGAGGAATATAGAGTTCCCCTGGCCAGATATCCCATGGATATCATGTTTTGAAAAGTAACAAAGGGGTTTGGGGTGGTACATGGCATAGAAATGAGAAAAGCAAGCTGCTCATTCAGAGTCTGAACATGAACGAGGGGTTTGAGCCCAGCACTGTAACCAGCTGAGTGAGGCTCTTCTTTATAAAAACACCTTGATAATTCTTCTGTAGAATGTAGAAAAACTTCAAAAATGGGTTAAGAGTATCCCTACCTCCTCTTGCTCTCTCTCTCTCTCTCTTTTTTTTTTTTTTTTAACTTGGGCTGGTTTACTCATAAAAACACTGATTTTTTTTTTTTTTTTAAAGAGAGAGGGTCTCACTCTGTTGCCCAGGCTGGATTCAAACTCGTGGGCTCAAGCAATCTTCCCACTTCAGCATCCTGTGTAGCTGGGACTAGAGGCACATACTATCCAATCCAACTCTGATTATCTTAATCAGTTTTTTTCTTTAAGCCATATTTGACATATCTGAGTGACATCAGAAAAAATGGCAGGGTTAAGACCTCCAAAAGTCTATCCCTCCATAAAAGCAATAAAAACCTGATAGAAACTGGCAGAATCAACTTTTCAGAACTCTAGAAACTAACCAAAAGCTTGTAGCGACTAGTGAAACACTGAATCCAGAAAAACTAGCTGGATTTTGGTTAGAATATCGAGCTTTGTGGCATTTTAACTTACCCTGGTCCCCTCCCTCTCCCCCAGCTCAGTGGGAACCTTAAAAATGTTAGCCTGCATTCCTGCTACCAATATCAGGACCAGAGGGAGCAAAACGAACCTTATTCGCAAAGAACTGTAATAATTTGTCTTGACCTGTCTGGTTTCTCCCTGGAGAGGACTTTCTTCTATCTTACCTAATTTGGAACTATCAGTGCAAAAATGGCTAGCTAGAGGGCACTTGCTGAAAACATTGACAAGCAAATATATTAGTTGCTGCTGCACGAGGATAAGAGTTGGGGCAAACAATAAACTAACCAAAAAGGTTGGGAAGATAGGCTAGGGAATGAGATGCTTTGAGGAATACAGGCTTCGAATAGGTCCCACATATTCCTGGGAATCTAGAAGGCCAACTGCATTACCAGGGTGGGCATATGCTCAGAAAAGACCTGAGAAGGCCTTAAGCTGCCACCTCTGGCTAACCGTCAGAATATGCACAAAGAAGTAAAGGTAACACAGAGTTGTAAACTGCCTGTCTGAGTATTGAAGGTGTGTCAAAACACAACAGAGCCCATCTGCATAAGCTGGGAGGTTCTTTTTGGTTCTGGGCATAAAACAAAACAAAACAAAACAAAAACCTCTGTCCAATCACTAGCTGACCGCTAAGCTAATGAAATTGAAACTTCAGTGTCATGCATGACAAAGAACATAGGATTTACAAAATTAGTTCAGAGAAGTCACTAAACAACAACAACCATAACAAGCAGCAATAACAAACCCTGGGGAGGGAGAAGAATCTGATTTCCAAAGCTGTTACATTATAATATTCAAAATGTTCAATTTTCAACTTTTAAATACGAGGTATGCAAATAAATAAGAAATATGGCCCATACACAGAAAAAAAAGTAATCAATACAAACTGTTCTTTCTGAGGAAGCCCAGACACTGGATTTACTCGACAAAGACTTTATACTTCTGTATTGTTGTTTTGGGAGCTCTTTATGTATTCTACATTCAAATCTTTTGTTGGATATATGATTTGAAAATATTTTCTCCTATTCTGTAGCTTATCTTTTTATTCTATTTAACAGTGCCTTTAGCTCTTTGAACATATTTAAACAACCCAATTTTTAAATGTGCAAATATTTGAACATTCTTCCCCAAAGATGACATATGGATGGCAATTAACCATATGAAAAGATGGTCAATATCAGTAGCCAAAAGGAAAATGCAAATTAAAATTACAATGAAATATGACTATACCTCTATTAAAATGGCTAAAAACAAACAAACAAACAAACAAAAACTAGAAAAATCTAGCAGCATCAAGGGCTGGTGAGAACACAGAGCAATGAGAACTCTCATACATTACTGGTGAAAACACGTAACAGGATAGTCACTCTGGAAAACAGTTCGGAAATTTATTATAAAGTTAAACATATATTTACCATATGACCCAGCAAACCTGTACACAAATGTTTATAGCAGCTTATTCATAATCACTAAACACTGAAAACAATCTAAATATCCTTTATCAGGAAAATGCATAAACAAACTGGTACACTCACACAATAGACTACTACTCAGCAGTAAAACAGATCAAACTACTGATACAGTAACAGAATGAGTGAATGTCCAAGGCATTCTCCTGAGTAAAGGAAACCAGTCTCAGAGGTTATATATTAATACTTTATGAATTCATTTATTTAATATTCTAGAAAAGGCAAAATTATAGAGACAGAGAGCAGATCATTGGTTGCCAATGGAAAGGCGTGTAGAGAAGGTCTGACTACAAAGGGCAGCAAAGGGAATTTCCAGGTGAAGGAACTGTTCTGTATGGTGACTACAGTAGTTGTAGTCTTGTGACTACAAGAAACTACATGTGTAATAAAATTCATAGAACTGTTCACCAAAAAGAAGCCAAGTTTACTGTATGTACATTTAAAGATTAAAGAAGAAAAGACTACAGGGACTCAAATCTCAGCTGCACTTAACTTCTCTTTCTGTCATTTTTCTCATTTTAAGAACAGGATGACAAAAGAACCTGCCTTCCAGGATTGTTAGGAAAATTACATGAGTTCCTGACATATATTTAGTATAAATAAATGATTGGTAAATATTTTGTTCAGATATGCTAAAAAGTTGGTACTTTAAAAGAAAAGTCTACTGCAGGAATAAGAAAACTGGGGACTCAACTAAAACAGGGGAAAAAAGAATATTGGAAGTAAAACCCCAATTCTTCATTAACTTCATTAAACATCCATTGGAAAGCTATGAGGTGAGCAATACCAAATTACATTCTACAAGGTTGGCAAAACCCATGTGCTCAAGGAGCTATTGAAAGGTTTGTTCTAAATGCTACATAAGTACTCGTCATTAAATTTAACACTAATAGCAAATGCGCTGTAATTAAGGTTTAATACTAAATGTTCAGTGTCACTGTCCCTTTCCTGAAGAGGCTGTCAAATGGTAACCACCTTTTTCCAAGTTACGAAACATTAGCAACACTGGACTTGTCCCTCATGTTGAGGCCCTGCATCCCATGTCACTAACCCAGTAGATTCCTTCTCAACTATCTTTATCATCCACTCTTCCGCATCACTCCTTACAATTTTCAGGGTTTGGGGTTTTAAAAACCAGCAGCTGCTGCAATCACTCCTAATGACGACTTCTATCTTTTTAGTGTCTCCCTCCTTACCTGAACATGAACTTTCTTTGGCCAAATACCCAAAACTACATTTAAGCTTCAAAATCCAATTTAATCAGGACCCAAGGTGGCGCTGCCCTCATGAACCCAACAAGCCACTCACATACGGGCGCCAACACTTAGGCTCTGCTTTCCCAGGGTTCCTGGCTCTAGACCCGTCGGGCAGGTGTGCGCCCGCGGGGCCTGAGGAAGGGCATAGTGTTCAGGAGTTCGAGGCCTTGCGAGGCCCCTTTGCTGACTTTGAGGACAGTCGGGAAGGCCTCTGGGCACTGGATTTGACATCCATGAACTGTGCAGCAGCCCAAAGCCTGGGTCGGTTGTATTGACACCAAATGGCAAACATCTAAAGCGCTCAGGAGTAACAAAGAAACAGGAAAACGTGAAGTTTTGCATATTAGCATGCATGGTTTCCCCTCCACAGGGTGCGCCATGAGCAGAGGAGGGATTTGCCTTCCAACCTTGTGTACATAAGAGTTCCAGTTAGACAGGCCGAGTGCGGTGGCTCAAGCCTGTAATCCCAGCACTTTGGGAGGCTGAGACGGGCGGATCACGAGGTCAGGAGATCGAGACCATCTTGGCTAACACAGTGAAACCCCGTCTCTACTAAAAAATACAAAAAAAAAAAAATTAGCCGGGCGAGGCGGCGGGCGCCTGTAGTCCCAGCTACTCAAGAGGCTGAGGCAGGAGAATGGCGTGAACCCGGGAGGCGGAGCTTGCAGTGAGCTGAGATCCGGCCACTGCACTCCAGCCTGGGGGACAGAGCAAGACTCCGTCTCAAAAAAAAGAAAAAAAAAAAAAGAGTTCCAGTTAGAATGCAATGTAATCGAACTAAAAATAAAGACTACATTAAACCGTCTTTATTTATTTTATTATTATTATTATTATTATTATTATTTAGACAGTGTTTTGCTCTTATTGCCCAGGCTGGAGTGCAATGGCACGATCTCATTGCAACCTCCACCTCCCAGGTTCAAGTGATTTTCCTGCCTCAGCCTCCCGAATAGCTGGGATTACAGGCATGCACCACCACACCCAGCTAATTTTTGTATTTTTTAGTAGAGATGGGGTTTCACCATGTTGGCCAGGCTGGTCTTGAACTCCTGACCTCAAGTGATCCACCCACCTCAGCCTCCCAAAGCGCTGGAATTACAGGCATGAGCCACCGTGCCTGGCCTAAAACATCTTTTAAAAACCTCAAGACTGTCCTATTTGACAGCTATGTACTGAGAACATGTATCAAGCACTAGTCTGAGTTATGAGAGATATGAACAAAGTAAGCCTCTTCCCTCAGGAAACTCACATTGCTGAAAGTCAGAGTGGTCAGTTTATTCCTGGAGCCTACCAACTTTACCCTCTTTCCATTCTGAGAAACCTCAAGGTACTCCCCACAGGCTCTAGGTCCCATCAGACAGAAGCAATTGCAGGCATTTCTAGTATGTAGGTGAGCATGTGGGTACCACAAGACTCCGCCATCTTGCCCCAAAGGGACCTGGGATGGATCTGAAAAGGCAGCTCTCTACGGGTTTGCCATAGACCTCCATTGTAAATGGGCATAAGAACCCTGCTGCAAAAGGCCATCCTGTGCAGAACTGTGGCTGACCAACCTACTTAGAGACTCTTTCTTGGGGAGGCTGACTGTGAGAAAAACAAAAGACAGCCAATTATTTAGTACCTTAGAAGCCATGGAAGCAGACATCAATAAACCATAGTGTCACTAACCATAAGGAGCAACGTCATTCCAACTTATTAAAAACTGTTCTCCAGAGTAGCTATTTGCTGTCAGTTTTTTAGAGTTACTCTCATTTTCAAATACTTTCTGAAACTGCTTCCTGCGTCTTTCTTTTTTATTTTTTTAGACATCTTGCTCTGTCACCCGCTGGGGCTAGAGTGCAGTGGCACAATCTCGGCTCACTGCAGCCTCCACCTCCTGGGTTCAAGCAATTCTCATACTTCAGCCTCCCGAGTAGCTGGAATTACAAGTGCACACCACCATGCCCAGCTAATTTTTGTATTTTTTAGTAGAGATGGGGTTTCGCCATGTTGGCCAGGCTGGTCTTGAACTCCTGACCTCAAGTGATTCACCCACCTCGGCCTCCCAAAGTGCTGGGATAAGAGGTGTGAGCCACCGTGCCTGGCCATATTTTCTGTGTCTTTCAACTTACGTGTGTATCCTTCCAATAAGCCTCCATCAGCTAAAGTGAGCATGCCTGTTTCTTGCAAGCTGAAAGAACATCATGAACACATACAGTGCTTTCCAGTTACTTCAATGATAACTCACTACACAATTCTTTATGTGGAGCCTACTTAGACTATAAAATAATATAGGAGTTGACTGAAATCCATGTATAAAATTCATGGTGGGACTAAAAAGTTTCTGCAAAGCAAAGGAAACCATAAAAGGAAACCCAAGGAATGGGGGGAAATATTTGCAAACCATATATCTGATAAAGGGTTAATATCCAAAATATATAAGGAACTCATATTACTCAACAGCAAAAGAAACCCCAGATTTTAAAATGGGCAAAGGATCTGAATAGACATTTTTTCAAAGAAGGTATATAAATGTCCAATGGGTATATGAAAAGGTACTCATGGCCAGGCGTAGTGGCTCAAGCCTGTAATCCCAGAACTTTGGGAGGCCGAGACGGGCGGATCACGAGGTCAGGAGATCGAGACCATCCTGGCTAACACAGTGAAACCTCGTCTCTACTAAAAAATACAAAAAAACTAGCCGGGCGAGGTGGCAGGCGCCTGTAGTCCCAGCTACTCAGGAGGCTGAGGCAGAAGAATGGTGTAAACCCGGGAGGCGGAGCTTGCAGAGAGCTGAGATCCGGCCACTGCACTCCAGCCTGGGTGACAGAGCGAGACTCCGTCTCAAAAAAAAAAAAAAAAAAAAAAGAAAAGGTACTCATTACTAACTACCAGGGAAATGTAAATCAAAACCACAATCAGATATCATCTCACACTTGTTAGGATGGGTATTATCAAAAAATCAGCCAGAGGCTGGGCATGATGGCTCACTCCTGTAATCCCAGCACTTTGGGAGGCCGAGGCAGGAGGATCACTCGAGCCCAGATGTTCTAGGCCAGCCTGGGCAACACACTGAGACCCAATCTCTACAAAAAATTTAAAAATTAGCTGGGTATGGTGGCACATACCTGTAGTCCCAGCTACCTGGAAGGCTGAGGTGGGAGGATTTCTTGAGCCCGGGAGGTCAAGGCTATAGTGAGCAGAGATGACACCGCTGCACTTCAGCCTGGGTGACAGAGCAAGACCCTGTCTCAGAAAGAAAGTCAGCTGGGCATGGTGGCTCATGTCTGTAATCCCAGCACTTTGGGAGGCTGAGGCAGGAGGATAACTTGAGGCCAGAGTTCAAGACCAGCCTGGTCAACATAGCGAAACCCTGTCTTTACAAAAAAAAAAAAAGAAAAAAAGACTGGTGGTGCACATCTGTAGTCCTAGCTACTTGGGAGGCTGAAGCAAGAGGATTCCTTGAGCCCAGTGGCTTAAGGCTGCAGTGAGCTATGATCACACCACCACACTCCAGGCTGGGCAACACAGTAAGACCCTGTTGCACCAAACAAAGAAAAAAAAAAAGTCAAAAGATATGTGTTGGCGAGGATGTGAAGAAAAGGGAACTCTTACATGTTGTTGATGGGTGCGTTGGTATAGCCATTATAGAAAACAGTATGGAGGTTCCTCAAAAAAATGAAAAATAGAACTACCATTCAGCAATGCCACTTCTGGAAATAAATCAAAGGAAATAAATCACTCTCCCCCCCTTTTTTTTTTTTTTAGACTCTCACTCTGTTGCCCAGGCTGGAGTGCAGTGGTGGGATCTTGGTTCACTGCAACCTCCACCTCCCGCGTTCAAGTGATTCTCATGCCTTGGCCTGCTGAGTAGCTAGGACTACAGGTGCACACCACAACACCTGGCTAATTTTTGTATTTTTAGTAGAGACGGGGTTTCACCATATTGACCAGGCTGGTCTCGAACTCCTGACCTTAAGTGATCCACCCACCTTGTCCTCCCAAAGTGCTGGGATTACAGGTATGATTCACTGCACCTGGCCAATAAATCCCTATCTCAAAGAGATGTCTGCACTCCCACGTTCACTGCAGCATTATTCACAATAGCCAAGATACATAAACAACCTAAGTCTGATGATGAATGAATGGATAAACAAAATGTGGTGTGTGTGTATATACATATATATAAATGCATATATGTGTACACACACAGTGGAATTTTATTCAGTCTTTAAAAAGAAGGAAATCCAGCCTGGGCAACACAGTGAGACTGCATCTCTACAAAAAAATTATTATAATAATTAGCTTGGCATGGTGGTGAGCGCCTATAGTCCCAGCTTCTTGAAATACTAAGATAGGAGGATCACTTGAGCCCGAGAGGTCAAGGATGCAGTGAGCCATGATCATGCCACTGCACTCCAGCCTGGGTGACACAGCAAGATCCTGTTTAGCGAAAAAAAAGGAGCAAATCCTGCCACTTGTGACAACATGGATGAACCTGGAGGACATTATGCTAAGTGAAATAAGCCAGACACAGAAAGACTAATGCTGCATGATCTCATTTATATGTGGAATCTAAAAAAGTCAAACTCATAGAAGCAGAGAATAAGCTAGGCACAGTGGCTCACGTCTGTAATCTCAGCTCTTTGGAGGCCAAAGTGGGAGGATCACTTGAGACCAGGAATTCGAGGCCAGCCTGGGCAAAAGAGCAAGACCCTATCTCTACAAAAAGTTTTTTAAAATAAAAAATGAGCAGGGCATGTCCCTGTAGTCCCAGCTACTCAGGAGGTTGAGGTGGGAAGACCATTTGAGCCTGGGAGGTCAAGGCTTCAGTGAACCATGATTGTGCCACTGCATTATGGCCTGGGCAACAGAGTGAGACCCTGTTTGGAAAAAAAAAAAAAAGAACCAGAGAGCAGAAAGGTGGTTACCAGGAGTTGTGAGGGTAGGGGAAATGGGGAGGTGTTCAAAGGTCTAAACTTTTAGTCATAAGATGAATAAGTTCTCGAGACCAAGTACATAGCATGGTGACTATAATTAATAATAACGTATTATATTTAAAATTTGCTATGGGAGTAGAACTTAAGTATTCTCACTATAAGAAACAAGAAAAAAAGGTAGCTATGTGAGGTGATGGATACTTTAATTAGCTTGATTGTGGCAATCATTTCACAATATATACATATATAAAAACATCATGTTGTACATCTTGAATATATTCAATTTTCATTAGTGAATTATATCTCAACAAAGCTGAAAAAGGGGGAAAAAGAAAAATGCATGGTAGATTCTGTTTATTCTGTTTGAATAAAAGTTATCACAACATGAATTACTTAAAATGGAAAAACTAACGGTTCAAATTATAAGAAATCACACTGAAACCAATCAACATCATAACATCATATTTTTGTTTTGAGACGGAGTCTCGCTCTGTCGCCCAGGCTGGAGTGCAGCGGCGCGATCTCCACTGACTGCAAGCTCCGCCTCCCAGGTTCACGCCATTCTCCTGCCTCATCCTCCCGAGTAGCTGGGGCTATAGGCGCCCACCACTATGACTGGCTAAATTTTTGTATTTTCTTAGTACAGACGAGGTTTCACTGTGTTAGCCAGGATGATCTCGATCTCCTGACCTCGTGATCCACCCGCCTGGGCCTCCCAAAGTGCTGGGATTACAGGCGTAAGCCACCGTGCCCGGCCAACATCATATTTTTAAATACGATACTAGGGCAGTGATTCTCACCTTAAGTACAACTTTAAAAATCCAGTTCCTCAGCACCTATTACAGAAGTAATGAATCTGGAAATCTGAGGGTGGGGTCATGAGCACGTCTTTTTTAAAGTTTCAAAGTTGATTCTGATGTCCTGCCAAGAGTTGAGAAGCCTGGCCCTACAGTAGAGATAACTGAGGGCCTTGTTACTCAAAATGTGGCCCAGGGACCACCAGCAGCAGCATCACCAGTGCCTTGTGAGAAATGCAGAGTCGCCGGGCGCGGTGGCTCACGCCTGTAATCCCTGCACTTTGGGAGGCCGAGGCGGGTGGATCACGAGGTCAGGAGATCGAGACCATCCTGGCTAACACGGTGAAACCCCATCTCTACTAAAATTACAAAAAATTAGCCGGGCGCGGTGGCGGGTGCCTGTAGTCCCAGCTACTTGGGAGGCTGAGGCAGGAGAATGGCGTGAACCCGGGAGGCGGAGCTTGCAGTGAGTGGAAATCGCGCCACTGCACTCCAGCCTGGGCGACAGAGTGAGACTCTGCCTCAAAAATAAGAAAAAAAGAAAAAGAAATGCAGAGTCGGCCAGGCATGGTGGCTTACACCTGTAATCCCAGCACTTTGGGAGGCCCAGGTGAGTGGATCACATGAGGTCAGCAGTTTGAGATCAGCCTGGCCAACATGGAGGAACCCCGTTTCTACTAAAAATACAAAAAATTAGCCAGCGTGGTGGCGGGTGCCTGTAGTCCCAGTTACTCAGGAGGCTGAGGCAGGAGAATGGCGTGAACCCAGGAGGCGGAGCTTGCAGTGAGCTGAGATCTGGCCACTGCACTCCAGCCTGGGCGACAGAGCGAGACTCCATCTCAACAAACAAACAAACAAACAAACAAACAAAAAATTAGCCGGGTGTAGTGGTGAGCGCCTGTAATCCCAGCTACTTGGGAGGCTGAACCATGGGAATCGCTTGAACTTGGGAGGCGGAGGTTGCAGTGAGCCGGGATCATGTGACTGCACTCCAGCTTGGGCAACCAGGGGGACTGTCTGAAAAAAAAAAAAAGAGAGAAATGCAGAGTCTCAGCTCTACCCAAAACCTACTACATCATATCTGCATTTGAACAAGATCTCCAGGTGATCTGTAGACAGATCAAAGTCTGAGGAGCACTCTTTAGAGTTCCCATTGCTACAGAGGTGTTAGAAATACCAAACCACATTACAAAGTTGAATACCTCATGAAACTTTCTATGAAGGAGAAACAGGAATGGAACAAGGTGGGAGATAAAATGTTACTTGTGATATAAAAGAATGTCACGTTATGAAGCATCTAATTAAGAGTAATATTCAAATATAAGTCTGCATACTTTATTTATTTATTTTAGAGATAAGGTCTCACTCTGTCACCCAGGCTGGAGTGCAGTGGCGCAATCATGACTCACTGCAGCCTCAAACACCTGGGCTCAAGCAATCCTCCTCCCTCAGCCTCCTGAGTAGCTGGGACTACAGGCACACACCACTGCGCCCAGCTAATTTATTTTTTATAAAGACAGGGTCTTGCTTTGTTGCCCAGGCCGTGCACATTTTAAAACTTGCAATAACATTCCTTATTCCAAATGAATCCCACTTCCAGATGCTCCCTCCACTGGCAATAGTTACACTTTCACTGAGAGAAACGAATCTACCTTGTAATCTCCAGGTAGCCTCAGTAGTGCCCACTGAGCTAGTGTGTATGTTGAGGGGAATCCTTGTGAAGGAATGAAGAAACAAAGGGTGTGGTGGCAAGATAAGACAGGATCATTTACATGGGTGACCCTATGCTGGGGGCCTTCGAGTGTTATGTGAACACCTTTGCACTAGTTTCAGAGGACTATTTGGAAATGGTGACAATTATTGCCAGAAAAACTAATTCTCCACATCTTGTACAAACATCTTCTTCTGAGCCCTTTGTTCTTGGCCAGCTCTGAGAGAAAAAGCGGTTAACTATCATCCAGTATAATGATTCCTTGATTAATATATCTTCTGGAAACAAAGCTCCAGTATAATGAAGGCAGCCATATTGAAAACAAATGAACTCTCAGTCCCATGCAGCAGCCCTGGCATGCATTCTAGGGCTCATCAGCAATGCAATTGTTAATCTGCTCAAATGCATCAGAGCAGGGACAACATCACCTCCCTTCACAGCTTCTATTTATTTATTCTGAATTAAGTTGGCACTAGGCAAAATAACAAAACCAGAAAACTATATTCAGATTCTAAAGGCTTCCTTTTTGGTACCCTTCAACTTGCCCAAGGATGGCCACAACTTCAACTTGCCCAAGGATGGCCACAACCACTTCAAAAACTACACATCACACATGAACACTTGAAGTTTACAAGCATGTTCCCCATAATGAGCCTGCAGAGTAGTTAGAGCATGAATAATTCCTATTCCAAAGATGTAAAAAATACAGTGGAGCGGGGGCCTCATAAAACCTAACCAATGTGTCCAAGGTCACACTACAGTAAAGTACAAAATAGCAACAAGAATCTAGGTATCTTAGGGTAACTTCATTATAACAAAATGTATTACAGCTTGGTGGTAAGAGGAGGGAAACAACAAAATCAAGTTAGAATCTATCAGTTAGGAATTGCCTTCAGCTGCCAGTTGAGGCCTACAATAACAGTGGCTTAAACAAGGTAGAGTTTCTTATTCCTTCCTTCTAAATACAGGAGGAGGCAGGCAATCAAAACTCATTTGGTGACTCTCTTAGCAGCAGTGACTGCAGGGCCATCTATTTTTCTGCTCCACTATTCTCAGTGCTTGGGTTCCAACCTCAAAGTAACCTCATGGCCCAGGGTGGCTACTGTGAGCTACACAGCCTTGTTCCTGGTAGCAGGTGGGAGGAAGGTGGTAAGGGGAAAAAGGTACTCTGTGCAGCTGAGTGAACCCCCTTTAAAGAACTTTCCTGGCAATCCCATTCAACAACTTTTACTTGTATCTCATTAACAGGCTAGAAGACGTAGCTTCATAGGCGGGTACATTGCCGCATCCAGAAATACAGGGGTTCCATTGACCAAAAAAGGAGGAAATGAGGAAAAAAGGCAGCAACCAGCAGTCCATGCTACAGAATCCTATTCTGTCCCTCACTTGCTGTGTGACCTTGAGGAGATTATTCACCCTTTCTAGGTCTCAGGTTCCTCATCTGTTAAATGAAGGAAACAGTCACACCTACTGCATAGGATTGGTACTCGGACTAAATGAGAAAAACACACCGAAAACAACTGGAATTGTCTCGGCACCCAATGCACAATAAATATTCACTTGTTATTTGATTATCTTAGCCCAGTGCATTTCCAAATTCCTTTCCTACTCTAGCTTCCCCTCCATTTCCAAAATTGGAAAGGAATTTACATTAGTCATTTATACCTGCTGACAGAGGACTCTAGTGTAAATGAATCTCAGTCACAGGTCACCTCAATCAGACAAATGCATTTCATGCCTTTCCTTTCTAATTATACAATGAAATTATCTCCCAGACATCCACACAGATCAGATATTTTGGACAGAATTGGATGGAGAAATTGAGCTTACATTCTCCAACAGGTGGGGCCTAGAGACAATCCTAACCAGATCTTTGGAGAGACCAAACAAAGACAATATTAAAGAATTTAGGCTGGCACAGTGGTGTGTGGCTGTAATCCCCTCTACTTGGGAGGCAAAGGCAGGAAGATCCCTTGAGCCCAGGAGTTTGAGTTGAGCCTGAACAACATCGCAAGACCCCATTTCTACAAAAAAAGGTCTCTCTCATGCAAAATAATTCCAAAAAAAAAGTATGTAGATACTCTACCTTTGAAGAGGTATAGCATAATTCTTTACTCCCTAAGTGTAGCATAACTCTTACTCCATAGTGACTTCCTTCACTTCCTGCGGTATGGAAAGAGAGGAAAAAGGCCGAACTTTTTAAAAATTTTTCTTTTTAAGAACTACTGCAATGGGGTCTTGCAGTTGGGGAGGGAGAGTGGACGCCAATGCCAAAAAGAGTAACTTTAGAGCAGAGAAACTTCACAAACACTACCTCTGCCAGGTAATCAAGGTCAGTATCAATAGAAAAGTCATGATAATAATATATGCCCTTGAATTGTGATAAAAATGGCACTTTACCTCTGTGATCTTCTTCTCAAACACCCATAAGCCAGTCTGATCATGAGAAAAACATCAGACAAATCTCAGCAGGGGAACAACATACAAAACATGTGACCAGTACTCTTCAAAACTGTCAAGTGTCATCAAAAATAAGGAAAATCTGAGAAACTGTCATAGCCAAAGGGAGCCTCAGGAGACATGACAACTAAATATAATACAGTCTCCTATATGGGATACTGCAACACAAAAAAGGACCTTAAGCAAAAACTAAGGAAATCTGAATCAAGCATGGAGTTTAATCATATATCAAGATTAGTTCATTAATTGTGACGAATCTACCATACTAATGTAAGATGCTAATAATCAGGGTGTGGGGTATATGGGAGCTCTTTGTACTATCCTCACAATTTTTCCGTAACTCAAAACATATTCTAAAAAACACATTTTATTTTTTTAATTTATTTTTTCTTAATTCATTTTTTGTCCTTGGTATAACTTGGAACAATTTTTTTTCCCCTTGGTATAACTTGGAACAAATTTTATTTTTAAAAAGAAAAAAGAAAAGAATGGTCCACAGCTCCTACCCCCACCCCCATGAGCCCATCCCCACCACAAGGACAAGCTTACAGTTCCTGAAGGTGAGGCCGACAGCGGCTGAGGAGCAAGGACTCGTTCCAGCTGCTTCTAAACAAGGGGCCAGGCCTCCGCCAGAGCCTTCTCCTTCCTGCCCTGTGTCAGGCTATCCAAGCTTCCTCCTCAACCTTTACCCTGCCCTATGCCCTGAAACTACCAGACACCTATTTTCCTCTTGTACTTAATTGATAGCAGCATTTCCCTCATACACGTGTCCAGTACTATAAATTCCCCTAGAACACATTCCATGTCTTCCATTGATGAAGGGGAACACTGCCACATTATCAGTGCATGAAGCTGCTATCTTGAAAAGGAGTCTGCATGACAAGTTACGCTAGACTACTTATGCCAATGTAACTGCCCTCACCAGGGAGACACCGTCTTCAACTTTACCCCTTTGGCTTCTCCCGCACCAGTGAAGCAGTTCACAACGAGCCCGGGAGAAACTCTCCAAGATCTAACTTAGCACATGGGCAAACTTCTGTACACTATGTCGGAAGTTATCTTTCTGCTCATCTCCTAATATCGTAAAATGTAAAGTTGGAAGCCTTATTCTTTCAATCAATAAAGCAAAAGCTAAGGCCCAGAAAGATGCTATAAATTGCTGGATGCTACAAAGCTAATTGACAGATGGGATTAGAACCAAGTGTTCAAAGGATTAGTCTCTAAGCACCATTGGATGAAAAGCTGAAATGACCTAAGGGAAAACAGTGAATACGTTGTCCTCAGAATATAATATGCCAGTGAAGTTATAGAACCGCTGGATGAATAGTGTCAGAGAGGGAAAGAAAACAGAATGAAGGGATGCACTCTAACCAGAGTTAGAGTCATAGGATGATCAACTCACTTCTGATTTGCTGAAATCACTTTGAACATAATTGCTTATGTCACAATAATGAGCTTTCAATGGACAATAAAGAAAAGTTGAACGTTGGCTGGGCACAGTGGCTCGCACCTATAATCCCAGCACTATGGGAAGCTGAGGCAGGCATATCACCTGAGGTCAGGAGTTCAAGACCAGCCATGCCAACTCGGCAAAACCCTGTCTCTACTAACAATACAAAAATCAGCCAACGTGGTCACATGCACCTGTAATCCCAGCTGCTTGGGAGGCTGAGACTACTCGGGAGGCTGAGACTACTTGGGAGGCTGAGGCAGGAGAATCACTCGAACCTGGGAGGTGGAGGTTGTAGCGAGCTGAGATTGTGCCACTGCACTCCAGCCTGGGCAACAGAGCGAGACTCTATCTTAAAAAAAAAAAAAAAAGATGGCCGGGTGCAGTGGCTCACGCCTGTAATCCCAGCACTTTGGGAGGCTGAGGTGGGCAGGTCAGAAGGTCAGGAGTTCAAGACCAGCCTGGCCAATATGATGAAACCCTGTATCTAATAAAAATACAAAAAAAATTTAGCCGGGCATGGTGGCACACACCTGTAGTCCCAGCTCCTTGGGAGACTGAGGCAGGAGAATTGCTTGAACCCAGGAGGCAGAGGTTGCAGTGAGTCCAGATCGCGCCACTGCACTCCAGCCTAAGCGACAGAGCAAGACTCTTGACTCAAAAAAAAAAAAAAAAAAAAAGAATAGAAAAGTTGAGCATTATTACCAGGCCATGTTAAAGTAATTCATATGGCTTAAGAAATATCAAAGGAAGAACTAGCCTCAGTCTTTGGGAGTCCCCTAGAATTAAGATATTTCCAAGAGATACATGAACTCCAAAGAAAAGCAACTACATTTGATTATTAAATGATGACACTGCAGATTTACCTTTTTCCTCTGCCAACATGAAATTCATAACTATTCCCAAGTAAAGAAAAATGCAGACTCAACTGTGAAATATTTTATCAATAATAAGAAAAAGGAGACATAAAATAAGTGCTAATAATTTTATAGGTATTTACTATGGGCTTGGCCATGTTCTAAGGGCATTATATACATTAACTCATTTAGTCTTCAACCCCAATGCAATAGGATTTACTATTATTCAAATTTAGAAATATAAATAAAGAATAGAAGAGAGGTTAGGTAACTTGTCCAAGGTCACACAGTTAGCCAGTGGTGAGCCAAAAAATGAACCAAGGCAGTCTGATTCTCTCATATCAAACTGATATCCACCATGGACTACTTTATATTCTTAATTACCTTCTTTAAAGTGTAATAATCTTACCTTCCCTAATTCTATGGCATAGTCTTTAAAAGCAGAGAGTCTATTTTATATATCTCTTTATATTGCCAGTATTTTAGGCACCATTTTGCACACATTATATTGATGGGAATAATTAGACAGGTGTTTTTTTCTTTTTGAGATAGAGTTTCACTCTTGTTGTCCAGGCTGGAGTGCAGTGGTGCGATCTCAGTTCACTGCAACCTCCATCTCCCTAGTTCAAGCAATTCTCCTGCCTCAGCCTCCCGAGTAGCTGAGATTACAGGTGCCTGCCACCACATCTGGCTAATTTTTTGTATTTTTGGTAGAGACAGGGTATCATCATGCTGGCCAGGCTGGTCTCGAACTCCTGACCTCAGGTGATCCACCTGCACTGGCCTCCCAAAGTGCTGGGATTACAGGCGTGAGCCACTGTACCCGGCCCAGTTCTTCTTAGAGAATATGATGAGTACAGGATTTTTAAACAACATGTAAATATAGTTTCCATGGAACTTAAAATTTAACTTTCTCAAAATAAATTAGACAACTTTGGAATTCAAATAACAAAACACAGTAAGCTGGTGGTCCCGAGAACTAATGCAGTTTTCAACACTATCTAACTAACTAGACAAAGTCACAGACTCTGAGAGGATACGACTTGACGTGTTATATGAATCAATTAAACAAAACTCTATGACTTGCAACACACAATAGAGGCGACTGAGGTTCAGCTATACCTAGTTGCGTAATTTTAGATAAAACCTTCTAACATTTCTGAGTCTCAGTTTACTCATCTTTAAAATGGGAACAATAAAACTTACCCTCTTCCCTCTCAGTTTGTGGTAAGAATCCAATTAAATGCAGTTGTGAAAACCCTTCATAAGTAGAAAAGCACCACATAAATGTAAAGTACTTCTAAAATACAGCAAGCAGCATGCAGGTATAAATGTGTGGAGCATCAATAGTGACTGACTTGTATTAGCAGTCAGTGTGATCACCTGAAAAAACATGGACTTCCACTTCAAAAAAAACCTGCATTCAAATCACCATTCCAGTATTTACTAGCTGAGGGACTGTGGATAAGTTGCTTAAATGTTTGTGAGCCTCAGTCTTTTCAATGATAAAATGAAGAAAATAATATCTACCTCACAGCTGATAACACAAAGAAGCACCTGGTACACCGCGAACACAGTGAATGTTCTTCTGTGCCCTCGTACTGATGACATTAAAGTTATTTTACTCAAAGCACAACAGACAACAATTATATCAGTCCTTCCAGGGTTTACCATAAACACATCAAAATACAGAAAGAGTAAATTTATTTAGTATTTAATAAGCCCTATTATGTGCCTACTACTCTTCCAGATATTGGAAGGAGGATCCACAATCTTGCATATCCTCCCTTTGGAGAAATAATATTAAAATGTTGTATGTCAGGCAGAGATTCTCAAATCTTTTTGAGAATCTGATGAATGCTATGGCATTTCTCCCCAAGGAAAGCTACAAAGCTTTCAGGGGACAATAAAGGAGATATAGGAGACTATTTTCATGACCTTGGATAGAAATCATATTCTTAATGAGGGTGAGGGGGGAAGAGACACAAATTATAAAGGAAAAGATTCATAAATTCATCTATACTGAAATGAAGAATTCCCACATCAAAAGAAACCATAGAGAAAATGAAAAAGTAAGCCAGAGTTGAAGAAGATATTTGCAACACACATAACGAACAAAAGTTGAGATTCCTGGGTAAACAAAGAACTCCAATAAATCAATAAAAAAGAATAGGCAAAATGCTGTGGTATATATTTATACAATGAAAACAAAACAAAGAAAAAACCGACTGGGCATGGTGGCTCACGCCAGTAATCCCAGCACTTTGGGAGGCTAAGGCAGGCGGATCACCTGCGGTCAGGAGTTCGAGATCAGCCTGGGCAACATGGCAAAACCCCGTCTCTACTAAAAATAAAAAAATTAGCTGGACATGGTGGCATGCACCTGTAGTCCCATCTACTTGGGAGGCTGAGGCAGGAGAATCACTTGAATCTGGGAGGCAGAAGTTGCAGTGAGCCCAGATCACACCACAGCACTCCAGCCTGGGCAACAGAGCAAACAAACAAAAAAAAAACCCCACAGCTACATGTAACAATACAAATAAATCTTACAAACTTAATGTTGAGTGAAAAAAGCACCTGGACTAAAGCAGGGATGTTAGTATAAATAACATTATCAGTAGCCTTTATCCTCACTTCTTCCCCCACCCAAGCTATCTTTCCACTATGGTGAATATCCTTGATTTGCCTGGGACTGAGGAGTTTCCATAAATGGGGCACTTTCAGTTTTAAAAGCTGGAACAGTCCTGGGAAACTGGGAAGAGTTGGTCACCCAATCTTGTCCGCCTATTCCCCCCACCCTCCACTTCTTGCCCTTGGCTAGCACTAACTAGCACTAACGCAGTGGCACTAACACACCAATCTTAGTTGTGCAGATAGATATGAAGAATATGCAATCAATAACAAAGGAAAAAAAACAAGAAACAAAAATGAAGTTGATCATAATTGCCAGGCTGTATAAATCAACCATGAAATCCTTTAAGCTACTGAGGAAATCCACAATGGAAACTAAGTCCCATATGTTAGTCTGTGGAAATCTCCATGTTTATCTCATGGGTTTTCATCTGATCTACTAAAAAGGACAAGTTAGCCAAAGGAACTATTTCTTAGAATTTAACAATCAGTGTTGGGGTGTGATTTCTCTCTTAATTATGTGGAGTTTGCAAAGTGCATCATCCTTTTGAACCAGCAACATAAATATTATCTGGGAATGTGTCAAAATGAAAATTCTCAGGCCCTATCCCAGACCAAGTGATCAGATACTGAGTGTGTACAAGGCCTTCAGGCAATTCTGATACATGTGGCAAAAGTTTGAGAACCACTGGATTAGTGTACCCACATCCTCTCTTCCTTTTTTGTGATGGGCATTCGGTGGATTAGTAAGACACCCCCAAGAATTCAGGTGTTGTGTCTAGTTTTCATATTACCACTCTCCGTCAGGTCAGGCAATTAAGGATCTTGGATACCACCATCAACAGTAAATATTTCACATAGTGCCAGATGTACGACACCTTAGCCTCAGCACATGACACCCAAACAATGGAATACTCTCTGCTCCCCATTTACTTTCCTGTATCTGCTTATTAATCTTATGCATCCTGAACTGCTACAGAATTAACCTTCACTGGCCGGGTACAGTGGTCCACACCTGTAATCCCAGCACTTTGTGAGACTGAGGTGGGAGAAGTTCGAGACCATCTTGGCCAACATGGTGAAACCCCGTCTCCACTAAAAATACAAAAATTAGCCAGGCATGGTGGTGCACACTTGTAATCCCATCTACTCTGGAGGCTGAGGCATGAGAATCGCTTGAACCTGGGAGATGAAAGTTGTAGTGAGTGGTGACCACGCCATTATACTCCAGCCTGGGCGACACAGCGAGACTGCCTCAAAAAAATAAAAAAATAAACCTGCACTGAATTGACCTCAGTACTTGATTGCCTATAATTCTGCAAAAATAAAAATAAAAATAAAAAAATAAACTGAACTTTTTATTTTAGAATCATGTATTTTATTACTTTAAAAGCTGGAAAACATAACAAATACATTTTATAAAGAAGGTGAGCACAAGATCAACTATCATCCTTTGTTGTAAGATGAAATTGTGATTAATCAAACCCAATTTTTTTTTTTTTTGAGACAGAGACTTGCTCTGTCGCCCAGGATGGAGTGCAGTGGCTGGATCTCTGCTCACTGCAAGCTCCGCCTCCCAGGTTCACACCATTCTTCTGCCTCAGCCTCCTGAGTAGCTGGGACTACAGGTGCCTGCTACCACACCCGGGTAAATTTTTTTTTTTTTTTAGTAGAGATGGGGTTTCACTGTGTTAACCAGGATGGTCTTGATCTCCTGACCTCCTGATCAGCCCGCCCTGGCCTCCCAAAGTGCTGGGATTACAGGCTTGAGCCACCGCGCCCGGACAAACCCAATTTTCTTAACATTATTTTAAAAACACACACACATTTATTTCCAAGGATGCCCTACAAGGACTGTCCTGTGCTCAGAACCTGCCTGGGGCTCTTGGCCTTTGAATGAAAAGAACTCATTCCAGACATTTCATAATCTCAAGTCATTACTTGCTTTCTGTTGGGTTGATAAAATACAGGATGATTCCACTTATTATGATTTTAAAAGGTAAAACTAAACAATATTTTATAGAGATGCATATGTGTATGGTAAAACTATACAGAATAAAAAGGAAATAATCACAAAGGTTAAAAAAAAGGGTTACCTGTAGGGGAGAGAGGAGGCTAAGTCTGGAAGGGATGGGAATCCATTTTTAAGGAACTGACTGTATCCTATTTCTTGACTTGAGCATGAGTTACAAGAGTTTTTACTTTATAGTTTACAAATCTTACACACTCTTCTGTATGTATGTTGCAAAAATAAATAAATGCACTTACACAACCACTCCAAAATTTAGCAGGGAGAGAAGGAAGAGTTCACAGACTACCTTAAGTCCATAAACCCCAGGTTTATGGTTATCAAACTATGTGAGATCAGAGAAAAGGAAACTCTTTAGATTGTAAAATGGTAAGGGAAGGAGGGAGCATTGAGAACAGGAAAAGTGAAAAACTGAAAAGGTGATGCAGAAAAAACATGAAGCTTCTGTGTCAGTTCATACCCTCTCACTTGGAGGAGAGCAACATCTAGCACAGACATAACTAACAAATGCCCAAGCTTGGTAAGGAATGTGTTAGTGTCTGAAAAACATGTTAACTAATAAGGCGAAAGTGGAGCTCAGCTTGTAAAGAAATGTAAACTATCAAATAATTTCTTCTAAAAGAAATAAATCCAAAAATTGCAAGTTTAACCCTCTTACTCATTCCATAACATCATCCTTACACCCTTTAATGAAAAAAGGGCATATAAATGGTTAGACAACTACAAACACCAATTACTGAATGCAAAAAGTACACAATGTCATGTCTCAGCACAATATTATCAAAGAATCTAGAAAAGCCTTTGCCAGCCTTGGGAAATTAGGGAACTGGTGAAAACTAATTACAAAATGTCATTTCCACACTGGAATAAATACACATATTGCAACTAAATGATAAACACACATCTGGATCATATCTAGTCCGAACTCCAAAAGAGGTCTTCACTGTACAGTCTCTTGTAAGTGAGAGTGAAGCTTTTTGCTGAAGGTAACAGGAATCTAAGGTGGCCTACCCTGTTTAAATCCACAGGTCAGACATGGCGGTATATCTTTGTAAAGTTTTTTTCATTGTACTCTTGCAAGAAATACTCACTTATACCCAGCAACTATTCATTATTTCACTAGGTCTGGGTTTACACTGAACAAAATTACCAATTATGTTCAAAACTGGTGTTCATATAGACAGCCAAATGCCTTATTTTGATGAAAAGTTGTAGTATGAGCATGGAGAATTATTTTTATGGTTCCAAGATTCTACCAAGGGCATTAAATTGACTATTTCTTCAAAATGTTCTTCTCAAGTTTTCCTTTCATCCTACCTTCTACCCTCCATTTGTTCCGCACAGATGCAATATCTTCCCTATTTCTCCAACTTTCTCTTAGTGGTTAAGGCAGTCACACAGAAAAGGTTCTCCACTTCATGGAATATTCACTATATTCCACTTTCTAACGAGGCTCTCAGTGAATCGTTCTCCTCCGACTCTCTCACTTCCCTATCTCCCTTTTGTTGCCAGTCCCCCTAGGTTTGTTCTTCCCTCTTGTTTTCAGATAACTCGGATTACCCAGTTGGAACCAAAGGCCAAAGAATTTCCTCTCTATTATGTTTGATTGAAAAGCCGCCCGGGAAGAGGGAAGGGGTGTGGATCTACACTTATTCACTCTTTCACTAATGCGCCAAACTATTTGATCCGTGCCGCTTTTGTGTACCCAAAACACACTATGATAAAAGTAATTATAGGCCCGAAAATGATTCTCAGCCCAAATAAATGGCCTTTTGGGATGCTATATTCTGGACTTCTCTTTGCGTGGGGGAGGGTCTTACAAATAATGAAAACAAGTCCTACAGAAAACTGGTGAGCTCGGCGGCTGGGGGAGGGAGGGAGAGGGTCACAGGTCCGAAGTTCAAGGGACGCCGAAACAGGACTTGACTCATTTATGAGCACGTGCTCTGACCTGGCTGGGGCGTCGCACGCAAACCCCTCGGGAGGGGTCGCTGACCACCAAGACAGCCACTGGCCTCTGACTCATCCAGAGATAAGTCATCACCTAGGCCACAAGTCCCAAGCCAGCAGCTCCTGGATGTAGTGTGCACGGAAAATTTGGAGTTTCAGCTGCACGACCACTAGCAGTCAGAGATGGGTCTGAATTTCCTCGGGCTCAGCCGGAAAGTGTGGATGGCGATGGAAAGACCACCCTCCCCGAGTCTGGCCTCCGAGAGTTAAAGCCGGTCCCATCCCGGCGCGTGAAGGAGCTGCCGCAATGTGGGGCAGGACCCGAGCGGCCCCAGAGCGCGCTGCTCTGGGTCCCGGTCGCCCCGTTCCCCGCGCCCGCGCCTCTCACCTGCGGCCGAGTGGCCCGAGAGCGCACGGCCCCGGGCGCGGCGCTGGCCACCAAGCTCGCGGCGCTCGCGTAGCTCTTCCTCCTCGTCCTCACGCCGCCGGCCCTCAGCCATGGGCGAGGCACGGGGCGCAGCCGCGGGATGGCCGGCGAGCTGCGGCCCCGGTGCCCCAGAACGCGGGCACCCGGCCCCACGCCACCGCCCTCGGGCCGGGGGGAAGGCGGCTCCCGGAGAGGAGGCGTCGGCGGCGGCTGTGGAAATGGCCACCTCCGCGAACTCCACCTGCAGCCGGCCCGGCAGCGGCCGGGCGCGGGCCGAGCCGATTCCCCGCCTCCTTGCGGCGTCCCGGCGGCCTCTCAATCCCTGGCCTTTCCCACTCCCACTCCCGCTCTCTTCCCCCTTCCTCTTTCCCTTCCCCGCCCCACAGAGCTCCACCGCGGATCGGGCGGGTTCGGGCCTGGCCTCGCCTCCTCAGGGAGGGGTTACCGGCCCCTAAGGCCGCCCCATGGCCACACATGCTAGAAACACCCGCTCGACCCAAACAAACGTATGCAAAATAAATAAACGGCATAGGAAGAGAGGAAAGAGGAGGTGGCGTGGCCTCTTCCTGCTTTTTCACGATATTCCAGTGTCAACAGGAAACCCATTTGTTTGACACTTAAACAAAAAGAGGAGGAACCCGACCGGGGCCGAACTGAGAGAGATGGCACAGCTGGGAGCTGCTGAACTTTGGAGCAAACTTGGCTTGGTGTTGGGTCGAGCCTCTGCGATGCGAACTTTTTTCTTTCCCTCTCTTTTCGCCGTTAAAAATCTAGCCTTGCTGGAGCACAGAGGATTTTTAGGGCAGTGAAACTACTATGCGTTTGATTCTGTAATGGCGGATGCCTTTGTCCAAGCTCATAGAATGTACAAAACCAAGAGTGAACCCCAATGTAAACTATCGACTTTGGGTGATTATGAGGTGTCAATGTGGGTTCATCAGTTGTAGCAACTGTGGCACTCTGGTGGGGGTGTTGATAATGGGGAAGGCTATGCATGTGTGGGAGCAGGGAGGGTACATGGGAAATCTGTGTACCTTTAGCTCAGCTTTGCTGTGAACCTAAAACTGTTCTTAAAAATAGTCTAATAAGACCGGCGCGGTGGCTCACGCCTGTAATCCCAGCACTTTGGGAGGCCGAGGCGGGCAGATCAAGAGGTCAGGAGATAGAGACCATCCTGGCTAACACGGTGAAACCCGGTCTTTACTAAAAATACAAGAAAAAAAATTAGCCGGGCGTGGTGGCGGGTGCCTGTAGTGCCAGCTACTTGAGAGGCTGAGGCAGGAGACTGAAGCTTGTGGTGAGCCGAGATCTCGCCACTGCACTCCAGCCTGGGAGACAGAGCGAGACTCCGTCTCAAAAAAAAAAAAAAAGTCTAATAAAAATGTTTAATAATAAATCAAGCCTCACTGTATTCCAGTTCGTTTAGGGCTAGGATATGGCTACAGTTCTCAGAAGAACAGGAAGAAAATGTGTTAAGGAGACCCATATGTGATTATTTGTAGAGAGGCAATTAGGGGAAGGGGAGAGAGCACTGGCTCTGGAGTAAGAAACTGTCATTTGAAGCACTTAGCTGTGTGAGCTACCCCTAAGAAAGTTTTTCAAAGCTGGAAAGAACCGTGTAACAAAAGTTGTGTGTACCTGTATAATACACATCTTAGGTTCAGTAGGTGCACGTACCTACTTTCACACACAGAGGAACAGATTCTGGAATTTCACCAGAAGATACCCAAGTAGCAGGCAGAAATATTACCTGGACATGAAACCTTAGGAAACTCCTGAGTGCGATAAACGGGCCTTTATCTTTGGCGTCTTGCTCTATTTCTGAGAGAGTATGACAGCTCCTAATGTTCAGCAGCTAGGAGAGAAAAAGAAAGGGAGAAAAAGGTCACTGAAAATAGAATTGCCTGCCACACCTGAGTGCCGTTTCTTTGCCTTTTCAGTAGTGGCTGTTGCCGCCTGAGAAAATCTTTCCGCTTTTAAGCAGATAAGAACCACAATCGATTCTGTGGAATTGAGGTCAAATCCACAAGTTAAAACTTTATTACTGCATAAGCGATTAAATAAGTAGACACTTAGAGAACTGGAAATTAAGCCAACAACAACAAAACAAAGGTTCTGGACCTTTAGGGTTGTTTTAAGTGTTTGGTAAGTGAAACCTTACTTCTCACTTCCCTTCAAGGATGAATAATTTAGAAGCCCCTACCTTGACCAACCGTACCATTTCATTAAGCCATTGGAGTCAGTTTCTACTATCATTGAGTCTTTTTTTTTTTTTTGAGACTAGAGTCTCACTCTATTGCCGAGGCTGGAGTGCAGTGGCAGGATCTTGGCTCACTGCAACCTACGCCTCCCGGGTTCAAAGGATTCCCGGGTTCAAAGGATTCTCCTGCCTCGGGCTCCTGAGTAGTTGGAATTACAGGCATGCACCACCACCCCCAGCTAATTTTTGTATTTTCAGTAGAGACGGGGTTTTACCATGTTGGCCAGGCTGTTCTCAAACTTCTTACCTCAAGTGATCCACCCACCTCAGCCTCCCAAAGGGCTGGGATTACAGGCATGGGCCACTGCCCCCGCCATTGAGTCTTAATTTGGAAAGGCCTGAAAGTTGTTCTGGGTTTCCCAGCCAATTAGAGCTTTGGGAATCCACATTTTTGTGGTGGGTGGGTGGTGCATGCCCAAGCCCACTCTACAATTAACAAACATTTATGGTAACTGTTGTGTGCCAAGCACCACGCTAGGTACTGTTGGGAGACTCAAAAGAAGGAAAGAAATATCCATTATCAGATCCTGTGGTAGGTGCTTTTCACATATGTCTCCTCATTACAAAAGAACAAAACAGATTCCCTGTCCTCCAATGAGAGAGGAAGGTCTATCCAGTTTACCACAAAATGAGACAAAACTTGGTAAGTCCTTCAATAAAGATATAACTTTGGACAGGGTGCCAACATAATTTAACAGGGAAGGAATTATCTTTACAACTGGATATCCACATGCATACGAACGAATTTGAGCCCCTATCTCATCCCATGTGCAAAAATTAACTCAAAGTGAATCATAGACCTAAACGTAAGAACTAGAACTATAAAACTCTTCAAAGAAAACATAGGATTAGATCTCTGTGACCATGGTTTAAAAAATAATTTTTTAGATATGATACCAAAATACATAAATATCAGAAGAAAAAATAAATTGGACTTAGCAAAATTTAAAACTTTCATGTTTCAAAGGACACGATTAATAAAGTGAAAAGACTGAAGGGGAGAACATATTTTCAAATCATATGTCTAATAAGGACCTTATATTCAGAACATATAAAAAACAACTCAACAATAGTTGTTTAAAAACCCAATTAGGCCAGGTGCAGTGGCTCACGTCTGTAATCCTAGCACTTTGGGAGGCTGAGGCGGGTGGATCACCTGAGGTCAGGAGTTCCAGACCAGCCTGGCCAACCATGGCCAACATGGTGAAACCCCATCTCTATAGTGAAAATACAAAACTTAGCCAGGCAAGGTGACACATGCCTGTAATCCCAGCTACTCGGGAGACTGAGGTAGGAGAATCACTTGAACCCAGGAGGTGGAGGTTGCAGTGAGCTGAGATCCCACCATTGCACTCCAGCCTGGGCAACAAGAGTGAAACTCTGTCTCAAAAAAAAAAAAAAAAAGGATGAACTTTGAAAACATTATGCCAAGTTAAAGAAGCCAGAGACAAAAGATTCCTATGATCTTGTTTATGTGAAATGTCCAGAATAGGCTAATCCATAGAGACAAAATGTAGGTTGGTGGTTGCAGGGGAGGGGGAGAATGGGTATGATGGCCAATGGGTATAAGGTTTCTTTTTGAGGTGATCAGAATATCCTAAAATCAGAAGTGGTGGTGGTTGCACAATTTTGTAAATATATTAAGGGATACATTTTTGGTGCATGAATTATATCTCAATAAAGCTGTTTTTAAAAAAGATATAACTAGTTCACTGCAAAAGCACAGAAAACAAACCAGGGAGAGGATTGCACTCTGAAGTCATCATACTGAGGAAGAGAAACCAGATAGAAGTTACAAGCCAGAACAATGTAATCATATGAAATCAAACCAAAGGTGTGGCCAACTAGTAACTAAATAAACTTGCTCAAACATCCTACCCACCCAAGTGACACAACAAGAGCCAAACCCATAGAAGGAAAGTGATAAGAAACTTGGAAAGAAAATTTACATCCTAAGAGTAAAACAAGATTCACCCTCAAAGCTTGAAGGTATAAGAATTTTTTTGTTAGAGATATTGAAAAAGGGCCCCCATTTTAAAGGACAATGTTCTTGGTTTCTCACTTTAGATATATAATCTTACCTGAAGCAAAATGGTCTGCAAATAGAACACTATAAAAAATAAGAATATACTATATAAATATATATGTGGTACAGTGTTTAGCATATAGAAGCACAATAAATATTTGTTTAATGACTGAATGAATATAATTCCAATTTTTTCTTGCTGAATCATCAGAAGGCATGAGTCTCAAGGCTTTTAACTTAAAAAGTAACTATCTGGAGTTAAAAGTTTACAGTTGCAGACTTCAATGGAGAAAAAAGAAGGAAGGCCAGGGATATACAATGGATTTTAAAACTACAGCATGTCCAAAGTTTTAGCTCTTCACGTGACAGAATTTTAAGATTAAAGTAGGAGAGTAAGTCCATGAGTGGTTATTATATTATTCTCCATATTTTCTATTTGCCTTTAATGTTTCATTAAAAAAAAATAAAAGCAGGCAGGGTTCCATGGCTCACACCTGTAATCCCGATGCTTTGGGAGGACAAGGTGGAAGGATTGCTTAAGGGCAGGAGTTCAAGGCCAGACTGGGCAATATAGTGAGATCCCATCTCTATTTAAAAAAGAAAAAATTAGTTGGGCCTGATGACATGTGCTTGTAGTCCCAACTACTCAGGAGGCTGAGTTGGGAGACTGACTGCTTGAGCCCAGAAGTTGGAGGCTGCAGTGAGCTATAATTATGCCACTGCACTCCAGCCTGAGTGACACAGTGAGAACCCATATTAAAAATAAAAATAAATGAAAAGCTAAAAGTACAGTATAGTAGATTGAGATCGCTATAGTTTCTATTTGTCCAGTGCTGTTTGTCCATAGTTTCTGTTTGTCCACTATAATTCTGTGCGTCCACTTTAGCAAATTCTCCCTGTGGCAGATTATTGCAAAACTGTTCCAAAATCTTTATGCCCCCCCTCTATTCATACATTTCTAATGTACATTTGCATCTTCTTCATCAAGAAGTGGTTCCAAATTGCAGCTACTCAGGAGGCTGAGGCAAGAGGATCACTTGAGGCTGCAGTGAGCTATGATTGTACCACTGCACTCTAGCCTAGGTAGCTAAGTGAAACCCTGACTCTAAAAAGTAAACACACAAAAAATGGGGTTCCCTGTCTCCATGAAGCTGAGCTAGCCCTTGGATTTGCTTTGGCCAAATAGAATATGGCAGAAAAGACAGTATGTGAATTCCAAGTCTCGACCTGCAGAGGCCTTGTTTGCTTCAGTTTGTTCTCTTGGATGATGTATTAGTCTGTTCTCTCACATTGCTATAAGGAACTACTGAGACTGGATGATTTATAAGAAAAGAGGTTTAATTGACTCACAGTTCTGCAGGCTGTACAGGAAGCATGGCTGGGGAGGCCCCAGGAAACTTAAAATCATGGCAGAAGGTGAAGGGGAAGTAAGTATATCTTCACATGGCCAGCAGGAGAGGGAGAGGGAGAGGGAGAGCGAGTGGGAGAGGGAGAGACAGACAGACACACACACACACACACACACAGAGAGAGAGAGAGAGAGAGAGAGAGAGAGATGGATGAAGGGGGAATTGCTCACACTTTCAAACAATCAAATCTCATGATAACTCACTATCATGAGAACAGCAAAGGGGAAATCTGCCCCCATGATCCAATCACCTCCCACCAGGTCCTTCCCCCAACATTGGGAATTACAATTTAACACGAGATTTGGGTGGGACACAGAGCCAAACCATATCAGATGCCTTCCACCACCATGTGATCAAGCCAACGTGAGCCAGCTAAAGAATGCACCACTATGTGAAGGAAAGGCCAGCTGTCCCAGTTGAGGTTATTTAGACCAGCATGTAGCCAACCAACTCCCACACATGTGAAAGAACCCAGTTAAGATCAACAGAAATGCTTATCTAACCAACAAATGACCACAGACACCTGAGTGATCCAGCTAAGACTAAAACCACTGCCACCTGGCCTGTAAACGTGTATGCGGTAAGAAGTGCTTACTCTTTTATGTCAGTGAGGCTTTGTGATTGTTTGCTATGCAGCATGTGCTGGTTTGGGATTCTCCAGGAACCAGTGGGCTGAAAGAGAGTTCTAGTACAAAAGTTTAGAGGGTAACACCTGTGAAACGAGCAAGGGAGACAGAAAGATTGGTCAAGGGGAACTGTCATACCCCTATGCAGACCTGACAAAGCCTCTGCTAGTCCAACAGGAAGCTCTAGAATAAAGATCAGAATTCTACTTTTAATATAAGCAGGTGGACCCTTGAATCACCACCTTGCTCAGTCATTGACTTTGACTGCATGAAAGCTGAGGCAGACACTGTTGGAGACACAAAGAGATGTGCCACTCAAATCTCCCTCCAACAAAGCCTTGCTGCACAGGTATGCTGAATATGGTATGATATGTCAGTATGCTGACAGTTCCTAGCTTCAGTGTCTGCCTCAGCTTTCATGCAGATCTATTCCTTGTATCATGCAAATCTTCTTTCCCATACATGTTCAGGGAATAGCTCAGGTTACCCTCCATCACTGCAGTTGGTCTCAGGGCCTCCAGTATAGTATCTCTTCTCCACCCTCCATCTAAATTCCTCTTGCCCCCAGCCACCACCTCTGCTGGTCTTGGCGGCTTATCTAGTGGTATAACTCAAACTTTCATTATTGAGTTTTCTTAGCCCCTAGTGATCATATCCTTCTCAGGTAGGAGTTGCTTCACTTACCTGTTCACAGTTATGATCTATCAAGGGAGAACCAACAACCAAGAAGCACCCAAATGGGTCATCTTGAGTTCCACGCATATGTCTCCTGTTCCCATTGTGTAAGATCAGTCTTACCTCCCACTGTTGATCAGAATTATTATTTCTGCCAAGATGGTTAGTCTTCTTACCTGCTGGCCCCTAGTCACAAGAACCTCAGTGCCCAGATGGCATCCATAGTTTGTAATCAATTGGACCTTTGCTGCGTCCTCTGGTGAGCATGTGCCCCTGCTGGCAACAGGACCTCTAACCCTATGGAGCCCTGGAAGCAAAAAGGTCTCCAGTAGGCCATTGGGAGTGATTGTAACTGCAGCCAATCCTGGGTCCACCCCTCTGATCCCAGATTTACAGATTCTGACTGGAGATACAGCACCATGTAAAGGTCTCTGATACAATGTGTATACTGCATTCTGGAAGATTAAACTCCATATTCTCAGGGTATTGCCTCTGATTTTGCACTTCATTTATGCCTTCAGCAGGAATACACATATATAAACTAGAAGTAAGAAGTATAACATATAAAACTATTTATTTTTTTGAGATGGAATCTCGCTCTGTTGCCCAGGCTGGAGTGCAGTGGCACGATCTTGGCTCACTGCAACCTCCGCTTCCCAGGTTCAAGCGATTCTCCTGCCTCAGCCTCCTGAGTAGCTGGGACTACAGACACATGCCACCACGCCCTGCTGATTTTTGTATTTTTAGTAGAGACGGAGTTTCACCATGTTGGCCAGGCTGCTCTCGAACTCCTGACCTCATGATCCGCCTGCCTCGGCTTCCCAAAGAGCTGGGATTACAGGCATGAGCCACCACACCCAGCCAAAACTTTTTAAAGTGGTATTTCACCCATCAAAAACAAATCTATAAAGCATGTGAACATAAATTCTAAACTTCTCAAAGTTACATTCATAAAACATGTTGTTATTAGTCCTTTCCCTCAAACAAAAATGAAGCCTATATTGCAAAATCAAGACCAGGGCTCTTAAGAGCTGTAGCTTCAGGTTTGAAATATAATAAAACAGCTGCAAGTGTCAAAAACGAGGGAGCATTTCCTTACTCCTTCATTTCGAAGAGTTCTTCAGACTCATCTAAAAAGAAAAATGTTAGTGACACATCTGAAAAAGAAAATGTTAATGTTTTATATAGTGACCTAGAGCTTCTAATGTTCTTAGAAGGTCATGGCAGGTCAAGTTTTAATCCTTTTCCTTCACTATTTTCTTTCTTTCTTTCTCTTGATTCCTGTTCATCTTTTAACTTCAAGTTTTTCCCCTTTCTTCTTCCCTTCTCTCTGTCAGTTTGCCTTTATCACTGTCTCTTGATGCCTCCTTGGCACTCTGGTTTTCTTAACTGCTGTGTGCCTCAATTTCTTCAACTGTAAAATGAGGATAATAATAATAATAGCTATCTCACAAGAAAGTTGTAAAGATTAAAATGAGTTAATATGTTGCATTGGTTTGCTGAGGCTGCCATAACAAAGTACTGCTAATTGAGTGGCTTAAACAACTGATATTTATTTTCTCATAGTTCTGGAGACTACACGTCCAAGATCAATGTGCTGGGAGGGTCCTGTTCCCTCTGAAGGCTCTGGGGAAGGATCTGTTCCAGGCTTCTCTTCTAGCTTCTGGTAGGTCCTTGGCTTTTAACTTAAATCTTTTTAATCTTGGCTTTTTAACTCAAATCTTCACATGACGTTCTCCCTGCATGCTTGTCTCTGCGTCCAAATTTCCCCTGTTTATATAGACACCAGTCATATGGGATTAGGGCCCCACCCTATTTCAGTATGACTTTATCCTAAATAGTCACAATGGCAGCAACCCTATACTAAACAGTGTCACCTTCTGAGGTACTGGGACATTAACATAGGAATGTTGGGGGAACAAAATTCAACTCATGATATATACCTAAAACCCTTAGAACAGTTCCCGGCATATAAAAGCACCACATATTTGCTATTTATTGAATACATCCTGTATGTGCAGCCCTGTGTGAGATACTAAAGATATGACAGTGAATAGACACAGATTTGTCCTTAAGGAGCTCATGGTGTGATACGATCCATGGTAGAGGTGATGTAGCATGACCAATCATCCCAGTTTGCCCAGGACTGATGTGTGTTTGGGAGGTTTTGAGACACAAGACTTTCAGTGCTAACTCCATAAAAGCCCCAGGTAAACCAGGCCAAGTCTTTCACCCCAGAGGTGAACAAGATAGGGAGGATGCACACTCTTAGAGGGAACATAGAAGAGGCATTGTGGCAAA